>NW_022881603.1:16258514-16911014 GCF_003369915.1 Drosophila miranda
CCTTCCGCCCCGCAAAGGACGAAAATCTGGGGCATCCACAAATCTCAGAGACTATTAAGGCTAGAGTAACCAAATTTGGGATCCGCACTTCTGTTAGATCTCACTATAAAACGTATATCTCAGAATTTCGCCCCACCCCCTTCCGCCCCCACAAAGGACGAAAATCTGTTGCATCCACAATATTGCACATTCGAGAAAACTAAAAACGCAGAATCATAGATAACGACCATATCTATCAGATTGCGGAATCCGGTTTAGATCAGATAATTTTTATAGCCAAAAGGAACAAATCAATTTGCAGTGGCTACGCAGCGCCCGACGTCACGCTCAGACTGATTTTCTGTCTCTCTCGCACGCACTCTTTGTCGTGTCGTTTAATATTAGCGGCGTCTGCCGGAGGAGAGCCATACTGACTTAGTATCGGGTATAACTGTAGAGTTGCGGTGTCCACAGCAACTCACAACGTTCCCCCTCGTTATACCCGATACTCAAAATGAGTATTGGGGTATATTAGATTTGTGGTAAAAGTGGATGTGTGTAACGTCCAGAAGGAATCGTTTCCGACCCCATAAAGTATATATATGCTTGATCAGCAGCAATAGCCGAGTCGATTGAGCCCTGTCTGTCCGTCCGTCTGTCCGTCTGTCCGTCCGTCCGTCTGTCCGTCTGTCCGTCCCCTTCAGCGCCTAGTGCTCAAAGACTATAAGAGCTAGAGCAACGATGTTTTGGATCCAGACTTCTGTGATATGTCACTGCTACAAAAATATTTCAAAACTTCGCCCCGCCCACTTCCGCCCCCACAAAGGACGAAAGTCAGTGGCATCCACAATTTTAAAGATATGAGAAAACCAAAAACGTAGAATTGTAGAGAATGACCATATCTTTAAGACTGCGGAATCTGAATTGTATCGTATTATTATTATAGCCAGCATCAAGAAAACAATTTCATTTTTTCTCGCCCTGTCTCTCTCTAACACACACGTAGCATAGGCGGCTTTGCTTAGAGTAAAACATTAGGGCCTAGATCTCAGAGACTACAAAAGCTAGAGCAACCAAATTTGGTATCCACACTCCTAATATATCGGACCTTGACCGTTTCGTGTCCAAATTTCGCCACACCCCCTTCCGCCCCCGCAAAGGACGAAAATCTGGGGCATCCACAAATCTCAGAGACTATTAAGGCTAGAGTAACCAAATTTGGTATCCGCACTTCTGTTAGATCTCACTATAAAACGTATATCTCAGAACTTCGCCCCACCCCCTTTCGCCACCACAAAGGACGAAAATCTGTTGCATCCACAATATTGCACATTCGAGAAAACTAAAAACGCAGAATCATAGATAACGACCATATCTATCAGATTGTTGAATCCGGTTTAGATCAGATAATTTTTATAGCCAAAAGGAACAAATCAATTTGCAGTGGCTACGCAGCGCCCGACGTCACGCTCAGACTGATTTTCTGTCTCTCTCGCACGCACTCTTTGTCGTGTCGTTTAATATTAGCGGCGTCTGCCGGAGGAGAGCCATACTGACTTAGTATCGGGTATAACTGTAGAGTTGCGGTGTCCACAGCAACTCACAACGTTCCCCCTCGTTATACCCGATACTCAAAATGAGTATTGGGGTATATTAGATTTGTGGTAAAAGTGGATGTGTGTAACGTCCAGAAGGAATCGTTTCCGACCCCATAAAGTATATATATGCTTGATCAGCAGCAATAGCCGAGTCGATTGAGCCCTGTCTGTCCGTCCGTCCGTCCGTCTGTCCGTCTGTCCGTCCCCTTCAGCGCCTAGTGCTCAAAGACTGTAAGATCCAGAGCAACGATGTTTTGGACCCAGACTTCTGTGATATGTCACTGCTACAAAAATATTTCAAAACTTCGCCTTGCCCACTTCCGCCCCCACAAAGGACGAAAATCTGTGGCATCCACAATTTTAAAGATATGAGAAAACCAAAAACGTAGAATTGTAGAGAATGACCATATCTTAAAGACTGCGGAATCTGAATTGGATCGTATTATTATTATAGCCAGCATCAAGAAAACAATTTCATTTTTTCTCGCCCTGTCTCTCTCTAACACACACGTAGCATAGCCGGCTTTGCTTAGAGTAAAACATTAGCGCCTAGATCTCAGAGACTATAAAAGCTAGAGCAACCAAATTTGGTATCCACACTCCTAATATATCGGACCGAGACGAGTTTGTTTCAAAATTTCGCCACACCCCCTTCCGCCCCACAAAGGACGAAAATCTGGGGATATTCAAAAATCTCAGAGACTATTAAAGCTAGAGTAACCAAATTTGGTATCCGCACTCCTGTTAGATCTCACTTTAAAACGTATATCTCAAAATTTCGCCCCACCTCCTTCCGCCCCCACAAAGGACGAAAATCTGTTGCATCCACAATATTGAGGATACTAGAAAACTAAAAACGCAGAATCATAGATAATGATCATATCTATCAGATTGCTGAATCTAAATCAGATCAGATCATTTTTATAGCCAAAAGGAACAAATCAATTTGCACTGGCTACGCAGCGCCCGACGTCACGCACAGACTGATTTTCTGTCTCTCTCGCACGCACTCTTTGTCGTGTCGTTCAATATTAGCGGCGTCTGCCGGAGGAGAGCCCTACTGACTTAGAATCGGGTATAACTGTAGAGTTGCGGGGTCCACAGCAACTCACAACGTTCCCCCTCGTTATACCCGATACTCAAAATGAGTATTGGGGTATATTAGATTTGTGGTAAAAGTGGATGTGTGTAACGTCCAGAAGGAATCGTTTCCGACCCCATAAAGTATATATATGCTTGATCAGCAGCAATAGCCGAGTCGATTGAGCCCTGTCTGTCTTTCCGTCCGTCCGTCCGTCCGTCTGTCCGTCTGTCCGTCTGTCCGTCCCCTTCAGCGCCCAGTGCTCAAAGACTATAAGAGCTAGAGCAACGATGTTTTGGATCCAGACTTCTGTGATATGTCACTGCTACAAAAATATTTCAAAACTTCGCCTTGCCCACTTCGGCCCCCACAAAGGACGAAAATCGGTGGCATCCACAATTTTAAAGATATGAGAAAACCAAAAACGTAGAATTGTAGAGAATGACCATATCTTTAAGACTGCGGAATCTGAATTGTATCGTATTATTATTATAGCCAGCATCAAGAAAACAATCACAACGTTCCCCCTCGTTATACCCGATACTCAAAATGAGTATTGGGGTATTTTAGATTTGTGGTAAAAGTGTATGTGTGTAACGTCCAGAAGGAATCGTTTCCGACCCATAAAGTATATATATTCTTGATCAGCATCAATAGCCGAGTCGATTGAGCCCTGTCTGTCTGTCCGTCTGTCCGTCCGTCCGTCCGTCCGTCTGTCCGTCCCTTCAGCGCCTAGTGCTCAAAGACTATAATAGCTAGAGCAACGATGTTTTGGATCCAGACTTCTGTGATATGTCACTGCTACAAAAATATTTCAAAACTTTGCCCTGCCCACTTCCGCCCCCACAAAGAACGAACATCTGTGGCATATCCATTTTTAAAGATACGATAAAACCAAAAACGCAGAATCGTAGAGGATGACTATATGTTCTAGAGTGTAAAATCTCAACCAGATCGTATAATTATTATAGCCACAATCAAGAAAACAATTTCATTCTTTCTCGCTCTGTCTCTCTCTAACACACAGGTTTCATGGTCTGTTTTGCCAATTGCAAAAGATGTGTTCAAGGATCTCAGAACCTATAAAAGCCAGAGCAACCAAATTTGGTATCCGCACTTCTGTTAGATCTCACTATAAAACGTATATCTCAGAACTTCGCCCCACCCCCTTCCGCCCCCACAAAGGACGAAAATCTGTTGCATCCACAATATTGCACATTCGAGAAAACGAAAAACGCAGAATCATAGATAACGACCATATCTATCAGATTGCTGAATCCGGTTTAGATCAGATAATTTTTATAGCCAAAAGGAACAAATCAATTTGCAGTGGCTACGCAGCGCCCGACGTCACGCTCAGACTGATTTTCTGTCTCTCTCGCACGCACTCTTTGTCGTGTCGTTTAATATTAGCGGCGTCTGCCGGAGGAGAGCCATACTGACTTAGTATTGGGTATAACTGTAGAGTTGCGGTGTCCACAGCAACTCACAACGTTCCCCCTCGTTATACCCGATACTCAAAATGAGTATTGGGGTATATTAGATTTGTGGTAAAAGTGGATGTGTGTAACGTCCAGAAGGAATCGTTTCCGACCCCATAAAGTATATATATTCTTGATCAGCATCAATAGCCGAGTCGATTGAGCCCTGTCTGTCTGTCGGTCTGTCCGTCTGTCCGTCTGTCCGTCCGTCCGTCCGTCCGTCTGTCCGTCCCCTTCAGCGCCTAGTGCTCAAAGACTATAATAGCTAGAGCAACGATGTTTTGGATCAAGACTTCTGTGATATGTCACTGCTACAAAAATATTTCAAAACTTTGCCCCGCCCACTTCCGCCCCACAAAGGACGAACATCTGTGGCATATCCATTTTTAAAGATACGATAAAACCAAAAACGCAGAATCGTAGAGGATGACTATATGTTCTAGAGTGTAAAATCTCAACCAGATCGTATAATTATTATAGCCACAATCAAGAAAACAATTTCATTCTTTCTCGCTCTGTCTCTCTCTAACACACAGGTTTCATGGTCTGTTTTGCCAATTGCAAAAAGATGGTGTTCAAGGATCTCAGAACCTATAAAAGCCAGAGCAACCAAATTTGGTATCCGCACTTCTGTTAGATCTCACTATAAAACGTATATCTCAGAATATCGCCCCACCCCCTTCCGCCCCCACATAGGACGCAAATCTGTTGCATCCACAATATTGCAGATTCGAGAAAACTAAAAACGCAGAATCATAGATAACGACCATATCTATCAGATTCCGGAATCCGGTTTAGATCAGATAATTTTTATAGCCAAAAGGAACAAATCAATTTGCAGTGGCTACGCAGCGCCCGACGTCACGCTCAGACTGATTTTCTGTCTCTCTCGCACGCACTCTTTGTCGTGTCGTTCAATATTAGCGGCGTCTGCCGGAGGAGAGCCATACTGACTAAGTATCGGGTATAACTGTAGAGTTGCGGTGTCCGCAGCAACTCACAACGTTCCCCCTCGTTATACCCGATACTCAAAATGAGTATTGGGGTATATTAGATTTGTGGTAAAAGTGGATGTGTGTAACGTCCAGAAGGATTCGTTTCCGACCCCATAAAGTATATATATTCTTGATAAGCATCAATAGCCGAGTCGATTGAGCCCTGTCCGTCTGTCCGTCTGTCCGTCCGTCCGTCTGTCCGTCTGTCCGTCCCCTTCAGCGCCTAGTGCTCAAAGACTATAAGAGCTAGAGCAACGATGTTTTGGATCCAGACTTCTGTGATATGTCACTGCTACAAAAATCTTTCAAAACTTCGCCCCGCCCACTTCCGCCCCCACAAAGGACGAAAGTCTGTGGCATCCACAATTTTAAAGATATGAGAAAACCAAAAACGTAGAATTGTAGAGAATTACCATATCTTTAAAACTGCGGAATCTGAATTGTATCGTATTATTATTATAGCAAGCACAAAGAAAACAATTTCATTTTTTCTCGCCCTGTCTCTCTCTAACACACACGTAGCATAGCCGGCTTTGCTTAGAGTAAAACATTAGCGCCTAGATCTCAGAGACTATAAAAGCTAGAGCAACCAAATTTGGTATCCACACTCCTAATATATCGGACCGAGACGAGTTTGTTTCAAAATTTCGCCACACCCCCTTCCGCCCACACAAAGGACGAAAATCTGGGGATACTCAAAAATCTCAGAGACTATTAACGCTAGAGTAACCAAATTTGGGATCCGCACTTCTGTTAGATCTCACTATAAAACGTATATCTCAGAATATCGCCCCACCCCTTCCGCCCCACATAGGACGCAAATCTGTTGCATCCACAATATTGCAGATTCGAGAAAACTAAAAACGCAGAATCATAGATAACGACCATATCTATCAGATTGCGGAATCCGGTTTAGATCAGATAATTTTTATAGCCAAAAGGAACAAATCAATTTGCAGTGGCTACGCAGCGCCCGACGTCACGCTCAGACTGATTTTCTGTCTCTCTCGCACGCACTCTTTGTCGTGTCGTTTAATATTAGCGGCGTCTGCCGGAGGAGAGCCATACTGACTTAGTATCGGGTATAACTGTAGAGTTGCGGTGTCCACAGCAACTCACAACGTTCCCCCTCGTTATACCCGATACTCAAAATGAGTATTGGGGTATATTAGATTTGTGGTAAAAGTGGATGTGTGTAACGTCCAGAAGGAATCGTTTCCGACCCCATAAAGTATATATATTCTTGATCAGCATCAACAGCTGAGTCGATTGGGCCCTGTCTGTCTGTCTGTCTGTCCGTCTGTCCGTCTGTCCGTCTGTCCGTCCGTCCGTCTGTCCGTCCCCTTCAGCGCCTAGTGCTCAAAGACTATAAGAGCTAGAGCAACGATGTTTTGGATCCAGACTTCTGTGATATGTCACTGCTACAAAAATATTTCAAAACTTCGCCCGCCCACTTCGCCCCCACAAAGGACGAAAATCGGTGGCATCCACAATTTTAAAGATATGAGAAAACCAAAAACGTAGAATTGTAGAGAATGACCATATCTTAAAGACTGCGGAATCTGAATTGGATCGTATTATTATTATAGCCAGCATCAAGAAAACAATTTCATTTTTTCTCGCCCTGTCTCTCTCTAACACACACGTAGCATAGCCGGCTTTGCTTAGAGTAAAACATTAGCGCCTAGATCTCAGAGACTATAAAAGCTAGAGCAACCAAATTTGGTATCCACACTCCTAATATATCGGACCGAGATGAGTTTGTTTCAAAATTTCGCCACACCCCTTTCCGCCCCCACAAAGGACGAAAATCTGGGATATTCAAAAATCTCAGAGACTATTAAAGCTAGAGTAACCAAATTTGGTATCCGCACTCCTGTTAGATCTCACTTTAAAACGTATATCTCAAAATTTCGCCCCACCTCTTTCCGCCCCCACAAAGGACGAAAATCTGTTGCATCCACAATATTGAGGATACGAGAAAACTAAAAACGCAGAATCATAGATAATGATCATATCTATCAGATTGCTGAATCTGGATCAGATCAGATCATTTTTATAGCCAAAAGGAACAAATCAATTTGCACTGGCTACGCAGCGCCCGACGTCACGCACAGACTGATTTTCTGTCTCTCTCGCACGCACTCTTTGTCGTGTCGTTTAATATTAGCGGCGTCTGCCGGAGGAGAGCCCTCCTGACTTAGAATCGGGTATAACTGTAGAGTTGCGGTGTCCACAGCAACTCACAACGTTCCCCCTCGTTATACCCGATACTCAAAATGAGTATTGGGGTATATTAGATTTGTGGTAAAAGTGGATGTGTGTAACGTCCAGAAGGAATCGTTTCCGACCCCATAAAGTATATATATGCTTGATCAGCAGCAATAGCCGAGTCGATTGAGCCCTGTCTGTCTGTCCGTCCGTCCGTCTGTCCGTCTGTCCGTCTGTCCGTCCCCTTCAGCGCCTAGTGCTCAAAGACTATAAGAGCTAGAGCAACGATGTTTTGGACCCAGACTTCTGTGTTATGTCACTGCTACAAAATATTTCAAAACTTCGCACCGCCCACTTCCGCCCCCACAAAGGACGAAAAGCTGTGGCATCCACAATTTTAAAGATATGAGAAAACCAAAAACGTAGAATTGTTGAGAATGACCATATCTTTAAGACTGCGGAATCTGAATTGGATCTTATTGTTATTATAGCCAGCATCAAGAAAACAATTTCATTTTTTCTCGCCCTGTCTCTCTCTAACACACACGTAGCATAGGCGGCTTTGCTTAGAGTAAAACATTAGCGCCTAGATCTCAGAGACTACAAAAGCTAGAGCAACCAAATTTGGTATCCACACTCCTAATATATCGGACCTTGACCGTTTCGTGTCCAAATTTCGCCACACCCCCTTCCACCCCGCCAAGGACGAAAATCTGGGGCATCCACAAATCTCAGAGACTATTAAGGCTAGAGTAACCAAATTTGGGATCCGCACTTCTGTTAGATCTCACTATAAAACGTATATCTCAGAATTTCGCCCCACCCCCTTCCGCCCCCACAAAGGACGAAAATCTGTTGCATCCACAATATTGCACATTCGAGAAAACTAAAAACGCAGAATCATAGATAACAACCATATCTATCAGATTGCGGAATCCGGTTTAGATGAGATAATTTTTATAGCCAAAAGGAACAAATCAATTTGCAGTGGCTACGCAGCGCCCGACGTCACGCTCAGACTGATTTTCTGTCTCTCTCGCACGCACTCTTTGTCGTGTCGTTTAATATTAGCGGCGTCTGCCGGAGGAGAGCCATACTGACTTAGTATCGGGTATAACTGTAGAGTTGCGGTGTCCACAGCAACTCACAACGTTCCCCCTCGTTATACCCGATACTCAAAATGAGTATTGGGGTATATTAGATTTGTGGTAAAAGTGGATGTGTGTAACGTCCAGAAGGAATCGTTTCCGACCCCATAAAGTATATATATGCTTGATCAGCAGCAATAGCCGAGTCGATTGAGCCCTGTCTGTCTTTCCGTCCGTCCGTCCGTCCGTCTGTCCGTCTGTCCGTCCCCTTCAGCGCCTAGTGCTCAAAGACTATAATAGCTAGAGCAACGATGTTTTGGATCCAGACTTCTGTGATATGTCACTGCTACAAAAATATTTCAAAACTTCGCCTTGCCCACTTCGGCCCCCACAAAGGACGAAAATCTGTTGCATCCACAATATTGCACATTCGAGAAAACTAAAAACGCAGAATCATAGATAACGACCATATCTATCAGATTGCTGAATCCGGTTTAGATCAGATAATTTTTATAGCCAAAAGGAACAAATCAATTTGCAGTGGCTACGCAGCGCCCGACGTCACGCTCAGACTGATTTTCTGTCTCTCTCGCACGCACTCTTTGTCGTGTCGTTTAATATTAGCGGCGTCTGCCGGAGGAGAGCCATACTGACTAAGTATCGGGTATAACTGTAGAGTTGCGGTGTCCACAGCAACTCACAACGTTCCCCCTCGTTATACCCGATACTCAAAATGAGTATTGGGGTATTTTAGATTTGTGGTAAAAGTGTATGTGTGTAACGTCCAGAAGGAATCGTTTCCGACCCCATAAAGTATATATATTCTTGATCAGCATCAATAGCCGAGTCGATTGAGCCCTGTCTGTCTGTCCGTCTGTCCGTCCGTCCGTCCGTCCGTCTGTCCGTCCCCTTCAGCGCCTAGTGCTCAAAGACTATAATAGCTAGAGCAACGATGTTTTGGATCCAGACTTCTGTGATATGTCACTGCTACAAAAATATTTCAAAACTTTGCCCCGCCCACTTCCGCCCCCACAAAGGACGAACATCTGTGGCATATCCATTTTTAAAGATACGATAAAACCAAAAACGCAGAATCGTAGAGGATGACTATATGTTCTAGAGTGTAAAATCTCAACCAGATCGTATAATTATTATAGCCACAATCAAGAAAACAATTTCATTCTTTCTCGCTCTGTCTCTCTCTAACACACAGGTTTCATGGTCTGTTTTGCCAATTGCAAAAGATGTGTTCAAGGATCTCAGAACCTATAAAAGCCAGAGCAACCAAATTTGGTATCCGCACTTCTGTTAGATCTCACTATAAAACGTATATCTCAGAACTTCGCCCCTCCCCCTTCCGCCCCCACAAAGGACGAAAATCTGTTGCATCCACAATATTGCACATTCGAGAAAACGAAAAACGCAGAATCATAGATAACGACCATATCTATCAGATTGCGGAATCCGGTTTAGATCAGATAATTTTTATAGCCAAAAGGAACAAATCAATTTGCAGTGGCTACGCAGCGCCCGACGTCACGCTCAGACTGATTTTCTGTCTCTCTCGCACGCACTCTTTGTCGTGTCGTTTAATATTAGCGGCGTCTGCCGGAGGAGAGCCATACTGACTTAGTATTGGGTATAACTGTAGAGTTGCGGTGTCCACAGCAACTCACAACGTTCCCCCTCGTTATACCCGATACTCAAAATGAGTATTGGGGTATATTAGATTTGTGGTAAAAGTGGATGTGTGTAACGTCCAGAAGGAATCGTTTCCGACCCCATAAAGTATATATATTCTTGATAAGCATCAATAGCCGAGTCGATTGAGCCCTGTCTGTCTGTCCGTCTGTCCGTCTGTCCGTCTGTCCGTCCGTCCGTCCGTCCGTCTGTCCGTCCCCTTCAGCGCCTAGTGCTCAAAGACTATAATAGCTAGAGCAACGATGTTTTGGTTCCAGATGTCTGTGATATGTCACTGCTACAAAAATATTTCAAAACTTTGCCCCGCCCACTTCCGCCCCCACAAAGGACGAACATCTGTGGCATATCCATTTTTAAAGATACGATAAAACCAAAAACGCAGAATCGTAGAGGATGACTATATGTTCTAGAGTGTAAAATCTCAACCAGATCGTATAATTATTATAGCCACAATCAAGAAAACAATTTCATTCTTTCTCGCTCTGTCTCTCTCTAACACACAGGTTTCATGGTCTGTTTTGCCAATTGCAAAAGATGAGTTCAAGGATCTCAGAACCTATAAGAGCCAGAGCAACCAAATTTGGTATCCACACACCTGTGATATCGGACCTTGACCGTTTCGTGTCCAAATTTCGCCACACCCCCTTCCGCCCCCGCAAAGGACGAAAATCTGGGGCATCCACAAATCTCAGAGACTATTAAGGCTAGAGTAACCAAATTTGGGATCCGCACTTCTGTTAGATCTCACTATAAAACGTATATCTCAGAATATCGCCCCACCCCCTTCCGCCCCCACATAGGACGCAAATCTGTTGCATCCACAATATTGCAGATTCGAGAAAACTAAAAACGCAGAATCATAGATAACGACAATATCTATCAGATTGCGGAATCCGGTTTAGATCAGATAATTTTTATAGCCAAAAGGAACAAATCAATTTGCAGTGGCTACGCAGCGCCCGACGTCACGCACAGACTGATTTTCTGTCTCTCTCGCACGCACTCTTTGTCGTGTCGTTCAATATTAGCGGCGTCTGCCGGAGGAGAGCCATACTGACTAAGTATCGGGTATAACTGTAGAGTTGCGGTGTCCGCAGCAACTCACAACGTTCCCCCTCGTTATACCCGATACTCAAAATGAGTATTGGGGTATATTAGATTTGTGGTAAAAGTGGATGTGTGTAACGTCCAGAAGGAATCGTTTCCGACCCCATAAAGTATATATATTCTTGATAAGCATCAATAGCCGAGTCGATTGAGCCCTGTCTGTCTGTCCGTCTGTCCGTCCGTCCGTCTGTCCGTCTGTCCGTCTGTCCGTCCGTCCGTCTGTCCGTCTGTCCGTCCCCTTCAGCGCCTAGTGCTCAAAGACTATAAGAGCTAGAGCAACGATGTTTTGGATCCAGACTTCTGTGATATGACACTGCTACAAAAATCTTTCAAAACTTCGCCCCGCCCACTTCCGCCCCCACAAAGGACGAAAGTCTGTGGCATCCACAATTTTAAAGATATGAGAAAACCAAAAACGCAGAATTGTAGAGAATGACCATATCTTAAAGACTGCGGAATCTGAATTGGATCGTATTATTATTATAGCCAGCATCAAGAAAACAATTTCATTTTTTCTCGCCCTGTCTCTCTCTAACACACACGTAGCATAGCCGGCTTTGCTTAGAGTAAAACATTAGCGCCTAGATCTCAGAGACTATAAAAGCTAGAGCAACCAAATTTGGTATCCACACTCCTAATATATCGGACCGAGACGAGTTTGTTTCAAAATTTCGCCACACCCCTTTCCGCCCCCACAAAGGACGAAAATCTGGGGATATTCAAAAATCTCAGAGACTATTAAAGCTAGAGTAACCAAATTTGGTATCCGCACTCCTGTTAGATCTCACTTTAAAACGTATATCTCAAAATTTCGCCCCACCTCTTTCCGCCCCACAAAGGACGAAAATCTGTTGCATCCACAATATTGAGGATACGAGAAAATCTCAGAGACTATTAAAGCTAGAGTAACCAAATTTGGTATCCGCACTCCTGTTAGATCTCACTTTAAAACGTATATCTTAAAATTTCGCCCCACCTCTTTCCGCCCCACAAAGGACGAAAATCTGTTGCATCCACAATATTGAGGATACGAGAAAACTAAAAACGCAGAATCATAGATAATGATCATATCTATCAGATTGCTGAATCTGGATCAGATCAGATCATTTTTATAGCCAAAAGGATCAAATCAATTTGCACTGGCTACGCAGCGCCCGACGTCACGCTCAGACTGATTTTCTGTCTCTCTCGCACGCACTCTTTGTCGTGTCGTTTAATATTAGCGGCGTCTGCCGGAGGAGAGCCCTACTGACTTAGAATCGGGTATAACTGTAGAGTTGCGGTGTCCACAGCAACTCACAACGTTCCCCCTCGTTATACCCGATACTCAAAATGAGTATTGGGGTATATTAGATTTGTGGTAAAAGTGGATGTGTGTAACGTCCAGAAGGAATCGTTTCCGACCCCATAAAGTATATATATGCTTGATCAGCAGCAATAGCCGAGTCGATTGAGCCCTGTCTGTCTGTCCGTCCGTCCGTCTGTCCGTCTGTCCGTCCCCTTCAGCGCCTAGTGCTCAAAGACTATAAGAGCTAGAGCAACGATGTTTTGGACCCAGACTTCTGTGATATGTCACTGCTACAAAAATATTTCAAAACTTCGCACCGCCCACTTCCGCCCCCACAAAGGACGAAAAGCTGTGGCATCCACAATTTTAAAGATATGAGAAAACCAAAAACGTAGAATTGTAGAGAATAACCATATCTTTAAGACAGCGGAATCTGAATTGGATCGTATTGTTATTATAGCCAGCATCAAGAAAACAATTTCATTTTTTCTCGCCCTGTCTCTCTCTAACACACACGTAGCATAGGCGGCTTTGCTTAGAGTAAAACATTAGCGCCTAGATCTCAGAGACTACAAAAGCTAGAGCAACCAAATTTGGTATCCACACTCCTAATATATCGGACCTTGACCGTTTCGTGTCCAAATTTCGCCACACCCCCTTCCACCCCGCAAAGGACGAAAATCTGGGGCATCCACAAATCTCAGAGACTATTAAGGCTAGAGTAACCAAATTTGAGATCCGCACTTCTGTTAGATCTCACTATAAAACGTATATCTCAGAATTTTGCCCCACCCCCTTCCTCCCCACAAAGGACGAAAATCTGTTGCATCCACAATATTGCACATTTGAGAAAACTAAAAACGCAGAATCATAGATAACAACCATATCTATCAGATTGCGGAATCCGGTTTAGATCAGATAATTTTTATAGCCAAAAGGAACAAATCAATTTGCAGTGGCTACGCAGCGCCCGACGTCACGCTCAGACTGATTTTCTGTCTCTCTCGCACGCACTCTTTGTCGTGTCGTTCAATATTAGCGGCGTCTGCCGGAGGAGAGCCATACTGACTTAGTATCGGGTATAACTGTAGAGTTGCGGTGTCCACAGCAACTCACAACGTTCCCCCTCGTTATACCCGATACTCAAAATGAGTATTGGGGTATATTAGATTTGTGGTAAAAGTGGATGTGTGTAACGTCCAGAAGGAATCGTTTCCGACCCCATAAAGTATATATATGCTTGATCAGCAGCAATAGCCGAGTCGATTGAGCCCTGTCTGTCTGTCCGTCCGTCCGTCCGTCCGTCTGTCCGTCTGTCCGTCTGTCCGTCCCCTTCAGCGCCCAGTGCTCAAAGACTATAAGAGCTAGAGCAACGATGTTTTGGATCCAGACTTCTGTGATATGTCACTGCTACAAAAATATTTCAAAACTTCGCCTTGCCCACTTCGGCCCCCACAAAGGACGAAAATCGGTGGCATCCACAATTTTAAAGATATGAGAACACCAAAAACGTAGAATTGTAGAGAATGACCATATCTTTCAGACAGCGGAATCTGAATTGGATCGTATTGTTATTATAGCCAGCATCAAGAAAACAATTTCATTTTTTCTCGCCCTGTCTCTCTCTAACACACACGTAGCATAGGCGGCTTTGCTTAGAGTAAAACATTAGCGCCTAGATCTCAGAGACTACAAAAGCTAGAGCAACCAAATTTGGTATCCACACTCCTAATATATCGGACCTTGACCGTTTCGTGTCCAAATTTCGCCACACCCCCTTCCGCCCCCGCAAAGGACGAAAATCTGGGGCATCCACAAATCTCAGAGACTATTAAGGCTAGAGTAACCAAATTTGGGATCCGCACTTCTGTTAGATCTCACTATAAAACGTATATCTCAGAATTTCGCCCCACCCCCTTCCGCCCCCACAAAGGACGAAAATCTGTTGCATCCACAATATTGCACATTCGAGAAAACTAAAAACGCAGAATCATAGATAACGACCATATCTATCAGATTGCGGAATCCGGTTTAGATCAGATAATTTTTATAGCCAAAAGGAACAAATCAATTTGCAGTGGCTACGCAGCGCCCGACGTCACGCCCAGACTGATTTTCTGTCTCTCTCGCACGCACTCTTTGTCGTGTCGTTTAATATTAGCGGCGTCTGCCGGAGGAGAGCCATACTGACTTAGTATCGGGTATAACTGTAGAGTTGCGGTGTCCACAGCAACTCACAACGTTCCCCCTCGTTATACCCGATACTCAAAATGAGTATTGGGGTATTTTAGATTTGTGGTAAAAGTGGATGTGTGTAACGTCCAGAAGGAATCGTTTCCGACCCCATAAAGTATATATATTCTTGATCAGCATCAATAGCCGAGTCGATTGATTCAGCAATCTGATAGATATGGTCGTTATCTATGATTCTGCGTTTTTAGTTTTCTCGAATGTGCAATATTGTGGATGCAACAGATTTTCGTCCTTTGTGGGGCGGAAGGGGGTGGGATCTAACAGAAGTGCGGATACCAAATTTGGTTGCTCTGGCTTTTATAGGTTCTGAGATCCTTGAACACATCTTTTGCAATTGGCAAAACAGACCATGAAACCTGTGTGTTAGAGAGAGACAGAGCGAGAAAGAATGAAATTGTTTTCTTGATTGTGGCTATAATAATTATACGATCTGGTTGAGATTTTACACTCTAGAACGTATAGTCATCCTCCATTCTGCGTTTTTGGTTTTATCGTATCTTTAAAAATGGATATGCCACAGATTTTCGTCCTTTGTGGGGGCGGAAGTGGGCGGGCAAAGTTTTGAAATATTTTTGTAGCAGTGACATATCACAGAAGTCTGGATCCAAAACATCGTTGCTCTAGCACACACCTGTGATATCGGACCTTGACCGTTTCGTGTCCAAATTTCGCCACACCCCCTTCCGCCCCCGCAAAGGACGAAAATCTGGGGCATCCACAAATCTCAGAGACTATTAAGGCTAGAGTAACCAAATTTGGGATCCGCACTTCTGTTAGATCTCACTATAAAACGTATATCTCAGAATATCGCCCCACCCCTTCCGCCCTCACATAGGACGCAAATCTGTTGCATCCACAATATTGCAGATTCGAGAAAACTAAAAACGCAGAATCATAGATAACGACCATATCTATCTGATTGCTGAATCTGGATCAGATCGGATCATTTTTGTAGCCATAAGCAAGAAATCAATTTGCAGTGGCTACGCAGCGCCCGACGTCACGCACAGACTGATTTTCTGTCTCCCTCGCACGCACTCTTTGTCGTGTCGTTTAATATTAGCGGCGTCTGCCGGAGGAGAGCCATACTGACTTAGTATTGGGTATAACTGTAGAGTTGCGGTGTCCACAGCAACTCACAACGTTCCCCCTCGTTATACCCGATACTCAAAATGAGTATTGGGGTATATTAGATTTGTGGTAAAAGTGGATGTGTGTAACGTCCAGAAGGAATCGTTTCCGACCCCATAAAGTATATATATTCTTGATCAGCATCAATAGCCGAGTCGATTGAGCCCTGTCTGTCTGTCCGTCTGTCCGTCTGTCCGTCCGTCCGTCCGTCCGTCTGTCCGTCCCCTTCAGCGCCTAGTGCTCAAAGACTATAATAGCTAGAGCAACGATGTTTTGGATCCAGACTTCTGTGATATGTCACTGCTACAAAAATATTTCAAAACTTTGCCCCGCCCACTTCCGCCCCCACAAAGGACGAACATCTGTGGCATATCCATTTTTAAAGATACGATAAAACCAAAAACGCAGAATCGTAGAGGATGACTATATGTTCTAGAGTGTAAAATCTCAACCAGATCGTATAATTATTATAGCCACAATCAAGAAAACAATTTCATCCTTTCTCGCTCTGTCTCTCTCTAACACACAGGTTTCATGGTCTGTTTTGCCAATTGCAAAAGATGAGTTCAAGGATCTCAGAACCTATAAGAGCCAGAGCAACCAAATTTGGTATCCACACACCTGTGATATCGGACCTTGACCGTTTCGTGTCCAAATTTCGCCACACCCCCTTCCGCCCCGCAAAGGACGAAAATCTGGGGCATCCACAAATCTCAGAGACTATTAAGGCTAGAGTAACCAAATTTGGGATCCGCACTTCTGTTAGATCTCACTATAAAACGTATATCTCAGAATATCGCCCCACCCCCTTCCGCCCCCACATAGGACGCAAATCTGTTGCATCCACAATATTGCAGATTCGAGAAAACTAAAAACGCAGAATCATAGATAACGACCATATCTATCAGATTGCGGAATCCGGTTTAGATCAGATAATTTTTATAGCCAAAAGGAACAAATCAATTTGCAGTGGCTACGCAGCGCCCGACGTCACGCACAGACTGATTTTCTGTCTCTCTCGCACGCACTCTTTGTCGTGTCGTTCAATATTAGCGGCGTCTGCCGGAGGAGAGCCATACTGACTAAGTATCGGGTATAACTGTAGAGTTGCGGTGTCCGCAGCAACTCACAACGTTCCCCCTCGTTATACCCGATACTCAAAATGAGTATTGGGGTATATTAGATTTGTGGTAAAAGTGGATGTGTGTAACGTCCAGAAGGAATCGTTTCCGACCCCATAAAGTATATATATTCTTGATAAGCATCAATAGCCGAGTCGATTGAGCCCTGTCTGTCTGTCCGTCTGTCCGTCCGTCCGTCTGTCCGTCTGTCCGTCCGTCCGTCTGTCCGTCTGTCCGTCCCCTTCAGCGCCTAGTGCTCAAAGACTATAAGAGCTAGAGCAACGATGTTTTGGATCCAGACTTCTGTGATATGACACTGCTACAAAAATCTTTCAAAACTTCGCCCCGCCCACTTCCGCCCCACAAAGGACGAAAGTCTGTGGCATCCACAATTTTAAAGATATGAGAAAACCAAAAACGCAGAATTGTAGAGAATGACCATATCTTAAAGACTGCGGAATCTGAATTGGATCGTATTATTATTATAGCCAGCATCAAGAAAACAATTTCATTTTTTCTCGCCCTGTCTCTCTCTAACACACACGTAGCATAGCCGGCTTTGCTTAGAGTAAAACATTAGCGCCTAGATCTCAGAGACTATAAAAGCTAGAGCAACCAAATTTGGTATCCACACTCCTAATATATCGGACCGAGACGAGTTTGTTTCAAAATTTCGCCACACCCCTTTCCGCCCCACAAAGGACGAAAATCTGGGGATATTCAAAAATCTCAGAGACTATTAAAGCTAGAGTAACCAAATTTGGTATCCGCACTCCTGTTAGATCTCACTTTAAAACGTATATTTCAAAATTTCGCCCCACCTCTTTCCGCCCCACAAAGGACGAAAATCTGTTGCATCCACAATATTGAGGATACGAGAAAATCTCAGAGACTATTAAAGCTAGAGTAACCAAATTTGGTATCCGCACTCCTGTTAGATCTCACTTTAAAACGTATATCTTAAAATTTCGCCCCACCTCTTTCCGCCCCCACAAAGGACGAAAATCTGTTGCATCCACAATATTGAGGATACGAGAAAACTAAAAACGCAGAATCATAGATAATGATCATATCTATCAGATTGCTGAATCTGGATCAGATCAGATCATTTTTATAGCCAAAAGGATCAAATCAATTTGCACTGGCTACGCAGCGCCCGACGTCACGCTCAGACTGATTTTCTGTCTCTCTCGCACGCACTCTTTGTCGTGTCGTTTAATATTAGCGGCGTCTGCCGGAGGAGAGCCCTACTGACTTAGAATCGGGTATAACTGTAGAGTTGCGGTGTCCACAGCAACTCACAACGTTCCCCTCGTTATACCCGATACTCAAAATGAGTATTGGGGTATATTAGATTTGTGGTAAAAGTGGATGTGTGTAACGTCCAGAAGGAATCGTTTCCGACCCCATAAAGTATATATATGCTTGATCAGCAGCAATAGCCGAGTCGATTGAGCCCTGTCTGTCTGTCCGTCCGTCCGTCTGTCCGTCTGTCCGTCTGTCCGTCCCCTTCAGCGCCTAGTGCTCAAAGACTATAAGAGCTAGAGCAACGATGTTTTGGACCAGACTTCTGTGATATGTCACTGCTACAAAAATATTTCAAAACTTCGCACCGCCCACTTCCGCCCCCACAAAGGACGAAAAGCTGTGGCATCCACAATTTTAAAGATATGAGAAAACCAAAAACGTAGAATTGTAGAGAATAACCATATCTTTAAGACAGCGGAATCTGAATTGGATCGTATTGTTATTATAGCCAGCATCAAGAAAACAATTTCATTTTTTCTCGCCCTGTCTCTCTCTAACACACACGTAGCATAGGCGGCTTTGCTTAGAGTAAAACATTAGCGCCTAGATCTCAGAGACTACAAAAGCTAGAGCAACCAAATTTGGTATCCACACTCCTAATATATCGGACCTTGACCGTTTCGTGTCCAAATTTCGCCACACCCCCTTCCGCCCCGCAAAGGACGAAAACCTGGGGCATCCACAAATCTCAGAGACTATTAAGGCTAGAGTAACCAAATTTGGGATCCGCACTTCTGTTAGATCTCACTATAAAACGTATATCTCAGAATATCGCCCCACCCCTTCCGCCCTCACATAGGACGCAAATCTGTTGCATCCACAATATTGCAGATTCGAGAAAACTAAAAACGCAGAATCATAGATAACGACCATATCTATCTGATTGCTGAATCTGGATCAGATCGGATCATTTTTGTAGCCATAAGCAAGAAATCAATTTGCACTGGCTACGCAGCGCCCGACGTCACGCACAGACTGATTTTCTGTCTCCCTCGCACGCACTCTTTGTCGTGTCGTTCAATATTAGCGGCGTCTGCCGGAGGAGAGCCATACTGACTAAGTATCGTCCGCAAAGGACGAAAATCTGGGGATATTCAAAAATCTCAGAGACTATTAAGGCTAGAGTAACCAAATTTGGTATCCGCACTCCTGCTAGATCTTACTATTAAACGTGTATCTCAAAATTTCGCCCCACCCCCTTCCGCCCCCACAAAGGACGAAAATCTGTTGCATCCACAATATTGAGGATACGAGAAAACTAAAAACGCAGAATCATAGATAATGATCATATCTATCAGATTGCTGAATCTGGATCAGATCAGATCATTTTTATAGCCAAAAGGAACAAATCAATTTGCAGTGGCTACGCAGCGCCCGACGTCACGCACAGACTGATTTTCTGTCTCTCTCGCACGCACTCTTTGTCGTGTCGTTCAATATTAGCGGCGTCTGCCGGAGGAGAGCCATACTGACTTAGTATCGGGTATAACTGTAGAGTTGCGGTGTCCGCAGCAACTCACAACGTTCCCCTCGTTATACCCGATACTCAAAATGAGTATTGGGGTATATTAGATTTGTGGTAAAAGTGGATGTGTGTAACGTCCAGAAGGAATCGTTTCCGACCCCATAAAGTATATATATTCTTGATAAGCATCAATAGCCGAGTCGATTGATCCCTGTCTGTCTGTCCGTCTGTCCGTCCGTCCGTCTGTCCGTCTGTCCGTCCGTCCGTCTGTCCGTCCCCTTCAGCGCCTAGTGCTCAAAGACTATAAGAGCTAGAGCAACGATGTTTTGGATCCAGACTTCTGTGATATGTCACTGCTACAAAAATCTTTCAAAACTTCGCCCCGCCCACTTCCGCCCCCACAAAGGACGAAAGTCTGTGGCATCCACAATTTTAAAGATATGAGAAAACCAAAAACGTAGAATTGTAGAGAATTACCATATCTTTAAAACTGCGGAATCTGAATTGTATCGTATTATTATTATAGCCAGCACAAAGAAAACAATTTCATTTTTTCTCGCCCTGTCTCTCTCTAACACACACGTAGCATAGCCGGCTTTGCTTAGAGTAAAACATTAGCGCCTAGATCTCAGAGACTATAAAAGCTAGAGTAACCAAATTTGTTATCCACACTCCTAATATATCGGACCGAGACGAGTTTGTTTCAAAATTTCGCCACACCCCCTTCCGCCCCCACAAAGGACGAAAATCTGGGGATACTCAAAAATCTCAGAGACTATTAAAGCTAGAGTAACCAAATTTGGTATCCGCACTCCTGTTAGATCTCACTTTAAAACGTATATCTCAAAATTTCGCCCCACCCCCTTCCGCCCCCACAAAGGACGAAAATCTGTTGCATCCACAATATTGAGGATACGAGAAAACTAAAAACGCAGAATCATAGATAATGATCATATCTATCAGATTGCTGAATCTGGATCAGATCAGATCATTTTTATAGCCAAAAGGAACAAATCAATTTGCACTGGCTACGCAGCGCCCGACGTCACGCACAGACTGATTTTCTGTCTCTCTCGCACGCACTCTTTGTCGTGTCGTTCAATATTAGCGGCGTCTGCCGGAGGAGAGCCATACTGACTAAGTATCGTCCGCAAAGGACGAAAATCTGGGGATATTCAAAAATCTCAGAGACTATTAAGGCTAGAGTAACCAAATTTGGTATCCGCACTCCTGCTAGATCTTACTATTAAACGTATATCTCAAAATTTCACCCCACCCCCTTCCGCCCACACAAAGGACGAAAATCTGTTGCATTCACAATATTGAGGATACGAGAAAACCAAAAACGCATAATCATAGATAATGACCATATCTATCAGATTGCTGAATCTGGATCAGATCAGATCATTTTTATAGCCAATAGGAACAAATCAATTTGCAGTGGCTACGCAGCGCCCGACGTCACGCTCAGACTGATTTTCTGTCTCTCTCGCACGCACTCTTTGTCGTGTCGTTTAATATTAGCGGCGTCTGCCGGAGGAGAGCCCTACTGACTTAGAATCGGGTATAACTGTAGAGTTGCGGTGTCCGCAGCAACTCACAACGTTCCCCCTCGTTATACCCGATACTCAAAATGAGTATTGGGGTATATTAGATTTGTGGTAAAAGTGGATGTGTGTAACGTCCAGAAGGAATCGTTTCCGACCCCATAAAGTATATATATGCTTGATCAGCAGCAATAGCCGAGTCGATTGAGCCCTGTCTGTCTGTCCGTCCGTCCGTCCGTCCGTCTGTCCGTCTGTCCGTCCCCTTCAGCGCCCAGTGCTCAAAGACTATAAGAGCTAGAGCAACGATGTTTTGGATCCAGACTTCTGTGATATGTCATTGCTACAAAAATATTTCAAAACTTCGCCTTGCCCACTTCCGCCCCCACAAAGGACGAAAGCGGTGGCATCCACAATTTTAAAGATATGAGAAAACCAAAAACGTAGAATTGTTGAGAATGACCATATCTTTAAGACTGCGGAATCTGAATTGGATCGTATTGTTATTATAGCCACAATCAAGAAAACAATTTCATTCTTTCTCGCTCTGTCTCTCTCTAACACACAGGTTTCATGGTCTGTTTTGCCAATTGCAAAAGATGAGTTCAAGGATCTCAGAACCTATAAGAGCCAGAGCAACCAAATTTGGTATCCACACACCTGTGATATCGGACCTTGACCGTTTCGTGTCCAAATTTCGCCACACCCCTGTTAGATCTCACTATAAAACGTATATCTCAGAATATCGCCCCACCCCTTCCGCCCTCACATAGGACGCAAATCTGTTGCATCCACAATATTGCAGATTCGAGAAAACTAAAAACGCAGAATCATAGATAACGACCATATCTATCTGATTGCTGAATCTGGATCAGATCGGATCATTTTTGTAGCCATAAGCAAGAAATCAATTTGCACTGGCTACGCAGCGCCCGACGTCACGCACAGACTGATTTTCTGTCTCCTCGCACGCACTCTTTGTCGTGTCGTTCAATATTAGCGGCGTCTGCCGGAGGAGAGCCATACTGACTAAGTATCGTCCGCAAAGGACGAAAATCTGGGGATATTCAAAAATCTCAGAGACTATTAAGGCTAGAGTAACCAAATTTGGTATCCGCACTCCTGCTAGATCTTACTATTAAACGTGTATCTCAAAATTTCGCCCACCCCTTCGCCCCACAAAGACGAAAATCTGTTGCATCCACAAAATCGAGAAAACTAAAAACGCAGAATCATAGATACATAGATCAATATCTATCAGATTGCTGAATCTGGATCAGATCAGATCATTTTTATAGCCAAAAGGAACAAATCAATTTGCAGTGGCTACGCAGCGCCCGACGTCACGCACAGACTGATTTTCTGTCTCTCTCGCACGCACTCTTTGTCGTGTCGTTTAATATTAGCGGCGTCTGCCGGAGGAGAGCCATACTGACTTAGTATCGGGTATAACTGTAGAGTTGCGGTGTCCGCAGCAACTCACAACGTTCCCCCTCGTTATACCCGATACTCAAAATGAGTATTGGGGTATATTAGATTTGTGGTAAAAGTGGATGTGTGTAACGTCCAGAAGGAATCGTTTCCGACCCATAAAGTATATATATTCTTGATAAGCATCA
This sequence comes from Drosophila miranda, assembly GCF_003369915.1. NCBI lineage: Eukaryota > Metazoa > Arthropoda > Insecta > Diptera > Drosophilidae > Drosophila > Drosophila miranda. Next base: position 16,281,485 of record NW_022881603.1, read on the forward strand.
ATAGCCGAGTCGATTGAGCCCTGTCTGTCTGTCCGTCTGTCCGTCCGTCCGTCTGTCCGTCTGTCCGTCCGTCCGTCTGTCCGTCCCCTTCAGCGCCTAGTGCTCAAAGACTATAAGAGCTAGAGCAACGATGTTTTGGATCCAGACTTCTGTGATATGTCACTGCTACAAAAATCTTTCAAAACTTCGCCCGCCCACTTCCGCCCCACAAAGGACGAAAGTCTGTGGCATCCACAATTTTAAAGATATGAGAAAACCAAAAACGTAGAATTGTAGAGAATTACCATATCTTTAAAACTGCGGAATCTGAATTGTATCGTATTATTATTATAGCCAGCACAAAGAAAACAATTTCATTTTTTCTCGCCCTGTCTCTCTCTAACACACACGTAGCATAGCCGGCTTTGCTTAGAGTAAAACATTAGCGCCTAGATCTCAGAGACTATAAAAGCTAGAGCAACCAAATTTGTTATCCACCCTCCTAATATATCGGACCGAGACGAGTTTGTTTCAAAATTTCGCCACACCCCCTTCCGCCCCCACAAAGGACGAAAATCTGGGGATACTCAAAAATCTCAGAGACTATTAAGCTAGAGTAACCAAATTTGGTATCCGCACTCCTGTTAGATCTCACTTTAAAACGTATATCTCAAATTTCGCCCCACCCCCTTCCGCCCCACAAAGGACGAAAATCTGTTGCATCCACAATATTGAGGATACGAGAAAACTAAAAACGCAGAATCATAGATAATGACCATATCTATCAGATTGCTGAATCTGGATCAGATCAGATCATTTTTATAGCCAAAAGGAACAAATCAATTTGCACTGGCTACGCAGCGCCCGACGTCACGCTCAGACTGATTTTCTGTCTCTCTCGCACGCACTCTTTGTCGTGTCGTTTAATATTAGCGGCGTCTGCCGGAGGAGAGCCATACTGACTTAGTATCGGGTATAACTGTAGAGTTGCGGTGTCCACAGCAACTCACAACGTTCCCCTCGTTATACCCGATACTCAAAATGAGTATTGGGGTATATTAGATTTGTGGTAAAAGTGATGTGTGTAACGTCCAGAAGGAATCGTTTCCGACCCATAAAGTATATATATTCTTGATCAGCATCAATAGCCGAGTCGATTGAGCCTGTCTGTCTGTCCGTCGTCCGTCCGTCCGTCGTCCGTCTGTCCGTCCCTTCAGCGCCTAGTGCTCAAAGACTATAAAGCTAGAGCAACGATGTTTTGGATCCAGACTTCTGTGATATGTCATGCTACAAAAATATTTCAAAACTTGCCGCCCACTTCCGCCCCACAAAGGACGAAATCGTGGCATCCAATTTTAAAGATATGAAAAACCAAAAACGAGAATGTAGAGATGACATATTTTAGATGCGAATCTAAGATCGTATTTATTATAGCCACATCAAGAAAACAATTTCATTTTTCTCGCTCTGTCTCTCTCTAACACACAGTTCATGGTCTGTTTGCAATTGCAAAAGATTCAAGATCTCAGAACTATAAAAGCAGAGCAACCAAATTTGGTATCCGCACTTCTGTTAGATCTCACTATAAAACGTATATCTCAGAATTCGCCCCACCCCCTTCCGCCCCACAAAGGACGAAAATCTGTTGCATCCACAATATTGCACATTCGAGAAAACTAAAAACGCAGAATCATAGATAACGACCATATCTATCAGATTGCTGAATCTGGTCAGATCAGATCATTTTTATAGCCAAAAGGAACAAATCAATTTGCAGTGGCTACGCAGCGCCCGACGTCACGCTCAGACTGATTTTCTGTCTCTCTCGCACGCACTCTTTGTCGTGTCGTTTAATATTAGCGGCGTCTGCCGGAGGAGAGCCATACTGACTTAGTATCGGGTATAACTGTAGAGTTGCGGTGTCCGCAGCAACTCACAACGTTCCCCCTCGTTATACCCGATACTCAAAATGAGTATTGGGGTATATTAGATTTGTGGTAAAAGTGGATGTGTGTAACGTCCAGAAGGAATCGTTTCCGACCCCATAAAGTATATATATTCTTGATCAGCATCAATAGCCGAGTCGATTGAGCCCTGTCTGTCTGTCCGTCTGTCCGTCCGTCCGTCCGTCTGTCCGTCTGTCCGTCCCCTTCAGCGCCTAGTGCTCAAAGACTATAAGAGCTAGAGCAACGATGTTTTGGATCCAGACTTCTGTGATATGTCACTGCTACAAAAATATTTCAAAACTTCGCCCGCCCACTTCCGCCCCCACAAAGGACGAAATCTGTGGCATCCACAATTTTAAAGATATGAGAAAACCAAAAACGTAGAATTGTAGAGAATGACCATATCTTTAAGACTGCGGAATCTGAATTGATCGTATTATTATTATAGCCACAATCAAGAAAACAATTTCATTCTTTCTCGCTCTGTCTCTCTCTAACACACAGGTTTCATGGTCTGTTTTGCCAATTGCAAAAGATGAGTTCAAGGATCTCAGAACCTATAAGAGCCAGAGCAACCAAATTTGGTATCCACACACCTGTGATATCGGACCTTGACCGTTTCGTGTCCAAATTTCGCCACACCCCCTTCCGCCCCCGCAAAGGACGAAAATCTGGGGCATCCACAAATCTCAGAGACTATTAAGGCTAGAGTAACCAAATTTGGGATCCGCACTTCTGTTAGATCTCACTATAAAACGTATATCTCAGAATTTCGCCCCACCCCCTTCCGCCCCCACAAAGGACGAAAATCTGTTGCATCCACAATATTGCACATTCGAGAAAACTAAAAACGCAGAATCATAGATAACGACCATATCTATCAGATTGCTGAATCCGGTTTAGATCAGATAATTTTTATAGCCAAAAGGAACAAATCAATTTGCAGTGGCTACGCAGCGCCCGACGTCACGCTCAGACTGATTTTCTGTCTCTCTCGCACGCACTCTTTGTCGTGTCGTTTAATATTAGCGGCGTCTGCCGGAGGAGAGCCATACTGACTTAGTATCGGGTATAACTGTAGAGTTGCGGTGTCCACAGCAACTCACAACGTTCCCCCTCGTTATACCCGATACTCAAAATGAGTATTGGGGTATTTTAGATTTGTGGTAAAAGTGTATGTGTGTAACGTCCAGAAGGAATCGTTTCCGACCACATAAAGTATATATATTCTTGATCAGCATCAATAGCCGAGTCGATTGAGCCCTGTCTGTCTGTCCGTCTGTCCGTCCGTCCGTCCGTCCGTCTGTCCGTCCCCTTCAGCGCCTAGTGCTCAAAGACTATAATAGCTAGAGCAACGATGTTTTGGATCCAGACTTCTGTGATATGTCACTGCTACAAAAATATTTCAAAACTTTGCCCCGCCCACTTCCGCCCCCACAAAGGACGAACATCTGTGGCATATCCATTTTTAAAGATACGATAAAACCAAAAACGCAGAATCGTAGAGGATGACTATATGTTCTAGAGTGTAAAATCTCAACCAGATCGTATAATTATTATAGCCACAATCAAGAAAACAATTTCATTCTTTCTCGCTCTGTCTCTCTCTAACACACAGGTTTCATGGTCTGTTTTGCCAATTGCAAAAGATGTGTTCAAGGATCTCAGAACCTATAAAAGCCAGAGCAACCAAATTTGGTATCCGCACTTCTGTTAGATCTCACTATAAAACGTATATCTCAGAACTTCGCCCCACCCCCTTCCGCCCCCACAAAGGACGAAAATCTGTTGCATCCACAATATTGCACATTCGAGAAAACGAAAAACGCAGAATCATAGATAACGACTATATCTATCAGATTGCTGAATCCGGTTTAGATCAGATAATTTTTATAGCCAAAAGGAACAAATCAATTTGCAGTGGCTACGCAGCGCCCGACGTCACGCTCAGACTGATTTTCTGTCTCTCTCGCACGCACTCTTTGTCGTGTCGTTTAATATTAGCGGCGTCTGCCGGAGGAGAGCCATACTGACTTAGTATTGGGTATAACTGTAGAGTTGCGGTGTCCACAGCAACTCACAACGTTCCCCCTCGTTATACCCGATACTCAAAATGAGTATTGGGGTATATTAGATTTGTGGTAAAAGTGGATGTGTGTAACGTCCAGAAGGAATCGTTTCCGACTCCATAAAGTATATATATTCTTGATCAGCATCAATAGCCGAGTCGATTGAGCCCTGTCTGTCTGTCCGTCTGTCCGTCTGTCCGTCTGTCCGTCCGTCCGTCCGTCCGTCTGTCCGTCCCCTTCAGCGCCTAGTGCTCAAAGACTATAATAGCTAGAGCAACGATGTTTTGGATCCAGACTTCTGTGATATGTCACTGCTACAAAAATATTTCAAAACTTTGCCCCGCCCACTTCCGCCCCCACAAAGGACGAACATCTGTGGCATATCCATTTTTAAAGATACGATAAAACCAAAAACGCAGAATCGTAGAGGATGACTATATGTTCTAGAGTGTAAAATCTCAACCAGATCGTATAATTATTATAGCCACAATCAAGAAAACAATTTCATTCTTTCTCGCTCTGTCTCTCTCTAACACACAGGTTTCATGGTCTGTTTTGCCAATTGCAAAAGATGAGTTCAAGGATCTCAGAACCTATAAGAGCCAGAGCAACCAAATTTGGTATCCACACACCTGTGATATCGGACCTTGACCGTTTCGTGTCCAAATTTCGCCACACCCCCTTCCGCCCCCGCAAAGGACGAAAATCTGGGGCATCCACAAATCTCAGAGACTATTAAGGCTAGAGTAACCAAATTTGGGATCCGCACTTCTGTTAGATCTCACTATAAAACGTATATCTCAGAATATCGCCCCACCCCCTTCCGCCCACACATAGGACGCAAATCTGTTGCATCCACAATATTGCAGATTCGAGAAAACTAAAAACGCAGAATCATAGATAACGACCATATCTATCAGATTGCGGAATCCGGTTTAGATCAGATAATTTTTATAGCCAAAAGGAACAAATCAATTTGCAGTGGCTACGCAGCGCCCGACGTCACGCACAGACTGATTTTCTGTCTCTCTCGCACGCACTCTTTGTCGTGTCGTTCAATATTAGCGGCGTCTGCCGGAGGAGAGCCATACTGACTAAGTATCGGGTATAACTGTAGAGTTGCGGTGTCCGCAGCAACTCACAACGTTCCCCCTCGTTATACCCGATACTCAAAATGAGGATTGGGGTATATTAGATTTGTGGTAAAAGTGGATGTGTGTAACGTCCAGAAGGAATCGTTTCCGACCCCATAAAGTATATATATTCTTGATAAGCATCAATAGCCGAGTCGATTGAGCCCTGTCTGTCTGTCCGTCTGTCCGTCCGTCCGTCTGTCCGTCTGTCCGTCCGTCCGTCTGTCCGTCCCCTTCAGCGCCTAGTGCTCAAAGACTATAAGAGCTAGAGCAACGATGTTTTGGATCCAGACTTCTGTGATATGTCACTGCTACAAAAATCTTTCAAAACTTCGCCCCGCCCACTTCCGCCCCCACAAAGGACGAAAGTCTGTGGCATCCACAATTTTAAAGATATGAGAAAACCAAAAACGCAGAATTGTAGAGAATGACCATATCTTAAAGACTGCGGAATCTGAATTGGATCGTATTATTATTATAGCCAGCATCAAGAGAACAATTTCATTTTTTCTCGCCCTGTCTCTCTCTAACACACACGTAGCATAGCCGGCTTTGCTTAGAGTAAAACATTAGCGCCTAGATCTCAGAGACTATAAAAGCTAGAGCAACCAAATTTGGTATCCACACTCCTAATATATCGGACCGAGACAAGTTTGTTTCAAAATTTCGCCACACCCCTTTCCGCCCACACAAAGGACGAAAATCTGGGGATATTCAAAAATCTCAGAGACTATTAAAGCTAGAGTAACCAAATTTGGTATCCGCACTCCTGTTAGATCTCACTTTAAAACGTATATCTCAAAATTTCGCCCCACCTCTTTCCGCCCCCACAAAGGACGAAAATCTGTTGCATCCACAATATTGAGGATACGAGAAAATCTCAGAGACTATTAAAGCTAGAGTAACCAAATTTTGTATCCGCACTCCTGTTAGATCTCACTTTAAAACGTATATCTCAAAATTTCGCCCCACCTCTTTCCGCCCCCACAAAGGACGAAAATCTGTTGCATCCACAATATTGAGGATACGAGAAAACTAAAAACGCAGAATCATAGATAATGATCATATCTATCAGATTGCTGAATCTGGATCAGATCAGATCATTTTTATAGCCAAAAGGATCAAATCAATTTGCACTGGCTACGCAGCGCCCGACGTCACGCTCAGACTGATTTTCTGTCTCTCTCGCACGCACTCTTTGTCGTGTCGTTTAATATTAGCGGCGTCTGCCGGAGGAGAGCCCTACTGACTTAGAATCGGGTATAACTGTAGAGTTGCGGTGTCCACAGCAACTCACAACGTTCCCCCTCGTTATACCCGATACTCAAAATGAGTATTGGGGTATATTAGATTTGTGGTAAAAGTGGATGTGTGTAACGTCCAGAAGGAATCGTTTCCGACCCCATAAAGTATATATATGCTTGATCAGCAGCAATAGCCGAGTCGATTGAGCCCTGTCTGTCTGTCCGTCCGTCCGTCTGTCCGTCTGTCCGTCCCCTTCAGCGCCTAGTGCTCAAAGACTATAAGAGCTAGAGCAACGATGTTTTGGACCCAGACTTCTGTGATATGTCACTGCTACAAAAATATTTCAAAACTTCGCCCCGCCCACTTCCGCCCCCACAAAGGACGAAAAGCTGTGGCATCCACAATTTTAAAGATATGAGAAAACCAAAAACGTAGAATTGTAGAGAATAACCATATCTTTAAGACTGCGGAATCTGAATTGGATCGTATTGTTATTATAGCCAGCATCAAGAAAACAATTTCATTTTTTCTCGCCCTGTCTCTCTCTAACACACACGTAGCATAGGCGGCTTTGCTTAGAGTAAAACATTAGCGCCTAGATCTCAGAGACTACAAAAGCTAGAGCAACCAAATTTGGTATCCACACTCCTAATATATCGGACCTTGACCGTTTCGTGTCCAAATTTCGCCACACCACCTTCCACCCCGCAAAGGACGAAAATCTGGGGCATCCACAAATCTCAGAGACTATTAAGGCTAGAGTAACCAAATTTGGGATCCGCACTTCTGTTAGATCTCACTATAAAACGTATATCTCAGAATTTCGCCCCACCCCCTTCCTCCCCCACAAAGGACGAAAATCTGTTGCATCCACAATATTGCACATTTGAGAAAACTAAAAACGCAGAAGCATAGATAACAACCATATCTATCAGATTGCGGAATCCGGTTTAGATCAGATAATTTTTATAGCCAAAAGGAACAAATCAATTTGCAGTGGCTACGCAGCGCCCGACGTCACGCTCAGACTGATTTTCTGTCTCTCTCGCACGCACTCTTTGTCGTGTCGTTTAATATTAGCGGCGTCTGCCGGAGGAGAGCCATACTGACTTAGTATCGGGTATAACTGTAGAGTTGCGGTGTCCACAGCAACTCACAACGTTCCCCCTCGTTATACCCGATACTCAAAATGAGTATTGGGGTATATTAGATTTGTGGTAAAAGTGGATGTGTGTAACGTCCAGAAGGAATCGTTTCCGACCCCATAAAGTATATATATGCTTGATCAGCAGCAATAGCCGAGTCGATTGAGCCCTGTCTGTCTGTCCGTCCGTCCGTCCGTCCGTCTGTCCGTCTGTCCGTCCCCTTCAGCGCCCAGTGCTCAAAGACTATAAGAGCTAGAGCAACGATGTTTTGGATCCAGACTTCTGTGATATGTCACTGCTACAAAAATATTTCAAAACTTCGCCTTGCCCACTTCGGCCCCCACAAAGGACGAAAATCTGTTGCATCCACAATATTGAGGATACGAGAAAATCTCAGAGACTATTAAAGCTAGAGTAACCAAATTTTGTATCCGCACTCCTGTTAGATCTCACTTTAAAACGTATATCTCAAAATTTCGCCCCACCTCTTTCCGCCCCCACAAAGGACGAAAATCTGTTGCATCCACAATATTGAGGATACGAGAAAATCTCAGAGACTATTAAGGCTAGAGTAACCAAATTTGGGATCCGCACTTCTGTTAGATCTCACTATAAAACGTATATCTCAGAATTTCGCCCCACCCCCTTCCTCCCCCACAAAGGACGAAAATCTGTTGCATCCACAATATTGCACATTCGAGAAAACTAAAAACGCAGAATCATAGATAACGACCATATCTGTCAGATTGCGGAATCCGGTTTAGATCAGATAATTTTTATAGCCAAAAGGAACAAATCAATTTGCAGTGGCTACGCAGCGCCCGACGTCACGCTCAGACTGATTTTCTGTCTCTCTCGCACGCACTCTTTGTCGTGTCGTTTAATATTAGCGGCGTCTGCCGGAGGAGAGCCATACTGACTTAGTATCGGGTATAACTGTAGAGTTGCGGTGTCCACAGCAACTCACAACGTTCCCCCTCGTTATACCCGATACTCAAAATGAGTATTGGGGTATTTTAGATTTGTGGTAAAAGTGGATGTGTGTAACGTCCAGAAGGAATCGTTTCCGACCCCATAAAGTATATATATTCTTGATCAGCATCAATAGCCGAGTCGATTGATTCAGCAATCTGATAGATATGGTCGTTATCTATGATTCTGCGTTTTTAGTTTTCTCGAATGTGCAATATTGTGGATGCAACAGATTTTCGTCCTTTGTGGGGGCGGAAGGGGGTGGGATCTAACAGAAGTGCGGATACCAAATTTGGTTGCTCTGGCTTTTATAGGTTCTGAGATCCTTGAACACATCTTTTGCAATTGGCAAAACAGACCATGAAACCTGTGTGTTAGAGAGAGACAGAGCGAGAAAGAATGAAATTGTTTTCTTGATTGTGGCTATAATAATTATACGATCTGGTTGAGATTTTACACTCTAGAACATATAGTCATCCTCTACGATTCTGCGTTTTTGGTTTTATCGTATCTTTAAAAATGGATATGCCACAGATTTTCGTCCTTTGTGGGGGCGGAAGTGGGCGGGGCAAAGTTTTGAAATATTTTTGTAGCAGTGACATATCACAGAAGTCTGGATCCAAAACATCGTTGCTCTAGCACACACCTGTGATATCGGACCTTGACCGTTTCGTGTCCAAATTTCGCCACACCCCCTTCCGCCCCCGCAAAGGACGAAAATCTGGGGCATCCACAAATCTCAGAGACTATTAAGGCTAGAGTAACCAAATTTGGGCTCCGCACTTCTGTTAGATCTCACTATAAAACGTATATCTCAGAATATCGCCCCACCCCCTTCCGCCCACACATAGGACGCAAATCTGTTGCATCCACAATATTGCAGATTCGAGAAAACTAAAAACGCAGAATCATAGATAACGACCATATCTATCTGATTGCTGAATCTGGATCAGATCGGATCATTTTTGTAGCCATAAGCAAGAAATCAATTTGCAGTGGCTACGCAGCGCCCGACGTCACGCACAGACTGATTTTCTGTCTCTCTCGCACGCACTCTTTGTCGTGTCGTTCAATATTAGCGGCGTCTGCCGGAGGAGAGCCATACTGACTAAGTATCGGGTATAACTGTAGAGTTGCGGTGTCCGCAGCAACTCACAACGTTCCCCCTCGTTATACCCGATACTCAAAATGAGTATTGGGGTATATTAGATTTGTGGTAAAAGTGGATGTGTGTAACGTCCAGAAGGAATCGTTTCCGACCCCATAAAGTATATATATTCTTGATAAGCATCAATAGCCGAGTCGATTGAGCCCTGTCTGTCTGTCCGTCTGTCCGTCCGTCCGTCTGTCCGTCTGTCCGTCCGTCCGTCTGTCCGTCTGTCCGTCCGTCCGTCTGTCCGTCTGTCCGTCCCCTTCAGCGCCTAGTGCTCAAAGACTATAAGAGCTAGAGCAACGACGTTTTGGATCCAGACTTCTGTGATATGTCACTGCTACAAAAATCTTTCAAAACTTCGCCCCGCCCACTTCCGCCCCCACAAAGGACGAAAGTCTGTGGCATCCACAATTTTAAAGATATGAGAAAACCAAAAACGTAGAATTGTAGAGAATTACCATATCTTTAAAACTGCGGAATCTGAATTGTATCGTATTATTATTATAGCCAGCACAAAGAAAACAATTTCATTTTTTCTCGCCCTGTCTCTCTCTAACACACACGTAGCATAGCCGGCTTTGCTTAGAGTAAAACATTAGCGCCTAGATCTCAGAGACTATAAAAGCTAGAGCAACCAAATTTGTTATCCACACTCCTAATATATCGGACCGAGACGAGTTTGTTTCAAAGTTTCGCCACACCCCCTTCCGCCCCCACAAAGGACGAAAATCTGGGGATACTCAAAAATCTCAGAGACTATTAACGCTAGAGTAACCAAATTTGGTATCCGCACTCCTGTTAGATCTCACTTTAAAACGTATATCTCAAAATTTCGCCTCACCCCCTTCCGCCCCCACAAAGGACGAAAATCTGTTGCATCCACAATATTGAGGATACGAGAAAACAAAAAACGCAGAATCATAGATAATAATCATATCTATCAGATTGCTGAATCTGGATCAGATCAGATCATTTTTATAGCCAAAAGGAACAAATCAATTTGCACTGGCTACGCAGCGCCCGACGTCACGCACAGACTGATTTTCTGTCTCTCTCGCACGCACTCTTTGTCGTGTCGTTCAATATTAGCGGCGTCTGCCGGAGGAGAGCCATACTGACTAAGTATCATCCGCAAAGGACGAAAATCTGGGGATATTCAAAAATCTCAGAGACTATTAAGGCTAGAGTAACCAAATTTGGTATCCGCACTCCTGCTAGATCTTACTATTAAACGTGTATCTCAAAATTTCACCCCACCTCCTTCCGCCCACACAAAGGACGAAAATCTGTTGCATTCACAATATTGCACATTCGAGAAAACCAAAAACGCATAATCATAGATAATGACCATATCTATCAGATTGCTGAATCTGGATCAGATCAGATCATTTTTATAGCCAATAGGAACAAATCAATTTGCAGTGTCTACGCAGCGCCCGACGTCACGCTCAGACGGATTTTCTGTCTCTCTCGCACGCACTCTTTGTCGTGTCGTTTAATATTCACGGCGTCTGCCGGAGGAGAGCCATACTGACTAAGTATCGGGTATAAATGTAGAGTTGCGGTCTCCGCAGCAACTCACAACGTTCCCCCTCGATATGTTTAGTTAGATTATTTTTTAAATAAATCAACTATATTGCAAACCAAAGGCAAAAGAACCGCAGCAACAGCAAGCGGAAACCTTAGCAAAGAGGAAAACAGGAAGAGCAAGAGGAATCCCCCACAAAGCAGAAACAAAAGCAACAGCAGAGACCCAGCGACAGCCACAGAACAGAATCATACGCAACCATGCTTGTACTCATAGCCGTGCTGTTTTTTAATGCCTGCCTGGCGGGTGAGTAAAAGAAACACATCTCAAATTTAAGTTAATTCCTTGTTTAAGTCTAAGTTCTGTTTAAGTAAAACAAGTGCACAACAATTTAGGGCAATCTTGTAGTGAATTATTCTTTTATTCCTGGGGACAGGTGTAAATGTTACTTACTTTCATTTGGCATAAGCAGGGCGGGACGAAATAGTTCAATGCTCATTGATCGAGCCTTTTTATGCACCTGTTACTATGGTATATTTATATAAGATGACGCATTGCCACACAGAAAGCCCTAGAGTAGAAGAGTAGAAAACCCCTTGCTTGCAACGATCAGGCTTTGTATTTTTCCTACTGCAAGCCATAAAGTAGAAGTTCATATTACTCAAGTTTCTCAATTAAACTTGAGCTTATCTGATTATCCCATTCCTTAGGCACATAAACTTAGCTGCGTAGTTGTGGTGCCTCGTATTCATATAATTTACAAGGATAATCGGATAATAACAAGCAATTATTATTATAATAGGCACCATTCCCGCTACGCCGGAGAACATAACCGTAACCTTTCTGACGCCCACTGCGGTACGGGTGTCATGGCAAACGCAAATCGAAATGAAGGCACATCCCATCGAGAAGTACATCGTGACGTACAAGCCGACAGACGACAGGTAGGTACCACTAACAAAGCAAGAACTCAATCTACCCACTTGACTAGGCTAAATAACGCCAGAGTACACTTCAAATGTAACTGACGCGCTGAAGGTGCGGGGGCAGAGCCGAAGAGGCGGCAAGTCAAGTGCATTTATGCAGGGAACAAGTAAAATATGTACATATTTTGTATGCAATTGACAGGCGGGCCGGCGGGCCAGGCCGCGGAGTGAGCCGGAGGCGGCAGCGGTCAGTCAAGAGCAGTGTGTGCGTGTGCAAGTGTGTAAGTGTGTTACTTTGCGTGTCTGTGTGGCATATGGCCATGAGCTAAATAACGGCCCAAGTAAACCAACAGAGAAAGAAAAACCAAAGAAAAACAAAATAGGAAAGTTAAGGCCAATTTGACCGCGAATGCAGGCCAAAAAGAAAAACAAAAGCCGCGTGTAGCAAAGTTATTTAAAACAAAAGCCAATAAAAGAACTGACTAGAAGAAGCACCGAAAAGGGGAGTTAGCCGTAGATCAAGTACATATGTACATACATACATACATACGGTATATATGTATTTAATGTGTGTTTATGTGTAAAGAGTAGAGCGAACATTTCTTTGTGACTTTCTTGCTGTGTGCCAGCAACTCGCTCTCGTGCTCTCTCGTACGAATGCAATATTTTCGATGATTTACCGTAATAATTTTGCTCAACTGCAGCTGTCTTGCCTTCACTCCACTCCTCCCGCATCACTATCACCATGCACTCATCGCCGCTCTCACACCATCTCTCACACTTGCTGCTCCCTTGCTGATTGCTGTTGCTGTTGCTGCTTCTCATCGCCTGCGTGGCGTCAGGAACACACAGTGAAACAGTTAGAGAGAGAGAGAGAGAGAGAGAGAGAGAGAGAGAGAGAGAGAGTGGTGGATTGCCGGAATGGGCTGCATATTTCGACTACAAACTAAGCACTTCCGCTCCGACTAGTGCTCACAGAATGGGAATGCTGGGCTTTAGCACCGTTCGGTGGCTGGCATGCCGTGTAATAACTTAAGTGCTCGACTTTTTCACTTTTTGACTGCTGCAGTCCGCACAGTCCGCGCAGACCAGTAGCCAAGCTGTGTTCTTTTGTAGTTTTTCAATTTAACGGCTCACATTGCGTGTGTGTGTGTGTGCAAGCGTGTTTTTTTTGTCTTTTACTGCCGTTTATTCCAATGCCAAAGCATTGATGTTGTTGTAGTTATTGCCCCACTGCTGTTCTTCCATAAAGTTCACGCCTATGTCAAAAATTGTATTACAAAAACTAGGACTTTATTTTGACTTCTTGTTCCACTGGTCATTATTTATAAGTGAGTTTGTTTTTAATTTTTGTGTTTCTTTCGTATCGATTTTTGGTGTATTACCCACTTCCGTCAGTCAGCCAGTCATTATGGTGGGCCGGGCCGGGCCGGGCCGGGCCGTTGCGGTGCGGTGTACTATTCGTTGTTAGTTCTATCTTCCTACCGTTTTTCGAGTAAATTGTGGCCGTGAATAATGTATGATTAGTATATACATAGACACGTTGACGGTGAGTCGACGGATCCGGGCTCTGGTTTTGGCCCTGGTTCTGGCTCTGGCTCTAAACTAAACTAAACTTTTGTCCTAGACATTATTTCACCAACACCCTCGTGCGGCGACTTTTACCTTACCACTACACTCGAAGAAATAATCAAGTCGAAAATTATATGTTGGAATGTTGTCCTTGTTTATGTTTCAGAACTTATTAAGCCATTTCTCTCAGTGTCCCATACATGCTCCAAATTACTAAGTGGTTTTATGAAATTCTTGACGAACAATGGGTCCTGTGAGAGGCAAAGGTTCGAGTTGAGTTTCAATATGTCCAAGCATGTCAAGCACTATCAATAACAATAATAATTAATAACAATTACTGTCCCACCGAAGGAGGTACTGGGGGTGTGGGGCAGACAGTTGGAGAACACCAATCAATAAATATCCCTGTGCCCTAGATTATATTCATTTATCGTTATCAATTCCTTTAGAGCCAATTTGACATTATTAAAATTGAAATGTCAGGGACCAGGCCCACATAAAAGTGCTTCAGGTACACATACACGTAGCTTTTGTGGCACGTCAAAGCAGATAAGGCATGTGCGCCTCCCCCTACTGTCTCTCCGATGACCACATGCATGTCCATGGCAACATGGACAGAAACGGAGAACATACTATATGTACCTACCGTAAACCTGATTTGTACGTGGATCACATAGCCTACGATACGGGTACTCGTATTGCAGAGGTAATCCCTAAGCCTAATCCCTGTATCCATTATCTTTCCATAGAAGTTATTTGTCTTGGGAACGTCCGTGATAAGCAGATATTCTTCATTAGACATTGATGGAACTGTCCAAAGGGGCGTATGCGGAATTTTCATTGCATTTCGAATTCCATGCAAATAGGAAAAGCCCTCAAAGTCATGTTGTTCTAGGAAAACTCAACTAAAAATTCTGACTAGAGGGACAGCAGACCTCCGATGTCACCACTCCACCCACAGAAACAGAAGGAACATCCGGCCTAGAGTAAAGTTTAGGAGCGTGCACTTTGTACATCATAAGTTATTTCACCCCACATATGTGACACGTTTGTTTTTACATATCGGAAAGCCACTGTGGAGTTCCAGAAATGGACAGGGATCGGGGCGAACGACTCATTCGAATGGGATTCACTGGCCTGTAAACTGATTATTTAGTAATAAAACCAGAAAAAATAAATACATATGAAAATTGAAGCAAAAAAGAAATTCATACGCGAGTAAATATTTTGTGCACCTTTGCGAGTGCTCATAAAACTTGGCCAGAGCCCAAGCCGGCAGTAAAAAGGAATTTGCCAACGAGTGAGAGGCGAGGAAGGAAAAGCTAAGCAAAGAACATCATGAAATTGAGAAAACTCCTTCGTGCTGTTGCTGCTGCTGGAAATTCACGTGCATTTCTAATGCCATTTAAGGACAAGCAAAGGGTACGGGATCCGCCCAGAACAGAATTGAAGCCATGGCGTGTGTTTAAATTGTGGATAATAAGCGACTTCCACACACAGCGACTAGCGAGCGGAGAGGGGAGGATTAAACTTGATTTGCCCCAGGCGTCGCCACATGCTGAAAACTTACTATAACTGGGAAACTTTAGACAACGCCTGGCCATGTCACATATGGCTGATGTTTGCATAAAACGGCCCAATTTCCATTTGCCCGGGGGCCTCGAGTCTATTAGCTGTGTGGCAATGTATGCGACACGTGTGCAAAGTCAGTGGAGCCAGCCGCCCAGAATCTCAAATCAATTATGTGTGTGTATTTAGCCCCTGGATGGAGGTAATTCATTAATCTATAATGAGCCAACAGTACGGGTTAAGAGATGACTATCTGCTTAAAATGGCATCAGCCGAATAAGCAGCTTACTCGTACAGAGACATTTTCATCGGCCTGAAGATGGTGCCTTTCTGACTAATGGTCAAACGGATATGGCTACGGTCGGATATGGTCGAAAACTCGGCCTCCTTTAGCTTTTGGCACTAGATCGATCTCTAGCTTCAGAATACCCATTAAATATATTTCTGTATTTAATTGGTCGGCTGTTGGTGCCCCTTCGGTGTCCTGGCTTTTAACATTAATGTTTACTTGTACGAGTATGGCGCTGTTTTTGTTTTGTCTGAAATCGGAACAAGCGAAATGCGGGCAACGCAACTCCTGTTTTGTTCTTAGTTCCTCTGGGCACCATTGCGATGGAAATGTACTGGTGTTGTATATATGTGTAGGTATACGAGTGTGTGTAAGCTGCCATCGTATGTATGTACGATATGGAGTATGTATGAATAATGAATCATTTGTCAGACTGTTGTGGCGGCGGCCATAGTAATGGGAGACAAAGCCGAGGTCTGGCCACTTTTCCAGGCCACGCACTTGCAGGGCGGCGAGTAGAGGGCAGGATAATTTAGAAGGCAGTACACAGCTCGGCTCTGGTGTGTAATGTGAGCTCTCTCGATTGGCAAAATCTAGGACATGTGGGGTATTCTGTTCTGGCGGAAAGTGACAAAGTGAAATATTGGCCAATGCTGTAATTACGCACACATACCGGCCTCATATATCACGCCTGGGTTTGTTGTAGTTGGTCAATTAGCAGCAAAAAGACACACACGCATACAGAATGCACTATCCTACCGTACCGTTCACCGCCCCGTCCATTGCCATTCGAGAGAGGTAATTGAATTAATTTAAGTTACAGGGTTGTACAGGACGTTGCCGGTAGCAGCGAGGCCATTGTCCTGGATCGACTATTGCCCAGCACACAGTACTCCCTGGTCGTGACGGCCATCTGGCAGGGCAAGAAGTATCGCAGCAGTGGCCAAATCAAGTTCCGGACCCTGGGTGAGTATCTTATAGATTCAATCGGCACACAAATAGATAAAAACGGGATATTTCCGCCTGCAGATCTGCCAAGGAACACCACAGAGCTGGACTTTTCGCCTGGCATCTTTGGGAACGGCAATGGCAATGGCAGTGGCCGGAACGCAACGGGAAACGGAAGCATCTTTGGCGATGATGTGACCTCCACGGCCACCAACACATTGACGCACAGCATTACCCGGGAGTTGCCCACTGTAAGATCAGCAAAAGAACGAGTTTTAGTATATAATCACATCAAATCGATTTATAAACAGATACGCGGTGTGGAAATCGGCATTGTGCTGATCGTGCTGATGGTGTGGGCCGGCGCCATAGCTCTGTTCTTCAATCGATGGGGCAAGATCCGGATGCTGCTGCCCTACCAACCGGACTACAAGCACGAACAGCTCAAGGTGCCGGGCACGGGGTGTGCAGCGCCGGCGGCTGCAATGGCCAGCACTCGCATCAGGTACGCATCCACGGAATTTCGCTACACCAGACGGGGGCATGGTTGGGGATGGTTGTGTGTACGTGTGGGATTCCCCCGGAGATTCGAGTCGCTCGCGTCTTGTTGTGGATCCCATCATATTCGCGAAGAACTTATCTATGTTTCATTTCTGTTATGCTTCCTTTTTAGAACCTACACCCCGATTTCTTTGTCAAGGTATTCAAAACTAACAAATTCTTCAAACTACTTGCAATATGTATGAACCAAAATATTTTTGCATTTAATTAGCTTTTTTCTATGCATCAAACTCAAGTAAACATTTGACTCTTATAGAACTACGTACACCGTTTCCGTTTATCTCGTGCACCCGCCCGCCCGCCCGCTCCCCAGCACCAGAAAAACTGTTCGTGGAGTTTGTCTATCCCCTGACCTGACCCTGACCTCCTACTTTAGATCGCTTTCTCCCAACCACCACCATAATTGAAAACCAAGAAGATGTTCCGGACTCTATCCAGCAGACTTTATAGACTGCTGTATAGTGGTCCTTTCCAGATTATTCTTATGATTTGCTTAAAAGGAATGGCACCTGCTACCTGCTAGTTTCGTATTGATTTTGGCTTTTTATACCCGATACTCAAAATGAGTATTGGGGTATATTAGATTTGTGGTAAAAGTGGATGTGTGTAACGTCCAGAAGGAATCGTTTCCGACCCCATAAAGTATATATATTCTTGATCAGCATCAATAGCCGAGTCGATTGAGCCCCGTCCGTCCGTCCGTCCGTCTGTCCGTCTGTCCGTCCCCTTCAGCGCCCAGTGCTCAAAGACTATAAGAGCTAGAGCAACGATGTTTCGGATCCAGAGTTCTGTGATATGTAATAATAGAATCATAGATAACGACCATATCTATTAGATTGCTGAATCTGGATCAGATCAGATCATTTTTATAGCCAAAAAGAACAAATCAATTTGCACTGGCTACGCAGCGCCCGACGTCACGCACAGACTGATTTTCTGTCTCTCTCGCACGCACTCTTTGTCGTGTCGTTCAATATTAGCGGCGTCTGCCGGAGGAGAGCCATACTGACTAAGTATCGGGTATAACTGTAGAGTTGCGGTGTCCGCAGCAACTCACAACGTTCCCCCTCGTTTTTGTTTGAATTTTCTACTTTTTTCTGCGCTCTTTTTTTATACCCGATACTCAAAATGAGTATTAGGGTATATTAGATTTGTGGTAAAAGTGGATGTGTGTAACGTCCAGAAGGAATCGTTTCCGACCCCATAAAGTATATATATTCTTTATCAGCATCAATAGCCAAGTCGATTGAGCCATGTCTGTCTGTCTGTCTGTCCGTCTGTCCGTCTGTCCGTCCGTCCGTCTGTCCGTCCCCTTCAGCGCCTAGTGCTCAAAGACTATAAGAGCTAGAGCAACGATGTTTTGGACCCAGACTTCTGTGATATGTCACTGCTACAAAAATATTTCAAAACTTCGCACCGCCCACTTCCGCCCCCACAAAGGACGAAAAGCTGTGGCATCCACAATTTTAAAGATATGAGAAAACCAAAAACGTAGAATTGTAGAGAATAACCATATCTTTAAGACTGCGGAATCTGAATTGGATCGTGTTATTATTATAGACAGCATCAAGAAAACAATTTCATTTTTTCTCGCCCTGTCTCTCTCTAACACACACGTAGCACAGGCGGCTTTGCTTAGAGTAAAACATTAGCGCCTAGATCTCAGAGACTACAAAAGCTAGAGCAACCAAATTTGGTATCCACACTCCTAATATATCGGACCGAGACGAGTTTGTTTCAAAATTTCGCCACACCCCCTTCCGCCCCCACAAAGGACGAAATTCTGGGGATATTCAAAAATCTCAGAGACTATTAAGGCTAGAGTAACCAAATTTGGTATCCGCACTCCTGCTAGATCTTACTATTAAACGTGTATCTCAAAATTTCACCCCACCCCCTTCCGCCCACACAAAGGACGAAAATCTGTTGCATTCACAATATTGCACATTCGAGAAAACCAAAAACGCATAATCATAGATAATGACCATATCTATCAGATTGCTGAATCTGGATCAGATCAGATCATTTTTATAGCTACGCAGCGCCCGAGGTCACGCTCAGACTGATTTTCTGTCTCTCTCGCACGCACTCTTTGTCGTGTCGTTTAATATTAGCGGCGTCTGCCGGAGGAGAGCCATACTGACTTAGTATCGGGTATAACTGTAGAGTTGCGGTGTCCGCAGCAACTCACAACGTTCCCCCTCCTTATACCCGATACTCAAAATGAGTATTGGGGTATATTAGATTTGTGGTAAAAGTGGATGTGTGTAACGTCCAGAAGGAATCGTTTCCGACCCCATAAAGTATATATATGCTTGATCAGCAGCAATAGCCGAGTCGATTGAGCCCTGTCTGTCTGTCCGTCCGTCCGTCCGTCCGTCTGTCCGTCTGTCCGTCCCCTTCAGCGCCCAGTGCTCAAAGACTATAAGAGCTAGAGCAACGATGTTTTGGATCCAGACTTCTGTGATATGTCATTGCTACAAAAATATTTCAAAGCTTCGCCTTGCCCACTTCCGCCCCCACAAAGGACGAAAATCGGTGGCATCCACAATTTTAAAGATATGAGAAAACCAAAAACGTAGAATTGTTGAGAATGACCATATCTTTAAGACTGCGGAATCTGAATTGGATCTTATTGTTATTATAGCCAGCATCAAGAAAACAATTTCATTTTTTCTCGCCCTGTCTCTCTCTAACACACACGTAGCATAGGCGGCTTTGCTTAGAGTAAAACATTAGCGCCTAGATCTCAGAGACTACAAAAGCTAGAGCAACCAAATTTGGTATCCACACTCCTAATATATCGGACCTTGACCGTTTTGTGTCCAAATTTCGCCACACCCCCTTCCGCCCCCGCAAAGGACGAAAATCTAGGGCATCCACAAATCTCAGAGACTATTAAGGCTAGAGTAACCAAATTTGGTATCCGCACTTCTGTTAGATCTCACTATAAAACGTATATCTCAGAATTTCGCCCCACCCCCTTCCGCCCCCACAAAAGACGAAAATCTGTTGCATCCACAAATTGCACATTCGAGAAATTTAAAAATGCAGAATCATAGATAACGACCATATCTATCAGATTGCTGAATCCGGTTTAGATCAGATAATTTTTATAGCCAAAAGGAACAAATCAATTTGCAGTGGCTACGCAGCGCCCGACGTCACGCTCAGACTGATTTTCTGTCTCTCTCGCACGCACTCTTTGTCGTGTCGTTTAATATTAGCGGCGTCTGCCGGAGGAGAGCCATACTGACTTAGTATCGGGTATAACTGTAGAGTTGCGGTGTCCACAGCAACTCACAACGTTCCCCCTCGTTATACCCGATACTCAAAATGAGTATTGGGGTATATTCGATTTGTGGTAAAAGTGGATGTGTGTAACGTCCAGAAGGAATCATTTCCGACCCCATAGAGTATATATATTCTTGATCAGCATCAATAGCCGAGTCGATTGAGCCCTGTCTGTCTGTCCGTCTGTCCGTCCGTCCGTCCGTCCGTCTGTCCGTCCCCTTCAGCGCCTAGTGCTCAAAGACTATAATAGCTAGAGCAACGATGTTTTGGATCCAGACTTCTGTGATATGTCACTGCTACAAAAATATTTCAAAACTTTGCCCCGCCCACTTCCGCCCCCACAAAGGACGAAAATCTGTGGCATATCCATTATTAAAGATACGATAAAACCAAAATCGCAGAATCGTAGAGGATGACTATATGTTCTAGAGTGTAAAATCTCAACCAGATCGTATAATTATTATAGCCAGAATCAAAAAAAAGGACGAAAATCTGGGGCATCCACAAATCTCAGAGACTATTAAGGCTAGAGTAACCAAATTTGGGATCCGCACTTCTGTTAGATCTCACTATAAAACGTATATCTCAGAATTTCGCCCCACCCCCTTCCGCCCCCACAAAGGACGAAAATCTGTTGCATCCACAATGTTGCACATTCAAGAAAACTAAAAACGCAGAATCATAGATAACGACCATATCTATCAGATTGCTGAATCTCGATCAGATCGGATTATTTGTGTAGCCAAAAGCAAGAAATCAATTTTCAGTGGCTACGCAGCGCCCGACGTCACGCTCAGACTGATTTTCTGTCTCTCTCGCACGCACTCTTTGTCGTGTCGTTTAATATTCACGGCGTCTGCCGGAGGAGAGCCATACTGACTAAGTATCGGGTATAAATGTAGAGTTGCGGTCTCCGCAGCAACTCACAACGTTCCCCCTCGATATGTTTAGTTAGATTATTTTTTAAATAAATCAACTATATTGCAAACCAAAGGCAAAAGAACCGCAGCAACAGCAAGCGGAAACCTTAGCAAAGAGGAAAACAGGAAGAGCAAGAGGAATCCCCCACAAAGCAGAAACAAAAGCAACAGCAGAGACCCAGCGACAGCCACAGAACAGAATCATACGCAACCATGCTTGTACTCATAGCCGTGCTGTTTTTTAATGCCTGCCTGGCGGGTGAGTAAAAGAAACACATCTCAAATTTAAGTTAATTCCTTGTTTAAGTCTAAGTTCTGTTTAAGTAAAACAAGTGCACAACAATTTAGGGCAATCTTGTAGTGAATTATTCTTTTATTCCTGGGGACAGGTGTAAATGTTACTTACTTTCATTTGGCATAAGCAGGGCGGGACGAAATAGTTCAATGCTCATTGATCGAGCCTTTTTATGCACCTGTTACTATGGTATATTTATATAAGATGACGCATTGCCACACAGAAAGCCCTAGAGTAGAAGAGTAGAAAACCCCTTGCTTGCAACGATCAGGCTTTGTATTTTTCCTACTGCAAGCCATAAAGTAGAAGTTCATATTACTCAAGTTTCTCAATTAAACTTGAGCTTATCTGATTATCCCATTCCTTAGGCACATAAACTTAGCTGCGTAGTTGTGGTGCCTCGTATTCATATAATTTACAAGGATAATCGGATAATAACAAGCAATTATTATTATAATAGGCACCATTCCCGCTACGCCGGAGAACATAACCGTAACCTTTCTGACGCCCACTGCGGTACGGGTGTCATGGCAAACGCAAATCGAAATGAAGGCACATCCCATCGAGAAGTACATCGTGACGTACAAGCCGACAGACGACAGGTAGGTACCACTAACAAAGCAAGAACTCAATCTACCCACTTGACTAGGCTAAATAACGCCAGAGTACACTTCAAATGTAACTGACGCGCTGAAGGTGCGGGGGCAGAGCCGAAGAGGCGGCAAGTCAAGTGCATTTATGCAGGGAACAAGTAAAATATGT
The DNA here is from genome assembly GCF_003369915.1 of Drosophila miranda. Lineage (NCBI taxonomy): Eukaryota > Metazoa > Arthropoda > Insecta > Diptera > Drosophilidae > Drosophila > Drosophila miranda. The sequence continues at coordinate 16,303,791 of NW_022881603.1, forward strand.
ACATATTTTGTATGCAATTGACAGGCGGGCCGGCGGGCCAGGCCGCGGAGTGAGCCGGAGGCGGCCGCGGTCAGTCAAGAGCAGTGTGTGCGTGTGCAAGTGTGTAAGTGTGTTACTTTGCGTGTCTGTGTGGCATATGGCCATGAGCTAAATAACGGCCCAAGTAAACCAACAGAGAAAGAAAAACCAAAGAAAAACAAAATAGGAAAGTTAAGGCCAATTTGACCGCGAATGCAGGCCAAAAAGAAAAACAAAAGCCGCGTGTAGCAAAGTTATTTAAAACAAAAGCCAATAAAAGAACTGACTAGAAGAAGCACCGAAAAGGGGAGTTAGCCGTAGATCAAGTACATATGTACATACATACATACATACGGTATATATGTATTTAATGTGTGTTTATGTGTAAAGAGTAGAGCGAACATTTCTTTGTGACTTTCTTGCTGTGTGCCAGCAACTCGCTCTCGTGCTCTCTCGTACGAATGCAATATTTTCGATGATTTACCGTAATAATTTTGCTCAACTGCAGCTGTCTTGCCTTCACTCCACTCCTCCCGCATCACTATCACCATGCACTCATCGCCGCTCTCACACCATCTCTCACACTTGCTGCTCCCTTGCTGATTGCTGTTGCTGTTGCTGCTTCTCATCGCCTGCGTGGCGTCAGGAACACACAGTGAAACAGTTAGAGAGAGAGAGAGAGAGAGAGAGAGAGAGAGTGGTGGATTGCCGGAATGGGCTGCATATTTCGACTACAAACTAAGCACTTCAGCTCCGACTAGTGCTCACAGAATGGGAATGCTGGGCTTTAGCACCGTTCGGTGGCTGGCATGCCGTGTAATAACTTAAGTGCTCGACTTTTTCACTTTTTGACTGCTGCAGTCCGCACAGTCCGCGCAGACCAGTAGCCAAGCTGTGTTCTTTTGTTGTTTTTCAATTTAACGGCTCACATTGCGTGTGTGTGTGTGTGCAAGCGTGTTTTTTTTGTCTTTTACTGCCGTTTATTCCAATGCCAAAGCATTGATGTTGTTGTAGTTATTGCCCCACTGCTGTTCTTCCATAAAGTTCACGCCTATGTCAAAAATTGTATTACAAAAACTAGGACTTTATTTTGACTTCTTGTTCCACTGGTCATTATTTATAAGTGAGTTTGTTTTTAATTTTTGTGTTTCGTATCGATTTTTGGTGTATTACCCACTTCCGTCAGTCAGCCAGTCATTATGGTGGGCCGGGCCGGGCCGGGCCGGGCCGTTGCGGTGCGGTGTACTATTCGTTGTTAGTTCTATCTTCCTACCGTTTTTCGAGTAAATTGTGGCCGTGAATAATGTATGATTAGTATATACATAGACACGTTGACGGTGAGTCGACGGATCCGGGCTCTGGTTTTGGCCCTGGTTCTGGCTCTGGCTCTAAACTAAACTAAACTTTTGTCCTAGACATTATTTCACCAACACCCTCGTGCGGCGACTTTTACCTTACCACTACACTCGAAGAAATAATCAAGTCGAAAATTATATGTTGGAATGTTGTCCTTGTTTATGTTTCAGAACTTATTAAGCCATTTCTCTCAGTGTCCCATACATGCTCCAAATTACTAAGTGGTTTTATGAAATTCTTGACGAACAATGGGTCCTGTGAGAGGCAAAGGTTCGAGTTGAGTTTCAATATGTCCAAGCATGTCAAGCACTATCAATAACAATAATAATTAATAACAATTACTGTCCCACCGAAGGAGGTACTGGGGGGTGTGGGGCAGACAGTTGGAGAACACCAATCAATAAATATCCCTGTGCCCTAGATTATATTCATTTATCGTTATCAATTCCTTTAGAGCCAATTTGACATTATTAAAATTGAAATGTCAGGGACCAGGCCCACATAAAAGTGCTTCAGGTACACATACACGTAGCTTTTGTGGCACGTCAAAGCAGATAAGGCATGTGCGCCTCCCCCCTACTGTCTCTCCGATGACCACATGCATGTCCATGGCAACATGGACAGAAACGGAGAACATACTATATGTACCTACAGTAAACCTGATTTGTACGTGGATCACATAGTCTACGATACGGGTACTCGTATTGCAGAGGTAATCCCTAAGCCTAATCCCTGTATCCATTATCTTTCCATAGAAGTTATTTGTCTTGGGAACGTCCGTGATAAGCAGATATTCTTCATTAGACATTGATGGAACTGTCCAAAGGGGCGTATGCGGAATTTTCATTGCATTTCGAATTCCATGCAAATAGGAAAAGCCCTCAAAGTCATGTTGTTCTAGGAAAACTCAACTAAAAATTCTGACTAGAGGGACAGCAGACCTCCGATGTCACCACTCCACCCACAGAAACAGAAGGAACATCCGGCCTAGAGTAAAGTTTAGGAGCGTGCACTTTGTACATCATAAGTTATTTCACCCCACATATGTGACACGTTTGTTTTTACATATCGGAAAGCCACTGTGGAGTTCCAGAAATGGACAGGGATCGGGGCGAACGACTCATTCGAATGGGATTCACTGGCCTGTAAACTGATTATTTAGTAATAAAACCAGAAAAAATAAATACATATGAAAATTGAAGCAAAAAAGAAATTCATACGCGAGTAAATATTTTGTGCACCTTTGCGAGTGCTCATAAAACTTGGCCAGAGCCCAAGCCGGCAGTAAAAAGGAATTTGCCAACGAGTGAGAGGCGAGGAAGGAAAAGCTAAGCAAAGAACATCATGAAATTGAGAAAACTCCTTCGTGCTGTTGCTGCTGCTGGAAATTCACGTGCATTTCTAATGCCATTTAAGGACAAGCAAAGGGTACGGGATCCGCCCAGAACAGAATTGAAGCCATGGCGTGTGTTTAAATTGTGGATAATAAGCGACTTCCACACACAGCGACTAGCGAGCGGAGAGGGGAGGATTAAACTTGATTTGCCCCAGGCGTCGCCACATGCTGAAAACTTACTATAACTGGGAAACTTTAGACAACGCCTGGCCATGTCACATATGGCTGATGTTTGCATAAAACGGCCCAATTTCCATTTGCCCGGGGGCCTCGAGTCTATTAGCTGTGTGGCAATGTATGCGACACGTGTGCAAAGTCAGTGGAGCCAGCCGCCCAGAATCTCAAATCAATTATGTGTGTGTATTTAGCCCCTGGATGGAGGTAATTCATTAATCTATAATGAGCCAACAGTACGGGTTAAGAGATGACTATCTGCTTAAAATGGCATCAGCCGAATAAGCAGCTTACTCGTACAGAGACATTTTCATCGGCCTGAAGATGGTGCCTTTCTGACTAATGGTCAAACGGATATGGCTACGGTCGGATATGGTCGAAAACTCGGCCTCCTTTAGCTTTTGGCACTAGATCGATCTCTAGCTTCAGAATACCCATTAAATATATTTCTGTATTTAATTGGTCGGCTGTTGGTGCCCCTTCGGTGTCCTGGCTTTTAACATTAATGTTTACTTGTACGAGTATGGCGCTGTTTTTGTTTTGTCTGAAATCGGAACAAGCGAAATGCGGGCAACGCAACTCCTGTTTTGTTCTTAGTTCCTCTGGGCACCATTGCGATGGAAATGTACTGGTGTTGTATATATGTGTAGGTATACGAGTGTGTGTAAGCTGCCATCGTATGTATGTACGATATGGAGTATGTATGAATAATGAATCATTTGTCAGACTGTTGTGGCGGCGGCCATAGTAATGGGAGACAAAGCCGAGGTCTGGCCACTTTTCCAGGCCACGCACTTGCAGGGCGGCGAGTAGAGGGCAGGATAATTTAGAAGGCAGTACACAGCTCGGCTCTGGTGTGTAATGTGAGCTCTCTCGATTGGCAAAATCTAGGACATGTGGGGTATTCTGTTCTGGCGGAAAGTGACAAAGTGAAATATTGGCCAATGCTGTAATTACGCACACATACCGGCCTCATATATCACGCCTGGGTTTGTTGTAGTTGGTCAATTAGCAGCAAAAAGACACACACGCATACAGAATGCACTATCCTACCGTACCGTTCACCGCCCCGTCCATTGCCATTCGAGAGAGGTAATTGAATTAATTTAAGTTACAGGGTTGTACAGGACGTTGCCGGTAGCAGCGAGGCCATTGTCCTGGATCGACTATTGCCCAGCACACAGTACTCCCTGGTCGTGACGGCCATCTGGCAGGGCAAGAAGTATCGCAGCAGTGGCCAAATCAAGTTCCGGACCCTGGGTGAGTATCTTATAGATTCAATCGGCACACAAATAGATAAAAACGGGATATTTCCGCCTGCAGATCTGCCAAGGAACACCACAGAGCTGGACTTTTCGCCTGGCATCTTTGGGAACGGCAATGGCAATGGCAGTGGCCGGAACGCAACGGGAAACGGAAGCATCTTTGGCGATGATGTGACCTCCACGGCCACCAACACATTGACGCACAGCATTACCCGGGAGTTGCCCACTGTAAGATCAGCAAAAGAACGAGTTTTAGTATATAATCACATCAAATCGATTTATAAACAGATACGCGGTGTGGAAATCGGCATTGTGCTGATCGTGCTGATGGTGTGGGCCGGCGCCATAGCTCTGTTCTTCAATCGATGGGGCAAGATCCGGATGCTGCTGCCCTACCAACCGGACTACAAGCACGAACAGCTCAAGGTGCCGGGCACGGGGGTGTGCAGCGCCGGCGGCTGCAATGGCCAGCACTCGCATCAGGTACGCATCCACGGAATTTCGCTACACCAGACGGGGGCATGGTTGGGGATGGTTGTGTGTACGTGTGGGATTCCCCGGAGATTCGAGTCGCTCGCGTCTTGTTGTGGATCCCATCATATTCGCGAAGAACTTATCTATGTTTCATTTCTGTTATGCTTCCTTTTTAGAACCTACACCCCGATTTCTTTGTCAAGGTATTCAAAACTAACAAATTCTTCAAACTACTTGCAATATGTATGAACCAAAATATTTTTGCATTTAATTAGCTTTTTTCTATGCATCAAACTCAAGTAAACATTTGACTCTTATAGAACTACGTACACCGTTTCCGTTTATCTCGTGCACCCGCCCGCCCGCCCGCTCCCCAGCACCAGAAAAACTGTTCGTGGAGTTTGTCTATCCCCTGACCTGACCCTGACCTCCTACTTTAGATCGCTTTCTCCCAACCACCACCATAATTGAAAACCAAGAAGATGTTCCGGACTCTATCCAGCAGACTTTATAGACTGCTGTATAGTGGTCCTTTCCAGATTATTCTTATGATTTGCTTAAAAGGAATGGCACCTGCTACCTGCTAGTTTCGTATTGATTTTGGCTTTTTATACCCGATACTCAAAATGAGTATTGGGGTATATTAGATTTGTGGTAAAAGTGGGTGTGTGTAACGTCCAGAAGGAATCGTTTCCGACCCCATAAAGTATATATATTCTTGATCAGCATCAATAGCCGAGTCGATTGAGCCCCGTCTGTCTGTCCGTCTGTCCGTCCGTCCGTCCGTCCGTCCGTCCGTCCGTCCGTCCGTCCCCTTCAGCGCCTAGTGCTCAAAGACTATAAGAGCTAGAGCAACGATGTTTTGGATCCAGACTTCTGTGATATGTCACTGCTACAAAAATATTTCAAAACTTCGCCCCGCCCACTTCCGCCCCCACAAAGGACGAAAATCTGTGGCATCTACATTTTTAAAGATACGATAAAGCCAAAAACGCAGGATCGTAGAGGATGACTATATGTTCTAGAGTGTAAAATCTCAACCAGATAGTATAATTATTATAGCCAGAATCAAGAAAACAATTTCATTCTTTCTCGCTCTGTCTCTCTCTAACACACAGGTTTCATAGTCGGTTTTGCCAATTGCAAAATATGAGTTCAAGGATCTCAGAACCTATAAGAGCCAGAGCAACCAAATTTGGTATCCACAGTCCTGTGATATCGGACCTTGACCGTTTCGTGTCCAAATTTCCCACACCCCCTTCCGCCCCCGCAAAGGACGAAAATCTGGGGCATCCACAAATCTCAGAGACTATTAAAGCTAGAGTAACCAAATTTGGTATCCGCACTTCTGTTAGATCTCACTATAAAACGTATATCTCAGAATTTCGCCCCACCCCCTTCCGCCCCCACATAGGACGCAAATCTGTTGCATCCACAATATTGCAGATTCGAGAAAACTAAAAACGCAGAATCATAGATAATGACTATATCTATCAGATTGCTGAATCTGGATCAGATCGGATCATTTTTGTAGCCAAAAGGAACAAATCAATTTGCAGTGGCTACGCAGCCCCCGACGTCACGCTCAGACTGATTTTCTGTCTCTCTCGCACGCACTCTTTGTCGTGTCGTTCAATATTAGCGGTGTCTGCCGGACAGAGGCATGCTGACTTAGAATCGGGTATAACTGTAGAGTTGCGGTGTCCGCAGCAACTCACAACGTTCCACCTCGTTTAACCGTAGAGAACTGACCCTAGTCTCTCAACATCGATACCGTGCGACGAAAGAAGGCCGCGAATGCATAATCTTAGCTTTAGATTCCACTTAGATTCGTTGAGCCCAGGTCGGGTCGCCATAGGCATCCTGCAATACCCAGATTCCAGTACACTTCAATCTTTGACTCGTCTTATCCACACATTCCCTAGATGTACTACTATACATATTTATTGCATTTAGCGGTTTTGGTTTTGGTTTTGAGCTTTGCTGTTCAGGTTCGAGCTTTCCACTGAAATCACTGACAAAACGTTCCTTACTTTCACTTCGCTCTCGCCCGCCCTGCCCTGCCGACACTGCTCGTGCCGCCTGCCGCCTTCTTTTGGTTTTTCTGGGTTGCTCTCACGGCAGTGCCTGCCCCGCTGCGAGGGCTGCGGACTGTTCGATCGCTGCTTCCAGTATCCGCGACGGGAGCTGGAGCGCGACTGCGGCTGTCAGTTCGCCCTGCTGCACAAGGCGGATGTCGAGAGCTAGCAACCAGCGCACCGCGGCCATGGCCATAATCATGGAACGCCCATCAACACGTATTTCCGGGGATCCAGCGTCGACAATCAGTCGATTGTGGGGGCAAGTGTGCTGCAGAATGTGGACAGCCTGGACAGCCACACCGCGCCGGAGGAACCCGATGTCGATGTCGATGCCGATGCCGATGAGGGGTTGGGCAAGGAGAACGAGAACCAGCATCTGCTGCAACGGGAGAGGGAAAGGGACCTGCTGTCCGCTCCTCCCCAGCGCATCCTGCCACTGCAGGCGGGCGCCAGCAAACAGCGGAAGTTCGCCCAGCAGCGTAGCATATTGAAGAACTCGCAGGAGCGGACCTTTGTGGAGGAGAACGATGTACTCGAGGCCAAGAAGCAGCTGATCCTGCGTCGCCGACGCCTCTTAAGCCACTACCGACAGTACGATCAGTGGCGCCGGCGGCAGTTCAGCTACGATCCCAGTTACTTTCGCCCGCCTCCGGCACTGCCTCGAACGCTGGCATGCGCTGATTACAATGCAGCCGGCTTCGGCTCAGTCGGCATGGGCCAGAGCATGGGAGCCAGTGGGCCAACCAGCTGTTCGTCCTCCATCAACGCAGGACGACGGCGGCGCCAGTACCGGCGACACTACTCTTGTGCCGATCGCAGTCGGGAGGGCTCGCGCGACGTCAGCCGCAGCTCATCCCGCCTGCAGTTGCAGAAGTACCAGAGTATGGTGGCCAGCGACACCATACGCACCGATTCGTCCGTGCTCATCCACAGCAACTACAGCGAGCCGGCCAGCGTAAGTCGTTCCCACACAAACAGCTTGGTGCACGGATTTTGTTTCGAAATGCAAATACAAATTCAAATTCAAATTCAGATTGCAGCAAGAACCGTTTCGCTCGTTTCGATAACGATCTCGATAATTGCACGATCGACTTGCACCCGTGTGTGTGTTTGCCGTCGCTTTGAGTCAGCGCCAAGCACCAACTGCCACCAATCGCACCTGCAACTAAACACACCAACACACATGCAACAAACACAAACACCTGTACAGAAGAACAGTTATCAATTGTAGCAATGAAATGGATCTGATCCTGGCGCCGCACACTTCCTCACCTCTCTAACAGCATACGTAGACACCATCGCAATCGCAAAGGCAATCGCTACAGCATCTGCATTCCCTGGCTTCGTAAAAGTATCTTTGTAGTTGTTAGGTAGAGGCGTCGCCGCCACCGCTCCCACGCTTTTCGCTTGCTCTTGTTGTTGTTGTTGCTTTTGCTGGCTGTAGGACTCTGAAGGTCTGAAGGTCAGTTGTTCGAGTGGCAGATGGCCGTGTGAGGACGACCGGTGCCCAGGCTTATGTTTCTGTGTTCTGAGTGTGTAAATCTTTTTCCCCGATTGCCGAGCGAGACTGTGACACTTTCTCCTCTCTACTCTTTCCTACCTCTCTATCTGTTTCTTTCTGTGCGTTCCTCCGCTCTCCTTTGGTGGCGCAGTTCGACAGCAGTGACTGTGCCAACGCAAACCCACCGTTGCACTGCAATAGCCGCGTAAGAACCTTGAGCAGAACCAGTGGACCACCCTGTCGAGGCCCTTACTGACACTCTTTCCATTGCAGCACATCCACATGCTGGCCGAGGAGCACTCCACATCCATATCTGAGCGCTGCACACGGAGTCGCATCAATTCGGCCATATTCGTGTCGTCGGAGGGTCGCGGATTCGACTGGATTGAGTTCCTGCGCCGCCACGGCTCCCAGAGTGCGCTTTGCCGGAAGGCCAAGAGTGCGGAGAACATCACGGACAATTGCAGAAAGGTAACTATATGAAGCTATTCGAAGTCAATTCTAAGGCCCTTCTTGTCCTGTAGAAGAGCCTCCGGCAGTGGCGAACCGATGACGACGCCGACAAGCATCAGAATCTGTCACAGGACAGCAACGACATCGAGCTGAGGGAGTGCGAAACCGGAGGAGAACTGCTCCGTCTCCCGGTGATCCACGACGCCAAGCCATCGGGCACAGCTGTGACAAGCCTATTAGCCCGCTCGGCTGCCATCACCACGGCCAACATGATTGTGGGCAGCATATCGCTTGAGGCGCCGCCTCCGTACATGCAGGACGACGACGCCGATACGTATTCGACCGCTGCTCTGATTCACAGCGACGGCGCTGCCGTTGTGCACGAATCGCATGACTCGGCGGAGACGGTGGAGGAGCTGGTACATATACCGCTGCAGGCCAGTGCCAACGCCACTGCCATAGTTTCCGCCTCATCCTCGCCCAGCTTTGCCATCGAGGCCATGCCACGAGTTCTGGTGCACCAGCGCTCGTCGACAGCCTCCTCATCGCCGCATAGCAGCCCCAAGAACCTGGGATTGGGGCTGAAGATAATCAAGCCGATGATCAGCGCCGTGCCAATGCTTTCCGTTTCAGGGCCTTCGCCGCCCATTGAGAAGCCGCCGCTGGCGGTGTGCTTGTAACAAATGGCAACCGAAACATTTATCTAAGCGCGCGCTCAAGGCATCTGGACATGAGACTCAGTCCGAGCACCGCCAACACACACCACAGACAGACCCCAGACACATCCCCAGCTCCCCCAAATCTTGTAATGTGAGAAATGAGACGAAAAAGGTGGACTTAGTATGCCAGCTGCTCAAATAAGTGTTTCGGTTAAAGATGTGAGAGAATGTAAACGAAGGAGGAGTATAAGTAGATATAGGAGAAATACTGTACCAAAGGTCATCACCCGTCACCAGGGAAGAAAGCTTTGTATATTCCACAACGACTGAAGTATACACATACCTACATTAATCGGAACCTGTAGAACTTTATATGGCGTTATATACGAATATGTACTATATACATAGGTTTAACTGATAAATCAGCTTTAACAACAAACGAGTAAACTATCAGGCTTTAAATATTATGATTATGATGATGAATTTCTGGTTTAACCTAGTCTGTAGACGCACATAGCTGTTGTATGTATGAAATAAGTCAAACACTACTCTATTTTATTGTTCTCCTATACATATAGCCAAAAACCAACCACTTTAGGCACCACTACTGTTATACACGCGACCTAGACACATACACAGATATATATTTATACACCTCGTACACCCACATACTCGCATGTATGTATTTTTATGAAAAATCTTAGACTACTAGCTCGTAGCGTTAAGACCAAATGTTACCTGCTAACATATCAGACACATACTCTGCTCTACTCTACTCTACCCACGACCAAAGCGAAACGTTTGAAACTGTCAACTAGTCTATAAATACATAGTTATATGAATCCTATTGCAAACTAAAAGTATAGTTAAATGTAGAGTTTAAAGCGTGTTTTTAAAATCGAGTTCTATCGTGTAGTCGTTTCTGTAGCTCGAACTATAGCTATTCATGGATTTATAAATATACATACTACATACATAGGAACATTACTTGAAGAAGCTCCAACCAGCACCATACCAAACGTTTGCTCCGTTTTAGGTAGTCTCTATACATATTAGTTATGATACTCAAATTTATACTATCTCCGTACTATCCACCTACTACTATATTTGCATTAACACACAATTGCGACCTATGCTATTGAATTCGTTTGAAGTCTACATATGTAGGTGTATAAAAAATCAAATGTAAATATATCCAGCACTCGTACCTATATATTTGAGTTGAAATACTCTTCAGTGGAACACAAAATTTTGCTATTAAGGAATTGTCAATATCTTAACTAAGTTCTAGTTTACGTTTGATTCGCTAATAAGCAAAAGTAAAATCCTGTAAATGTGTATTTTTGAAATCAAATAAACGAATTACATATATTAATAGTCGTTCTCCCTTAGTAAAAGTATTAACTACTCATGGCCTCGCTGTGCAGATGGCGATTTTTTTGAAGATCACACAATGATTGCCCTGATCGTAGTAGCTTTATAAGCTCAACCTCTGGCACATGGGCCACTAACTTCTCCAGCTCGTGCTCCTCAAAGACGTGATGGTAACGTAGAAACGTGGTGCGTTGCTCATCCTTGGTCTTCCAGTGTACTAGGACGTCCTGCTGCTGGAACTCAGTGCGGTTGGTGTGCACTGGAAGGGAAACATGACCTTGTGGCCGCTGTTCAAGTTCATGTTGCTGCTTCTGTCGCTGCTTCTGCTCGGTGGTGCGTTCCTTGTTCACGGCCTCGTTTTGCCTGAGGTAGGCGGATTTTCTATTGTTGCGTCGCTGTTCCTTGGCCCAGACATAGACCAGAGCCCGGCCATCTGGCCGGAGGACACGTGCCATCTCCCGTAGAGCACTCAGGCGACGGTCAGCACTGGCCAGATGATGGATGACCGCAATGCTAATGCACCCATCGATGCTGGACGAGCGCACGGGTACATTTAGGCAGTCGCAACGAAAGACGTTCTGGCCCTTTTGTTGTCCGACTGCGAGCAATCCTTGGGACCGATCACATCCAATGGCTAAGATGTGGGCATTGCAGCCGAGGTACTTTCCATTGCCACAGCCGACGTCAAGGACCACAGACTCGGGCTCGAAGCTATCCAGGAACTGGGCCACCTGAGGCCACGGCGAGTGCCGCGTCTCACTAAAATGATTTGCAATTTTATCGTACACCTCGTGAACATTCTGCTGCTCAAGACTAACGGCTTGGTCGCCAATGTGGTGGACATCTCTTGCGGCACTTTGGATTGCTGGCTATCACACAGCATGGGGTAGGAGCAGTTGCAGTTGCCTCGTCGCAAGCGCCTAAACGTGAGGGATGTCCTCTTGCTGCGGGCTTGCGTAGTCAAACTTCCAGTGGCTGTGGGCACCACATCGATGTGCTTGGGCTTAATCCCATGCGTCCAATCGTAGCGAGCTTCTCCGGACATGATCAATAGGGAGCGGCGGGGCATCTACGCCGTTTTTTATCCGCTTTTTTGGCATTGCTTACAGTTGGCTGCTGTTGCTCAACGTGCATGCTGCCACCAGTGTGTACATGTCACCCCGAAAGGAAATATTTAGAAAATCAAAAAATTATAGGGGGATATCAGTTGCAAATGCAATATAATTATTGTATGGTATACCTCAAGCCTAACTAAGTGCTTATAGTTCGTGATAGGGAAAATCTTACAGATATATGTTAGTTTTAGAACATATTCTACCAGACTCTGTCAATCATGTTGTTGTCCTGCGGCTTCTGATTCATCGTGGTCAACTGCTGATGGTAGTTGCGCATCTGATTGCTGCGCCGCGGCTGTGCCAGATACTCGAACATGCTCTGCAGATGCTGCGACAACATCTTGCTCAAGTCACTGGGCATGGGATCGGTCCAGAAGAAGTCGTGGTTCAGTGCTGTATCCGCATCAATGCGCTTCTTGGGATCCAAAGTCAGGAGTTTGTCGAGCAAATCGCACCCAGTGGGATCCTTAACATACGGACGCAGGCGCTCCTTTACTCGCCGTTTCTGATTCTTTGGCAGTTCAATGGACTTGTACAGTTCCAGTTCCTCCACTCCTGGCCAAACGTCTGGCGTAAACGATCCACACAGCTGCGAGATGAAAGTCAGCTGCTGCTGCTCTGTGTTGCCCTGCATAATGGGAGACCGTGTCCACATCTCGGCCATGATGCAGCCAGCGCCCCACATGTCCACGGGCGGACCATAGTTGCGATCTCCCAGCAGCAACTCTGGCGGCCGATACCACAGCGTGACCACTCTGTTTGTGTAGCGATTCTTTGAATCATTCTTTGGGATACTAAATGCGCGTGCTAAGCCAAAGTCGGCCAGCTTTAGGATTCCATGTTTTGTAATCAGAACATTGGCAGCCTTCATATCTCTATGCAAAATCTGAAAGATAGCAGCCAAAAGATGGAGTTTTCGTGTCATCATAATAATTCATATTACCAAAGACTATACAATACCAAGATGTCGCATGAGCGACCAAAAAGCTGTTCTATGGCGGGTCCTAACATTAGGACCCAAAAGTCACGAGGGAGGGCGCGGGGTTTAAATTCCCTTTTCGCCTGTACTTCGTCTCTACCGCGACCCCGCTGCCCATCGGTTTCGTCTGTTCGGCAACAGCACCGTCGAAGCGGTGGTCGCAGATCGCCGATGTCTTTGGAGCGGCACAGTGGGACCTTTGGCCGTCTCAGCTTGCTAAATTAGTTAGTTAGTCAATAAATATTTGCACACTGAAAAAATGTTAAACTTTGAGTGCTTATATGTATCTCCTAAACTAAAACTATCTTGAAAATTCGATTGGAAAATTCTCTATTAGATGCGTACATTAAATTTATCTAAAGCACTCATACAATTTTTTGACTATTTCGGCTGAGTCCCCACTGTGCCGCGCCAAAGACATCAGCGACCACGCTGCCCTACGGTTTTGGCACGCAGACACTGACATGCTTTCAGTGCGCTTGTGTGTGAAGCTAAAAGCCGTATATGCTGCGGGCGAAACCGGTTTATGGCCGTGCCGACCTAGGACATACACACATATACACAACTACAAGCATATTTCTGGGTTGGCTCGAGCTCGTGCTGACCGAGGCATTGACGACGCCGAGTAGCACTTTGGAGGCGAAGGTAGCGTAAAAGAGAATTGAAGTACTATCCCCGCGCGCCCGTACCCTGAAGCGTCAAACGAAAATTGAAAAAGCATTTGTTCCTCATGCGACATCTTGGTATTGTATAGTCTTTGATATTACACACCTTGTTGCTGTGTATGTAGTAGAGGCCGTTCAGCAGCTGCTGCATAACCTTTTTGATCTCTCCGAGGCTGAATTTCACGTTCATGTTCGACAGCAGCCCAGCCAAGTCGTGCTCGCAGAAATCGAAGACCAAATAGAAAGTGGACCTGTAACCATTGGTGGCTGTGGCCTTTGTTCGGCAGATCTCAATCAGGTTGACCACATTTTCGTGTTTCAGCAGTTGCAGGATTCGAATCTCACGCAGGGCTGTGATGGGAAACTATTTAAGAAAGATATATTGTTTCCGATTCGCTGTGAAATAATTTTTCCACTCACGCCTTCCTTTTCGTTGTCCATGAGCACTTTTTTCATGGCCACAAACTTTTTGTTGCTCTTCTTTTCCCGGGCTTTGAACACCTCACTGGAATACACAAAAATGCATCCCTTATAGGGATATGTAAAAAAATGCTCTAATTAACTAACCCAAAGGTCCCCTGGCCAATTTTGGCCACCTTTTCGTATTTGCTGCTCTCATCGCAGTAGGGAAAGTCGTAGTCTTCAATGTACTTCTGCTTCTCCATCAGCGACATGGTCCGCGACGAAGTTGAGGCCACGCTGGAGGGCGTGGACGGTTGCTGCAACATGTGGGACACGTGCGACATGGTCAAATATCACGAATTTTCACGTTGCACAGTCCAAAATCAATTCGAAACGTAGGAGCGCAACAATTAGTGGCTTTGTGCCCTCGATGTTTATTCCAAGTTAAATGTGGACACACCATGCTGAAGATATCGATGCTAGTATCGATGGTTCTGCGGAACAGCTGATGCACAATTATACTTTTCTGTTTGTTTGTGTACACTGGCCAAGTGATATAACCTATCGACCACTAGGCTACAAAATAAAAATCAAAATTAATGAATAAACTATTAAATATAGCGCAGGCAGTACCGCGCCAATTTATTCGTAAATATGCCTTTAAGTCGGACCTAAAAATCAAATGGGTGCGCCCAGAGAAGATCTCGTGCATTAAGCCAGAAAAGAGCGGCGATCTTTCCAAGCTTCCACTCCTGAATGCCGACGAAGTTATTCTGGACTACAGAGATTGCAAGGAGTTGGAAAAGTAAGCACTTCTTGCAAACAATTCGATGCGGAAGGTATTAAGTAGTTTTGGTTTGCTTTTGTAGTGCCGACGATACGGTTAAATCCCTGTTTAAGCTGTGCAACAACGCCAACCATCTGACGACACGTTACTACCGCGATCAGATGGTGAAGGAAGTGCAGAGACATGCCCAGGACTACGGATCGATGGAGTCGAAGTGTAGGTATCAAATGATCAAACGTTAAGAGCTCACCGGGATATTTTCACCTTGCTACATGCTAGTCCACCGTTCAGAAACTGAAAACTGACATGTATTCTTTAGAATTCTCGCCTTAAATAGAATGCATGAATGTTTCTCATACGATGACAGAGTATACGCAGGAACCCTAGGTAGGAGATAATGGTAGTTTGCAGGAAAGCACTGTCCATAAAATAGTTAGGTACCCAGTTCAGCCAGATTTTATGGGTGTGTTTTGTATTTGGGTTTTTTTCTAGCTGGTTTTACTTTTTCCTCAAGTGCTTCTGCAGAATAACCAATATAACATTCGTCCTTTTTTAGTGGCCAACATGACCGCCATTATTCGTCGTTATCAAGAGCATATGGATAAGCACCCCCGCGACAAGATGATTAAGGTGCGGCTCAAGGAGCTGATTGATAAGCGCAAGAAGTTTCTTAAATATCTGAGACGCTGGGACTATCCCCGCTTCGAATGGATATTAGAGAAGCTTGATTTGGTATACAAGCCACCGCCAGCACATTTCCATTGGATCACCCGCAAGGAGTCGCTGCAGAAGTTAACCGACACCTACTGCGAAAACTTGAAGGAGGAACGACTCGAAGCCTATCACAAAGAACTGCAGGCCCAAAAAATATCCTTCTTAGAAGATGCCATTCGTAAAATGGAATTTATACGAAAAGAGCAAATATCCTGCGATATTCCATTGACGGTGACCGAGGAGCAAATCGAGAAGTCGAGTAAAGAGTTGGTTCTGTTGATAGAGCAACGCGATGCGGCAGCGGCTGTTACCAGCAAAAAACAAGACGATAGCTTCAATTAGGCCCAATTTTTGTATATTATGGTGTCTTACAATAAATGTAAATGCTGCTGTTCTTAAATTATGGCTTTTATTATAATTTTTAGAATAAATTTGACCTTATTTAGCATGTCATGATTGGGGGCAGCGCAGAGTATGTAAAGTAAATAAATAATCAAATAAATATCCCCTCGGAAAGAAGTGAAGAGAAACGCAATAAAATTTAGCTAACGTCTGCTGGGTGATGCTGTGCTCTTCTTGCCACGCCTACTGGTGGACCCACTGCTGGTCGAGCTGCTCGAGGATGACGACGACGATGACGAATCGCTGGAGCTGGACGAGCTAGACGAGGACGAGGATGATACGGACGATGGGGAATCGCGTGAGGTCCGTTTGCCCTCCTTGATGTCTCTGCCATTGCCCGTAGGCTCCTTGTTATTGACTTCGGATGAGGTGACTTCATTGTCACCCCATAGATCGTACTTGGACAGATCCCCATCATCATCATCGTCGTCCTCTTCCTCATCCTCCCCAGCGTCGCTGGCCCTCCTTGCTCGCTTAGACCCATCGCGCTCTTCATAGCTCTTCCGCTTCTTACGCCGCCCAAACTCATCGTACTCGCTGTCCGACTCCTGGCGTTCCTTGTACTCTACAACTCCGCGATCATTATAGCCACCACCAAAGCCTAAAATCGGTAATTAGCAAGCTTATATGGATTGTGCTGTGCGCAGAGCTTACCAGTTCGCTCCTCCGAGTCCGTAAACTTGGGCGAATTACACATGTTACAGGTCTGTCGCCTGGCCCAGTTCACGTTTGCACACTTGGCGCACTGCCAGTCTTCGGCGCTGAAGAGCCCTCGCGACTTATCCGCTGCCGCTTTGCCGATCTCGGTGCCCAGCTTCTTCTTGCTGGAGCTGCTGCTGCTGCTGCTACTGCCATTGCCCCGGTCACGGTCGCGCTCTGGCTTATCAATGCTATCACGGTCGTGATTGCACTTATTGCATTGCGTGCGGCGCGCGAAATTCAGATGCCGACAGCTGCAAAGTCGTGCGAATATATCAAAATATCCTGGCTCCTCATGGGTATTCGCGTTTCCCTCAATATTTACGCGCACTCACTCATAATCTGGGCAAATCCAATCACCAGGCGAGACGACGCCGCCGCTGCTGCTGGTGCCGCCTGCTGCTCCGCCACTCCCATTGGAATTGGTGGACATGTCTAAGCTCGATTGTAGCCTCTCTAATGCCACTTACTACTCGGAGAGCCCTCTTAGCCTTAGCTGAAGCATTTAAACGACTTTTATACAATTATTTCTGTATACGAATCCGGTTGAAGATTATCCAACAAAAAAAATATGCACAGCGTGGCCAGACGATAGCACAATCGATGCAAATATCGATAGATCGGTACCAGAACCGACCGGTCACACTGCTCGTCATTCCACCCCTCCGACAATGTCCTTATAGGCTCTGCACACTGAGCCCACCCGGGGGAATGTTGGGATTTTTTGACAGATGTGAAACTCCGATTCACACTGCCACCATCCACCATCCACCATCCGTCAAAAACAGCTGATGCCAATAACAAGTTCATTAAATTTGCGCGGAAGATTTATTAATTCTTGGTTCTTATAATGGATGATGAAGATATAGCAATTATTTCGGCTGTGGTTCAACAGCAAAATATTTTCTTGCACCAACTAATAATGTTGCTGTCAATGAATAATGATGATGACGATGATGACTTTAACATTGACGAGGATGAGATGACCCAGATGACTGCCATAAAAACACAAAAGCCAGGAAGATTATGGTCGTTTGTGAGTACTTCTACTAACTTCAACCATAGTTTAAAGTACAAGGACATATTTTATGGTTTTAGAAGCGGTTCCGGACATTTTGGGAGAAAGATGTACCAGAAAACAACGAGGCGTTTTTCAAAGAGAGTTTCCGAATGGAGAGGCCCTGCTTTGATATTTTAGTGAATCGGCTTGAAGTGCTGCGAAAGAAGGACACCAACTGCCGAGCTGCAATTCCTTTGGAAAAGCGCATCGCCATTGCGCTATACACTTTATGCTCGTCCTCTGAATACCGAACAGTTGGCAGGCTTTTCGGTGTAGCTCCAAACAGTGTGTGTAATATCCTGCACGAGTTTTGCAGAGCACTTATCGACGAGTTTTCGAAGGAGTACATGTCGCCCAATTACCTAACTTCCGACAAAATTGATGAGTGCGTAAAGGGATTCGAGGCAATTGGGTTTCCTCAGTGCCTAGGTGCAATTGGTAGGAAATCAATAAGAACGAAATAAAACCACCAGCAGCTGAGGCAGTAGACCACCATAACTATAAGGGCTGGTATTCCACAGTCTTGTTTGCCCTAGTGGATTATAGGTATGCAAATATCTTGCGCAAAAATATGTATTTAGCAAGTTGGTTTTATGTCCTAAATTATTTAAATCCGATTCTTTTTAGATACAGATTTACATATGTAAATATCGGCTCTGCAGGAAGGTGCAATGACTCGATGATATACCAGAAGTCAAGCCTTGCAAAACACATCGAAGCATCGGCATTACTCCAAGAGAAAGCCAAGGAAATAAGCGGAGTAAACGTCCCTGTAATGCTTATCGGGGACTCGGCATTTAGGTTTTCTAAAAAGCTGATGAAACCTTACCCGTTTTCCACAGTCGCCTCTTTGGAATAGCGCACGTTTAACTACAACCTTTCCAAAGCTAGGGGAGTGGTGGAAAATGCATTTGGGCATTTAAAAGCCAGATTTCGAATAATCGGAAAAGGTCTTGATAGCCACCACAAAAATAATAGCGCCATAATAATGAGCTGTTGTATTTTACACAATATATTAAATATGCACAACAGCGCGATTAATGAAAATTGGGAGCTTGCAACAAATGAGCAGCGCGAACAGCCCGATACCAGCAACAGTTCTGCTGACTTTAATCAGTCAGCAGAACAGATACGATCTGCAATCGCAAAATATTGTGTAGACCGTAATGAAAATTAAAAACTTATTTATTTTTATTTTTTAAAACTTCTAATAAGTCGTTCTGGAATTTTGTTTGGGTGCTGATCAAGTCCTGCACCATCTTCTCCTGCCTAACGTGTTGCTCCTCCTTCTTTCTGTGGTGGTCCTTTTGTTGTTCGAGACGCTCCTGGGTGATCTCTGCCAGCCACGAAATGTCGGTCTTTTTCTTTTTCTTTGGCGGACGCCCAGACAAGGTGCTGGAGCTACAAGATCCGTCCAGGTCCATCTCAATAATATTCGAAAAGTACTCATCAGGATCTGCAATGAACACCTTAAATGAAATATATTTTTTTAGCAATAAATTAATAAAACTTACTGTCGTTGTCCAATGTGCTCTGCTCCATGTTGTTTGCACTCAAGATGCCAAATCAGCGAACTTCAGTTCAGCGCCCTGAATGTGACGGTCAACCGGCGGTAATCTGATTGAAAATTCGGAAGACTTTTTCCAAAAACAAACGTGATGATGACTCCGGTCCAGCGGGCTCTAGTTTCGGTTTTTACGTTAAATTGTCAGGTAATGTATGACTAAAAAAAAACAAGTGCTCGACTTCAAAGCATTTATTGGACTGGTCGCAGCCAGAGATAGCAAAACTCCCCGACTCCACCGTCGAGCCGATCTTGAATGCGCAGAGAGCAGTACAAGAGCGCGGCGTGTGATAGCAAAAGCTCTGCTCACAACATCGCACACGCTACGATACGGTAATTACGATCGTCTGCTGCAACATTCCGGCCCCGTTGAAGACCTCCGGTGCTTCAACCGTCTATTGGCAGTTTTGCCAATTTGTGTATGGGGCGTTTAATTACGCCCGCGGGTGTTCGCACCTCGGCGACGCGCACTCTCCCATCTTCTGCCTTGATTGCGGCCACCACTCGTCCTGTGGTCCACTTCTGTGGCGGTGTGTTGTCCTCGTGGACGAGCACTAGACAGCCAATGTCCAAGTCTGGCCCTTTGGTAGCCCACTGGTGACGCTTCTGCAGGCTGACCAGGTAGTCCTTGGACCAGCCCTGCCAAAACTGCTGCTTGAGCGCTGACAGCATTCGCCACCGCTTCAAGTCGTGATCTGATTCGGGCGGCAGCGAAAGAAGCGGCTGCCCGATCAGCAGGTGCCCTGGCGTTAGCGCTTCTCCATCGCTGGGATCGATTCCCGGGGACGCGATTGGCCGGGAGTTGAGAAGAGCCTCTACCTCTACCAGGTGGGTGCACAGCTCGTCCGCGGTGAGCTTGGCGTTGCCCACTCCGCGTACCAACCTCTGCTTGGCTGATTTGACGGCTGCCTCCCACAATCCGCCGAATTGTGGTGCTCTCGGTGGTATGAAACACCACTCGACGCCTTGGCGCGCTGCGTACGCCTTGAGCCGGTCCTGGTCCCTCTGGTACGCTTGTTGCAGCTCGTTCAGCACCTTGCTCGCGCCCACGAAGTTGGTGGCGTTGTCGCTGTACACCTTCTCCGGAAGGCCTCTTCTCCCGATGAACCTTTTAAAAACAGATAAAAAACTATCAGTGGAAAAATCTGCTACAAGCTCCAGGTGAACAGCTTTTGATACAAAGCAGACGAAGACGGCTACATATGTCTTAATAGGGGGCCTGCCGCGAATCTTGAGAGACACGTAGAATGGGCCGCAGAAATCTACCCCACAAATCAAAAAGGGCCGAGCTCTTCGCACTCTATCTGCTGGCAGGTTTCCCATGATCTGTCCCTGTAGGACTGGCTTGTATCGGAAGCAGTGCACACAATTTCTCAGGATCCTTGTACATGCTTCTCGAGCATTGATTAGCCATATCTGCTGCCTTAGCAACGAAACCATGACTTTGGCGCCTGCATGGTAGTGAGTCCGATGCAAATTGCGAAGATAAAGCGTCACGAACTGCGACTTTTGCGACAGCAGCAGAGGAAATTTGGCGTCATACGGAATCTCTGCGTTGAGCAACCTTCCTTCCACTCGAATCAGTCGCAGCGTTACTCCGTCGAGTTCGCTCGTATGTATGAACGTGTTTAGTCGTTGAAGATGCGGTGACAGGATTTCCGACCTCGCTAGCTTGTGGAATTCTGGTCCCAACTCGTGTGTTTGGACTACTTCTACCAGCCATAGAAATGAGACCGTAAGTTCTTTGGCTGACAGAACGACCTCTCGACTACGCTCGCTTCCTTGTAGGAACCGGTTTACATATGCCATAATCCGAAGCAATTTCTCAAAGGAAGAGCATCTTTCAATCAACTCGATGAAATCATTGGCCTGACACTTTTCCACTGAATGTGTTGCCAAACACTTCTTGTTTTCCGACCGTTCCATTTCTGGGGACAACTCAACCTGATGTAGACATGGCCACTCCTCAGAATTCCTGAGCAGAAATTGGGGACCCTCAGTCCACAATGAGCACGTTACACCGTCTACGTCTGTGCCACGTGACACCAAATCGGCTGGGTTTTGCTCAGTAGGAACGTGCCGCCAAGTCACACCGCTTGACGATTCCTGGATTTCAGCAACCCTATTGGCCACAAACGTTGCGAGCGTGGCTGGATCCCTTTCCAGCCAGTACAAGGTGACTTGGGAGTCCGACCAAAAGTTCACACTTTCGATCATGAACTTGTCCAGGAGCGGTTTTACTTGAGCCCATAAAGTGGATAACAGGAGTGCTGCGCACAATTCGAGTCTTGGAATCGATTTCGTTTTGAGAGGAGCTACTCGAGACTTTGCGGTAAGAAGCTTAGACACGACATTTTTACCATCACTGGTACGGATGTAAATGCAGCATCCGTACGCTTCACCTGATGCGTCTGCGAATCCGTGAATCTGAACGCTTTTATTCGTGGGAAGGCCAATGTAGCGAGGTATGGTTATCTTGTCTAATTCAAACAAATTTTGCTTGAAGTGGTTCCAACTCGTGTGCAAACTCATGGGAACCGACTCGTCCCAATCCAACTTTTGCCGCCACAATTGCTGCAGCAATATTTTTGCCCTCGTTATTAAGGGACATAATAACCCTAATGGGTCGAACAATCGGGACGCAACTGACAAAATGTTTCGTTTTGTAGGGGTCAATGAATCAAATGAGTCATCTAAATGATAATGGAACAAATCATTTTGCGGATTCCATCTAATTCCGAGCGTTTTAACAGACGACGAAGGATCAAACTGCAGCGATTTCTCCTGGCCACTATCGGACAGCAGCTGGGGATGATTTGACGCCCACTTGGCCAACTTAAAACCCCCGGATTCTAAGACCTCACACACTTCCAGCCGAATACGTTCTAAATCTTCCAGACTGTTTGCTCCAGTAAGCATATCATCGACGTAAAAGTCACTTTTTATGACTTGTGATGCAATAGGATGGGACTCAGCATAAACGTCTGCCAATTCAACGAGACAGCGGATGGCCAGAAATGGAGCTGAGGCTGTCCCATAAGTAACCGTATTCAGGCGATACGTTTGAACATCTACATTTGCCTTATCCCTCCACAGAATCAATTGGAAATTTCGGTCTTCTTCGGCGACCTGAACTTGCCTATACATTTTGGAGATGTCAGCTGTGAGCGCAAAACGATTTAATCGAAATCGGGCAAGAGTTGCGTAAAGCTCCCTCTGAATAGTTGCACCCACCATCAAAGTCTCATTTAATGAGATTGAAGTCGATGTTTTGCTCGATGCATCGAAAACGACGCGTAGCTTGGTGGTTTTACTATCAGGTCTCAGGACACATTGATGTGGAATGTAGTAATGGCGTCCTGGAGGAGTGTCTGGAAGCAATGACATGTGGCCAAGGATGAGATACTCTTTCATAAACTCCATATACAGATCATGCAAACACTGATCTCGTGCAAGTCTGCGTTCTAGGGATAGAAAGCGGCGTTTTGCCGTCTCGAACGAGAAACCCAACACGTTGGGATTTATTTTAAATGGCAGCCCCACTTCAAAACGACCCGATTCGAGCCTGCGTAAAGTCTGCTTAAAGTTTTGTTCGCAAGCCAATTGCTCAGCTGTATATACAGCCTTCGACTTCTCTGGGACCTGTTCCAATTCCCAAAAGCGCTCCACCAGAGAGTCGAGAGAACAATGATCGCTACCAACAGCGATATTGCATACAGCATCCTGTGCTGATGCCTTATATTTTCCTTAAACAATCCATCCCAGCAATGTTTTCTGGATTGTTGGATGTTCGGAACTTGCCTTTAATTGGCCTACACACATTAACTCAAAAAAGGTTTCTGCCCCTATCAATAAGTCAACCTTAGCAGGCTTGTAAAACTGCGGGTCTGCCATCTGCAGGTTTGCTGGTATCTTCCATTGGGCGAAATTGACAACATGATCGGGTTGGTATGTGGAAATCGACCTTAACACCCAAAAATCGGAATCAAAGTTGTGATCGTTGATACGAGATTGGACAGAAGTATGAATCTTGTGCTTTATGACGGACGAGTTTTTTCCAACAGTTGTGATATTAAGGCACGACTCATCACGGCGCAATCGTAAGCGCTGGGCTAGATCCTCGGATATAAAATTAATTTGGGAGCCGGAATCTAGAAGTGCCCGTGCATACTGAAATTGTCCGGACCGATATTGCACCTTTACAACAGCGGTATCAAGAATAACCTGGTCAGCACTAGCAACGTGACTAGAATAAGCTGTCTGAGGCTCAGACGATGACGAATGTTCTACTGGCACAGAACTAGGCACATTTTGCTGTGGCTCAACCCCGTATCGATGAAGCAGAGTGTTATGGGGCTTAGAGCACACTCGACATTTTGCTGTCTTGCACCTCGTCACTGTATGACCTGGCTTCAAACAATTTATGCACAGTCGGAGTTGCTTGGTGATATCGAACCGTTGAAGAACAGGAAGAGCACTAAACGATTGACAATTGCTTATGGTATGATTCCCCGCGTGGCAATAGCTACATTTCGAATCAGCTCGCCTATCCGTCTTTGCACATGAAAATGACGATTTAGTGGGTCCTTTACTTGTCTCTTGTTTAGTTTTATCCTTATTCCGTGTTGACTCTTCGGCAGCTAGATGCTGATAGCGCCGATTCAGCTGGGCTGCGCACTCGGACCAAGACGGTAGTTTATTGTAATCCAGTTGCTCTTCGAACCGAGACTTCGTTGTGGGATCTACTTTAGACAGCGCTATGTGAATTAGCATCGCGCTATTTGTTGTGCTGGGAATGTCAAACAACTGCGAAACAGTATCAGAAAAGATCAAATATTTTTTGTCGTAAACCTCCTTCAAACTATCAAGAGCCTTCTCATAATTGTCTGCAGAGATCTGAAACGCCTTCACTGTTCCCAATGCATCGTCAACGAGAAACGACAGTAAGTGGGTGAATTTTTCCACATTTGATAATATTGGGTCGTTATGCACCAAACTCTCGAAAAGGCTTATAAAGTTTTTAAATTCAGAATGTTTTCCACTAAACTTGGGGAGAGTCATTTTAGGCAGATGTGATGAATGACGCTGGCTACTCCTATCCCTCCTCTGTATTCGCTGAGTTTCGGGTTCTTTAAGTGCAGACATGTACAGAGCCTTTGTGGTAACACACATATCCTCGACCGATGCTCGTAGATCGTTGTTGGGATTTAAACAATCCACGTCTGCCTGTATATCCATCAACTTTTCACAATAATTTTCGATCAGCTCGAGTCTGTATTTAATTTGAAGAGAGTCGAACGAAATAGTTTTTTCTTCAAAGGCCGTTCTCACACGCCTTAGATCGCCCATCACCCTATCGTGTCTTTGCATTGCTGTTGCTAACTTTTGCAGGACTTTTGGACCCCCTCCTTCTTTTGAACCTCCTTCCCTGGTAACAATTTCCCTTTCCTTTTCACTCATTCTGGCGCTTTCTCTTACTTCAAGAGGGTCGGAAAGTAATGCACTGGGTTTAGACAATGGTTAACCAAAATACTGTAGGGTATGCAAAAAACTATGAAAGAACGCGAAATTTCCACAAAAAACTATGTATCGGCTTCAAAGGGTTAACGCAGCGAAACAAACACAAATTATGCTGCCAATGCACACAACCAAACGCAGCCAAATTGCACAATTTGGCGCAACGATAGCGTTACCGAAGTAAAGGCAGCACCAATAAGCGGTACTTCGCAAAAGAGAATTGAAAACAGCGGCAATGACCGGAGCGTCTGATTAGCAAGTACCGTAAACCCTCATCAACTTGCACTTTTCTTCAATCCACCAATATTCCGCATATAATAAATATTTTATGTTGCTGGCTGTTCACTTTGGTTTATTTTATTACTTTGTGTTTTATTTAATTGGTATTCCAATTCAACGAGGTGCCAATGAAATTGAGATCAGTGGCCAAATAGAGAAACACAGCGCACAAAATGGTGGCTTGGTTCTAGCACTTAATTTTTTCGCACTAAATACCTGAGAATTCGGCATAGATTAGCCGAACACTTTCCTTTTTTGTTGAGTAAAGATGAATCCAATTTGTCGCACAAAACCAGCCAGCTAGAGCTCTATTCGCAACAGAACAAAAAAAACCAATGACTTGTGCCGAGACAACGAAGATGCACTGTAGGTCACTGGTTTGTCGTGCGAATTTCCACGAAATGCTGGATGCCGATGTCCCTGCTCGGGCGCCAATGAAAATTCGGAAGACTTTTTCCAAAAACAAACGTGATGATGACTCCGGTCCAGCGGGCTCTAGTTTCGGTTTTTACGTTAAATTTTCAGGCAATGTATGACTAAAAAAAAACAAGTGCTCGACTTCAAAGCATTTATTGGACTGGTCGCAGCCAGAGATAGCAAAACTCCCCGACTCCACCGTCGAGCCGATCTTGAATGCGCAGAGAGCAGTACAAGAGCGCGGCGTGTGATAGCAAAAGCTCTGCTCACAACATCGCACACGCTACGATAGGGTAATTACGATCGTCTGCTGCAATACTGATATCTTGCACATGCCGCAAGATCAGCATTATCGCTTATGCCAAGTCGGCTTACCGACTGTAGCTTTGTAGCTCTAAGTACATATATTTTGTAGCTTTGCATTCTTTGGCAATTAAATACTTTTGATTCAGCTTATGCCCCAGCTTGCTGGTGGCTCCTAGTTTTAGTTCTGTTCTTATAACGAAAGCTAACGCTTGTTAATAAACCTTGCTCCGGCAACCAGCCGTAAACACTTTGAATTATTAATTCTATACCACTGTACCACAAGGCCAGTGATAAGAGAGACAGTTATCTCTCCAACATAATCTTCATAAAGGATTCTATACCACGGAACCCGCACGAGGACCACCGCATCAAGCAGCTAAGGCTACTTGGACATACGGACAACTTAATTTACACATGTGAATTTTTGCGTGGTCCGCGCAAATCTTCAATTTTCTCCTTCCATATGTCAATCAGCAGGCTCTCAAGCGCGGCACTCCATTTCACCCTGCCGCCTGCTGTTGTTCTCTTGTTTGCTGCATTGTGTAATAATATTATATATTATAAACAATAAAAAACAAATATATCTACTCAACGTACCACTGGAGGAGTTTTCTGGCACTAAATCCATTTTATTAATAAGTTTTTCAAAAATTTGGTCTGCTGTCCTTCCGAGCTGTTCTGTTATTGTTTTTATTTTTTGTTAATTTTGTCACAATCATTGTTTACGTTTTCGCAGTGAATACCATTTTTCCATTGTGAATGACAATTATTCAGAGTTGCATTTGAAAACCATCGGCTAACTATCGCATAGAAACGTGCGGCTTAGGAACATCCAAAATGGATGGTGGACTAACTGGGAAATTTTCGGAACGGCAAAACCTTACGGACAATCCCCGAAATAGATGGTGGATGGTCGTCAGTGTGAATAGCCTATTACCAGGAAGATCATAAGATTTGACTTGGATTTCCATTTCGAACATTTTTCGCCAATATACTACATATATGCTTACTTTTAATGGTGTTGTGCATATAATATTTTCAAATGAGTTCATTCACGATTTACTTTTAGAGTTTTATTTACTTAGTATACAAACAAAAGCCACTCCAAAAGTAAACACTGATTTTGTTTCGTCCTTTGTTTGTTGGTGTAAAGGTGTAACTAACGCATAACCAGCTGCTTTAGGGAATTGTTGGTGAGCGTTCCAGCAGGCCGACAACACACACGCACTCAGGATTTGTCAGAGAATTTACTTCTTGCCAGCACCAATCTTGGCCTTGGCGGTACCACGGACCTTCTTCATCCTGTTGCGACGTTCCTTGCGCTGCTTGCGGGTCTGCTTCTTCTGCTCGAAGAGACCGTGACGGGCCAGGCGGTACTTGGGCTCGAACTTCTTGGCAAAGTCCAGGGTGTCGTAGATGAAGGCAAAGCCAGTGGAGCGGCCGCCACCGAAGTTTGTGCGGAAACCGAAGGCAAAGACGACATCGGGAGTCACCTTGTACATGGCAGCGAGCTTCTCGCGGATCTCGGTCTTGTTGACCGAAGAGAGTCCCGGGTGCAATACATCGCAGACCATTTGTTTCCTGGCAAGCAGGCGGTTGGTCATGAACTTGCGGGTGCGGACTGTGGCGGTTGTACCGGACATTTTGACGGAGCTGAAACACAAAATCCACAGATTAGTCAAACGTTTTACACAAATACTCTAGCAAATGGTTTGCCACTACAAGTTGTTGTTGTCTCTGTGCGAATCAACATAACCTCACTGCAATGAGAATGCTCCGTTGACCAGCCCGAGACTCAACGTGTGACACGCTGCTCGCGGCACTTGTTTACGCACACTTTACGACCGCTGCTTATGTGCGCAGGCATGTGCAGAATTTAGCACGGTCCTTCGGGCTCGTTTTTACCTGTTTTGGGGCTATAATTACCTATTAAAACACTCAAAACGCTTTAAACACGTCTCACTGCGAACGCGAATTTTTAGAAAGGAAAATGGTAGCACTTATCGATAAGATATACCGTCCGACCCTTAGAAATATACCAAAATATACGGTATCAGTTTTAAAATATACCGTAAATATACTATTTCTACTATTCTATTTTACATATTCCTCGTTTTTGATTTTCCGTCGATTATTACTAGCTAGATAAAACATTTTGCCATGCCCCAATAATTTTAAAAATTTCTGAATCAATTTTCTACTCGACTGGCTTGTTTTTAATACGTGCTTTTATTATATTTTGACTAAAACAAGGCTTAAACAAAATAGTTTCAACAAAAAAAAAACAGTCGCAGTGTTGCTGGTATTTGAAGACATGATGCATGTATAGGCCGTTTTATACCCTATTTCCTACCCTATTCCATACCCTATTACCCTATTCATATGAAGATCATGTTATCCAAATTGTTTTTAAAACGTAATTAATAAAGTTATTTTCTCAAATTGATATGTTTTAGACATATTCATGCATATGATCATTATCTTGTATTTATATTTATCCTTATACCTATTCTTGGTATCTATATCAATGAAATAGGTTTAAAACAGAGACTAAATTGTGTTTGCATTAATTGGAGCCTGAGATGACAAACATATTCTCAATTCTATAACACCCATTTCCCCCAGGGTATGCCCAGAAACATTTTCCGTGAATTATGAATGAGACTCATTGTGGCATATCGGTTATTACCGATTCAAATAAAGTCCGAAATATACGGTCTCATTTTCAAAAAATACCGATGAATTATTCATATTCCTCGTTTTTATACCCGATACTCATAATGAGTATTGGGGTATATTAGATTTGTGGTAAAAGTGGATGTGTGTAACGTCCAGAAGGAATCGTTTCCGACCCCATAAAGTATATATATTCTTGATCAGCATCAATGGCCGAGTCGATTGAGCCCTGTCTGTCTGTCCGTCCGTCCGTCTGTCCGTCTGTCCGTCCGTCCGTCCGTCCGTCTGTCCGTCCCTATTAGCGCCTAGTGCTCAAAGACTATAAGAGCTAGAGCAACGATGTTTTGGATCCAGACTTCTGTGATATGTCACTGCTACAAAAATATTTCAAAACTTCGCCCCGCCCACTTCCGCCCGCACAATTATACGAGAAAACCAAAAACTCAGAATCGTAGAGAACGACCATATCTATCCAGTTGCTGAATCTGGATCAGATCATTTTTATAGCCAAAAGGAACAAATCAATTTGCAGTGGCTACGCAGCGCCGAAGTCACGCTCAGACTGATTTTCTGTCTCTCTCGCACGCACTCTTTGTCGTGTCGTTTAATATTAGCGGCGTCTGCCGGAGGAGAGCCATACTGACTTAGTATCGGGTATAACTGTAGAGTTGCGGTGTCCGCAGCAACTCACAACGTTCCCACTCGTTTATATTTCGTTGAATACTACTAGCTAGATAGAACCCTCAGCCCTGCCCACATAATTGTATCCAATTAATGAACTTATTTTCTAGTTGACTGTCATATTTTAAATACTTGACTTTCATAGTTTTTGCCTCAATTTGTATTCCTCAACAACAATATAGAGTCTCGTATGGTGTGAAAACGAACCTATCCCACTTTAGCCCCCTCTATTTAAACAGTTCAACGTCTTGAGGAAAATGGTAGAATATTCTAATTGTAAATTCTTCTTGTAGATCCATTCTATCCTCTCTTTTTACCCACAAAAACCCCAAAATATGTTTCACCTAAACTAGGCTAAAATTAAAGTTAATCAAGACATATAGTATGAACCTCAGAAATATAACGTCTAATTTTTTTTAAATTTATGTTAAATATACCGATCTAAAAATGAACTTAGCCCACTTAACCCCCATCTATTTAAACAGTTGAACAATTTGAGTTTAACCGCGGAAAATAATAGTATTTGTAAATTCTTCTTGTATATCCATTCTATCCTTTCTATTTTTCCTTTCCTTTCCTTACGATATCTTTCACCTCAACTGCGTTAAAAATTATTCAATTATTCATTTTCGTAGAGTGTATTTTAATACCCACTGGTCTACAATGGTTCTCTGTACATGATCAATATTCTATGATTTGGATACACACATAGGAATGCTTCGAATAAGTTTCTGACCGTCACTTTCATGGTTTCCCGGGGATTTATTGACTTTAATATTTCTTTTTATCAACTCCCTCATCGTACTCCAAATATACGCATGATTGTTTTGAAAGAACATTCATTACAACGGTTCAAGGTTGCGTTTGATCCTTACAGGTCTGAAAATATATAAATATTTGCGAGTTTCGTCCCTTTCATTGAGTAAGTCTCGTTCTTTATTTTTAGATGAAAAATATGATATAAATATTTTTTTTAAATTTTAGTGCAGTGCAATAATATAGATATAGTGACATATCCATAATTCTCCACTTCACATACACATTATGTTTATGTCCAATTCACCCACCCCATCCACAAAAGTAACAGGACACCACTCAAGAATCAATAACTGATTCTTCCCACACTCCAAGCTAGAGTCCACTAATATAAACAATGGACCCCATTGATTCATCAACGCCAAAATCACTCCACTCTCGAGAAATCGATTTTTTACAATCATGCCACTCATGAGGACCAATCAGAGCTAGTCATAAAACCAAGGAGTATCACATCCCTAGCTCCCTCATGTAAAGCAACACCGATCGCCAGCAGCGGATGCCTTTCATCAAAACCGACGCATCCCCAAATATCGGTCGAGGCACGTACGCCACCGACACGAAGATGCAGCCGAGAAAAACAACACAAACGACAATGACTGTCTTGGCTCCCAGAGCCAGGGCCTTGAAGATATCAATGCCCTGCATGATGCCCCCATCCAGCATGACCACCAAGTCGTGGCCCAGAGCCTTCACCACTTCTGGAAGGGCCTCTATCGAGGCTGGGACTGTGTCTAATTGACGCGCTCCGTGGTTGGATACGATGATCCCGGCATAGCCAACACTTTGGCGAATACGGCGTCTTCTGCAGTCAATATCCCCTTCACGACGATGGGAAGTTGAGCGAATTTTTTCAGGCACTGGATGTCCTTCCAGGTTATTGTGCGATCGAATTGGCCGGCCACGTACTCATTAATGCCAGAGGTTCCCGTTAGGTTCCCGGGGGCCACGCCGCCGGCCTTCGCACCCAGGAAGTTCGCCAAAGTCAAGTGTGGCGGTAAGCTGAAGTTGTTCCGAGCATCGGCTCGGCGATCTCCGTTGATCGGGGCATCGATGATCAGGACGAGAGCCTTGAAGTTGGAATTCTCCGCACGACGTATCATATTCTCAGTTATCATGCTGGGTTC
This sequence comes from Drosophila miranda, assembly GCF_003369915.1. NCBI lineage: Eukaryota > Metazoa > Arthropoda > Insecta > Diptera > Drosophilidae > Drosophila > Drosophila miranda. The sequence continues at coordinate 16,334,748 of NW_022881603.1, forward strand.
GGAAAGACATACACACACAAGTGTTAATAATACTCAGGTAATGAGACCCTAAAGCGACCCCATGCCTACCGGTCTTTGTAGATGTACAACTGAAACCATTTGCAGGTGTCGGGTGCGCCGGCGGCCGCCGGTTTGTCCGGCAGCTCTTGCATTGCCTAACTCGCCATCGGGATGAGCCATTTTCTGCATTGCTGTGGGTGCGATCCCCAGCGGCCACTTCATTTGCTCCCCAAAGATCTCACATCCGATGTGCGGTTGGGAAACGCCTCTCAGGCAGCGTGGACGGAGACGAAGCCTTCGGAACGCCTCACGATTTAACCCCAGTGAGAATTGCACCGCTTCTGTAGTAATCCAATGCATTTTTTCCAGCTGCTCTGCTGCCTTTTTCACAAAGTCCTCCACACCAGCGCCATTATAAAGCCGTTATGCTCAGATTATTTGAATATTTAATTGTTGTTAGCACTTCTTGCCGCGACTCCGAGAATCGAACTGAACCCACAAATTTCAAAGGCGAACCTCGATAGTTTCGACAGGCGGCACCGGCACCTGACATGGAAACTGATTACGTAGACCCTAAACAGACAATCATCTAGTTGGACTAAAACGTTTTTCTCCCAGCATTTTTTCGGATCGACCGTTTTTATATATCAATATGTATGATATGATAAATCGATCTTACTTTGCCGGAGCAGTGCAAAATCAGCATTTGTTGAACTTCCTTTGGAACCAAAGTTTTTATATGCTTTTTGATTGCCCGCTAATATCGATCATACAGCTGACATAGCTATATGATCCTCCAGAATTTCAACTCCCTCGGCTTGTACTCCTGTTCGATGTAATATATACAAAGATATTACAGGGTCGGCAATACTCTTCTTCTGTAATACCCTGAAATATAACGAAATTTACTTAAGCTATTTAAAATAGATTAGAGCTTGTTTTGACTTACTTGCATTTCTGATTCAGCTATATTCGGCATCACTGTTTAAAACTGGTTCCCACTCAATGTCTTCTTATCGCTCTCTCTCTCTTCGTTAGTTACTCTCCGCACTCATTTACGGCAACACGTTATACTCTCTCTCCATCTCCATCTCTCTCCTCTCCCATGCAAACAACTTATTTCAACCACTACACTATGATCTTTCGTCCCTCTCATCGCTGGAATGACACTGTTGATGTTTTTTTCTGACAAACAACGCGTCGGACGACGATAACGGAGGCAAGTGGAAAATTACCAGGGACTTTACTATGGAACCAAATGTTTTTGCGTCTTGAATTTCAGTCTGAAATTGAATAAATGTCTACTAAATGGCTAGACTGTACTGGTTACACGTGTAAGCCGAGGAATTCTCCTCCAAATGACATTCAGAATCCCTATACAGCACTTGGGGGTCTTATTTCCATCTTCGGTGTTGACTCCATTTATCCAGCTGTGTATCCGTTGTCCGAAACAATCCAGTGTGGGCTTTGCAGGTTTCCATTTCACTTTCACAGATCCCAAGTCGGGACAAGATCTCTACGGAACAGTCTTTCGCCTTCTGAGACAGTCCGTGGACCCGTGGAGAGAGCAAACCTTTGCCAGTGTGCGTGTTTCTACAGGCCCTCACCAACACCTTCACACAGCGCGCTGCTCTCTTTTGTCTCTACTGTCCGTGTGGGAGAGCGCTGTGTGGTGAGCAGAAAAGTGAGCTGGTATTGGTAATTGTAGGCTAAATACCAACACCAATGCAAAGGCGACCGCTCTCTTTCGCTGTTTGGACTCTCTGTTTATGTTTGGAGCCGGTTACGGGCCGGAAAGGATCAGCTGTTTCCACAGCTGTGTGGCGATGGAAATCCTGAAGGAAATTCCTGGATCTTTGCTAATTTGAAGCGAATCGAATAGGAAATATAGGAATGAGGAGGAAACTGTACTTTTCCATTCCATCACGAGTTTCATCACAAAGTCCAGAATTTCTGCTTCTCGTTTTGGGCGAGGCAAGGTACAGAAAAATGGCCTCAGTATAAGTATTTTTACATATACCCGATACTCAAAATGAGTATTGGGGTATATTAGATTTGTGGTAAAAATGGATGTGTGTAACGTCCAGAAGGAATCATTTCCGACCCCATAAAGTATATATATTCTTGATCAGCATCAATAGCCGAGTCGATTGAGCCATGTCTGTCTGTCCGTCTGTCTGTCTGTCCGTCCGTCCGTCTGTCCGTCCCCTTCAGCGCCTAGTGCTCAAAGACTATAAGAGCTAGAGCAACGATGTTTTGTATCCAGATTTCTGTGATATGTCACTGCTACAAAAATATTTCAAAACTTCGCCCCGCCCACTTTCGCCCCCACAAAGGACGAAAATCTGTGGCATCCCCATTTTTAAAGATACGATAAAGCCAAAAACGCAGAATCGTAGAGGATGACTATATGTTCTAAAGTGTAAAATCTCAACCAGATCGTATAATTATTATAGCCAGAATCAAGAAAACAATTTCATTCTTTCTCGCTCTGTCTCTCTCTAACACACAGGTTTCATGGTCGGCTTTGCCAATTGCAAAATATGAGTTCAAGGATCTCAGAACCTATAAGAGCCAGAGCAACCAAATTTGGTATCCACACTCCTGTGATATCGGACCTTGACCGTTTCATGTCCAAATTTCGCCACACCCCCTTCCGCCCCCGCAAAGGACGAAAATCTGGGGCATCCACAAATCTCAGAGACTATTAAGGCTAGAGTAACCAAATTTGATGTCCGCACTTCTGTTAGATCTCACTATAAAACGTATATCTCAGAATTTCGCCCCACCCCCTTCCGCCCCCACAAAGAACGAAAATCTGTTGCATCCACAATATTGCAGATTCGAGAAAACTAAAAACGCAGAATCATAGATTATGACCATATCTATCAGACTGCTGAATCTGGATCAGATCGGATCATTTGTATACCCAAAAGGAACAAATCAATTTGCACTGGCTACGCAGCGCCCGACGTCACGCTCAGACTGATTTTCTGTCTCTCTCGCACGCACTCTTTGTCGTGTCGTTTAATATTAGCGGCGTCTGCCGGAGGAGAGCCATACTGACTATGTATCGGGTATAACTGTAGAGTTGCGGTGTCCGCAGCAACTCACAACGTTCCCCCTCGTTTTGTTTGTTACTTATGTCTATGTCACTCATATGTTTTTTAAAGCTTTGCGCTTGCTTGCCCTGCTAAACGCTCTCTGCCAGCTCGCTATATAGGGTAGGTATAGGGGCCTTGCACGAGGTTTCCTATACATGCCCCCTCTCAAGCACAGCTACTTAGAATCGCTTATTATTCTATATAATCTATGTATACACAACCATAAACATGCGATAAGGCAGCGTCGCACTCGCTTTTACTCGCTCTCCCTCTGTTTCGTTCTCTGTCGCTCTGGTCGAGCAGGTTCGAGTCTGTCGGATATAAAAGCAGGCGACGCCGCTCCATGGGTATTCAGTGGAGGCACAAGCAAGCAAGCGAGCTAAACAAGATTAAAAAGTAGTGAGATTTATTAACTAAAAGTAGTGCAAAATGCGTCCGGGACAGACTGTGCCTAACTTCCACGCCGACACCACCAAGGGGCCGATCAACTTCCACGAATGGCAGGGAAACTCGTGAGCTGAATCCAAATCGCATTCATTTCCACTCCCACTAAATACCGAATACCTACTAGATTTTTTTTTATTTTTTTTTTTATTTTTTTATTAAGCGTTGAATCCGTACATTGCATATAACGTATCTTAACATCACTGGTAAATAATATTGGGGTAGCCAAACCTAATGCTAAATGCGAGAGGACTTACAAAAAATATAATATTATAATATTGGGAGGGAAACTTAGAGTTGGCCAATAGTTTTGGCAAAACCCAATCTCTTCAACCGCCTCAAAGGCCTGGCAGGTAGTAATCGTCTGGCGAGCATACTATGGTGTCTAATTAGCCTGTCACTGTATCTGCTGGTGTGCCTTCCAATCTGCTCCTCTACTGTATGCAGATTCAAATCCCGATGTAGGGTGGAGCCGCGCACGTACCAAGGGCAGTTCGTTATTTGCCTCATGGCGCGATTCTGCAAGACCTGTATCCGTTTATAGTTCGATTTGGCAGCTATACCACAAATCTGCACACCGTAGAGCCAGATCGGGGCTACACAGTGTACATAATCTGCTCTTTTGGCTCTCAGTGACATGGTGCTTCTTCTGTTAATCAGCCACCGCAATTGCTGCATTCTTTGCCGCTTATCAAGGGTGATACCGAGATACTTTGCTTGCTCTGGTTGGTCCAAAGTTACGCCTTCAAACTTTATGGGTGGGGTGTGGTCTATGAGCGCTTTCAGGGTGAAGCATGGATTGGTGGTCTTCAGTGGGTTGACTTTTAAATTCCATCTTTTGCACCAAGCTGCCAAAGAGTAGAGGTACTCTTGGAGACCATCTGCTGCCTCAAGGCGGCACTTGGAGCTGTAGAGCAGTGCTATATCGTCCGCGTAGGTAGCAAGCAGAGCCTTTGGGGGGCCTCCATATGTTGCTCGCTTGGGGAGGGTAGATCTGCAGTATAGATAGAGTAAAGCAGCGGGCCAAGGACGCTGCCCTGTGGAACTCCAGCTCTCATTTGGCAATGTGTTGAATGTGTGTTCCTGAACCTGACCATAAACTGACGTCCTTCCAAGTATGATCGTAGGACACCGTAGTATGGTGCTGGGAACAGTTTTTTAATTTTGCTCAGTAGGCCGATATGCCAACCTCTACCGAAGGCTTGCTGCATATTAATGAAGACTGCATTGCAGTATTCTAGATCATCATAGGCCTGTAGGATGTGTCCTGCCAATCTGTGGACTTGCTCCACTGTGCCGTGTCCCTCCCGAAAGCCAAACTGGTGATCCGGCAAGATACGGCATTCCTTGATTATACTACCAAGACGATTGGCAAGAAGCCTCTCCCATACCTTAGATAAGGAAGACAAAAGACTTATTGGCCGATACGACTCAGGGTCGTCCTCCGGTTTTCCAGGCTTATGGATCATCAGGATTGTTGCTATCTTCCACTGCTTAGGGAAAAACTGCATCCTTAACATGGCGTTAAAAATGAGCACTATGTAGAGTATCGCCCGAGTAGGCAATGCTTTCAGTGTGGAATTTCACACTCTGTAGGGACTTGATGACTTCAACAATCTCCTCAGCCCTGGCTGGTTTAATGGGTAAGGCCATTTGTAGAGGTGTTTGCAGACTATCTTTTGTCTCTTTGTACTGCGCCTCCGTGGCGAATTGGTAATGGGTGAACCTGTCCCCTAAATGATGTGCAAACGAATTGGCCTGCTCTTCTTCGTTTCTAGCAAGTTCACCGTTGGGACACCGGATGGGAATCTGTCTTGACGGTTGTCTCTTAAGAGACTTAGTGATCTTCCAAAGCGAATATCCAGCATCCACGGTGTAATCCATGGAAGCAAGCTTTTGTTCAAAGAAGTTGCTTCGAAGTTCTCTCAGGGTGTTTCGAAGTTGCTTGGCAGCCCGGTTCCATAGAATTCGGTCTATGGGTCTTGAGATCGGATTGCGCGTCTGCGAAGGCTCCTTTTTTGTGACAAAAGCTCTCTGGCCTCTCTTGTAAGAACTATTCCATAGGCGGCGCTTGTCGGAGGATGCGAGGGCGTTGAGGCAGCAGCTGCCATGTGTATACTCTCTGTGATGTTATCTACAGCCATCTCGATATCTTCCTCAGAGTTTTGCGTGACGTTCAGTTGAATCGACCTCTCCAAATGTTGCCTAAATGCGAGCAGATCAGTGTGCTTGGTGACTAGATGAGGGCTTGGATTTTCTATAATGCCATCTGTTTTAATGCTGATGACTAAGGCCAGATGGTCGGAGTCCAGATCCCAGCTCTGACTTATTGTTGCTCGAGAATCCGGAATACCATGATGTACTGCGAAGTCTATGCAGGACGGATTGAGTACATATGGGTACCTGGTTGGTGATCCAGTTGCAAGGATCTTAGCGCCAGTAGCAGAGATGGCTTCCGCTAGCTCTCGCCCCTAGGGGAATTGTAAGTGTCTCCCCACAGCCAGTGTCGGGCATTCCAGTCACCACCAACCAAATACCTTTGCCCGCAAGCACGGAGTGCATCGATGTAATGTCTTTCCTCAATCCTGACTCTGGGAGGGCAGTAAATGGGGCTGAACTCCACATCGCCCAGTCCTGTGGCTACTTTTACTGCTGACATTTGCATGCTGCGTGTCTTAATGACCCTTTGTGGAAAATGACGAAGCGAAGTCTTAACTAAAACCGCAACTCCACCAACGCTATTATTATTCCGCGATGGCTTGAAGGCTGGATAGAAGGCATATCCATTTATTATTACAGCTGCCCCTCTTTTAATTCTGATCTCCGTCAAAAGAAGAATGTCAACGCTATTCTTGTGCGCGAAGAGCTCAACTTCTTTTGCTTTCCCTGAAATGCCGTTAGCATTCCAGATGAGAACCTTTAGTGGGTTCATTGAGATGCTGAAACGTTGTTCTGGAGCTGAAGATTAGATCCAGCCCATTGCTTAATCGTGTTGGCCAATTCAAAAACCATTTTTTCAAGTTTTTCAAGGCGTTGATTGGCTTGACTATTATGCTGCTGCTGTTCTTGCTGCTGTTGCTGTAGCCACATAAGAAACTGCTGCTGCTGTTGGAGCTGTTGTTGCCATTGTTGAAATTTTGTCTGCTGTTGTTGTAGCAGTGCATGAACTTCATATGAATTCTGTTGCTGGTTATTCAATCCTTGTGGCTGATGCGCTTGTAGACTATGAAAACGACGCTGAGCAGGTGTAGCAGGTATTGCATTTGAATTACCATTTGCTACGGCAGCATAGGAGGCTCCTGTATTACTTCTAGTGCCTACCAAAGGTTGGTGCTGAACAATATTTCGCTGGTGCTGCTGTATTGTTTGTCTATTAGCCCCCTTTTTGTGACTAGACTGCAAGGTAGGAAACTGTTGCTGGTCTCCAGGAAGTGTGGTAGAGTAAGCATATGCCACTTGATTATTTAAGGGGACATGACCCGTCCTGTTCGTATTAATTGCCTTCTTTGCGGAGCCGATTGATCGGCGTAGAAACTCCTGATACCATTGGCATCCTTGGTAACTGGCCATATGGCTTCCAGAGCAGTGAATGCAGGTTGGCTGTGCATCTAGGGGGCGTGTGCATTGTGAGGTTTGGTGATTTTCACCGCATCTGGCACAGTTGTGATGTCGGCGGCAGTATTTGGCTGTGTGGCCGAAATCCTGGCATCGACAACATTGAGCAATCTCTGTGGATTTTCGCATCCTTTCAATCCTTATTTTTTGGGTCTTGACTTGGTAAATTTCGTTAATTTTTGCACAAGGCTTAATATTAATGAAAAAAATATTAAGTTTTTCGTCCTTGTTAGTCTTTGAGCTTGGATTATGGATGTGAAGGAACTCGAAGCCCAACATTTTAAAATCGGCGGTAATATCATTGTTTAGGGTGCTATGATGTAGGTCTCTTACAACAATTCTATGAGGCTTTTCAGTCTGCAATTGGTATGTGTGGAATTCTATTCCAATGGCATCGAAACAATCCACAATTGCTCTATAGGTATCACTGTCTTTGGGGAGGATTCTGACCGTTTCCCCCTGGTTAGCTTTGACGACAACGTTATTCAAATTTGCAACGTCCTTTATGACATCAAATAAGTCATTTAAGTTGCTAATATTGACAACTATTTGCGGTGGTTTTGGAGGGCCTTTAAGCTGATTACCAGAGCTCGTTGATTCTCCTTGAAGACACTGGTCTGTATTAACTGCTTCATAAAGGTGTTCATCCAGTTGGTCATTTCCAGCGTCTGCATCTACATTCATCCGAACTTCCTCATTATTACTATCACTTGGGATGTTCGTGTCAAGAATGGAAAATCTGTTGTTGGTGTTTGCCTGTTGGCTTGTAGTGGGGGGCAAGCCCAGGTCCCGGCCGCCGCTCCCTCGTTTAGATTTAGATGACAAAGTCTGATCGTTTTTTCTTTTGCCCGTTCTCCGTTTTTGAGCATCCAGAAGTCGTTCGGCAGCAGTGCGAAGTGTTTTTGCCTCAGTGTCGTCGGGGCATGTGGATATGGAGTTTTCTTGGCTATCAAAGCTTAGTGCAGGGCAGATACTGCTTATTGTAGCAGTTGCCATGGTGTAGGTGGTGTTGTTGGTAGCACTAGTGAATGTTACTGTTGTTGTGGTTTCTGTGCATGTAGAGCGTTCAGCCTCTGAACGGTACTCAGAACGAATCTCAGAAGGTAATTTGCCTGATATTAGAAGCATTCTCTCATGATCAGCGAAGTTTTTATTGCCCCTCTTGTGCGGCTGTGCGCAGACTGAGGGGAATGTCTTGCCCGAAGGGCAGTGAATACAGTTGTAAAAATGTTCACAAATGTGTTTTTTGTTTTTGTCCAATTGCCGACACCGCACAAAGCAGCACCCGAATTTACGATGTATGCTATTTTTAGCACACAAGAGAATGCTCCGCTAAAGCAGAATAAAGAAAACAACTTTGCACAAGCGCGACACAACCGATCTCTATGAAAGTTGATTCGAGACCACCTACTAGATGGGTGGTTCTGTTCTCGCATCCGGCCGATTTCACGCCCTTGTGCGCCACTGAGCTGGGACGCATCGCGGTGCACCAGCCCGAGTTCGCCAAGCGGAACATCAAGTGCCTGGCGCACTCCGTGGACGCTCTGAACTCGCACGTGGACTGGGTGAACGACATCAAGAGCTATTGTCTGGACATTCCCGGCGACTTTCCCTACCCGATCGTAGCCGACACTACCCGCGACCTGGCCGTGAGCCTGGGCATGCTGGACGAGGACCAGAAGAAGGACCCAGAGGTGGCCAAGACCATTCGGGCTCTGTTCATCATTAGCTGATCACAAGGTGCGACTCTCCATGTTCTACCCGATGTCCACTGGCCGCAACGTTGAGTGAATATCCGCTCCAAGATTCCCCCAATGTCCACTCTAACAATCTGATTCCCATTGAAATTCTGAGGACCATCGACTCGCTGCAGCTGACGGATCGTCTGAAGGTGGTGGCCACTCCAGCCAACTGGACTGTGAGTACTCATATATCTGAGCCAGCTGAGGGATCTCCAAACTAATTGTGACATGGTTTTTCCCCTAGCCCGGCACCAAGGTCATAATCCTCCCCACAGTCACAGACGAGGAGGCTAACAAGCTGTTCCCCAAGGGCTTCGACAAGGTTTCCATGCCCTCCGGCGTCAACTACGTACGCACCACCGAGAACTATTAGAGCCATTCATAGTCCTCTCACATATGTACATATTTGTATTCTCACATTTTCATGCTTTACTTTTGTGCTATAAAACAATCAAATAAAGTTAGTTTTTTTACGTAATGAGCCGTGTTAATGCATTTAAAAAAAAAACCAAAACCAAAATGCATAATGGGCATACTGGAGCTGCTGCTGTATGAGTTTTCGTAATCTCTACCATTAACTGTTCAACAATTTTGTTCCATGAAATTAGATTAACCTAAGCAACGGAATTGCTGCAGCTGACCTCAGCCACTAACCATACAGTATATATGTACATACAATGTAGATGTGCCAGTTCATACAACGAAAGCGTCACACACTGGCTAGCGCGTTCCGTACCCCAGAGTGACGTCATCATGAGAGAGAGCGCAGAGAGAGCGCATGCGCTCGCTGCAGCGAGAACATCTTTGTTAGTACACACGCAATATCCCAGCAAACCAAACGCTCACAAATGATATCGCATACGAGTCAAATGCGAGACTTAACCCGATAAAACGCTCGCATTCGGACCCGCATATGATAGAAATATGATACCTGTGTCGCTCAGTTTGTGGCAGTGAAAGTATCATTTATGATAGCTCGCAAAGGAGTCGTTTGCAAACGTTATGCAAGTCGTTATGCAAACGCCGTCGGTTCTCGACTTTTTTGTTTATTATAACTGTTCAGCCACAGACATGTATTTAATGAATATTAGGAATATACAGTTCAATCTCATACACAAATACTCATAAATAAAATTGTCCATGTCATTTCATGTAACTGAATATGACGACACGAAAAAGACATTAGCAACTAAGAATAGACAATAGCACTTGTAAACTCGAACCCACCAAAAGGGATCAAGCAATAAACTATCTACTTTATTGCCGCCAAGTACCTAAGTAAATACACTCTAAAAATACACTCACAAGGAGCATGTGCGTTCCTTCCCATAGAATAAGAGTACCACTGCTAGCTATATAAGGAGATGCATTTGTTCAATAAAAATCAGTATCAGAAACAGTACCATAGCTGCCTGTCACTCATCTTCCATCGCAATCATCAGAGGCTGTCGCCGTGTCTTCAGATCCTCACTTGCGCACCGTAGGATACCCACTCCGCAGACCAACTGGTTCAAGTTCTAGTTGCGACTACCAAACTGTAGACGGTTTATGTACCGTATGCAACCCAGCTTCCTACACACACACACACACACATTAACATTTGGTGACCCCGACCTTGGTCATCCTTTCAAACTGTCTAACAAGCTACAGTGAAAGGATTCGATCTGGACATCAGATTGAAGCAGTCAACAGGACATCCTCAATAAAAATTTGGCATCAGGCCATACACTTACGGTAGCATCTCCTACCAATAAGTATCACTTTGGCAAATCGGACATATTCAGGTTATCAGCCAACAGAAAAACAGCTATAGAATTCGATTACCACCAAGGCAATCAATTTTTGTTGTTCCGTGCGTTCCATAAATTGGAAACAGCACAAATCCCTCCATCCAACACATCACCTGTACTATTACCTTTCTGACCAACAACGGTTGCGATTCGGAGCGTATCCAGCTGCAAAGCAAATAAAACACTCCCAACGGGTCAAAAGTAATAAGTACAAACAGATAGAATGGATACACATATGGAGGCAGAAGCTGCCGCTACAATGGCACTGGATGTGCAGCAAGAGATTGGTGAGGAAATATCGAGGTGCACTCGGAACTTTAAAAAAGATTCCCAAGAACGAAAGCAAACGGCCTCTTATTTTCAAGCCAAAATATCAACACTCGAAAATGCGTGGAATCGCTTCAACAAAAACGACTCCAAACTTCGCGATACAGACAAAACGTAAAATTATGAATGAATGAATACGTAAAATTCCGTGAACACTTACGTACAACATGTAAGCAACACATTACGATCTTTACCGAATGCATGGATAAGCTATCACAGACGTCTAGTGCTCGTGGGGAACGTCAAATCATCTTTAAAGAAAAGCATGAGAATCCTCCAGTAGATCCCAAAGAAAGCGGTCTGATCTAAAATCACTATGGACTCAAGCGCAGGAAGTCCACTTCACAATTCATGAGGAATACGAGGACCCAGTGGAAGGAGGATATGACATGGAATCCTACCTAACACTGGAAAGTAAGGTCCAAAGAGCATTGACAAAATCAGCCACACCAAACACGGATAACGTGCATCTTCCACGCATCAGCATCCCAAAGTTTGATGGGGATCTATTAAAATGGACCCAGTTCTTCGATCTGTTCTCATGCATGGTGCATGAGACCAACATGCCTACGGTGAAAAAGATGTGGTATCCTAAAACCACCGTTACCGGCGAGGCAGAAAGATTGATTCGACATATCGATCTAAAGGAAGAAAATTATGAAGCCGCTTGGGACGCATAGTTGACGCATACAACAATCCCAGAGATGTTTCGAACACGGTACTGAACCGCTTCCTCAATCACCAAACAATTAATGACGATCCCAAGTCATTAAAAGAGTTGTATATAACAACCATAGAATCCCTTGCATCACTAAAGGGATTGGGCATCAATATATCTACATGGGATCCGATATTGATTGCCATTATCAGAAACAAACTGGATGTAACAAATAAGGCCTTGTATGAGCAATCATTGGGAAGCTCAAAGAACATTCAGGCGCTGGATACGATGCTTCAGTTCTTGGAGCAAAGAATTCGGGTTCTAGGAACCAGTAAGAAGCCACCAGCATCAAGGAGAAAGCCAAAAGGCACGAAATGTGCATCAGCAAACACAGGGAGAACGCGAGCACCCTTATGCACATTCTGCAAAAAAGCAAGCCATTGGCTCTAGGGATGCGAAGAATTTCGCTCCAAATCTCCATCAGAACGACTAAATTGGGTACAAAAACAAAAAATGTGCGTTAATTGTTTTAGAACAAATCACAAAACAAACGCATGCCCTGGTCGAAACTGCTTCAAGTGTGACAAGAAGCACAACACGATGCTACATTTGGAAACAGCATCAGGCGCAGCTACAGAATCAAGAGGCCCGACGGTTGGTGCAGCAAGTAACAATAGTTACAATCTTCTGGCCACAGCAAAGGTGGCAGTAGAAGCCAACAACGGGCAGGTTGCTAATTTCAGAGCACTGCTAGATTCAGGATCACAGATAAACTTGATCTCTGAACGAATGGCATCAATGTTGTCACTCAAACTAAAAGACACAACATTACGGATCGAAGGAATTGGAGGTCAATCAAAGACCAGCAGAGCACGAGTAAATGTGCTCTTGAAATCCCTTCACAATGGTTTTACGCAAAGAATTGAAGCTTTCGTATTACCACAGATAATAGCTGATCAACCAGCTCAGGCACTCGATTCAGATAGCTTAAACATACCAAGCAAGATCTCACTGGCAGATTCAAACTTCCATAAGCCAGGAAAAATCGACATGCTAATCGGAGCCGAGCATTACTACTCGCTGCTGCTACCAGATCAACAGCAGCTAAGGACAGGAGGCCCGTTGCTACAAAACACGCAACTGGGATGGATTGTGGCAGGAAAAGTCAAATCTGCCCACAATTCCTCACCCATTTGTGCAACGGGAGTAAACGAGCTCATGGAAAAATTCTGGACTCTGGACAATCTAGAGACGGAAGACAAACCACGCACTCCAGTGGAAGCACGGCGTGAAGCTCATTTTATAGAAAATCTTCAGACAGCTTCAGACGGCCGTTTTATTGTAAAGCTCCCATTTTCCGAACACCCTTCAGCCCTGGGGGAGTCGTTGGAAACCGCAACAAAAAGATTCCTAGCGTTGGAGCGGCGAAGCTCAACAAAAACTTGGAAGAGTTATGTGGACTTCATGGAAGAGTATGAAGGACTAGGACATATGAAGATTGTGCCAGCATCAAAAGTTCCCAAAAGGCACTACTTCATTCCACATCATTGTGTACTGAAACCTTAGAGCTCCACCACAAAGCTTCGGGTAGTATTCGTTGCCTCATGCAAATCAACAAGCGGGAAATCTTTGAACGACATTCTGCAGGCTGGACCCACCGTTCAGAGCGAACTTATGTCCATTCTGCTACGATTTCGAATTCATAAGTACGTATTCACAGCGGACATAGAAAAGATGTACCGGCAAGTGTGGATGAATCCGGAGGATCAATTCCATCAGATGATAGTCTGGAGAAACAATCCATCCGAAGAGATCAGGTACTATCGCCTAAAAACAGTATCATATGGGACAACAGCTGCTCCGTTCCTAGCAACGAAATATCTGGATCATTTGGCAATACATTACAAAGACAGACTACCAGTAGGATCAACAACATTAAAAACAGATTTCTATGTTGACGACTGTCTAACTGGAGCAAACACGATTCCAGAGGCAATTCATGTTCGACAAGAACTAAATAAGATATTGCTACCGTCCGGATTCAAATTGCGCAAGTGGTGCTCCAACAATGAGCAACTTCTCCAAGGAATCCCCAAAGAGGATATTGTAACCGATGTAAAATTAGGAGAGACACTAGAGCACTACAGCGTGAAAACTCTGGGTCTCATCTGGATGCCGAGAAGGATACATTGTGTGGACGAACACAGAAAAGTCAGGCTACACGCATCACCAAACGGGTGGTATTTTCCGAACTGGCCCAAATCTTTGACCCACTAGGACTCTTTGCACCGGTGGTAGTAAAGGCAAAAATCTTCATGCAACAACTTTGGGAGCTCAAACTGGATTGGGATGACGAATTACCATTACAACACCAAATCGAATAGAAAGAATACCGGGACGACTTACAAACATTGAACAAAATGCAAATTCCCCGGCATATCTACGATGGTAAAATTCCAGTTACTAAAGAACTCCTTACGTTTGTAGATGCATCAGAACGAGCATATGGCGCAGCAGTATATGTACGCGCTACATACAAAAACAACCAAGTGTCAGTAAGACTGCTCTGTTCGAAATCACGTGTGGCGCCGACAGCCAAACAATCGCTACCACGGTTAGAACTTTGTGCTGCAGTCCTCGGTGCCGAGCTCACAAACCGAGTCCGACAGGATCTGCACATGGACATTAACACGGTTTCAGGATGGTTTTGGAGTGATTCCACCGTTGTGTTATCCTGGATAAACGCATCGTCATCAACATACCATACCTTTGTGGCAAATCGAATAGCCAAAATCCAGGCATTAACAAACCAGTCACAATGGCGTCACGTGTCATCGGCCAACAACGCAGCCGATGTCCTGTCGAGAGGAATCGCAGCAAGCAGACTGGCAGATCACAATCTGTGGTTATATGAACCATTATTCCTGCACGGATCTCGAGACAACTGGACGAAGGCACCCAACATAGAACCCAGCAATCTTGCCAATCACACCTAGCGCACTTGGGGATGAATTATATACTTGCAGACATAGCAACTCGTTTCACAAACTGCAACGCATTGTGGCATATATGTTACGCTTCTGCTACAAAACCAACAGAGCGAACACCACGACGCTCTGCGCAGAAGAACTGACTCACGCCCGAACTATAATCCTGCGAACCATACAACAAGTCGATTTTACAGCAGAGTTAAAAAAGTTCCAACGCTTTAAGACTGTGGATAGAAAGAGCTCGATCATATCGTTATCTCCCTTCCTAGGAGACGATGAGCTCATCCGAGTTGGTGGTACTTCCATACAACGCAAAACACCCAGTTTTGCTGCCTTACAATGACCCAATCATCAAAATGATTTTGCGGGAGCTACATGAGGAGAACATGCATTGTGGTGCTCAAGCATTAAGGGCAATCGCAAGACAACAATATTGGATTATCAATGACAAGACAATGGCTAGAAGCATCATCCACAGCTGTGTTAGATGCACCAAGGCTAGACCAAAGCTGATGCACCAGATCATGGGCAATCTCCCAGCACAACGAGTCACACAAGCACGCCCGTTTCTTAATGCAGACGTCGAATACTGTGGACCAATCTCGATCCACCATAAGATCCGAGGCAAAAGACCAGATAAGGCGTACATCGCCGTGTTCTGCTGCTTTTCCACAAAGGCAGTACACCTGGAGCTGGTAAGCGACCTGACCACAGATGCATTCTTGGCCGCCCTGCGTCGATTCTTAAGCAGACGTGTGAGGTGCCAAACTATTCATTGCGACAATGCAAGGAACTTTGTGGGTGCAAACAACCAGCTTAAAGAATTAGAAGACTCTATATTCAGCTCAAAGGGAAGTGCTCTGATCACGAATCATTGCAACAAAAAGCAAGTGGATTTTAAATTCATTCCTCCCAGGGCTCCATCGTTTGGCGGCCTCTGGGAAGCGGCTGTAAAATCAGCAAAAAAGCTGTTGATAACAACCACCAACACAGCCTCATTGACATTTGAAGAACTAAACACAGTGATAATCGAAATTGAAGCAATTCTCAATTCTCGACCCATCACTCCAATGTCAAATGATCCCACTGATACAACAGCGCTCACCCCAGGACACTTCTTGATTGGTGAACCATTAACAACGCCTCCTGACGTCAATACTGATCATCAAGAAACATTGGTCAAGCGCTGGGAATTGGTATTGTAAGAGGCTTTTAGCTGAGGGCGTAAACTAAATTGACCGCCAACGGCGTTGTATGGACAGCCAAAGTCTCGCTGCTACAGGGGGTTTTGGAGTCAGGGGCTCCTCTTAAACGGTGCTCTGAAAGGTTGGCTCCCTCTGGGGGTGAGTTAACGCTGATGGCAGGTGAAGAGAAAGAGGAGAAAGCGATGACATTCGAACGTCATCCAGCGGATCCGACCGGTCTCATAGTGGATGGGAGCGTGTCCATCTTCCTTTTGGAATTTGGATGTCGAGCGACCAACATCGCCCCGAACAGGCTCAGCAAAAATCATTAATGAAAAAGTTCCAAAGTCAAGAAAATAATATTGTCAAAGCGCGAGTGGTATCCAGCAGCAGCAAAGCAAAAGTCGCGGGACTACGATAACTGAAGATAGGTCGGCCACTGGGGCCAAGATTGCCGGGTAAGAGGAACAAAAAGTGGGTTACCACAGATCTTTCGGGGCCGAATACGTTAGACGGTTCTTTCTCCCTGCACTAGATTTGGCGCCTAGCAATTTGGGCTGGCGAAGCAGCGGCGCTCCAAGCAGCTGCTCCGTCGCAGCACAGAGCGAGGGAGCAGAGACGCAGAAAAAATTCAGAGAGGCTCGACCTTCGCGGGCAGCCGGATCGACGTCGGTGAGGCGGCGGCCACAAAGCGGGACGGTCGATAATCCGCGATAGCGGAAAGTTCAGCACCGGCGAAATACGAACGGAGAAAAAGGAGGAAAATAGCGCAAATCCTACCTAAACGTGCCGTATGGCAAATACAGTTAACAAGGCCCAATTAAGATCCGCAGCACATAGGGAAGGAAAGAGTTAGTGTGTTGTTGGAGTTCAATACTCAGAGCTGCAAGGGTAATGCCCCAAAAAAATAAAGAGAGCGAGCGGAGCCAAAGGTGATGCGCGCATAGGCAGAGAGTGAAAGCGGGGGAGAGAGAGAACACGCGAGCAGCAAAGGCAGAGCCCAATAGGAGAGCGAGCGAGCTATAAAAACGCTCGCCAGCAACGGAGCCGAAGGGGGCTGGCGATAAGCCGAGAGAAGTAACATAAGTTAACATAAGAGTAAGCAGAATAGTACCGAGCAGCAGAACAGCTATTTAAGTTTACATACATATACATAAAAAAGAAATGCAGAAATGAAGAACAGCAGTGAGGGAGCATAGAGTAGGAAAAGAAGGGCAAGAGGAAGAGTGAATATGAAACTAAAACAAATCCATAAATAGATAACCTTCCATGCACAGATCAAAACAAAACAAAAAATAACAAGAACCAATATGTTTATAACCGAAATGCAATAATAATACACCCGAACCCAAAATATCATATTAACCACAGTTTTGCAGCAACCATCAGAAAGCGCTTTCGACGGTGGATCCGCAGTAAAAGTGAGTTTATTTACTAGGTATTTGATTACAATCATTTGGGCATGGAAGAAATTGTCTATGGGTGTTCCGACCAAATTGCCTCACCGTTTCGTAGCCCGTAAGAATCAACATTTATATTCTATCTTTAAATTTTAATCTTTACCATTGCACATTTATTCAAATACTAGTTTATAAGTTTACCTGATCCTAGTTCAAGGGAACCAGGCCCAGGTAGCCTATGGGAGGGAACATATACCCCGTATTTTTATGTATAATTTAGTTCCAATAAATATCAAGGGCAAGGGGTCCTCGAAACAGCTGAGGATCGTCCGTCTGTCTTTTAGGTAATCGTCCGTGTTATGTGGTCATTTGCAGTGAACTCTGTCCGGTGAGGTGTATGGCTTGTTTTTTTCTTGCACGTTAAATTTAAAATAAAGAAAGTAAAGGGCCTCGGACTATGACAATAAAACAACTCCACCCCCTTGCTGACGAGCCAGCAGCCGGAAACAATACGTGCCGGTCATAGCCGAGTAATACCATCTCGCCCAAGTACTCGTTACCCATTACAGTAATAATTAAGAAGATCCTTATTTTTGGCGCCCAACGTGGGGCCACCTTGTGTTGTACATCGGATTGACTCCGATTAATTAATACCAGGAGGACTCACACATTACATTGAACACAATTGTCTTCTTTCCCATCTGTCTTATTTACAACCTTGTATTGTCTGAGTGAATAGCGTAGGGTAGCTGTCCGTAAAGTTTACGCTGGTAAGCGTATAGCTTTGATGGCAAATATCTGTTTCACTACAAAGTTTTCTGCGAGCATGGAACCATGACAAAAACTTGGAATGCAGGCAAATTAGCCTCAGAGGCGATAACCTGTCCAGTGAGATGTGGGTTCGAGCGGGATTTCTATATTTTCAACAAGTGAAGGGACGACTGGGATAGAATGCATAGGAATTCAGAATGGGTCGGCTGCGAGCAGTTGCCTTCTGACCACATTTACCTAGCGATAGTTTTCACTTAACTTTATCTTTTATTTGTTTTGATGTTTTTGTTGAAAAGCCATTCTGACGATTGGAAATCAAGTTGATTCAACCTTAGGGATGAATCTCTGACCACGGCAGATAGACTGGAACGGAAACATGGCAGTTCTTCTATTTGTTTGTGATCGAGAAATTGAGTCGAGTGGGGAACAAGGAGAGTTTTTTTGTCATGAAATGCCTCCTGTCCACGATTCATTTGTGTTGGTCAGTTTCATAAATTTGCTATTAGACGTTACCAAAAAAAGCGGACAATTGGTGTGCAGCTTCTGCAGGGAGCTATTGGGAGTCGGGAGATCATTCTTTTCTTTGCTCCTAATGGAGCAGAGTTCGTGTTCGTGTACCCTCTGTAAGGGTATGCAAAAGCAGAAAAATGCATTGCAGAGTGCAGAAGGACGATACAGTTCGAAATGGATACGGGAATTGTCCGAAAAGCGACACTGAGCGGTTGACATTCGAGAGTCCTGTGCCGCGCCGTTTGCCTTTCAGTGGGTATCCCCCAGATGCCCGGCCAGGCGTATCCAGGACCGAATCATACATCAATTACTGTCTAACCAAATGGCGTTCAATTAGCCCACAAGCGAATGGGACCTACGTTCCATCCAGTCACAACCCCAAGCCCCAAGGAACTGCTGTTTCTTATTCAAAATTCAAAGCAACCCAAACCAAATAGAGGGTTACAGTGAAGTGGCGCTGCGTAGCCACTGCAAATAGATTTGCATAGCCTTTTGGCTACAAAAATGATCCGATCTGATCCAGATTCAGCAATCTGATAGATATGGTTTTTATGTATGATTCTGAGTTTTTAGTTTTCTCGTATCCTCAATATTGTGGATGCAACAGATTTTCGTTCTTTGTGGGGGCGGAATGGGGTGTGGCAAAATTTTGAGATATACATTTTATAGTGAGAGCTAACAGGAGTGCGGATACCAAATTTGGTTACTCTAGCCTTAATAGTATCTGAGATTTGTGAATATCCCCAGATTTTCATCCTTTGCGTGGGCGGAAGGGGGTGTGGCGAAATTTTGAAACAAACTCGTCTCGGTCCGATATATAAGGAGTGTGGATACCAAATTAGGTTGCTCTAGCTTTTATAGTCTCTGAGATCTAGGCGCTAATGTTTTACTCTAAGCAAAGCCGGCTATGATACGTGTGTGTTAGAGAGAGACAGGGCGAGAAAAAATGAAATTGTTTTCTTGATGCTGGCTATAATAATAATACGATCCAATTCAGATTCTGCAGTCTAAAAGATATGGTCATTCTCTACGATTCTGCGTTTTTGGTTTTCTCATATCTTTATGAGACGGACGGACGGACAGACAGACATGGCTCAATCGACTCGGCTATTGATGCTGATCAAGAATATATATACTTTATGGGGTCGGAAACGATTTCTTCTGGACGTTACACACATCCACTTTTACCACAAATCTAATATACCCCAATACTCATTTTGAGTATCGGGTATAAAAACGCGGGGGAACGTTGTGAGTTGCTGTGTACACCGCAACTCTACATTTATACCCGATACTTAGTCAGTATGGCTCTCCTCCGGCAGACGCAGCTAATATTAAACGACACGACAAAGAGTGCGTGCGAGAGAGACAGAAAATCAGTCTGAGCGTGACGTCGGGCGCTGCGCGGCCAGTGCAAATTGATTTGTTCCTTTTGGCTATAACAATTATCTGATCTGATCCACATTCAGCAATCTGATATATGTGGTCGTTATCTATGATTCAGCGTTTTTAGTTTTCTCGAATCTGCAATATTGTGGATGCAACAGATTTTCGTCTTTTGTGTGGGCGGAAGGGGGTGGGGCGAAATTTTGAGATATACGTTTTAAAGTGAGATCTAACAGGAGTGCGGATACCAAATTTGGTTACTCTAGCGTTAATAGTCTCTGAGATTTGTGAATATCCCCAGATTTTCGTCCTTTGCGGGGGCGGAAGGGGTTGTGGCGAAATTTTGAAACAAACTCGTCTCGGTCCGATATGTTAGGAGTGTGGATACCAAATTTGGTTGCTCTAGCTTTTATAGTCTCTGAGATCTAGGCGCTAATGTTTTACTCTAAGCAAAGCCACCTGTGCTACGTGTGTGTTAGAGAGAGACAGGGCGAGAAAAAATGAAATTGTTTTCTTGATGCTGGCTATAATAATAATACGATCCAATTCAGATTCTGCAGTCTTAAAGATATGGTCATTCTCTACGATTCTGCGTTTTTGGTTTTCTCATATCTTTAAAATTGTGGATGCCACAGATTTTCGTCATTTGAGGGGGGCGGGGCGAAGTTTTGAAATATTTTTGTAGCAGTGACATATCACAGAAGTCTGGATCCAAAACATCGTTGCTCTAGCTCTTATAGTCTTTGAGCACTAGGCGCTAATAGGGACGGACAGACGGACGGACGGACAGACGGACAGACAGACAGGGCTCAATCGACTCGGCTATTGATGCTGATCAAGAATATATATATTTTATGGGGTTGGAAACGATTCCTTCTGGACGTTACACACATCCATTTTCACCACAAATCTAATATACCCCAATACTCATTTTGAGTATCGGGTATAACAACGAATATTTGGCAACTGTCGCGCCTCGCGAGATGCTGCCCGGACGCGTCAAAAGGCAAAAAATGAAAAGGTATAATAAAGAAACGAGGGGGAACGTTGTGAGTTGCAGCGGACACCGCAACTCTACAGTTATACCCGATACTAAGTCAGTATGGCTCTCCTCCGGCAGACGCCGCTAATATTGAACGACACGACAAAGAGTGCGTGCGAGAGAGACAGAAAATCAGTCTGACCGTGACGTCGGGGGCTGCGTAGCCAGTGCAAATTGATTTGTTCCTTTTGGCTATAAAAATGATCTGATCTGATCCAGATTCAGCAATCTGATAGATATTATCTATGATTCTACGTTTTTAGTTTTCTCGTATCCTCAATATTGTGGATGCAACAGATTTTCGTCCTTTGTGGGGGCGGAAGGGGGGGGGGCGAAATTTTGAGATATACGTTTTAAAGTGAGATCTAACAGGAGTGCGAATACCAAATTTGGTTACTCTAGCCTTAATAGTCTCTGAGATTTGTGCATATCCCCAGATTTTCATCCTTTGCGGGGGCGGAAGGGGGTGTGGCGAAATTTTGAAACAAACTCGTCTCGGTCCGATATATAAGGAGTGTGGATACCAAATTTGGTTGCTCTAGCTTTTGTAGTCTCTGAGATCTAGGCGCTAATGTTTTACTCTAAGCAAAGCCGCCTATGCTACGTGTGTGTTAGAGAGAGACAGGGCGAGAAAAAATGAAATTGTTTTCTTGATGCTGGCTATAATAATAATACGATCCAATTCAGATTCCGCAGTCTTAAAGATATGGTCATTCTCTACAATTCTACGTTTTTGGTTTTCTCATATCTTTAAAATTGTGGATGCCACAGATTTTCGTTCTTTGGTGGGGCGGAAGTGGGTGGGGCGAAGTTTTGAAATATTTTTGTAGCAGTGACATATCACAGAAGTCTGGATCCAAAACATCGTTGCTCTAGCTCTTATAGTCTTTGAGCACTAGGCGCTGAAGGGGACGGACAGACGGACAGACGGACGGACGGACAGACAGACAGGGCTCAATCGACTCGGCTATTGATGCTGATCAAGAATATATATACTTTATGGGGTCGGAAACGATTCCTTCTGGACGTTACACACATCCACTTTTACCACAAATCTAATATACCCCAATACTCATTTTGAGTATCGGGTATAAAAACTCGTATATTTACATACAGTACACACTGTGGAAAATAATCTCTTGAAATCTATAATAAAAACCTGATTCTAAAACAAATTTTATTCAAAAATATATCTGAAGGATTAGCTTCTAGCTCTTGCTTAAGCCGGTTGTGTTTTTTTCTTGCTCCCGCATTCTCCGCCCTTTGCCTAAATATCATACAACATTGTTGTGTCTTTGTTTTGATTTATTATCGCATCTCTTTAATTTGATTCTACTTTGTGTTAACCACCAGTGTTTTGTTTGTAAACAAGTGTTTAATTTAAATTCAATATTGCAACGTAACACATCGGACTCGTGCAGTCAATTTGTTATTGTTTTTTGCCCAGTCTGCTTTTCGTTATCGCTTCTTCGGTGTGCACTGTTCTCGCGCATCAGCGTTTGCATCGCCTACACTCTCTCGTGAGCATACGCGGGCTTCTCTCATTGTTGCTCTCACTCTCTCTGGATTGCCTATACTCTCCCTCTCTGTGGACTTTTCTTTTGTGTCTCTGTTTTGGTGAGTTTACTGCTCGTTTTCTGCACTTCGTTGGATCATCTGCTTTGAATTATTGCCGCTGCAGCTGATTGTCTGGCTCGCTCTGCTGTCTGCTCTCCTACTTTACCTGCGATCTCACTCCGTTCTCTTATTATTCGTGCACAGTGATTCTACTGCTGTCAATAATGGCAATCGTTTGTAGTGCAAAGAAATGTGAATTCGGTGGTGTTATCATTGGTGATTCATTTCTTAGCTGCTGGCTGTGCGACAATTTTGCCCACATAAAATGTGCTGGTGGTGGAAATTTTGGCCGGCTGAATGATCTGATCTCGAAACGCATGGGCCTGTCTTGGTCATGTCTGGCTTGTCGGGAGATTGAGGCCGAAATGCGCACATTTATGAGACAGACTCGAACTGGGTTTCTGGATGTCCGGAAACAATTTGTGGCTCTCAACGAGAAATTTCTTGCCCTTGAATCACAGTTTCTTGGGCTCAAACTCTTGAGCGAATCGCCTAGACGGAACATTCCGCATAATGATACCAATCTCTTGCAACCTAATCCGATTGGTACGCCTGCCTCCCACCTTCATCCATCGGAAGCATTTCCGTGTATGCATGCCACGCCGTTGTCTGTAAATCCGCCAACGGTGGCTCCGGAGTTCTTTACACCGAGCAATGTGCTTCCTTCGAGCACCCAACTCCCCAACAGCATCAATCCCATCCCTGCAGTTTCTGTGGCCGTCACTTCTGACGCGGTGAGTGCTCCTAGTGCGGGTGTGCTGGTTGCTGACGACGTCTTGCCAATTCCTGCTCCAGTTCCTGCTCCAATTCCTGCTCCAATTCCTACTCCAATTCCTGCTACAGCCATTGC
Source organism: Drosophila miranda (assembly GCF_003369915.1). Classification (NCBI taxonomy): domain Eukaryota; kingdom Metazoa; phylum Arthropoda; class Insecta; order Diptera; family Drosophilidae; genus Drosophila; species Drosophila miranda. Next base: position 16,358,181 of record NW_022881603.1, read on the forward strand.
TGCCAATTCCTCTGCCCTTGTACCGAGATCTCTTTTAGGAGTGGCTCCACCATCTCGATCTCGCTCGGGACTTCAACTTAAAGCAGTGGTCCCTCGGAAAGCAATATTTGTTTCTCGTCTTATTCCTGAGGCTACAACGGAGGATGTTAAACAACATCTTGCCGCTAAACTTAACCCTTCGCCTGTTGATATAGTTGTGACTAAATTTACATTTAAACATAAGCGCAACATATCATCCTTTAAAATTCTTCTCCCTGATTCTTTACTATCCTGTTCTCTAGAACCGTCAATATGGCCTGAGCATACAATTGTGCATGAGTTCCTTCTCAAAGATTCGAACTCGAATCCAAGAATTACCGAACATGCTCCAAAAAACTGATGTACTATTTTTCCATGCACTATCAGAACGTTCGCAGTTTGCTGGGAAAGTTGCGTCAAATTCATACTAATAGCGCGTCCTTTGATTTCGATGCCATCGCGTTTACCGAAACCTGGCTTAACTCCTCTGTCAATGATCACGAAATTTTCATTGATAGTTACACTATTTATAGAATGGACCGCACATCTTTTGCAGGTGGGGTTCTGATTGCAGTTAAATCTGTTTTCTCATCTGAGTTATTCCCATTCAATAACATTCATGGAATTGAATTTGTTGCAGTCAAAGTTCGTGTTGGCTCCGCATTTTTCTATTTAACCTGCTCTTACATTCCTCCCAGGTCTGATGCTGAGCTTTACTTACACCACCTTTCAGCAATTAATAATGTTGTTTCTACATTAGGGTGCAATGATGGAATTATTGTCATGGTGGACTTTAACCTCCCATTTCTTTCTTGGCTGCCTTGTAATGACGCTAACCTGTTGTTTCCCAATTGCCATAATGACTTTATCAATGGGCTAACGGATATTTCCCTTGTCCAAATTAATGCAGTTAAAAACATTAGGGACAGACTTCTTGACCTCGTTTTTGTTAACGATGGTTCTCTTGCTACTGTATCTAGAGCAAGCCCAATATCTCTCCCTGAAGATCCTTACCATCCAACTTTGTTGCTATCACTGGAGGTGCTGACAGTTCCATGGCTCCTTGTCACATAAAGTGTTTTCGCAAAACAAACTTTATTGATTTAGATCTACATCTCTCGCGTGTTGATTGGTCGTTTCTTTATTCATTACCGAACATAGATGCAACTGTTAACTCGTTTTATAGTTCTATTTACTCCGCCCTTAATACGTTTGTTCCAGATATCACTGTACCTGTATCGTCCAAGCCTCCCTGGTTCTCCAAGTATTTGTCATACTTAAAAAATAATAAATCCCGGCTCTATAAAAAGTACCAGAAGTCGGGCTCCACGTTGGCCTTAGCTCTATACTCCTCCGCTCGCTCTCTGTTCCTTGCCGTCAATAGTCAGTGTTATAATCATTACCTTTCACAATGTAGTAGTAACTTTCGTAGTGATCCTAAAAAATTCTATTCGTTCGTTAATTCTAAGCGCAAGTCAAACTTTTTACCTCCGTCCCTTCATTACCAGAACAAAACAGAAGCTTCTGCTGTTGGTATTGCACATTTATTCGCTAACTTTTTCCAAACAACGTACTCGTCTCATATTTACAACGCATCCACTCCGTATCCGTACCAGCTACCTCAAGCTAACAGCATTTTTCTGCCCTTTTTCGAGGAAAGCGTTGTTCTGGAAGGTTTGTCATCTATGGACATATCGTTTTCTGCGGGTCCAGATAAGGTACCAAGTTGCATCTTAAAACACTGTGCCCAGTCCCTTTGCAAACCCTTGACCTTTCTCTTCAACCTCTCCTTGGAACAGTCTTGTCTCCCAGTAATTTGGAATGAGTCCTACATCATTCCGCTTCACAAAAAAGGTTCAAGATCAAACATTGAAAACTATCGTGGTATCGCAAAGCTTTCCGCCATCCCGAAGCTTCTTGAGTTCCTGGTCACCCGGCAACTGCAACATCTTTGTTGCAGCTTGATATCTCCGTCGCAACACGGTTTTTTCAGACATCGTTCAACATCGACTAACCTTCTTGAGTTTTCTAACCTAATCCACCGTGGTTTTCAAATTGGTTTGCAGACGGATGTAGTTTTTACGGACTTCAGCAAGGCATTCGATTCTGTGAACCATGCTCTGCGTTTTTAAAAGCTCTCTTTATTAGGGTTCCCAACGAATCTTCTAGATTGGATTTTGTCCTATCTCTCTAACCGTACTCAACGTGTTTTGTTTTCTAACGTGTTGTCAAATACTGTTAATGTTACTTCAGGTGTGCCACAGGGAAGCCGTCTGGGCCCGCTTTTGTTTATTTTATTTGTGAACGACTTTCCTCAAGTTATAACATACTCTACTACACTAATGTATGCTGATGATGTCAAAATCTGTCTTTCTTACTCTGATTGGTATTTGCACACACGCCTTCAACTTGATCTAAGTGAACTACTATTGTGGTGTTCAACTAATCTTCTTTTTCTGAACCTTTCCAAATGCAAACTTATGACATTTTACCGTCGCGCTCCTCATTTTGTCTCATATGTTCTAGGAAATCATGTCCTTGAGCGAATTTCGAGTTCAAATGACCTCGGAGTCCTTTTTGATCATAAGATGTGTTTCAACACCCATATAGCTGCAACTGTAAATAAAGCTAAGGGTGTTTTAGCGTTCATCAAGCGTTGGTCCAAGGAGTTTGACGACCCGTACGTTACGAAACAACTGTACATCTCGTTAGTACGTCCTATATTGGAGTATTGTTCTTGTGTGTGGAGCCCGCAGTATAAAGAGCAGCAGGCTGTTATTGAATCCGTGCAAAAGCAATTTTTAATTTTTCCCTTCGGAACTTTAACTGGGACTCGGGTAGAATCTTGCCACCCTACCGGTCTAGGCTAAATCTTATTGACCTGCCGTCGTTGCACCATCGCAGAATATGCAATGGCGTAATGTTCGTGCAAAAGCTCCTTCTTGGGACTGTTGACTCCCAAACTCTCTTGGGTCAGATTGACTTGGCCGTTCCATCCAGACCTACCCGTACTTTTAGGCCTATCCGTCTACCCATATGTAGGTCTAATTATGCTGATCATGAACCTTTTAGGGTTTTATGCCATAATTATAACTCCCTCTGTCAAACCCTATCCCCTGAACTGTCTCTTAAACTAATTGCATGCAATATTTATAATCATTTAAATTTAGCTAACTTTTAACTTATCTTTTTCCGCCTTTAGTAACTAAGTACCATTATTAACAGATAATTTGTTAATTTAATAAATAAATAAATAAATAAATAAATAAAAAGGACTGGGAGAGTGTATTTCTTGAAGTCGGTAAAAATCCAAGTACTCGTATATTCGGGCTAAATTAAATTGGTATCAAACCCGCCTTTCGTTCAACTAAGAAAACAATCTAACCAAAGAATAAACCACTCTGGTCTGTACTGTCATTGTTTTGATTTTGGCAGCAACCACCCGAACCTTCCTCAACTGCATCAAATAGAAACCAGTGGAAAAAGAAAATCACCGAAAATCAATCAATAGCCGCAGCTCTTGTCATTCTTTTTGACTGTCCGTTCAGTGACAGGAATTAAAAAAAAAAATATAAACCGAAAGGTGGCCACCGAGAAGGGATACTCATTTTGAGTATCGGGTATAAAAAACGAGGGGGAACGTTGTGAGTTGCTGCGGACACTGCAACTCTACGGTTATACCCGATACTAAGTCAGTATGGCTCTCCTCCGGCAGACGCCGCTAATATTAAACGACACGACAAAGAGTGCGTGCGAGAGAGACAGAAAATCAGTCTGAGCGTGACGTCGGGCGCTGCGTAGCCACTGCAAATTGATTTGTTCCTATTGGCTATAAAAATGATCTGATCTGATCCAGATTCAGCAATCAGATATGGTCATTATCTATGATTCTGCGTTTTTAGTTTTCTCGAATGTGCAATATTGTGGATGCAACAGATTTTCGTCCTTTGTGTGGGCGGAAGGGGGTGGGGCGAAACTTTGAGATACACGTTTTATAGTAAGATCTAACAGGAGTGCGGATACCAAATTTGGTTACTCTAGCCTTAATAGTCTCTGAGATTTTTGAATATCCCCAGATTTTCGTCCTTTGCGGGGGCGGAAGGGGGTGTGGCGAAATTTTGAAACAAACTCGTCTCGGTCCGATATATTAGGAGTGTGGATACCAAATTTGGTTGCTCTAGCCTTTGTAGTCTCTGAGATCTAGGCGCTAATGTTTTACTCTAAGCAAAGCCGCCTATGCTACGTGTGTGTTAGAGAGAGACACATGGCGAGAAAAAATGAAATTGTTTTCTTGATGCTGGCTATAATAATAATACGATCCAATTCAGATTCCGCAGTCTTAAAGATATGGTCATTCTCTACAATTCTACGTTTTTGGTTTTCTCATATCTTTAAAATTGTGGATGCCACAGATTTTCGTTCTTTGTGGGGCGGAAGTGGGTGGGGCGAAGTTTTGAAATATTTTTGTAGCAGTGACATATCACAGAAGTCTGGATCCAAAACATCGTTGCTCTAGCTCTTATAGTCTTTGAGCACTAGGCGCTGAAGGGGACGGACAGACGGACAGACGGACAGACGGACGGACGGACAGACAGACTGGGCTCAATCGACTCGGCTATTGATGCTGATCAAGAATATATATACTTTATGGGGTCGGAAACGATTCCTTCTGGACGTTACACACATCCACTTTTACCACAAATCTAATATACCCCAATACTCATTTTGAGTATCGGGTATAAAAACTCGTATATTTACATACAGTACACACTGTGGAAAATAATCTCTTGAAATCTATAATAAAAACCTGATTCTAAAACAAATTTTATTCAAAAATATATCTGAAGGATTAGCTTCTAGCTCTTGCTTAAGCCGGTTGTGTTTTTTTTCTTGCTCCCGCATTCTCCGCCCTTTGCCTAAATATCATACACCAGTGTTTTGTTTGTAAACAAGTGTTTAATATAAATTCAATATTGCAACGTAACACATCGGACTCGTGCAGTCAATTTGTTATTGTTTTTTGCCCAGTCTGCTTTTCGTTATCGCTTCTTCGGTGTGCACTGTTCTCGCGCATCAGCGTTTGCATCGCCCACACTCTCTCGTGAGCATACGCGGGCTTCTCTCATTGTTGCTCTCACTCTCTCTGGATTGCCTATACTCTCCCTCTCTGTGGACTTTTCTTTTGTGTCTCTGCTTTGGTGAGTTTACTGCTCGTTTTCTGCACTTCGTTGGATCATCTGCTTTGAATTATTGCCGCTGCAGCTGATTGTCTGGCTTGCTCTGCTGTCTGCTCTCCTACTTTACCTGCGATCTCACTCCGTTCTCTTATTATTCGTGCACAGTGATTCTACTGCTGTCAATAATGGCAATCGTTTGTAGTGCAAAGAAATGTGAATTCGGTGGTGTTATCATTGGTGATTCATTTCTTAGCTGCTGGCTGTGCGACAATTTTGCCCACACAAAATGTGCTGGTGGTGGAAATTTTGGCCGGCTGAATGATCTGATCTCGAAACGCATGGGCCTGTCTTGGTCATGTCTGGCTTGTCGGGAGATTGAGGCCGAAATGCGCACATTTATGAGACAGACTCGAACTGGGTTTCTGGATGTCCGGAAACAATTTGTGGCTCTCAACGAGAAATTTCTTGCCCTTGAATCACAGTTTCTTGGGCTCAAACTCTTGAGCGAATCGCCTAGACGGAAAATTCCGCATAATGATACCAATCTCTTGCAACCTAATCCGATTGGTACGCCTGCCTCCCACCTTCATCCATCGGAAGCATTTCCGTGTAGGCATGCCACGCCGTTGTCTGTAAATCCGCCAACGGTGGCTCCGGAGTTCTTTACACCGAGCAATGTGCTTCCTTCGAGCACCGAACTCCCCAACAGCATCAATCCCATCCCTGCAGTTTCTGTGGCCGTCACTTCTGACGCGGTGAGTGCTCCTAGTGCGGGTGTGCTGGTTGCTGACGACGTCTTGCCAATTCCTGCTCCAATTCCTGCTCCAATTCCTGCTCCAATTCCTACTCCAATTCCTGCTACAGCCATTGCTGCCAATTCCTCTGCCCTTGTACCGAGATCTCTTTTAGGAGTGGCTCCACCATCTCGATCTCGCTCGGGACTTCAACTTAAAGCAGTGGTCCCTCGGAAAGCAATATTTGTTTCTCGTCTTATTCCTGAGGCTACAACGGAGGATGTTAAACAACATCTTGCCGCTAAACTTAACACTTCGCCTGTTGATATAGTTGTGACTAAATTTACATTTAAACATAAGCGCAACATATCATCCTTTAAAATTCTTCTCCCTGATTCTTTACTATCCTGTTCTCTAGAACCGTCAATATGGCCTGAGCATACAATTGTGCATGAGTTCCTTCTCAAAGATTCGAACTCGAATCCAAGAATTACCGAACATGCTCCAAAAAACTGATGTACTATTTTTCCATGCACTATCAGAACGTTCGCAGTTTGCTGGGAAAGTTGCGTCAAATTCATACTAATAGCGCGTCCTTTGATTTCGATGCCATCGCGTTTACCGAAACCTGGCTTAACTCCTCTGTCAATGATCACGAAATTTTCATTGATAGTTACACTATTTATAGAATGGACCGCCCATCTTTTGCAGGTGGGGTTCTGATTGCAGTTAAATCTGTTTTCTCATCTGAGTTATTCCCATTCAATAACATTCATGGAATTGAATTTGTTGCAGTCAAAGTTCGTGTTGGCTCCGCATTTTTCTATTTAACCTGCTCTTACATTCCTCCCAGGTCTGATGCTGAGCTTTACTTACACCACCTTTCAGCAATTAATAATGTTGTTTCTACATTAGGGTGCAATGATCGAATTATTGTCATGGGGGACTTTAACCTCCCATTTCTTTCTTGGCTGCCTTGTAATGACGCTAACCTGTTGTTTCCCAATTGCCATAATGACTTTATCAATGGGCTAACGGATATTTCCCTTGTCCAAATTAATGCAGTTAAAAACATTAGGGACAGACTTCTTGACCTCGTTTTTGTTAACGATGGTTCTCTTGCTACTGTATCTAGAGCAAGCCCAATATCTCTCCCTGAAGATCCTTACCATCCAACTTTGTTGATATCACTGGAGGTGCTGACAGTTCCATGGCTCCTTGTCACATAAAGTGTTTTCGCAAAACAAACTTTATTGATTTAGATCTACATCTCTCGCGTGTTGATTGGTCGTTTCTTTATTCATTACCGAACATAGATGCAACTGTTAACTCGTTTTATAGTTCTATTTACTCCGCCCTTAATACGTTTGTTCCAGATATCACTGTACCTGTATCGTCCAAGCCTCCCTGGTTCTCCAAGTATTTGTCATACTTAAAATTAATAAATCCCGGCTCTATAAAAAGTACCAGAAGTCGGGCTCCACGTTGGCCTTAGCTCTATACTCCTCCGCTCGCTCTCTGTTCCTTGCCGTCAATAGTCAGTGTTATAATCATTACCTTTCACAATGTAGTAGTAACTTTCGTAGTGATCCTAAAAAATTCTATTCGTTCGTTAATTCTAAGCGCAAGTCAAACTTTTTTCCTCCGTCCCTTCATTACCAGAACAAAACAGAAGCTTCTGCTGTTGGTATTGCACATTTATTCGCTAACTTTTTCCAAACAACGTACACGTCTCATATTTACAACGCATCCACTCCGTATCCGTACCAGCTACCTCAAGCTAACAGCATTTTTCTGCCCTTTTTCGAGGAAAGCGTTGTTCTGGAAGGTTTGTCATCTATGGACATATCGTTTTCTGCGGGTCCAGATAAGGTACCAAGTTGCATCTTAAAACACTGTGCCCAGTCCCTTTGCAAACCCTTGACCTTTCTCTTCAACCTCTCCTTGGAACAGTCTTGTCTCCCAGTAATTTGGAATGAGTCCTACATCATTCCGCTTCACAAAAAAGGTTCAAGATCAAACATTGAAAACTATCGTGGTATCGCAAAGCTTTCCGCCATCCCGAAGCTTCTTGAGTTCCTTGACATCGTTCAACATCGACTAACCTTCTTGAGTTTTCTAACCTAATCCACCGTGGTTTTCAAATTGGTTCGCAGACGGATGTAGTTTTTACGGACTTCAGCAAGGCATTCGATTCTGTGAACCATGCTCTGCTTATTCAAAAGCTCTCTTTATTAGGGTTCCCAACGAATCTTCTAGATTGGATTTTGTCCTATCTCTCTAACCGTACTCAACGTGTTTTGTTTTCTAACGTGTTGTCAAATACTGTTAATGTTACTTCAGGTGTGCCACAGGGAAGTCATCTGGGCCCGCTTTTGTTTATTTTATTTGTGAACGACCTTCCTCAAGTTATAACATACTCTACTACACTAATGTATGCTGATGATGTCAAAATCTGTCTTTCTTACTCTGATTGGTATTTGCACACACGCCTTCAACTTGATCTAAGTGAACTACTATTGTGGTGTTCAACTAATCTTCTTTTTCTGAACCTTTCCAAATGCAAACTTATGACATTTTACCGTCGCGCTCCTCATTTTGTCTCATATGTTCTAGGAAATCATGTCCTTGAGCGAATTTCGAGTTCAAATGACCTCGGAGTCCTTTTTGATCATAAGATGTGTTTCAACACCCATATAGCTGCAACTGTAAATAAAGCTAAGGGTGTTTTAGCGTTCATCAAGCGTTGGTCCAAGGAGTTTGACGACCCGTACGTTACGAAACAACTGTACATCTCGTTAGTACGTCCTATATTGGAGTATTGTTCTTGTGTGTGGAGCCCGCAGTATAAAGAGCAGCAGGCTGTTATTGAATCCGTGCAAAAGCAATTTTTAATTTTTCCCTTCGGAACTTTAACTGGGACTCGGGTAGAATCTTGCCACCCTACCGGTCTAGGCTAAATCTTATTGACCTGCCGTCGTTGCACCATCGCAGAATATGCAATGGCGTAATGTTCGTGCACAAGCTCCTTCTTGGGACTGTTGACTCCCACACTCTCTTGGGTCAGATTGACTTGGCCGTTCCATCCAGACCTACCCGTACTTTTAGGCCTATCCGTCTACCCATATGTAGGTCTAATTATGCTGATCATGAACCTTTTAGGGTTTTATGCCATAATTATAACTCCCTCTGTCAAACCCTATCCCCTGAACTGTCTCTTAAACTAATTGCATGCAATATTTATAATCATTTAAATTTAGCTAACTTTTAACTTATCTTTTTCCGCCTTTAGTAACTAAGTACCATTATTAACAGATAATTTGTTAATTTAATAAATAAATAAATAAATAAAAAGGACTGGGAGAGTGTATTTCTTGAAGTCGGTAAAAATCCAAGTACTCGTATATTCGGGCTAAATTAAATTGGTATCAAACCCGCCTTTCGTTCAACTAAGAAAACAATCTAACCAAAGAATAAACCACTCTGGTCTGTACTGTCATTGTTTTGATTTTGGCAGCAACCACCCGAACCTTCCTCAACTGCATCAAATAGAAACCAGTGGAAAAAGAAATTCACCGAAAATCAATCAATAGCCGCAGCTCTTGTCATTCTTTTTGACTATCCGTTCAGTGACAGGAATTAAAAAAAAAAAATATAAACCGAAAGGTGGCCACCGAGAAGGGATACTCATTTTGAGTATCGGGTATAAAAAACGAGGGGGAACGTTGTGAGTTGCAGCGGACACCGCAACTCTACAGTTATACCCGATACTAAGTCAGTATGGCTCTCCTCCGGCAGACGCCGCTAATATTGAACGACACGACAAAGAGTGCGTGCGAGAGAGACAGAAAATCAGTCTGAGCGTGACGTCGGGGGCTGCGTAGCCAGTGCAAATTGATTTGTTCCTTTTGGCTATAAAAATGATCTGATCTGATCCAGATTCAGCAATCTGATAGATATTATCTATGATTCTACGTTTTTAGTTTTCTCGTATCCTCAATATTGTGGATGCAACAGATTTTCGTCCTTTGTGGGGGCGGAAGGGGGTGGGGCGAAATTTTGAGATATACGTTTTAAAGTGAGACCTAACAGGAGTGCGGATACCGAATTACTCTAGCTTTAATAGTCTCTGAGATTTGTGCATATCCCCATCCTTTGCGGGGGCGGAAGGGGTGTGGCGAAATTTTGAAACAAACTCGTCTCGGTCCGATATATAAGGAGTGTAGATACCAAATTTGGTTGCTCTAGCTTTTATAGTCTCTGAGATCTAGGCGCTAATGTTTTACTCTAAGCAAAGCCGGCTATGCTACGTGTGTGTTAGAGAGAGACAGGGCGAGAAAAAAATGAAATTGTTTTCTTGATGCTGGCTATAATAATAATACGATCTTATTCAAATTCTGCAGTCTAAAAGATATGGTCATTCTCTACGATTCTGCGTATTATTGGTTTTCTCGTATCTTTAAAATTGTGGATGCCACAGATTTTCGTCCTTTGTGGGGGCGGAAGTGGGCGGGGCGAAGTTTTGAAATATTTTTGTAGCAGTGACATATCACAGAAGTCTGTATCCAAAACATCGTTGCTCTAGCTCTTATAGTCTTTGAGCACTAGGCGCTAATAGGGAAGGACAGACGGACAGACGGACGGACGGACAGACGGACAGACGGACAGACAGACATGGCTCAATCGACTCGGCTATTGATGCTGATCAAGAATATATATACTTTACGGGGTCGGAAACGATTCCTTCTGGACGTTACACACATCCACTTTTACCACAAATCTAGTTTACCCCAATACTCATTTTGAGTATCGGGTATAATTAGTGTACATATTGAACAAGCAACTAATTGGACTGTAAAACTCTTTTGTGGGTTGCTAAATACTTTATTAAATTAATATACCCTACCGTCAATGAGAGTACACTATACCAATGCTTGAAAATTCTATTATAAGTAAGGTTCCCTTGCTGTTGCTTCTCCGAGTGTAGGAGCGGGTGAGGGTGTGGGTATAGGAGTGGATATCTGGAGTTGTACGAGTAGGTGTGCTGCGGGTATGACCGTTTTATGTTGACAACTTTTTTGTACCGACAAATGTGGCGTAAAACATGAGCAATTCTCGACTTTTTGGGACCCGACCCGAAGGACAGGACCGGACAGGACCGGACCGGGCGGGCCTTTCTTATTGCTTGACAAAATAAATATTTCAGCTGTGTCCTGTCGCTTATTGTCCCCGGAGTGCCGTTGGTCAATGATGCATTTAATAGCGTTCGCTCCAGCAATTTCGCTTTCCTAAGCTTTTCGCGGTGCTTACGCGTATTTGTGACAATAAACAATAAAGAATTTTTCAATTTTCGGTGGAGGAGGGTATCCAAAGCTTCGTGGACCCCCCCCCCCCCGCAAATTTAATTAGCAGAAGCCCATTACGTGGGAGGCGAGAGTTACAGGTGCGATAGACCGACCTCCGTCAGGGGTCGGTGCCAGTGCAGCCAGCCAAAACGGATATCCTTTCTGGCAGGGCAGAATCAAGTGAAGCCAAACGAAACAGAATCGAATCGCCCAGAATAAAGCGAATCAAGAGAAGCCAAGTGGAAGGGAGGGATACTGCACGGAGTCCGCTGACTGATTGCCGGTCCAGGCCAGCAGACAGAGCAATCCATCCCATCCGACAGCCAGCCAATTCGAATGGCTACGGATTTATGCAAATTTTAACGTACTTTGCGGCTGAGGCTGTCATCTTGCAGCCATTGCAAGTGCTCAGGGAAACAAAAGGTGCCACGGAAGCGCGAAATTGTGTATTGAAATACGCGACTCAAAATCATTTAAGCCCTCAAGGGAGTTTTCCTTGATTTGCTGGATTCAGCAGAAGTCTCTTTACATAAGCCCTAAAATGGAATACAAATATTTGTGTGTCTATTTGTGCTATTTATTTACTTTGAATGGGGTATTTACCGATAGCTAAGAAGTCTGCTAAATTTTGGATTTATTCAGACCTTAAAGTCTTCGACTTTCGATAAGGAACAGACTGAGTTATATACTCCGGCTCTTGGCAGCCGATGAAAGCCGTGCTATAAAAAATATATACTGTATCTGCAGATGCTAATTCTTAAGCCGGCCTAAGACTGGGCTCTTAAAAACGAAATCCTCCAGCTCGAATGACAGACTTGAGGCTTCGCGGTTCCTTGGTCTCATCCGAGGCGCAACTGTACAACAATCGGACACTAATTAACCGAAAAACGGCAAACGAAATTCTGTTCAAACCCCAAAACCCAAACTTAAAGAATTTCAATTTTCAATTGAAGTTCCTTCCATAGGAGCAATTAAAACTAATTGAATCGTTTCAAGTTTTCAGCGGGTGCGAGAGTGAACTGATGTGGAACTGACGCAATTGCAGTCAACTCGATTGCTGGGTAATGAGTGTGGTCCGAAAATGAGGATAGGAAGGCACTATCAAAACGAAGGGACAGGAGGAGGATGATGTGTCCTAGAAGTGTGCTGGACAGGGAAAGTGAAAGCAAACATTTGCTCGCCTGGCAGGAGTGTTGGTGAATATCGAAGAGGCGACTGCGGCGACAAAAGCCGGGGCAGAAAATAAAAGAAAGCCGTAAGGCAAATAAAAAAGTTTTACTCTCCGTTCGTCTCCGTCTCCGTCTCCGTTGTTCTTGTTATTAAAGTAGTTGCTGTGACAAAGTGCAATGACGAGCAACGGTTTTATTTACACTATGACCCTCTGCCAGGCGTGCGTTGCTTGTGGGCGTGTACACACACACACCCACACGCTCAACAACACAGAACAGTGTCGCCATTTTCGAGGGGAATCTTGTGACGTTACCGTCCTTCAGTTTCGGGCAAGAACCCAGACAGGTAAAAGAATTTGCTGCTTCACCGGTCCATCGCTCCTCCGGTAACCTCGTGGCTAAAGCTTCAGAGCCAAGAGATGGTCTACGGTCCGCCCCATCACTGTCCTTGTCCCTCACTCTTTCTGAGTGTGCAATTTCCTAATGGAGCAGAGTTCGTGTTCGTGTACCCTCTGTAAGGGTATGCAAAAGCAGAAAAATGCATTGCAGAGTGCAGAAGCACGATACAGTTCGAAATGGATACGGGAATTGTCCGAAAAGCGACACTGAGCGGTTGACATTCGAGAGTCCTGTGCCGCGCCGTTTGCCTTTCAGTGGGTATCCCCCAGATGCCCGGCCAGGCGTATCCAGGACCGAATCATACATCAATTACTGTCTAACCAAATGGCGTTCAATTAGCCCACAAGCGAATGGGACCTACGTTCCATCCAGTCACAACCCCAAGCCCCAAGGAACTGCTGTTTCTTATTCAAAATTCAAAGCAACCTAAACCAAATAGAGGGTACAGTGAAGTGGCGCTGCGTAGCCACTGCAAATAGATTTGCATAGCCTTTTGGCTACAAAAATGATCCGATCTGATCCAGATTCAGCAATCTGATAGATATGGTTTTTATGTATGATTCTGCGTTTTTAGTTTTCTCGTATTCTCAATATTGTGGATGCAACAGATTTTCGTTCTTTGTGGGGGCGGAATGGGGTGTGGCAAAATTTTGAGATATACATTTTATAGTGAGAGCTAACAGGAGTGCGGATACCAAATTTGGTTACTCTAGCCTTAATAGTATCTGAGATTTGTGAATATCCCCAGATTTTCATCCTTTGCGTGGGCGGAAGGGGGTGTGGCGAAATTTTGAAACAAACTCGTCTCGGTCCGATATATAAGGAGTGTGGATACCAAATTTGGTTGCTCTAGCTTTTATAGTCTCTGAGATCTAGGCGCTAATGTTTTACTCTAAGCAAAGCCGGCTATGCTACGTGTGTGTTAGAGAGAGACAGGGCGAGAAAAAATGAAATTGTTTTCTTGATGCTGGCTATAATAATAATACGATCCAATTCAGATTCCGCAGTCTTAAAGATATGGTCATTCTCAACAATTCTACGTTTTTGGTTTTCTCATATCTTTAAAATTGTGGATGCCACAGATTTTCGTTCTTTGTGGGGGCGGAAGTGGGTGGGGCGAAGTTTTGAAATATTTTTGTAGCAGTGACATATCACAGAAGTCTGGATCCAAAACATCGTTGCTCTAGCTCTTATAGTCTTTGAGCACTAGGCGCTGAAGGGGACGGACAGACGGACGGACGGACAGACAGACAGGGCTCAATCGACTCGGCTATTGATGCTGATCAAGAATATATATACTTTATGGGGTCGGAAACGATTCCTTCTGGACGTTACACACATCCACTTTTACCACAAATCTAATATACCCCAATACTCATTTTGAGTATCGGGTATAAGAACTCGTATATTTACATACAGTACACACTGTGGAAAATAATCTCTTGAAATCTATAATAAAAACCTGATTCTAAAACAAATTTTATTCAAAAATATATCTGAAGGATTAGCTTCTAGCTCTTGCTTAAGCCGGTTGTGTTTTTTTTCTTGCTCCCGCATTCTCCGCCCTTTGCCTAAATATCATACAACATTGTTGTGTCTTTGTTTTGATTTATTATCGCATCTCTTTAATTTGATTCTACTTTGTGTTAACCACCAGTGTTTTGTTTGTAAACAAGTGTTTAATTTAAATTCAATATTGCAACGTAACACATCGGACTCGTGCAGTCAATTTGTTATTGTTTTTTGCCCAGTCTGCTTTTCGTTATCGCTTCTTCGGTGTGCACTGTTCTCGCGCATCAGCGTTTGCATCGCCCACACTCTCTCGTGAGCATACGCGGGCTTCTCTCATTGTTGCTCTCACTCTCTCTGGATTGCCTATACTCTCCCTCTCTGTGGACTTTTCTTTTGTGTCTCTGTTTTGGTGAGTTTACTGCTCGTTTTCTGCACTTCGTTGGATCATCTGCTTTGAATTATTGCCGCTGCAGCTGATTGTCTGGCTCGCTCTGCTGTCTGCTCTCCTACTTTACCTGCGATCTCACTCCGTTCTCTTATTATTCGTGCACAGTGATTCTACTGCTGTCAATAATGGCAATCGTTTGTAGTGCAAAGAAATGTGAATTCGGTGGTGTTATCATTGGTGATTCATTTCTTAGCTGCTGGCTGTGCGACAATTTTGCCCACATAAAATGTGCTGGTGGTGGAAATTTTGGCCGGCTGAATGATCTGATCTCGAAACGCATGGGCCTGTCTTGGTCATGTCTGGCTTGTCGGGAGATTGAGGCCGAAATGCGCACATTTATGAGACAGACTCGAACTGGGTTTCTGGATGTCCGGAAACAATTTGTGGCTCTCAACGAGAAATTTCTTGCCCTTGAATCACAGTTTCTTGGGCTCAAACTCTTGAGCGAATCGCCTAGACGGAACATTCCGCATAATGATACCAATCTCTTGCAACCTAATCCGATTGGTACGCCTGCCTCCCACCTTCATCCATCGGAAGCATTTCCGTGTAGGCATGCCACGCCGTTGTCTGTAAATCCGCCAACGGTGGCTCCGGAGTTCTTTACACCGAGCAATGTGCTTCCTTCGAGCACCCAACTCCCCAACAGCATCAATCCCATCCCTGCAGTTTCTGTGGCCGTCACTTCTGACGCGGTGAGTGCTCCTAGTGCGGGTGTGCTGGTTGCTGACGACGTCTTGCCAATTCCTGCTCCAATTCCTGCTCCAATTCCTGCTCCAATTCCTACTCCAATTCCTGCTACAGCCATTGCTGCCAATTCCTCTGCCCTTGTACCGAGATCTCTTTTAGGAGTGGCTCCACCATCTCGATCTCGCTCGGGACTTCAACTTAAAGCAGTGGTCCCTCGGAAAGCAATATTTGTTTCTCGTCTTATTCCTGAGGCTACAACGGAGGATGTTAAACAACATCTTGCCGCTAAACTTAACACTTCGCCTGTTGATATAGTTGTGACTAAATTTACATTTAAACATAAGCGCAACATATCATCCTTTAAAATTCTTCTCCCTGATTCTTTACTATCCTGTTCTCTAGAACCGTCAATATGGCCTGAGCATACAATTGTGCATGAGTTCCTTCTCAAAGATTCGAACTCGAATCCAAGAATTACCGAACATGCTCCAAAAAACTGATGTACTATTTTTCCATGCACTATCAGAACGTTCGCAGTTTGCTGGGAAAGTTGCGTCAAATTCATACTAATAGCGCGTCCTTTGATTTCGATGCCATCGCGTTTACCGAAACCTGGCTTAACTCCTCTGTCAATGATCACGAAATTTTCATTGATAGTTACACTATTTATAGAATGGACCGCCCATCTTTTGCAGGTGGGGTTCTGATTGCAGTTAAATCTGTTTTCTCATCTGAGTTATTCCCATTCAATAACATTCATGGAATTGAATTTGTTGCAGTCAAAGTTCGTGTTGGCTCCGCATTTTTCTATTTAACCTGCTCTTACATTCCTCCCAGGTCTGATGCTGAGCTTTACTTACACCACCTTTCAGCAATTAATAATGTTGTTTCTACATTAGGGTGCAATGATCGAATTATTGTCATGGGGGACTTTAACCTCCCATTTCTTTCTTGGCTGCCTTGTAATGACGCTAACCTGTTGTTTCCCAATTGCCATAATGACTTTATCAATGGGCTAACGGATATTTCCCTTGTCCAAATTAATGCAGTTAAAAACATTAGGGACAGACTTCTTGACCTCGTTTTTGTTAACGATGGTTCTCTTGCTACTGTATCTAGAGCAAGCCCAATATCTCTCCCTGAAGATCCTTACCATCCAACTTTGTTGATATCACTGGAGGTGCTGACAGTTCCATGGCTCCTTGTCACATAAAGTGTTTTCGCAAAACAAACTTTATTGATTTAGATCTACATCTCTCGCGTGTTGATTGGTCGTTTCTTTATTCATTACCGAACATAGATGCAACTGTTAACTCGTTTTATAGTTCTATTTACTCCGCCCTTAATACGTTTGTTCCAGATATCACTGTACCGGTATCGTCCAAGCCTCCCTGGTTCTCCAAGTATTTGTCATACTTAAAAAATAATAAATCCCGGCTCTATAAAAAGTACCAGAAGTCGGGCTCCACGTTGGCCTTAGCTCTATACTCCTCCGCTCGCTCTCTGTTCCTTGCCGTCAATAGTCAGTGTTATAATCATTACCTTTCACAATGTAGTAGTAACTTTCGTAGTGATCCTAAAAAATTCTATTCGTTCGTTAATTCTAAGCGCAAGTCAAACTTTTTTCCTCCGTCCCTTCATTACCAGAACAAAACAGAAGCTTCTGCTGTTGGTATTGCACATTTATTCGCTAACTTTTTCCAAACAACGTACTCGTCTCATATTTACAACGCATCCAATCCGTTCGCAGACGGATGTAGTTTTTACGGACTTCAGCAAGGCATTCGATTCTGTGAACCATGCTCTGCTTATTCAAAAGCTCTCTTTATTAGGGTTCCCAACGAATCTTCTAAATTGGATTTTGTCCTATCTCTCTAACCGTACTCAACGTGTTTTGTTTTCTAACGTGTTGTCAAATACTGTTAATGTTACTTCAGGTGTGCCACAGGGAAGTCATCTGGGCCCGCTTTTGTTTATTTTATTTGTGAACGACCTTCCTCAAGTTATAACATACTCTACTACACTAATGTATGCTGATGATGTCAAAATCTGTCTTTCTTACTCTGATTGGTATTTGCACACACGCCTTCAACTTGATCTAAGTGAACTACTATTGTGGTGTTCAACTAATCTTCTTTTTCTGAACCTTTCCAAATGCAAACTTATGACATTTTACCGTCGCGCTCCTCATTTTGTCTCATATGTTCTAGGAAATCATGTCCTTGAGCGAATTTCGAGTTCAAATGACCTCGGAGTCCTTTTTGATCATAAGATGTGTTTCAACACCCATATAGCTGCAACTGTAAATAAAGCTAAGGGTGTTTTAGCGTTCATCAAGCGTTGGTCCAAGGAGTTTGACGACCCGTACGTTACGAAACAACTGTACATCTCGTTAGTACGTCCTATATTGGAGTATTGTTCTTGTGTGTGGAGCCTGCAGTATAAAGAGCAGCAGGCTGTTATTGAATCCGTGCAAAAGCAATTTTTAATTTTTCCCTTCGGAACTTTAACTGGGACTCGGGTAGAATCTTGCCACCCTACCGGTCTAGGCTAAATCTTATTGACCTGCCGTCGTTGCACCATCGCAGAATATGCAATGGCGTAATGTTCGTGCACAAGCTCCTTCTTGGGACTGTTGACTCCCAAACTCTCTTGGGTCAGATTGACTTGGCCGTTCCATCCAGACCTACCCGTACTTTTAGGCCTATCCGTCTACCCATATGTAGGTCTAATTATGCTGATCATGAACCTTTTAGGGTTTTATGCCATAATTATAACTCCCTCTGTCAAACCCTATCCCCTGAACTGTCTCTTAAACTAATTGCATGCAATATTTATAATCATTTAAATTTAGCTAACTTTTAACTTATCTTTTTCCGCCTTTAGTAACTAAGTACCATTATTAACAGATAATTTGTTAATTTAATAAATAAATAAATAAATAAAAAGGACTGGGAGAGTGTATTTCTTGAAGTCGGTAAAAATCCAAGTACTCGTATATTCGGGCTAAATTAAATTGGTATCAAACCCGCCTTTCGTTCAACTAAGAAAACAATCTAACCAAAGAATAAACCACTCTGGTCTGTACTGTCATTGTTTTGATTTTGGCAGCAACCACCCGAACCTTCCTCAACTGCATCAAATAGAAACCAGTGGAAAAAGAAAATCACCGAAAATCAATCAATAGCCGCAGCTCTTGTCATTCTTTTTGACTGTCCGTTCAGTGACAGGAATTAAAAAAAAAAATATAAACCGAAAGGTGGCCACCGAGAAGGGATACTCATTTTGAGTATCGGGTATAAAAAACGAGGGGGAACGTTGTGAGTTGCAGCGGACACCGCAACTCTACAGTTATACCCGATACTAAGTCAGTATGGCTCTCCTCCGGCAGACGCCGCTAATATTGAACGACACGACAAAGAGTGCGTGCGAGAGAGACAGAAAATCAGTCTGAGCGTGACGTCGGGGGCTGCGTAGCCAGTGCAAATTGATTTGTTCCTTTTGGCTATAAAAATGATCTGATCTGATCCAGATTCAGCAATCTGATAGATATTATCTATGATTCTACGTTTTTAGTTTTCTCGTATCCTCAATATTGTGGATGCAACAGATTTTCGTCCTTTGTGGGGCGGAAGGGGGTGGGGCGAAATTTTGAGATATACGTTTTAAAGTGAGATCTAACAGGAGTGCGGATACCGAATTACTCTAGCCTTAATAGTCTCTGAGATTTGTGCATATCCCCATCCTTTGCGGGGGCGGAAGGGGGTGTGGCGAAATTTTGAAACAAACTCGTCTCGGTCCGATATATAAGGAGTGTAGATACCAAATTTGGTTGCTCTAGCTTTTATAGTCTCTGAGATCTAGGCGCTAATGTTTTACTCTAAGCAAAGCCGGCTATGCTACGTGTGTGTTAGAGAGAGACAGGGCGAGAAAAAAATGAAATTGTTTTCTTGATGCTGGCTATAATAATAATACGATCTTATTCAAATTCTGCAGTCTAAAAGATATGGTCATTCTCTACGATTCTGCGTATTATTGGTTTTCTCGTATCTTTAAAATTGTGGATGCCACAGATTTTCGTCCTTTGTGGGGGCGGAAGTGGGCGGGGCGAAGTTTTGAAATATTTTTGTAGCAGTGACATATCACAGAAGTCTGGATCCAAAACATCGTTGCTCTAGCTCTCATAGTCTTTGAGCACTAGGCGCTAATAGGGAAGGACAGACGGACAGACGGACGGACGGACAGACGGACAGACGGACAGACAGACAGGGCTCAATCGACTCGGCTATTGATGCTGATCAAGAATATATATACTTTACGGGGTCGGAAACGATTCCTTCTGGACGTTACACACATCCACTTTTACCACAAATCTAGTTTACCCCAATACTCATTTTGAGTATCGGGTATAATTAGTGTACATATTGAACAAGCAACTAATTGGACTGTAAAACTCTTTTGTGGGTTGCTAAATACTTTATTAAATTAATATACCCTACCGTCAATGAGAGTACACTATACCAATGCTTGAAAATTCTATTATAAGTAAGGTTCCCTTGCTGTTGCTTCTCCGAGTGTAGGAGCGGGTGAGGGTGTGGGTATAGGAGTGGATATCTGGAGTTGTACGAGTAGGTGTGCTGCGGGTATGACCGTTTTATGTTGACAACTTTTTTGTACCGACAAATGTGGCGTAAAACATGAGCAATTCTCGACTTTTTGGGACCCGACCCGAAGGACAGGACCGGACAGGACCGGACCGGGCGGGCCTTTCTTATTGCTTGACAAAATAAATATTTCAGCTGTGTCCTGTCGCTTATTGTCCCCGGAGTGCCGTTGGTCAATGATGCATTTAATAGCGTTCGCTCCAGCAATTTCGCTTTCCTAAGCTTTTCGCGGTGCTTACGCGTATTTGTGACAATAAACAATAAAGAATTTTTCAATTTTCGGTGGAGGAGGGTATCCAAAGCTTCGTGGACCCCCCCCCCCCCCCCCGCAAATTTAATTAGCAGAAGCCTATTACGTGGGAGGCGAGAGTTACAGGTGCGATAGACCGACCTCCGTCAGGGGTCGGTGCCAGTGCAGCCAGCCAAAACGGATATCCTTTCTGGCAGGGCAGAATCAAGTGAAGCCAAACGAAACCGAATCGAATCGCCCAGAATAAAGCGAATCAAGAGAAGCCAAGTGGAAGGGAGGGATACTGCACGGAGTCCGCTGACTGATTGCCGGTCCAGGCCAGCAGACAGAGCAATCCATCCCATCCGACAGCCAGCCAATTCGAATGGCTACGGATTTATGCAAATTTTAACGTACTTTGCGGCTGAGGCTGTCATCTTGCAGCCATTGCAAGTGCTCAGGGAAACAAAAGGTGCCACGGAAGCGCGAAATTGTGTATTGAAATACGCGACTCAAAATCATTTAAGCCCTCAAGGGAGTTTTCCTTGATTTGCTGGATTCAGCAGAAGTCTCTTTACATAAGCCCTAAAATGGAATACAAATATTTGTGTGTCTATTTGTGCTATTTATTTACTTTGAATGGGGTATTTACCGATAGCTAAGAAGTCTGCTAAATTTTGGATTTATTCAGACCTTAAAGGGTGCGAGAGTGAACTGATGTGGAACTGACGCAATTGCAGTCAACTCGATTGCTGGGTAATGAGTGTGGTCCGAAAATGAGGATAGGAAGGCACTATCAAAACGAAGGGACAGGAGGAGGATGATGTGTCCTAGAAGTGTGCTGGACAGGGAAAGTGAAAGCAAACATTTGCTCGCCTGGCAGGAGTGTTGGTGAATATCGAAGAGGCGACTGCGGCGACAAAAGCCGGGGCAGAAAATAAAAGAAAGCCGTAAGGCAAATAAAAAAGTTTTACTCTCCGTTCGTCTCCGTCTCCGTCTCCGTCTCCGTTGTTCTTGTTATTAAAGTAGTTGCTGTGACAAAGTGCAATGACGAGCAACGGTTTTATTTACACTGACCAACAACACAGAACAGTGTCGCCATTTTCGAGGGGAATCTTGTGACGTTACCGTCCTTCAGTTTCGGGCCAGAACCCAGACAGGTAAAAGAATTTGCTGCTTCACCGGTCCATCGCTCCTCCGGTAACCTCGTGGCTAAAGCTTCAGAGCCAAGAGATGGTCTACGGTCCGCCCCATCACTGTCCTTGTCCCTCACTCTTTCTGAGTGTGCAATTTCCTAATGGAGCAGAGTTCGTGTTCGTGTACCCTCTGTAAGGGTATGCAAAAGCAGAAAAATGCATTGCAGAGTGCAGAAGCACGATACAGTTCGAAATGGATACGGGAATTGTCCGAAAAGCGACACTGAGCGGTTGACATTCGAGAGTCCTGTGCCGCGCCGTTTGCCTTTCAGTGGGTATCCCCCAGATGCCCGGCCAGGCGTATCCAGGACCGAATCATACATCAATTACTGTCTAACCAAATGGCGTTCAATTAGCCCACAAGCGAATGGGACCTACGTTCCATCCAGTCACAACCCCAAGCCCCAAGGAACTGCTGTTTCTTATTCAAAATTCAAAGCAACCTAAACCAAATAGAGGGGTACAGTGAAGTGGCGCTGCGTAGCCACTGCAAATAGATTTGCATAGCCTTTTGGCTACAAAAATGATCCGATCTGATCCAGATTCAGCAATCTGATAGATATGGTTTTTATGTATGATTCTGCGTTTTTAGTTTTCTCGTATTCTCAATATTGTGGATGCAACAGATTTTCGTTCTTTGTGGGGGCGGAATGGGGTGTGGCAAAATTTTGAGATATACATTTTATAGTGAGAGCTAACAGGAGTGCGGATACCAAATTTGGTTACTCTAGCCTTAATAGTATCTGAGATTTGTGAATATCCCCAGATTTTCATCCTTTGCGTGGGCGGAAGGGGTGTGGCGAAATTTTGAAACAAACTCGTCTCGGTCCGATATATAAGGAGTGTGGATACCAAATTTGGTTGCTCTAGCTTTTATAGTCTCTGAGATCTAGGCGCTAATGTTTTACTCTAAGCAAAGCCGGCTATGCTACGTGTGTGTTAGAGAGAGACAGGGCGAGAAAAAATGAAATTGTTTTCTTGATGCTGGCTATAATAATAATACGATCCAATTCAGATTCTGCAGTCTAAAGGATATGGTCATTCTCTACGATTCTGCGTATTATTGGTTTTCTCGTATCTTTAAAATTGTGGATGCCACAGATTTTCGTCCTTTGTGGGGGCGGAAGTGGGCGGGGCGAAGTTTTGAAATATTTTTGTAGCAGTGACATATCACAGAAGTCTGGATCCAAAACATCGTTGCTCTAGCTCTTATAGTCTTTGAGCACTAGGCGCTGAAGGGGACGGACAGACGGACGGACGGACAGACAGACAGGGCTCAATCGACTCGGCTATTGATGCTGATCAAGAATATATATACTTTATGGGGTCGGAAACGATTCCTTCTGGACGTTACACACATCCACTTTTACCACAAATCTAATATACCCCAATACTCATTTTGAGTATCGGGTATAAAAACGAGGGGGAACGTTGTGAGTTGCTGCGTACACCGCAACTCCACATTTATACCCGATACTTAGTCAGTATGGCTCTCCTCCGGCAGACGCAGCTAATATTAAACGACACGACAAAGAGTGCGTGCGAGAGAGACAGAAAATCAGTCTGAGCGTGACGTCGGGCGCTGCGCGGCCAGTGCAAATTGATTTGTTCCTTTTGGCTATAACAATTATCTGATCTGATCCACATTCGGCAATCTGATATATGTGGTCGTTATCTATGATTCAGCGTTTTTAGTTTTCTCGAATCTGCAATATTGTGGATGCAACAGATTTTCGTCTTTTGTGTGGGCGGAAGGGGGTGGGGCGAAATTTTGAGATATACGTTTTATAGTGAGAGCTAACAGGAGTGCGGATACCAAATTTGGTTACTCTAGCGTTAATAGTCTCTGAGATTTGTGAATATCCCCAGATTTTCGTCCTTTGCGGGGGCGGAAGGGGTTGTGGCGAAATTTTGAAACAAACTCGTCTCGGTCCGTTATGTTAGGAGTGTGGATACCAAATTTGGTTGCTCTAGCTTTTATAGTCTCTGAGATCTAGGCGCTAATGTTTTACTCTAAGCAAAGCCACCTGTGCTACGTGTGTGTTAGAGAGAGACAGGGCGAGAAAAAATGAAATTGTTTTCTTGATGCTGGCTAGAATAATAATACGATCCAATTCAGATTCTGCAGTCTTAAAGATATGGTCATTCTCTACGATTCTGCGTTTTTGGTTTTCTCATATCTTTAAAATTGTGGATGCCACAGATTTTCGTTCTTTGTGGGGGCGGAAGTGGGTGGGGCGAAGTTTTGAAATATTTTTGTAGCAGTGACATATCACAGAAGTCTGGATCCAAAACCTCGTTGCTCTAGCTCTTATAGTCTTTGAGCACTAGGCGCTGAAGGGGACGGACAGACGGACGGACGGACAGACAGACAGGGCTCAATCGACTCGGCTATTGATGCTGATCAAGAATATATATACTTTATGGGGTCGGAAACGATTCCTTCTGGACGTTACACACATCCACTTTTACCACAAATCTAATATACCCCAATACTCATTTTGAGTATCGGGTATAAGAACTCGTATATTTACATACAGTACACACTGTGGAAAATAATCTCTTGAAATCTATAATAAAAACCTGATTCTAAAACAAATTTTATTCAAAAATATATCTGAAGGATTAGCTGCTAGCACTTGCTTAAGCCGGTTGTGTTTTTTTTCTTGCTCCCGCATTCTCCGCCCTTTGCCTAAATATCATACAACATTGTTGTGTCTTTGTTTTGATTTATTATCGCATCTCTTTAATTTGATTCTACTTTGTGTTAACCACCAGTGTTTTGTTTGTAAACAAGTGTTTAATTTAAATTCAATATTGCAACGTAACACATCGGACTCGTGCAGTCAATTTGTTATTGGTTTTTGCCCAGTCTGCTTTTCGTTATCGCTTCTTCGGTGTGCACTGTTCTCGCGCATCAGCGTTTGCATCGCCCACACTCTCTCGTGAGCATACGCGGGCTTCTCTCATTGTTGCTCTCACTCTCTCTGGATTGCCTATACTCTCCCTCTCTGTGGACTTTTCTTTTGTGTCTCTTTTTTGGTGAGTTTACTGCTCGTTTTCTGCACTTCGTTGGATCATCTGCTTTGAATTATTGCCGCTGCAGCTGATTGTCTGGCTCGCTCTGCTGTCTGCTCTCCTACTTTACCTGCGATCTCACTCCGTTCTCTTATTATTCGTGCACAGTGATTCTACTGCTGTCAATAATGGCAATCGTTTGTAGTGCAAAGAAATGTGAATTCGGTGGTGTTATCATTGGTGATTCATTTCTTAGCTGCTGGCTGTGCGACAATTTTGCCCACATAAAATGTGCTGGTGGTGGAAATTTTGGCCGGCTGAATGATCTGATCTCGAAACGCATGGGCCTGTCTTGGTCATGTCTGGCTTGTCGGGAGATTGAGGCCGAAATGCGCACATTTATGAGACAGACTCGAACTGGGTTTCTGGATGTCCGGAAACAATTTGTGGCTCTCAACGAGAAATTTCTTGCCCTTGAATCACAGTTTCTTGGGCTCAAACTCTTGAGCGAATCGCCTAGACGGAACATTCCGCATAATGATACCAATCTCTTGCAACCTAATCCGATTGGTACGCCTGCCTCCCACCTTCATCCATCGGAAGCATTTCCGTGTAGGCATGCCACGCCGTTGTCTGTAAATCCGCCAACGGTGGCTCCGGAGTTCTTTACACCGAGCAATGTGCTTCCTTCGAGCACCCAACTCCCCAACAGCATCAATCCCATCCCTGCAGTTTCTGTGGCCGTCACTTCTGACGCGGTGAGTGCTCCTAGTGCGGGTGTGCTGGTTGCTGACGACGTCTTGCCAATTCCTGCTCCAATTCCTGCTCCAATTCCTGCTCCAATTCCTACTCCAATTCCTGCTACAGCCATTGCTGCCAATTCCTCTGCCCTTGTACCGAGATCTCTTTTAGGAGTGGCTCCACCATCTCGATCTCGCTCGGGACTTCAACTTAAAGCAGTGGTCCCTCGGAAAGCAATATTTGTTTCTCGTCTTATTCCTGAGGCTACAACGGAGGATGTTAAACAACATCTTGCCGCTAAACTTAACACTTCGCCTGTTGATATAGTTGTGACTAAATTTACATTTAAACATAAGCGCAACATATCATCCTTTAAAATTCTTCTCCCTGATTCTTTACTATCCTGTTCTCTAGAACCGTCAATATGGCCTGAGCATACAATTGTGCATGAGTTCCTTCTCAAAGATTCGAACTCGAATCCAAGAATTACCGAACATGCTCCAAAAAACTGATGTACTATTTTTCCATGCACTATCAGAACGTTCGCAGTTTGCTGGGAAAGTTGCGTCAAATTCATACTAATAGCGCGTCCTTTGATTTCGATGCCATCGCGTTTACCGAAACCTGGCTTAACTCCTCTGTCAATGATCACGAAATTTTCATTGATAGTTACACTATTTATAGAATGGACCGCCCATCTTTTGCAGGTGGGGTTCTGATTGCAGTTAAATCTGTTTTCTCATCTGAGTTATTCCCATTCAATAACATTCATGGAATTGAATTTGTTGCAGTCAAAGTTCGTGTTGGCTCCGCATTTTTCTATTTAACCTGCTCTTACATTCCTCCCAGGTCTGATGCTGAGCTTTACTTACACCACCTTTCAGCAATTAATAATGTTGTTTCTACATTAGGGTGCAATGATCGAATTATTGTCATGGGGGACTTTAACCTCCCATTTCTTTCTTGGCTGCCTTGTAATGACGCTAACCTGTTGTTTCCCAATTGCCATAATGACTTTATCAATGGGCTAACGGATATTTCCCTTGTCCAAATTAATGCAGTTAAAATCATTAGTGACAGACTTCTTGAACTCGTTTTTGTTAACGATGGTTCTCTTGCTACTGTATCTAGAGCAAGCCCAATATCTCTCCCTGAAGATCCTTACCATCCAACTTTGTTGCTATCACTGGAGGTGCTGACAGTTCCATGGCTCCTTGTCACATAAAGTGTTTTCGCAAAACAAACTTTATTGATTTAGATCTACATCTCTCGCGTGTTGATTGGTCGTTTCTTTATTCATTACCGAACATAGATGCAACTGTTAACTCGTTTTATAGTTCTATTTACTCCGCCCTTAATACGTTTGTTCCAGATATCACTGTACCTGTATCGTCCAAGCCTCCCTGGTTCTCCAAGTATTTGTCATACTTAAAAAATAATAAATCCCGGCTCTATAAAAAGTACCAGAAGTCGGGCTCCACGTTGGCCTTAGCTCTATACTCCTCCGCTCGCTCTCTGTTCCTTGCCGTCAATAGTCAGTGTTATAATCATTACCTTTCACAATGTAGTAGTAACTTTCGTAGTGATCCTAAGAAATTCTATTCGTTCGTTAATTCTAAGCGCAAGTCAAACGTTTTTCCTCCGTCCCTTCATTACCAGAACAAAACAGAAGCTTCTGCTGTTGGTATTGCACATTTATTCGCTAACTTTTTCCAAACAACGTACTCGTCTCATATTTACAACGCATCCAATCCGTATCCGTACCAGCTACCTCAAGCTAACAGCATTTTTCTGCCCTTTTTCGAGGAAAGCGTTGTTCTGGAAGGTTTGTCATCTATGGACATATCGTTTTCTGCGGGTCCAGATAAGGTACCAAGTTGCATCTTAAAACACTGTGCCCAGTCCCTTTGCAAACCCTTGACCTTTCTCTTCAACCTCTCCTTGGAACAGTCTTGTCTCCCAGTAATTTGGAATGAGTCCTACATCATTCCGCTTCACAAAAAAGGTTCAAGATCAAACATTGAAAACTATCGTGGTATCGCAAAGCTTTCCGCCATCCCGAAGCTTCTTGAGTTCCTGGTCACCCGGCAACTGCAACATCTTTGTTGCAGCTTGATATCTCCGTCGCAACACGGTTTTTTCAGACATCGTTCAACATCGACTAACCTTCTTGAGTTTTCTAACCTAATCCACCGTGGTTTTCAAATTAGTTTGCAGACGGATGTAGTTTTTACGGACTTCAGCAAGGCATTCGATTCTGTGAACCATGCTCTGCTTATTCAAAAGCTCTCTTTATTAGGGTTCCCAACGAATCTTCTAGATTGGATTTTGTCCTATCTCTCTAACCGTACTCAACGTGTTTTGTTTTCTAACGTGTTGTCAAATACTGTTAATGTTACTTCAGGTGTGCCACAGGGAAGTCATCTGGGCCCGCTTTTGTTTATTTTATTTGTGAACGACCTTCCTCAAGTTATAACATACTCTACTACACTAATGTATGCTGATGATGTCAAAATCTGTCTTTCTTACTCTGATTGGTATTTGCACACACGCCCTCAACTTGATCTAAGTGAACTACTATTGTGGTGTTCAACTAATCTTCTTTTTCTGAACCTTTCCAAATGCAAACTTATGACATTTTACCGTCGCGCTCCTCATTTTGTCTCATATGTTCTAGGAAATCATGTCCTTGAGCGAATTTCGAGTTCAAATGACCTCGGAGTCCTTTTTGATCATAAGATGTGTTTCAACACCCATATAGCTGCAACTGTAAATAAAGCTAAGGGTGTTTTAGCGTTCATCAAGCGTTGGTCCAAGGAGTTTGACGACCCGTACGTTACGAAACAACTGTACATCTCGTTAGTACGTCCTATATTGGAGTATTGTTCTTGTGTGTGGAGCCCGCAGTATAAAGAGCAGCAGGCTGTTATTGAATCCGTGCAAAAGCAATTTTTAATTTTTCCCTTCGGAACTTTAACTGGGACTCGGGTAGAATATTGCCACCCTACCGGTCTAGGCTAAATCTTATTGACCTGCCGTCGTTGCACCATCGCAGAATATGCAATGGCGTAATGTTCGTGCACAAGCTCCTTCTTGGGACTGTTGACTCCCAAACTCTCTTGGGTCAGATTGACTTGGCCGTTCCATCCAGACCTACCCGTACTTTTAGGCCTATCCGTCTACCCATATGTAGGTCTAATTATGCTGATCATGAACCTTTTAGGGTTTTATGCCATAATTATAACTCCCTCTGTCAAACCCTATCCCCTGAACTGTCTCTTAAACTAATTGCATGCAATATTTATAATCATTTAAATTTAGCTAACTTTTAACTTATCTTTTTCCGCCTTTAGTAACTAAGTACCATTATTAACAGATAATTTGTTAATTTAATAAATAAATAAATAAATAAAAAGGACTGGGAGAGTGTATTTCTTGAAGTCGGTAAAAATCCAAGTACTCGTATATTCGGGCTAAATTAAATTGGTATCAAACCCGCCTTTCGTTCAACTAAGAAAACAATCTAACCAAAGAATAAACCACTCTGGTCTGTACTGTCATTGTTTTGATTTTGGCAGCAACCACCCGAACCTTCCTCAACTGCATCAAATAGAAACCAGTGGAAAAAGAAAATCACCGAAAATCAATCAATAGCCGCAGTTCTTGTCATTCTTTTTGACTGTCCGTTCAGTGACAGGAATTAAAAAAAAAAATATAAACCGAAAGGTGGCCACCGAGAAGGGATACTCATTTTGAGTATCGGGTATAAAAAACGAGGGGGAACGTTGTGAGTTGCAGCGGACACCGCAACTCTACAGTTATACCCGATACTAAGTCAGTATGGCTCTCCTCCGGCAGACGCCGCTAATATTGAACGACACGACAAAGAGTGCGTGCGAGAGAGACAGAAAACCAGTCTGACCGTGACGTCGGGGGCTGCGTAGCCAGTGCAAATTGATTTGTTCCTTTTGGCTATAAAAATGATCTGATCTGATCCAGATTCAGCAAACTGATAGATATTATCTATGATTCTACGTTTTTAGTTTTCTCGTATCCTCAATATTGTGGATGCAACAGATTTTCGTCCTTTGTGGGGGCGGAAGGGGGTGGGGCGAAATTTTGAGATATACGTTTTAAAGTGAGATCTAACAGGAGTGCGGATACCGAATTACTCTAGCCTTAATAGTCTCTGAGATTTGTGCATATCCCCATCCTTTGCGGGGGCGGAAGGGGGTGTGGCGAAATTTTGAACAAAATTCGTCTCGGTCCGATATATAAGGAGTGTAGATACCAAATTTGGTTGCTCTAGCTTTTATAGTCTCTGAGATCTAGGCGCTAATGTTTTACTCTAAGCAAAGCCGGCTATGCTACGTGTGTGTTAGAGAGAGACAGGGCGAGAAAAAAATGAAATTGTTTTCTTGATGCTGGCTATAATAATAATACGATCTTATTCAAATTCTGCAGTCTAAAAGATATGGTCATTCTCTACGATTCTGCGTATTATTGGTTTTCTCGTATCTTTAAAATTGTGGATGCCACAGATTTTCGTCCTTTGTGGGGGCGGAAGTGGGCGGGGCGAAGTTTTGAAATATTTTTGTAGCAGTGACATATCACAGAAGTCTGGATCCAAAACATCGTTGCTCTAGCTCTTATAGTCTTTGAGCACTAGGCGCTAATAGGGAAGGACAGACGGACAGACAGACATGGCTCAATCGACTCGGCTATTGATGCTGATCAAGAATATATATACTTTACGGGTTCGGAAACGATTCCTTCTGGACGTTACACACATCCACTTTTACCACAAATCTAGTATACCCCAATACTCATTTTGAGTATCGGGTATAATTAGTGTACATATTGAACAAGCAACTAATTGGACTGTAAAACTCTTTTGTGGGTTGCTAAATAATTTATTAAATTAATATACCCTACCGTCAATGAGAGTACACTATACCAATGCTTGAAAATTCTATTATAAGTAAGGTTCCCTTGCTGTTGCTTCTCCGAGTGTAGGAGCGGGTGAGGGTGTGGGTATAGGAGTGGATATCTGGAGTTGTACGAGTAGGTGTGCTGCGGGTATGACCGTTTTATGTTGACAACTTTTTTGTACCGACAAATGTGGCGTAAAACATGAGCAATTCTCGACTTTTTGGGACCCGACCCGAAGGACAGGACCGGACAGGACCGGACCGGGCGGGACTTTCTTATTGCTTGACAAAATAAATATTTCAGCTGTGTCCTGTCGCTTATTGTCCCCGGAGTGCCGTTGGTCAATGATGCATTTAATAGCGTTAATAGCGTGACAATAAACAATAAAGAATTTTTCAATTTTCGGTGGAGGAGGGTATCCAAGCCTGCGTGGACAGCTAAGAAGTCTGCTAAATTTTGGATTTATTCAGACCTTAAAATCTTCGACTTTCGATAAGGAACAGACTGAGTTATATACTCCGGCTCTTGGCAGCCGATGAAAGCCGTGCTATAAAAAATATATACTGTATCTGCAAATGCTAATTCTTAAGCCGGCCTAAGACTGGGCTCTTAAAAACGGAATCCTCCAGCTCGAATGACAGACTTGAGGCTTCGCGGTTCCTTGGTCTCATCCGAGGCGCAACTGTACAACAATCGGACACTAATTACCCGAAAAACGGCAAACGAAATTCTGTTCAAACCCCAAAACCCAAACTTAAAGAATTTCAATTTTCAATTGAAGTTCCTTCCATAGGAGCAATTAAAACTAATTGAATCGTTTCAAGTTTTCAGCGGGTGCGAGAGTGAACTGATGTGGAACTGACGCAATTGCAGTCAACTCGATTGCTGGGTAATGAGTGTGGTCCGAAAATGAGGATAGGAAGGCACTATCAAAACGAAGGGACAGGAGGAGGATGATGTGTCCTAGAAGTGTGCTGGACAGGGAAAGTGAAAGCAAACATTTGCTCGCCTGGCAGGAGTGTTGGTGAATATCGAAGAGGCGACTGCGGCGTCAAAAGCCGGGGCAGAAAATAAAAGAAAGCCGTAAGGCAAATAAAAAAGTTTTACTCTCCGTTCGTCTCCGTCTCCGTCTCCGTTGTTCTTGTTATTAAAGTAGTTGCTGTGACAAAGTGCAATGACGAGCAACGGTTTTATTTACACTATGACCCTCTGCCAGGCGGGCGTTGCTTGTGGGCGTGTACACACACACACCCACACGCTCAACAACACAGAACAGTGTCGCCATTTTCGAGGGAAATCTTGTGACGTTACCGTCCTTCAGTTTCGGGCGAGAACCCAGACAGGTAAAAGAATTTGCTGCTTCACCGGTCCATCGCTCCTCCGGTAACCTCGTGGCTAAAGCTTCAGAGCCAAGAGATGGTCTACGGTCCGCCCCATCACTGTCCTTGTCCCTCACTCTTTCTGAGTGTGCAATTTCCTAATGGAGCAGAGTTCGTGTTCGTGTACCCTCTGTAAGGGTATGCAAAAGCAGAAAAATGCATTGCAGAGTGCAGAAGCACGATACAGTTCGAAATGGATACGGGAATTGTCCGAAAAGCGACACTGAGCGGTTGACATTCGAGAGTCCTGTGCCGCGCCGTTTGCCTTTCAGTGGGTATCCCCCAGATGCCCGGCCAGGCGTATCCAGGACCGAATCGTACATCAATTACTGTCTAACCAAATGGCGTTCAATTAGCCCACAAGCGAATGGGACCTACGTTCCATCCAGTCACAACCCCAAGCCCCAAGGAACTGCTGTTTCTTATTCAAAATTCAAAGCAACCCAAACCAAATAGAGGGGTACAGTGAAGTGGCGCTGCGTAGCCACTGCAAATAGATTTGCATAGCCTTTTGGCTACAAAAATGATCCGATCTGATCCAGATTCAGCAATCTGATAGATATGGTTTTTATGTATGATTCTGCGTTTTTAGTTTTCTCGTATTCTCAATATTGTGGATGCAACAGATTTTCGTTCTTTGTGGGGGCGGAATGGGGTGTGGCAAAATTTTGAGATATACATTTTATAGTGAGAGCTAACAGGAGTGCGGATACCAAATTTGGTTACTCTAGCCTTAATAGTATCTGAGATTTGTGAATATCCCCAGATTTTCATCCTTTGCGTGGGCGGAAGGGGGTGTGGCGAAATTTTGAAACAAACTCGTCTCGGTCCGATATATAAGGAGTGTGGATACCAAATTTGGTTGCTCTAGCTTTTATAGTCTCTGAGATCTAGGCGCTAATGTTTTACTCTAAGCAAAGCCGGCTATGCTACGTGTGTGTTAGAGAGAGACAGGGCGAGAAAAAATGAAATTGTTTTCTTGATGCTGGCTATAATAATAATACGATCCAATTCAGATTCTGCAGTCTAAAAGATATGGTCATTCTCTACGATTCTGCGTTTTTGGTTTTCTCATATCTTTATGAGACGGACGGACGGACAGACAGACATGGCTCAATCGACTCGGCTATTGATGCTGATCAAGAATATATATACTTTATGGGGTCGGAAACGATTCCTTCTGGACGTTACACACATCCACTTTTACCACAAATCTAATATACCCCAATACTCATTTTGAGTATCGGGTATAATAACGAGGGGGAACGTTGTGAGTTGCTGCGTACACCGCAACTCTACATTTATACCCGATACTTAGTCAGTATGGCTCTCCTCCGGCAGACGCAGCTAATATTAAACGACACGACAAAGAGTGCGTGCGAGAGAGACAGAAAATCAGTCTGAGCGTGACGTCGGGCGCTGCGCGGCCAGTGCAAATTGATTTGTTCCTTTTGGCTATAACAATTATCTGATCTGATCCACATTCAGCAATCTGATATATGTGGTCGTTATCTATGATTCAGCGTTTTTAGTTTTCTCGAATCTGCAATATTGTGGATGCAACAGATTTTCGTCCTTTGTGTGGGCGGAAGGGGGTGGGGCGAAATTATGAGATATACGTTTTAAAGTGAGATCTAACAGGAGTGCGGATACCAAATTTGGTTACTCTAGCGTTAATAGTCTCTGAGATTTGTGAATATCCCCAGATTTTCGTCCTTTGCGGGGGCGGAAAGGGTTGTGGCGAAATTTTGAAACAAACTCGTCTCGGTCCGATATGTTAGGAGTGTGGATACCAAATTTGGTTGCTATAGCTTTTATAGTCTCTGAGATCTAGGCGCTAATGTTTTACTCTAAGCAAAGCCACCTGTGCTACGTGTGTGTTAGAGAGAGACAGAGCGAGAAAAAATGAAATTGTTTTCTTGATGCTGGCTATAATAATAATACGATCCAATTCAGATTCTGCAGTCTTAAAGATATGGTCATTCTATACGATTCTGCGTTTTTGGTTTTCTCATATCTTTAAAATTGTGGATGCCACAGATTTTCGTCATTTGAGGGGGGCGGGGCGAAGTTTTGAAATATTTTTGTAGCAGTGACATATCACAGAAGTCTGGATCCAAAACATCGTTGCTCTAGCTCTTATAGGCGTTGAGCACTAGGCGCTAATAGGGACGGACAGACGGACGGACGGACAGACGGACAGACAGACAGGGCTCAATCGACTCGGCTATTGATGCTGATCAAGAATATATATGTAAGATTAATAATAATGTATCGTTTATTAATAGTGTTTTTCGAAAAAGAGTACAAAGTGTATGATTTAAGATGTGCAATTAATGAGTCTGTTCTTCCGACTTTTTGTTCAACTTTCTGCTTCTACTTCCAACAACCGACTCCCGTATCGATAACCCCTTATCGGTTAGGTCTTTTAAACATCGGTTAAGTCTGGTTATATCGGTAAGGTCTTATCGATGGTATCTTAAGTTCAAATGTTAATTTAGATGGGATAGTGCTAACTGCTTGATACACTGTCCTTTACATTCGGCCCTCCTGCTCATCTTCATCTGTCCCAGATGATAATATATCATCGTTCTCTGAGACAAAACGACATAGCTTCATATTGTCACTGCTCGTTGCTGTGATATTTGGCCCCACGACTTGAGCAACCTTTCTGACGTCGTAGCGACCGTTCCGCTTTACCTTGGTGACTTCATATGGGCCTAGATACTCGCTGGCCAACTTGCGTCCTGCGACGAACTGCGTCCTCTTGATCGCGACCATGTCTCCTAGTCTGTAGCCGTGCTCAGGTCGTCGTTTTTTATCATAATAGCGCTTGTACACCTCTTGCGCCTTCTGAATGTTTTGTTTCGCTTGGTCACGCAGTTCTTGGCGCTCGTTGTTAAACTGCGTAACCAACTCCTCGTTGAGCACCTCCAATAGTCGACTTTCAGCTTGTCTGTGCATCTTTGTCCCAAACATGACCTCGAATGGCGACGACTTCAACGTAGAATGCACATGCGAATTAATCGCCATCTGGACCTGTGGCACATGCTTGTACCACTTCGTTGACTCCTGAGCTGAGAGCTTTGCGATGATACCCAAAACTGAACGGTTCACCCGCTCAATCTGACCGTTGCCTCTCGCCACACCTGTCGTTGTACACACATGTTCGACTTTGTTCTCGTTAAGAAACTCGCTGAATGCGTTGGATGTAAACGCTGCTCCTCTGTCGCTGACTATGCGCTTGGGAAAACCAAACACAAATGACCAATCTCTCAGCCTCTTCACACCTTCTTCGTGACCTGTTGACTTAGTTGGGAACAGCCACACAAACTTGGAGAATGCATCTACCACAGCAAAAATGTACTTGTATTGCTTGGCTGTCGCATCCATTGGTCCCAAATGATCAACGTGCAGCGTGTATAGTGGTGTGTCACCCTTGTCAATGCAATGAAGATAGCCTTCTTGTTTGCCCAACTTTTTGCTGAAAATTATACAACTGATACAATTAGTAATCAACTTATTTACTCTCCGTTCAAGGTGCGGAATCCAGTATTGCTGCTGAACTGAGTGCATTGTCTTCGCTGTGGAGAAATGACCAACTTCATGCGATCCTTGAATGATTTCCCTTTCCATCAGCCTTGGAACCACCAAAACGTCATTGCCATTTACAGATTTGAAGAGAAGACCTCCTTTAAGCTTGTAGTCTTGATATGGGTGCTGCTTCAGGATCTCAACTGTGGCTTTGATGAAATCGTCATCCTGCTGTGCTTTCTTTATCCGAGCTGTTAGCTCCGTCGTCACGAACATGCATGTCTGCGGAAAACGACTGAGACAGTCCACGTGTCTCATTCTGTCCCCTGGGCGGTGTACTGCTTTGAATGTAAAGTCCTCCATATACAGAATCCACTGGGAAACTTCTCTGGGTATATCTACTTTCGTTGTTGTCTGCTTAAACGCCGCACAGTCAGTGGCAAGATCAAATTTGATCCCCAACAGGTAGTGACGAAACTTCTTGAGTGCGAGGTATGCAGCTTTGACCTCCAAATAGTAACTGTGACGTTTGGACTCGGCTTGTGTAGTCTTTTTACTCCAATAGTAAATCGGGTGGAAATTGCCATCAGACTGCTGCAACAGAACTGCTCCGAAACCTTCTTTAGATGCATCCGTGTGGAGTTCCGTTGGCGCTTCTCGTGAGTATAAATGTAATACAAGTGCGATTACATGCAGATTCTTTAAGGTTTGTAGCGACTGTTGCTCTGCTTCGCCAATGTTAAAAACTGCTTCCTTCCTGAGTAGATTCGTGAGCGGCCGGGCAACTTGTGCATAGCCAGGGATGAACTTTCTGAAAAAGCCTGTGAGTCCCAGAAATGCTTGAGCTGCTTTAATGTCTTTGGGCGTAGCAAACCGACTGACAGCTGCTGTCTTCTCTTTGCCGGGCCAGATTCTCCCGTCCTCAATGATATGGCCCAGAAAGCTAATGCGTGGCTGCATGAAGCTACATTTCTTCCACTTGATCTTTAGGCCAAACTGCGCAGCTGTCTCCAGGACCAACTTTGTCTTCCTCATGCATACCTCGGGCGACGCGGCGTAAACAATTATGTCGTCCATATAAAGCTGCATAATGTCAGAGTTGATTAATTCTTGAAAAATATAGCTTACGAACCGAATGAACGCAGCTGGCGAGTTCTTGAATCCGAAAGGCGCTTTATTAAACTCGAATAATCCCTCCTTTGTAACAAAGGCCGTATACGACTTGCTTTGCTCTTCCATAGGCACATGGAAAAATCCGTTTTCAAGGTCCATTATGGTAAACCACTTAGCCGACTGCAGCTTTCCCAAGACTTCCTCCATGATCGGGACTGGGAAGCAGTCCAGCAATACCATGCTGTTTAACAAAGTCTACGCAAACTCTAAGTGTACCATCTTTTTGCTTCACGACGACAACTCTGCTCGCTACATTTGAAGACGACTTGCGCACGATTCCTTGCTCGATCCATTCTTCGACTTGCTTCTTTACGGCACTGGCTTCGTCTGTTGATAAACGACTCGGTGAGTGATGAAACGGCTTGATTACTCCGTCGGGAACTATCTTCAGTTGGATTGGAGACTGCTTTGCAACTTCTGTGGGCATTTGGTAACTGTTTCTTATCATCTGTTCAACGTCTTTTCGATATTGCGGCGGAGCTACAAAGGATGACTCTTCAGTTACATTATATATAAGAGCATGCTCATCTGTTGGCACAGGATCTGCGTCATGCTTCAAAAACGTGTATCCTTGCATATCAGCGACGAAACGGAACTTTTTAATGAAATCATGCCCCAAAAGTGCGTCGAAATCAATCTGGCTACTGGGGACTACTAAAAACTTCTGTGTGGTCAGCAACTTATCCACGGTAACTTCTGCATTAAAGTATCCAACAGGCTTTGTTGATATCTGACCCAGACCGCGCAACATAGTTGTGCACTTCAAAAGTTTAACGTTTTTCATGGTCTTCAACATACTCTCTTTGATTATGGTTACATCTGACCCTGTATCCACAAGACAGTCAACAACAATGCCGTTTATTTGAATTTTTTTCATGCGACTGCGATCCAAAATGACGCGAACTTTATCAACTTTATCAGCTTCATAAGGACAGTTACGCGAAATGTGACCATTCTGATTGCACTTAAAACACTTCGTTTCGGCTTTGCAGTCTTTGCGTTTGTGTTCTCCTGATCCACAGTTATAGCAATATTCTTTTTTACCGCTTTGCCCACTTTGCTGCTTGAAACTCGTTTTATGCTGTTCGTTATTGCCCTTCTTCTCCGATATGTTCAAACGATCATAGATATCGAACTCTTCTTTCAAGGCCTTGAAGGTCTTACAGCGATACATGGCATACTTATACTCGTTTCTTATGTCCAGACCGTTTACAATATGGCTTATAACAGCCGCGTGTTCAACATGTCCGACTGCTGCTATTTTTCTGATCTGCAGCAAGTACTCGTGCATCGACTCACTACTCTTCCTCTTTCTTTCTTGCAGCAGCTTATGAATGTCTGCACTGTTATAGCTACATGTGAATTCATCCAATAATACGTTCTTGAGTTCCTCATAGGTGCACACGCATTCAGCTTCAAGGAAAAGCTTAGCTGCACCGGTCATTTTTCCTCTGGCCTGCACATACTTTTGCTTTTCAGTAAGCTCATATGCCGTAGTAGGCCGTCAGCCATCGGGTGCTACAGGGGGACAAACGGATGACGGGTCGGCTCGCACAACTGTGAACTCGGAACTGAGGCGCAGCCGCTCCGGTTAGTAATACCCGGTGCGGTCTGCGTCTCACACCCCCCCCCTAGGACACAGAGGGTTGCGAGCGAACCGTCACCCGCCGTAACTGTGCACACCGGTGGAAGTGCGACTATACTCTCCCCGTGAGGGCGGCTGGAAACAGGTCCTAGCACGGTCATGTCTCTGCTAGGATGCTGGCGAATGGTAGTCGGGCGGAGAGAAGAAAACTCTCAGTGAAATTACCCCAATCCAAGGTGACACTGTTATATGCCGAGGGATGCATGGCCGGGGGGTGCCCGGTCGCTAATATGCGGACTCTGGATACCTGCCGATCTCCAGTTTAAATCAGGCTTCCCGGGGCAAGCGGGCTATGCCTCGGGTGACCATCCCCTTCCCGCCTACTCGTGGGAACTACTATGCCAAATAATAAACATATAAAAACCAACAAAGCCGCAAAGGAGCTCGGTACTCCTCTTAAAGTACAGGAGGGACAAGCCAATCCCTCTGCACCAGCGCCTGGGAAACCGGGTCCAAAGAAGACGGGGAAGGAGACTGAGCCGGTCCACCGTCTCCAGGCAGCAGCCGCAGCGAGGGGGGGCCCGAAAAGCCAATCGGGTCCTTCCAAGTCGGGTGGCTCCAAGGGCGAAGCGGATACCGGGGTGGCTGCCAAGCAGAGCGTAATCGCGGCTGGTAAGCGCACCGGGACCGAAGAACCCATGGGAGCCCCGGCGGGCAGCGTCTCTGCACCACGGGGTGGAAAGCCGTCGTACCAGGACAGGAGACGAGCGGCTTTCATCCTGTCCAACGAAGACCCGAACTTCAAGGCGTCAGCCGAAGGAAAGGAGCAGAGGCTGTGGGCCTGCTCAATCCTTCCACTGTTCCAGCCAGCCAAAGCCGGAAAGGGCGCAGCCAAGGCCGCCAACAAGCGGCAACGCTCAGCGGAGGACCCCGCAAATCAGCCAGCCCAAGCCCAGCAAGCCAAGCGGGTGAAGACCCACCTCACGAACCGGTCGTTCGCTGAGGTGGCGAGGGGCAGGACTCTGATCGGTGTCCTGGACAGGGGCGCCGAGGACGGCCATGTCCCTCGCGATAAGTGGCACCTGGTGGAGAACGAGCTCCAGGACCGGTTCCTACTGGAACTGGAGGAGAACGGCGGACCACCGCCAAAGTGTGAGGACGCAGGGTGGCATCAAGGCAAGGTGAAAGCCATCGCCTGCCAAGACGCTCGCTCTGCGGCCCTCTACATGAAGGCGGTGGCGGCCCTAAAAGAGGTCTATCCAGGGGCGAAACTGGAGGCCGTGAAGTGGGAAGATGTCCCTAGTCGCCCGAGAGCCAGAGCGTGGGTCTCGGCTAAGCCTGCAGAGCCTGAGAAGATCCTCAGGTTACTGCAGGTCTGCAACCCCCACCTTCCACCTTCCTACATCCGATTGGAAGGTGGCAAAGGTGGAGGATATCCAAGGGCAGAGGCGCCAGATTATCCTCGTCCTAAATGAGGAATCCATTGATCTCCTCGCAAAGTCGGACGGTGTAGTGGATTATGGCTACAAGAAGGTCACCATATCCACTTACAAGTTCGATCGCAAGGGCAGGAAAGCGGAGGTCGAGCCAGACCCGGAGCTGCCGGAGATCCCGAAAGAGGGGGCCTCGTGCGAGGAAGACAACCCGGCGTCGGATGCGGCGTCCATGATGTCGGACGATATCTTGGACGACTACGCGTTCGACGAGAGCGACCTAGCCAGAGGTCTCAGCCACATCGTTGTCGGGGAGGAGCCGGAGTCCCCTGACAGCGATCTAGAAGCAACAATGGTGGAGGCGAGCCTCAGGAATGTCGTTGACGCTCCTGCAGATAAACCTCCACCATTGTAAGGCAGCATGCGCTGCTGTACTGCTCCACCTGGCCAAGGGTGGAGCCGACATAGTCCTCATTCAGGAGCCCTGGATCCTCGGAAACAGGGTCTCCGGTCTGAGGACTTCTGACTACAAGCTATATGTAGCTGAAACCGCAGGTAAAATTCGTACCTGCATTCTTGCAAAAAGAGAGTTGCACCTATTTTTGCTCCCAAATTTCAGCAATGAAGACCACACCGCAGTGAGCCTCGAAGGCCAGGAGCGCTCACTGAGGATCTGCTCCGCATACATGGGGCATGAACAACCAGACCCCCCTCCACACGCGCCTCTCCGGGCTCTAATCGCAGACTGCTCGGCCAAGGACATCGGCCTAATTGTGGGGTGCGATGCCAATGCACATCACTGTCAGTGGGGAAGCACTGACACAAACGAAAGGGGTGAGTACCTTTTCAGTTACTTACTGACCACTCAGATGGTCTTACTAAACCGGGGTAGTGATCCCACCTTTATCATTAAAAACCGCAAGGAGGTCCTGGACCTCACGCTCCGGAAAGCCTCCCGGAGACTCTTCAATAAAGCTAAGGCTGAAAACGTTGAGCAAAACTGGGCCGAATACAAGGCCAGTCTGTCAACCTACAACAAAGAACTTAGAAAAGCCAAACGCGCCTCCTGGCGTAAGTTTTGCAGCGAAATCGAGAGTAACTCAGAAGCCTCACGCTTGCGCAGAGTTATCTCGAAGACAACACCCACCCTGGGCTACTTGAAGAACACCGACCAGTCGTGGACTACGTCCAGCGAGGAGTCGCTAAATCTTCTCCTAAATACCCACTTCCCTGGCTGCGATGAAAACAGACCCAACTACCTCGCGCCTCCTTCTGTCGCCTCAAATGCCATCTTGGGACTGCTAAGCCAGGAGAACATTTCCTGGGCGATCAGAAGCTTTAAACCCTACAAGTCCGCGGGCCAGACGGCATTTTCCCTGCCCAACTGATTCACGCGGGACATAAAGCCATTAACTGGCTCAAAATAATTTACGAGGGAATCTTCTCCCACGGGTGCATTACTGACACCTGGCTTCAGACCAAAGTCGTATTCATACCCAAGGCAGGCAAGCCCTCGCACACTGCCCCAAAAGATTTCAGACCCATAAGTCTATCGTCTTTTCTTCTAAAGGCGATGGAGCGGCTCCTGGGGCTGCATCTAACGGCGTGCATTCCGTCCAGTCTGATCTCAGACTCCCAGCATGCCTATCGGAAGGGAAGATCCACCGAAACGGCCCTACACTCGATCACATCGATCATCGAAGCATCCCTTAATTTTAAGGAGTACACCCTAGTAGCCTTCCTCGACATAGAAGGCGCCTTTAACAACATCCTTCCGACCGCCATCACGGGCGCACTGACGGATCTGGGCGTTGACTCCAGGACGGTGAGCCTGATCGATCAGATGCTACAATGCAGGACGGTTGAGGCATCACTGGGGACGTCAACGTGTACCAGATTTGTCAGCAGAGGCACACCGCAGGGCGGAGTCCTCTCGCCCCTCCTATGGAACGTGGCAGTGAACACACTGCTGCGTGAGATAGAGGGGGGTGGCTGCCGTGTGGTGGCGTACGCGGACGATGTTGCCATAGCATTCTCCGG
The DNA here is from genome assembly GCF_003369915.1 of Drosophila miranda. Classification (NCBI taxonomy): domain Eukaryota; kingdom Metazoa; phylum Arthropoda; class Insecta; order Diptera; family Drosophilidae; genus Drosophila; species Drosophila miranda. Next base: position 16,399,597 of record NW_022881603.1, read on the forward strand.
AATTTCCGCAGACATTGTGTGAGTGCATGACAAGTACTCTCACGAAAATGTCGAAATGGGCAGACAAATGCGGGTTAGGCGTCAACCCGTCTAAAACGGAACTGGTGCTTTTCACTAGGAAGTACAAAGTTCCGGTACTGATTCCCCCAAGACTATGTGGGGAAACGCTAGTCTTCAGCAACAACGCCAAGTATCTTGGCCTAATCCTCGATAGAAAGCTCGATTGGAAATTGAGCATAGAGGATAGAGTAAAGAAGGCCACAGTGGCCCTCTATACCTGCAGGAAAGCCATCGGACTAAAATGGGGAATGACCCCTATATAGTTCGGTGGCTCTACACCGCCATCATACGACCAATCATGCTCTATGGAGTGGTGGTATGGTGGCCAGCCTTGGACAGAAGGACATGCCTCAATAAACTCAGCAGAGTTCAACGCATGGCAGAGCTATGCATAACTGGCGGGCTACGCACTACTCCAGGGGAAGCCCTGGATACTGTGCTGGACCTACTCCCTGTGGATCTCATGGGAAAGAAGGTGGCAACACTTTCCGCCCTCAGAATGAGAGAAGCCAGACTGTGGAAAGCATCCGCGGTTGGGCACTCGGGAATCCTGATGAGACTCCCGCAATTACCAGAGAGGACAGATTACTGTATCCCCAGTGATCACCTCTCGACGCCCTTCCAGGTATCAATCCCATCTAGGGAGGACTGGGAGATGGGCGAACCAGGACCTGCAAATGCGGTCCACTTCTACACTGGTGGCTCAAAGCTAGACGGCCGCGTGGGAGGCGGAGTCTACTGCAGCGAGCTGAACATCAGTCATTACTTCAGGCTCCCGGATCACTGTAGTGTGTTCCAAGCGGAGGTTGAAGCCATCAAGGAGGCCATTTCGATCGTCTCCAAATTACTTCTAGATACGCACTTAGTGTGCGTCTTCTCGGACAGCCAAGCAGCTATCAAAGCTCTAGGCTCAATATCGTCGAACTCAGCGACTGTAAATGACTGCCGCAGGTCTCTGCACGAGATCGCAGAGCAGTTAGATCTCTTCCTTATATGGGTCCCCGGCCACAGGGACATCGAGGGGAATGACGCCGCCGACGAGCTAGCCAGGCAGGGTACTACGATTCCTCTCCTACCGGAGAGGGAGCAAGTAGCGATGCCCTTGGCTACGTGCAGGCTCCTAACGCACGAATTGTTCGAGCAAAATGCCAATAGGAGATGGCAGCAAACCGTTTCCTGTAAAGTCTCAAGATTGATATGGCCATATCGATCGAAGAAGCGCTCAGCAGAGCTGTATAAGCTCAGCAGAGCACAGTGCTCTGCAGTTACTAGAGCCATTACGGGACACTGGCAGATCGGCACTCACGCCTCTAGACTGTCAATCCCTCATAACGACTTCTGCAGGAGTTGTCGCGACGAGGAGGAGGAGGAATCGGTCCCCCACTTCTTCTGCCACTGCCCAGCCCTTGGAAATCGTCGTCTTCGTATTCTCGGGGCCGCTTTCCTCACGGACATTTCGGACCTGTCCGTAATCAAACCAGGGACCTTGTCCAAATACATCCAAGCCACCGGATGGGACTGCCCTTAACCTGCAGTAGTATGCTCTCACGGTTCGGGCAACGCGAAGGGGCACATGCCCATGCGGCAACACAACGGACCTTTTATAGGTCCAAGTGAGCTTGGGGGCGGGAGGCTCTTATCCCCCCCCCCCCCCCCCCCCCCCCCCCCCCCCCCCCCCCCCCCCCCCACCCGGCTACCGCCTTAACCTAACCTAACCTAAGCTCATATGCGTCGGCATTTTTTTCGAATATCTCAAACCATTTTTCTATGGGAACCGATTTTCCATCACAATCGCTCACAACTTTTGTAAAATTATCTGGAGCGATCTTCATTTCTCGTTGCTCATCGCAAAGCAGTTTCAAACTTAGCAACTTTATCATTTGATCAATCTTGTCATCAGTATTCTTTTCTGCATTTTCTAAATCTTCCATCCCGTTTGCACTCGGGCGCGACGTTCCTGGTACGGCTTCTTCCTTCTCTCTCTCTTTCCAGTGCAACGGCGGCGGTGTTTGCATCATTTTGCGGCTCTTTTTGACTTGTGTCTGTGTACCCGACGAGTGCTTGTATTTTCTGTTTATAAGTGTGTATCACACACAACGTGCCTGTGCGTGTTTTTTCTGCTTGTGTACGTACTGCGCACGGACAAGGCGACGCTGCGGCGCGACAATGAATTTCACAATTTTCCAACCGAATTAAACGACCGATCTTTTATTAAACTCCGTGTCTACTGTTAGGCTCACAGAATTTGGATTGTTCAACTTAATGTTTATAGCCACCAACAACAACTTTACAGCTTTATGTAGCTACAAACAACAACTTTAACAACTTTTCAACAATCCTCTTCTTGCATCAGCTTCTGCTTTCTTCTGTTTTTCTTTTTCACACACTCCGAGCTCTGTATTCGACGCGGACGAGCCCCCAAATGTAAGATTAATAATAATGTATCGTTTATTAATAGTGTTTTTCGAAAAAGAGTACAAAGTGTATGATTTAAGATGTGCAATTAATGAGTCTGTTCTTCCGACTTTTTGTTCAACTTTCTGCTTCTACTTCCAACAACCGACTCCCGTATCGATAACCCCTTATCGGTTAGGTCTTTTAAACATCGGTTAAGTCTGGTTATATCGGTTAGGTCTTATCGATGGTATCTTAAGTTCAAATGTTAATTTAGATGGGATAGTGCTAACTGCTTGATACACTGTCCTTTACATATATACTTTATGGGGTTGGAAACGATTCCTTCTGGACGTTACACACATCCATTTTCACCACAAATCTAATATACCCCAATACTCATTTTGAGTATCGGGTATAACAACGAATATTTGGCAACTGTCGCGCCTCGCGAGGTGCTGCCCGGACGCGTCAAAAGGCAAAAAATGAAAAGGTATAATAAAGAAACGAGGAGGAACGTTGTGAGTTGCAGCGGACACCGCAACTCTACAGTTATACCCGATACTAAGTCAGTATGGCTCTCCTCCGGCAGGAGCCGCTAATATTGAACGACACGACAAAGAGTGCGTGCGAGAGAGACAGAAAATCAGTCTGACCGTGACGTCGGGGGCTGCGTAGCCAGTGCAAATTGATTTGTTCCTTTTGGCTATAAAAATGATCTGATCTGATCCAGATTCAGCAATCTGATAGATATTATCTATGATTCTACGTTTTTAGTTTTCTCGTATCCTCAATATTGTGGATGCAACAGATTTTCGTCCTTTGTGGGGGCGGAAGAGGGTGGGGCAAAATTTTGAGATATACGTTTTAAAGTGAGATCTAACAGGAGTGCGGATACCAAATTTGGTTACTCTAGCCTTAATAGTCTCTGAGATTTGTGCATATCCCCAGATTTTCATCCTTTGCGTGGGCGGATGGGGGTGTGGCGAAATTTTGAAACAAACTCGTCTCGGTCCGATATATAAGGAGTGTGGATACCAAATTTGGTTGCTCTAGCTTTTATAGTCTCTGAGATCTAGGCGCTAATGTTTTACTCTAAGCAAAGCCGGCTATGCTACGTGTGTGTTAGAGAGAGACAGGGCGAGAAAAAATGAAATTGTTTTCTTGATGCTGGCTATAATAATAATACGATCCAATTCAGATTCCGCAGTCTTAAAGATATGGGCATTCTCTACAATTTTACGTTTTTGTTTTTCTCGTATCTTTAAAATTGTGAATGCCACAGATTTTCGTCTTTTGTGGGGGCGGAAGTGGGCGGGGCGAAGTTTTGAAATATTTTTGTAGCAGTGACATATCACAGAAGTCTGGATCCAAAACATCGTTGCTCTAGCTCTTATAGTCTTTGAGCACTAGGCGCTAATAGGGACGGACAGACGGACAGACGGACGGACGGACAGACGGACAGACAGACAGACAGACATGGCTCAATCGACTCGGCTATTGATGCTGATCAAGAATATATATACTTTATGGGGTCGGAAACGATTCCTTCTGGACGTTACACACATCCACTTTTACCACAAATCTAATATACCCCAATACTCATTTTGAGTATCGGGTATAAAAAGGAAATACGTGAAATGTTACATAATTCATGGTGGCAACGAGCACAGTCTGGCCCCATCACGCCCACTCTGGCTCTCAGTTTTAGTATCAGTCACAGACTCTCGCAGGATTCGCATAAATATACAATTTAGTTTAGGCATTTAAATATTTCTTTTCCCGCCCTCCCTTCCCCTTCAGTCTTGCGACGAGCCGAGCCGGCAGCCAGCAGCTACGTTCCAAGGTTTCCTTCAGGATATGCACGCCCCCTTTATTCATCGGAACCTGACACTAATGAAAAAAGCGAAATCGTGTCGAGAGCTGAGAGTTCGATGCGACTAAAGGGAAAAAACATTAAAGTGTGTTATAAATTTTTAAAGGTATTTCGGGGAGATACCTTGTCCTGGAAATAAACATGGGTAAAATTTTAGAATAGTTTTTCTAAATAAAGATACCGAAACAACTTGGGTGACTGCAATTTTGTATTTTAATACGACGAAAAAAAGGCCTACGGTGGCAAAGCGGGGCGAATTCGCCAAGAGCGAGAGAGCGAGCTTTTATTGCGCTCCCGCTTTGCCCTAGCCTAACTTACACTAGACTTCATGAAATACTATCCTAATAACAATTATTATTCTCCAAATGGCGCTACACCGGCCCCGTTGAAGGCCTGAAAGGCTTCAAACCATTGGCAGAAGCGCCAACTTGTGGATTGGCCTCCTGAAAGTGGCTCCGCTGCTCGTCCTTAGGTCGACCACTCTGACCCTTCCGTCCTGCCCGGCGGTTGTTCCGACCACCCTTCCGAGGAGCCACTGTTGAGGGGGCAGGTTGTCCTCGGCGACGATTACGAGGTCGCCTTCCTTTATGTTTGGCTCCTCCTGGTGCCACTTGCATCTTATTTGCAATCCCAGCACATACTCCCGGGACCATCGCTGCCAGAACATTTGCCTGGCTGACGAGACAAGCCGCCATCGCTTTAAGCAGCTCAGCCCCTCCTGGTCCGGGGTCCTGGGTGCTGGGGGTGCGATGAGCGGCCCGCCTGTCAGCAGGTGCCCGGGAGTCAGCGCGTCTCCGTCGCTTGGGTCTGGGCTTAGGGGTCCTAGCGGGCGCGAGTTGAGTACCGCCTCGATCCCGACCAGCACGGTCTCCAGCTCCTCTGCGGTGAGGAGAGCGCTTCCGACTGCCCGTAGGAGTAGGCCCTTGGCAGACTTCACACCGGCCTCCCAAAGTCCGCCCATGTGCGGTGCTCGAGGCGGTATGAAGGCAAACTCGCACCCGCTTCTTGACGCAAATTCGCGTATCGCGTCCGCTTCCGCCTCTATCTTCCTCCGCAGTTCGCTGAAGTGGCGACTTGCTCCGACGAAATTTGTCGCGTTGTCGCAGTTCACGCGTTGCGGACATCCTCGACGACCGACGAACCTTTGGAATGCCAACAAGAAGGAATTAGTCGTCAAATCGGAGACAATTTCTAAGTGAACCGCCTTGGACGCAAAACAGACAAATAACGCTATGTAGGACTTATAAGGGGGCCTTCCACTAATTTTCAGAGTCGTATAGACTGGGCCACAAAAATCAACGCCACATACTGAAAATGGGCTGAGAGCACGGAGCCGGTCTGCGGGTAAGTTGCCCATCATTTGGGTCTGGAGTAGCGGCTTGCATTTAAAGCAACGAATACACGACCTAACTGTCGCCCTGCAGACCGCCTGAGCATTCACTATCCAAATGCGCTGTCTAAGGATACTCACGAGTGCTCGTGGGCCGGCATGAAAATTCGTTTGATGCAGATAGCGAACGTATGTCTGCACAAACTGCGAGCGTTTTGTCAATAACAAGGGAAACTTGGCATTATATGACATAGGAGCGTTAACTAGTCGCTCCCAACTCGCAACAACGAAAAAGAGCACCATGTCCCAGCCTCTTCATGGATGAAGGGATTCAAGCGCTGAAGACTGGGGCCTAACTTGGTGCCTTTACGAACCCTTTCAATATCTTCTTGAGACTCATTTTTCTGTGTTATTTCGACTATTTTTAGAAACGCCTCGTCGTATTCTACGGATGACGGAATTTTTCCAAAGTTGAGACTTTTGTCTTTGCATTTTCGGATGAAGCGGAACACGAAAACGAACACTCTTAGCAGTTTGAGGTGTGACGAGTATCCCTCGATTACATCCACTAAGTAATTTGGCTTGGCCGCGGCGGTCAGTCCGACCGATTTCTTCCGACTTCCCATCTGTATCTCTTCTTCAGAAAGCTCGAAGTGTGGATTTCTGGGCCAGCTCTCTTCTTCAAACTTTAAGAACTCTGGTCCACCAAACCAGATCGACTGCACGATTTCCTCTACGTCACAACCTCTCGAAACTATGTCTGCTGGGTTCTGTTTTGTTGGCACATGCCGCCACGTAGCTTCACTTGACCACTCTTGAATCTCCCCTACTCGGTTCGCAACGAATGTTGACAACGACGAAGGGTGGGATCTGATCCAATGAAGAGTAACTTCTGAATCTGACCAGAATATCATTTTATCAATTGGAACCTTGAGCAGTGATTTGATTCGGTGACAAAGGTCTGCTAGAAGGTGAGCGGCACATAACTCAAGCCTTGGAAGCGTTTTCGTCTTGAGTGGCGCTACTTTCGACTTTGCAGTCAACAAGGAGACCTTGAAACCTTCTGCAGTCTTTCTACGGATATAGACGCAGGCTCCATAAGCTCTCATGGATGCGTCGGCAAAGGCATGTACTTGAATCGGTGACATGGGATCAGTATGCACAAATCGAGGTATGGTAATCTTCTCCAACTGACCCAAGGATTCTTTTAATAAGTTCCATGCTGTTTCCAAGTTCATTGGAATTGACTCATCCCAATCTAGCTTGTTGAGCCAAAGCTCCTGCAGTAGGATCTTTCCCTTAATTACTAAAGGACTTAACAAGCCAAGGGGGTCAAACAGCTTTGATGTCACCGATAATATGTTCCGTTTTGACGCTCGGAGACCCATAACTGACGTGTCAATTTGGAACTTAAAGACGTCTTCGTGTGGCAGCCACGATATTCCTAACGCCTTAGTTGACTCTGAGTCCGAGATCGTTATCGGTTTAACTGTGCTCTCGGATGCGGTGACCTCAGGTGAGTTCGAAAACCTTTTAGTCAATTCAAACCCAGCGGTTTGAAGAACCTGAGCCACATCAGACTTAATTGTCTTTAACTCCTCTACGCAACCAGCACCAGTCAACATGTCATCGACATAGAAGTCGGAGTCAATAACTTCAGCAGCTTTAGGGAATGAGAGTTTTGCAGACTCACTCAACCTCTTCAAACACCGAATAGCCAAAAATGGGGCTGGTCCAGTCCCATATGTTACGGTGTTGAGCTGGTATATTCTCAAGGACTCAGACGGGTCTCTTCTCCACACTATGAGCTGAAATTGTCTATCCGCATCAGCAACCCAGACTTGGCGATACATCTTCTTGACATCGGCTGTCAAGGCGTACCTGTGTAGTCTGAATCGGAGCAATGTCGAATACAGCTCATCCTGTATCGTAGGACCGACCATCAATATGTCGTTCAAGGCCACCTGAGAGGACGTTTTACAAGACGCATCGAAAACGACGCGGAGCTTGGTCGACGTGCTTTGAGGCCTCAACACACACTGATGTGGAATGAAATAATGTGGAGTTTTGGGGATTGTGTTGTCTGTGGTAGACATGTGACCCAAGGAGAGGTACTCTTCCATGAACTCCAAGTACATTTTCTTCAACTCGGGGTCACGAGACAATCTTTTTTCAAGCGATAAAAACCGCCGTTTAGCCACTTCAAAGGAGTTGCCTAAGATACTGGGATCTGATTTGAACGGCAGTCTTACTTTAAACCGACCTGAAGGCACGACCTGAGTAGTCCTTCTATAATGCTTTTCACATAACTTGTGTTCAGGAGATAAAGACTTTTTAGAACACGGCAATTCTTCCAGTGACCAAAACTTTTGTAATGTATTGTCGATGTGGATCACTGACTCTTCTCGACAACTCAAACAATTCCTACCTTCTTGGGTGGCAGTCACCTTTGGAGTGTATCTGCCCGACACAATCCAGCCGAGAAGCGTTTTCTGCAGAGTTGGATAGTCAGGACCTTGTCGAATCTGACCAACAGATAAAAGTTCGAAAAATGTTTCTGCACCTATCAACATATCTATCTTCTGTGGCTTGATGAAATATGGGTCTGCAAGTGGTAAGTTCTTCGGGATTTTCCAGTCACTCACGTTAAGTGTCTTATCAGGGTGATACCCCGAAATGGACTTTAGAATCCAGAAATCAACCGAAAACTCACTACCAGTAATTCGCGACTTCACCACCGTGTGTATCTTTTTCTTGACTTGTGAATTGGATTCACCAATACCAAGCAAGTTGATACACGACTCCTCCCTACGGATCTGTAAGCGCTGTGCTAAGTCCTCAGTTATAAAATTGGTTTGAGACCCCGAGTCAAGCAGAGCTCGGGCCAAAACATGTTCACCATTATTTGTTCGGACGCTTACGATCGACGTAGCCAGAATAACTCTAACCATAGCTGTCGCATGGAGAGCATGCGAAGTGGAAGGTTGATTCTGATTAAGAGGAGGAGGAGAAGAATTCTCTGGGGGTGATGGTAACGCTAGACTTTTATTCGCCACTGTGTATCTATGCAATAAGGTATGGTGTGAGCAGCTACACACTCGACACTTCTTAGCTTTGCATCGTACTACAGAGTGGCCTGGCTGCAGACAATTGATGCACAAGGATGCAGTTTTTGCGAATTCGAACCTTTGCATTACTGCCAGCCGACCAAATGGACTGCAATCTGTCAACAAATGGCCTTTCGCATTGCAGTAGCTGCATTGTTGGTTTTTGGTATTCGCGGTGGAACACGCGAATGAGCTCCGATTATGCGGCTTGCTTGGCACCGTTTTCTGCTCCTGCTTTGGTTTGTCCGAATTTTCGGCCGAAAGATGCTGATGTCTGCGATTAAGCAACTTTTCACAGTCCGTCCAAAGTGGCAGTTTGTCATAATCGAGCTGTTCTTCTCATTTCTCTTTGGTCACAGGATCGACTCTGCTCAAGACGAGATGAATAATCATCGCATTCGAGATCTTTTTATCATCGCCTATCGACAACAACGAACCATATATGGATGAGGCGGTATCGATAAGGTTTCTTAAGGACGATGCTGATTGCTGGGTCATTTTGGGAAGACTAAATAGGGCATCAATGTGATTTTTAAAGATCAGACAATCATTATCGTAGACCCGTTTTAAGCTAGCCATTGCTTTCTCGTAGCTGGTCTCGGTTACTTGGAAAGCCCTAAATGTTCCCAACGCTTCACCGGAGAGACACGAAAGCAAATGGTTGAACTTTTCGATAATTGGAATGCTTTGGTCATTGTGAACTAGAGTCTCAAATAAACCTATGAAGTTTTTAAAGTCCGAAAAGTTGCCGCTGAACTGCGGCAGAGCTAACTTCGGAAGGCGAGCACGAGTTGGGCCATCATAAGCTGGTACTGCCGGTATTGTCTCATCAGCTGTCTTTAATGCGCATATGAGAGACATTAATTTTGCCTTTGTGACAATTGAGAGTTCTTCCAACTCGACTCCAAATTCATCGTCAATGTCTATATCTTCAATCTTATCTTGAAGTTCGCGTGCCGTGTCAATGCTACGCATCAGCGTTTCGAGTCTGCACTCGAGCTCCGTCAATACCAGCGGAATATTCCCCGCTTCTAAACGGTCCGCTAATAAACGAATGCCTTTGACACGGCAACTGCGCTTTTTCTTCAGCTCTTCAAGGGCAATATTGTTCGCTTTTGAGGTCATATTGATTCTCAATACAAGCAACTGAAGGCGAAAGATCGTTTCTAATAATCGTATTTAATGCCGAGGCACTCAATGAAATAATGGGTAATTGTACCCAAACGAGGTGAAAAACCAATATACCCGAAAAATTTAGGGTAGAGCGTCGCTTGGCTGGCGCGTATACGAAAACCACACAAGAATAGCAACGAACTGCACTGGTGACAAGCGAAAACGAAAAATTTCACCGCTGCAGTTCTGAAGAATGGATGTTGTGTATACGTATGCACCGACAACGATCGACGCTAAATTGATTTGCGAGGCACGACTTTGTCTTAATTGATAGTTGGATCCTATTGACACCAAACGAATATACCCGACGAAAACAGGGTAGCGCGTCACTTGGTATTTGGTTTGGATCAAGCGCGCCAAACAAAAGAACAACGATAAGCAACGGTGAAGAGCGAAAGCGAGACGAAAAAATTCACCGCTGCAGCTGCGTATTGGTATGCGTGCTTGGCCAACGACCCAACTATACATATATTTGACACAACGAAAACGAGACAGGGGAAAGGGGTGACAGCGATTGCAGTTAAAATGAGTTTTATGTGTAGTTATTGCGTCCAAGAGGGTTAGATGTACATACATATGTATATATGTATTAATATATATGTATATGCTCAACTCTAACTACAGCATGCAATCTAGCTCATACGTATGTATGTGCCAAGAATTGAAAGCGAGGTGCAATTGTTTCAGCACAAGACAATAATTGCGAGTTTTTTAATCTTTTCGTCTTCACTCGAGCTTTCAATTTTTTGCACAGATACCTCTTGAGAAGATTGGAAATTCCAGGTGCTGTACTCTCCTCTTCTTATACTGGATGCTCCACTTGGATCTTCTTGGGTAGATGGTATATGTGTATCTCCTTTTGTATATAGCTGCAGACAGGGTATTGCACGACCGACGCGGTGATTTTTAGTTTTGTTTGTTGAATTATTTGCACACACGTCGCGGTCAATTTGGCAATTTAGCTGCAGCACATTCGCATGTACATGTATGTAGGTATAATAGATTTTGGCTATTTATCTTTTCTCCACTGTCACTTTTGCCTTCCACTTGAATTAATACGTTTAAATTGCAAGTCCACCCGGGGGCGCCATGAAATTTTAGAATAGATTTTCTAAATAAAGATACCGAAACAACTTGGGTGACTGCAATTTTGTATTTTAATACGACGAAAAAAAGGAGTGCGTGCGTTCGTTTTCATGGATTTTTCTCGACTTCCTTCATATATTAAAACAATTTCTTCTGTGTCTACCTTACCTACGGTGGCAAAGCGGGGCGAATTCGCCAAGAGCGAGAGAGCGAGCTTTTATTGCGCTCCCGCTTTGCCCTAGCCTAACTTACACTAGACTTCATGAAATACTATCCTAATAACAATTATTATTCTCCAAATGGCGCTACACCGGCCCCGTTGAAGGCCTGAAAGGCTTCAAACCATTGGCAGAAGCGGCAACTTGTGGATTGGCCTCCTGAACGTGGCTCCGCTGCTCGTCCTTAGGTCGACCACTCTGACCCTTCCGTCCTGCCCGGCGGTTGTTCCGACCACCCTTCCGAGGAGCCACTGTTGAGGGGGCAGGTTGTCCTCGGCGACGATTACGAGGTCGCCTTCCTTTATGTTTGGCTCCTCCTGGTGCCACTTGCATCTTATTTGCAATCCCAGCACATACTCCCGGGACCATCGCTGCCAGAACATTTGCCTGGCTGACGAGACAAGCCGCCATCGCTTTAAGCAGCTCAGACCCTCCTGGACCCGGGTCCTGGGTGCTGGGGGGGCGATGAGCGGCCCGCCTGTCAGCAGGTGCCCGGGAGTCAGCGCGTCTCCGTCGCTTGGGTCTGGGCTTAGGGGTCCTAGCGGGCGCGAGTTGAGTACCGCCTCGATCCCGACCAGCACGGTCTCCAGCTCCTCTGCGGTGAGGAGAGCGCTTCCGACTGCCCGTAGGAGTAGGCCCTTGGCAGACTTCACACCGGCCTCCCAAAGTCCGCCCATGTGCGGTGCTCGAGGCGGTATGAAGGCAAACTCGCACCCGCTTCTTGACGCAAATTCGCGTATCGCGTCCGCTTCCGCCTCTATCTTCCTCCGCAGTTCGCTGAAGTGGCGACTTGCTCCGACGAAATTTGTCGCGTTGTCGCAGTTCACACGCTCCAGACATCCTCGACGACCGACGAACCTTTGGAATGCCAACAAGAAGGAATTAGTCGTCAAATCGGAGACAATTTCTAAGTGAACCGCCTTGGACGCAAAACAGACAAATAACGCTATGTAGGACTTATAAGGGGGCCTTCCACTAATTTTCAGAGTCGTATAGACTGGGCCACAAAAATCAACGCCACATACTGAAAATGGGCTGAGAGCACGGAGCCGGTCTGCGGGTAAGTTGCCCATCATTTGGGTCTGGAGTAGCGGCTTGCATTTAAAGCAACGAATACACGACCTAACTGTCGCCCTGCAGACCGCCTGAGCATTCACTATCCAAATGCGCTGTCTAAGGATACTCACGAGTGCTCGTGGGCCGGCATGAAAATTCGTTTGATGCAGATAGCGAACGTATGTCTGCACAAACTGCGAGCGTTTTGTCAATAACAAGGGAAACTTGGCATTATATGACATAGGAGCGTTAACTAGTCGCTCCCAACTCGCAACAACGAAAAAGAGCACCATGTCCCAGCCTCTTCATGGATGAAGGGATTCAAGCGCTGAAGACTGGGGCCTAACTTGGTGCCTTTACGAACCCTTTCAATATCTTCTTGAGACTCATTTTTCTGTGTTATTTCGACTATTTTTAGAAACGCCTCGTCGTATTCTACGGATGACGGAATTTTTCCAAAGTTGAGACTTTTGTCTTTGCATTTTCGGATGAAGCGGAACACGAAAACGAACACTCTTAGCAGTTTGAGGTGTGACGAGTATCCCTCGATTACATCCACTAAGTAATTTGGCTTGGCCGCGGCGGTCAGTCCGACCGATTTCTTCCGACTTTCCATCTGTATCTCTTCTTCGGAAAGCTCGAAGTGTGGATTTCTGGGCCAGCTCTCTTCTTCAAACTTTAAGAACTCTGGTCCACCAAACCAGATCGACTGCACGATTTCCTCTACGTCACAACCTCTCGAAACTATGTCTGCTGGGTTCTGTTTTGTTGGCACATGCCGCCACGTAGCTTCACTTGACCACTCTTGAATCTCCGCTACTCGGTTCGCAACGAATGTTGTCAACGACGAAGGGTGGGATCTGATCCAATGAAGAGTAACTTCTGAATCTGACCAGAATATCATTTTATCAATTGGAACCTTGAGCAGTGATTTGATTCGGTGACAAAGGTCTGCTAGAAGGTGAGCGGCACATAACTCAAGCCTTGGAAGCGTTTTCGTCTTGAGTGGCGCTACTTTCGACTTTGCAGACAACAAGGAGACCTTGAAACCTTCTGCAGTCTTTCTACGGATATAGACGCAGGCTCCATAAGCTCTCATGGATGCGTCGGCAAAGGCATGTACTTGAATCGGTGACATGGGATCAGTACGCACAAATCGAGGTATGGTAATCTTCTCCAACTGACCCAAGGATTCTTTTAATAAGTTCCATGCTGTTTCCAAGTTCATTGGAATTGACTCATCCCAATCTAGCTTGTTGAGCCAAAGCTCCTGCAGTAGGATCTTTCCCGTAATTACTAAAGGACTTAACAAGCCAAGGGGGTCAAACAGCTTTGATGTCACCGATAATATGTTCCGTTTTGTCGCTCGGAGACCCATAACTGACGTGTCAATTTGGAACTTAAAGACGTCTTCGTGTGGCAGCCACGATATTCCTAACGCCTTAGTTGACTCTGAGTCCGAGATCGTTATCGGTTTAACTGTGCTCTCGGATGCGGTGACCTCAGGTGAGTTCGAAAACCATTTAGTCAATTCAAACCCAGCGGTTTGAAGAACCTGAGCCACATCAGACTTAATTGTCTTTAACTCCTCTACGCAACCAGCACCAGTCAACATGTCATCGACATAGAAGTCGGAGTCAATAACTTCAGCAGCTTTAGGGAATGAGAGTTTTGCAGACTCACTCAACCTCTTCAAACACCGAATAGCCAAAAATGGGGCTGGTCCAGTCCCATATGTTACGGTGTTGAGCTGGTATATTCTCAAGGACTCAGACGGGTCTCTTCTCCACACTATGAGCTGAAATTGTCTATCCGCATCAGCAACCCAGACTTGGCGATACATCTTCTTGACATCGGCTGTCAAGGCGTACCTGTGTAGTCTGAATCGGAGCAATGTCGAATACAGCTCATCTTGTATCGTAGGACCGACCATCAATATGTCGTTCAAGGCCACCTGAGAGGACGTTTTACAAGACGCATCGAAAACGACGCGGAGCTTGGTCGACGTGCTTTGAGGCCGCAACACACACTGATGTGGAATGAAATAATGTGGAGTTTTGGGGATTGTGTTGTCTGTGATAGACATGTGACCCAAGGAGAGGTACTCTTCCATGAACTCCAAGTACATTTTCTTCAACTCGGGGTCACGAGACAATCTTTTTTCAAGCGATAAAAACCGCTGTTTAGCCACTTTAAAGGAGTTGCCTAAGATCCTGGGATCTGATTTGAACGGCAGTCTTACTTCAAACCGACCTGAAGGCACGACCTGAGTAGTCCTTCTATAATGCTTTTCACATAACTTGTGTTCAGGAGATAAAGACTTTTTAGAAGACGGCAATTCTTCCAGTGACCAAAACTTTTGTAATGTATTGTCGATGTGGATCACTGACTCTTCTCGACAACTCAAACAATTCCTACCTTCTTGGGTGGCAGTCACCTTTGGAGTGTATCTGCACGACACAATCCAGCCGAGAAGCGTTTTCTGCAGAGTTGGATAGTCAGGACCTTGTCGAATCTGACCAACAGATAAAAGTTCGAAAAATGTTTCTGCACCTATCAACATATCTATCTTCTGTGGCTTGAAGAAATATGGGTCTGCAAGTGGTAAGTTCTTCGGGATTTTCCAGTCACTCACGTTAAGTGTCTGATCAGGGTGATACCCCGAAATGGACTTTAGAATCCAGAAATCAACCGAAAACTCACTACCAGTAATTCGCGACTTCACCACCGTGTGTATCTTTTTCTTGACTTGTGAATTGGATTCACCAATACCAAGCAAGTTGATACACGACTCCTCCCTACGGATCTGTAAGCGCTGTGCTAAGTCCTCAGTTATAAAATTGGTTTGAGACCCCGAGTCAAGCAGAGCTCGGGCCAAAACATGTTCACCATTATTTGTTCGGACGCTTACGATCGACGTAGCCAGAATAACTCTAACCATAGCTGTCGCATGGAGAGCATGCGAAGTGGAAGGTTGATTCTGATTAAGAGGAGGAGGAGAAGAATTCTCTGGGGGTGATGGTAACGCTAGACTTTTATTGGCCACTGTGTATCTATGCAATAAGGTATGGTGTGAGCAGCTACACACTCGACACTTCTTAGCTTTGCATCGTACTACAGAGTGGCCTGGCTGCAGACAATTGATGCACAAGGATGCAGTTTTTGCGAATTCGAACCTTTGCATTACTGCCAGCCGACCAAATGGACTGCAATCTGTCAACAAATGGCCTTTCGCATTGCAGTAGCTGCATTGTTGGTTTTTGGTATTCGCGGTGGAACACGCGAATGAGCTCCGATTATGCGGCTTGCTTGGCACCGCTTTCTGCTCCTGCTTTGGTTTGTCCGAATTTTCGGCCGAAAGATGCTGATGTCTGCGATTAAGCAACTTTTCACAGTCCGTCCAAAGTGGCAGTTTGTCATAATCGAGCTGTTCTTCTCATTTCTCTTTGGTCACCGGATCGACTCTGCTCAAGACGAGATGAATAATCATCGCATTCGAGATCTTTTTATCATCGCCTATCGACAACAACGAACCATATATGGATGAGGCGGTATCGATAAGGTTTCTTAAGGACGATGCTGATTGCTGGGTCATTTTGGGAAGACTAAATAGGGCATCAATGTGATTTTTAAAGATCAGACAATCATTATCGTACACCCGTTTTAAGCTGGCCATTGCTTTCTCGTAGTTGGTCTCGGTTACTTGGAAAGCCCTAAATGTTCCCAACGCTTCACCGGAGAGACACGAAAGCAAATGGTTGAACTTTTCGATAATTGGAATGCTTTGGTCATTGTGAACTAGAGTCTCAAATAAACCTATGAAGTTTTTAAAGTCCGAAAAGTTGCCGCTGAACTGCGGCAGAGCTAACTTCGGAAGGCGAGCACGAGTTGGGCCACCATAAGCTGGTACTGCCGGTATTGTCTCATCAGCTGTCTTTAATGCGCAAATGAGAGACATTAATTTTGCCTTTGTGACAATTGAGAGTTCTTCCAACTCGACTCCAAATTCATCGTCAATGTCTATATCTTCAATCTTCTCTTGAAGTTCGCGTGCCGTGTCAATGCTACGCATCAGCGTTTCGAGTCTGCACCAATATATAACTGAAAAATTTAGGGTAGAGCGTCGCTTGGCTACACGTACACGAAAACCACACAAGAATAGCAACGAACTGCACTGGTGACAAGCGAAAACGAAAAATTTCACCGCTGCAGTTCTGAAGAATGGATGTTGTGTATACGTATGCACCGACAACGATCGACGCTAAATTGATTTGCGAGGCACGACTTTGTCTTAATTGATAGTTGGATCCTATTGACACCAAACGAATATACCCGACGAAAACAGGGTAGCGCGTCACTTGGTATTTGGTTTGGATCAAGCGCGCCAAACAAAAGAACAACGATAAGCAACGGTGAAGAGCGAAAGCGAGACGAAAAAATTCACCGCTGCAGCTGCGTATTGGTATGCGTGCTTGGCCAACGACCCAACTATACATATATTTGACACAACGAAAACGAGACAGGGGAAAGGGGTGACAGCGATTGCAGTTAAAATGAGTTTTATGTGTAGTTATTGCGTCCAAGAGGGTTAGATGTACATACATATGTATATATGTATTAATATATATGTATATGCTCAACTCTAACTACAGCATGCAATCTAGCTCATACGTATGTATGTGCCAAGAATTGAAAGCGAGGTGCAATTGTTTCAGCACAAGACAATAATTGCGAGTTTTTTAATCTTTTCGTCTTCACTCGAGCTTTCAATTTTTTGCACAGATACCTCTTGAGAAGATTGGAAATTCCAGGTGCTGTACTCTCCTCTTCTTATACTGGATGCTCCACTTGGATCTTCTTGGGTAGATGGTATATGTGTATCTCCTTTTGTATATAGCTGCAGACAGGGTATTGCACGACCGACGCGGTGATTTTTAGTTTTGTTTGTTGAATTATTTGCACACACGTCGCGGTCAATTTGGCAATTTAGCTGCAGCACATTCGCATGTACATGTATGTAGGTATAATAGATTTTGGCTATTTATCTTTTCTCCACTGTGTCACTGTCACTTTTGCCTTCCACTTGAATTAATACGTTTAAATTGCAAGTCCACCCGGGGGCGCCATGAAATTTTAGAATAGATTTTCTAAATAAAGATACCGAAACAACTTGGGTGACTGCAATTTTGTATTTTAATACGACGAAAAAAAGGAGTGCGTGCGTTCGTTTTCATGGATTTTTCTCGACTTCCTTCATATATTAAAACAATTTCTTCTGTGTCTACCTTACCTACGGTGGCAAAGCGGGGCGAATTCGCCAAGAGCGAGAGAGCGAGCTTTTATTGCGCTCCCGCTTTGCCCTAGCCTAACTTACACTAGACTTCATGAAATACTATCCTAATAACAATTATTATTATCCAAATGGCGCTACAATGGGAAAGAATGGAAGAAGCTTCGAGGGACATATGAGATTGAGAAATGTGTAGGAAGGATAATAGTTAGGGCTAAACTTTTCAAGAAAGCACGAAATTTAAAGACTTTCCGTGAACCGTGCTTTTTACAAACAATTTTGCATAATTAATATGCGGCTTAAATCGGTAATCAAATTACCCAAATTGTGTTAACGCTATTCACTCACGTTCACCTTTTTGTTTGATTACATTTGGAAATTGGCTCGACGGCTCCGCCGCATGCGAGTGAAATCAAATCGAATTGAATCAGCAAAATTACACGCTCTGTGCAGTAGTGTGTGCACACGGTACATATACGAACATTGAAGCTATAAATAAAATATGCCAGAAAATTTAATTCACTTAGAAGCGACTTTAAAGCGTTATACCATTTCATATTGCGTAATTGTTTTCAAACGACTCGATCTGCTGTAGGAATGGACAGCGATCTCCATCTTTTGAATACAATTGTATCCAAGCTTGTAAGTGATTAATCCTGAGGTTTTGTTCTTGAAAGTGACATAAAACGTGCAATTTAAGCTTCTTGAAATATGATTTCTGCAATAGGTGTCCAATGTGATAAAGGTATTTATGTTAGCTCTACTTAAGGTTGATGGTTTAACCTGAAATGATGATTATTTTGCTTCTAATGTGGGATGATTGCTTAGTTTGAGTTGTCTCTTTGCCACTCTCCTGTGCCGTTTTGACCAAACTCCATGACCCCAGTGCAAATATACGCGTCTTTGCCTGTCACCAGTCACCTGCCACAGTTTCAGGTTTTTTTTTCTTTTTTGGTGTTACTTGAAAGCTGCATCAAGTCAGACATTTGTGCATCTATCAGCATACTATTTGGGAACTTTAAAAGGTCCTCTAAGAGCACCAGAGGAGGACAGCGTGTGTCCTGTCTGTCATCTGTCTGACTGAAATGCAATCTCAGCCTAGAGACCCTAGGGGAAGCATTCCCCCCGTCCAGTTAGTTTGAATACAGACTCGTGCATATTTCATCATCACGCGTGAAGATTCTCTTTTCTGATAACTACATGGTGAATACATATATTAAAAATTCATATTTGTCGGCCTTCTCTTTTTCTTATTTTTTTTTCACTTGGATGCCAATTTATTTGTATTAATGTCCCTAGTGATTTCGGTTGGCCCTATCAGCACGAGGCTATCAGGCCCTATCAGGCTCGCAGGATGTTGGCCTGAAAGAGATATTTTCTTTGTGTCGGCTTTCCACATCTTTCCTTTGCGGTTTTAGTAAAAATAATTCTAGGGTACTCTTGGGATACATTGGGAATGTAGAGGCAAGAATGGATATCAGTTTATCAAATCAATATTACTTTGTGGAAAACATTTAAATCTGTCATTGGCCTCTGCCTTTACAGCGACTTAAAGCTGAGTGTCCTTACACACAATGAATGGGGTATCCCCTGGTCGTGAGTGCCAGTGTCTGTCAAGGATGTCTCGAGCTGATTCTGGCCACCGACTGTTGTTTGGGAGCGAGCCCCGTTTGCTCCTGCTTGCTCCTGTCTGCTGCCTGTTCAAGGGTGGTCTCTTGTCTGTGATGTTCATCTCTTGTTCCGTCTGTGTGTACACAAAATGGCATAAATATTTTTGCATTATTGCCCGCCTGGCTATCTCCGTGTCCGGCCAGTAGTTTCCACTTTTTACATATTTTTGTTTCGCCATTGTTTGGAGTTGACAGCTGGGCGAACCGCACACTAAGCGCATAGGTCTGCCAGAAGGTACTCGTACATATCTCGGACTCCTTGGATCTGTCGGAAGAATGCGGCATGTAAATTCGGTTTGACATTTTAATTACACTACAACTCAAGAGCCTGCGCCCATACGTGAGCGTCAGCCGGAGCTTGAGTCGTTGTAGTACGTGTTAACGAAAGTTCAGTTTTGCACGGCCCTTCTCTGACATATTAATGCATTCCGGCAAGATTAAGCAGTCAGAGAGCTCTGTGCTCTGGCATAATTGGAACCACCTGACGCGAGTCAGGCTCCGAGGCATGGTAGGCTGTCAAGCACTGCGGATCCATTTCGGGATGTGTGCGTGCCATGTCCTTGTAACAATGATTTTTCTGCCTACGACAAATGGCCGGAAATTGACAAGAAATAAGAGCATATAAGCATATAAGAGCACATTTACTAATCAACTGCACACAAACACAGATAAACACACACATAAACGAACACAAGCCGAATGACACTTGGACTTGGGTTTCGTGTTTGTTGAGGTCTCGTCCCTACCTCCTTCGCTTGCTCCTTGGCATATCAATGGACCAATCGTCCCAAATATTGACCGGAATTTGTAATTGAGTCAGAGCAAAAACAGCTCCAAAAACTTTGAACTTTGGCAAACCCTTTAAAAGTTTGGTCGGTAAACTATTTATAAATTATGAATTGGGGTAAAGGTCATTTGAATCGGAGGGACATGTCCGGCATTCCTAGCTTAAAGCTATCTCAAGCTGTTCTACATCTGTCGTTGTACAGTCTTAAAATCCGAGATACATAGTATCTATAAAATTCATCCCTGAAATTATATTTTATGAGTATGAAATTCCAAGCCAAATCGCAGTCAGGAGCTAGGATTCGTCTACTGCTAAGATAATGGAAATATTTACCCTATACCATTATGTGCTCTATGCCTTAACTCCTTCATTTGTTACTTTTCTATTCATTCCCACATGAGCCTTGGATTTAATTGGGGATACAAGCATTAAAGCCGTTTCTAATACATATTTCATAGTACTTTTGGCCTGGCCCTCGATTGTGGTGCAGTTGCTGTTGATGTTCGGGGACTTGCATGTTGAATAGAGGATTTCCGAGTACAACCCCATACACACTCACATGTTCACTCACTTTATTCCCTTCAGCACTCTAGCCACACCTCCTTGGCGCTGTCAGTTGCAGTTTTGTTTCAGTCCATAGACTCGGCTTTATATTTTTGTCATGGGCCGCATAGAATTTCGTCTATCGATCCGGGTTCAGTTCATCAATCACTTATGGAAATCAATACGCTTACCTAAGTGGGGCGACCTTTTGTGTTTTAATGTTTTAGAATTCCCAGATGGAATGACTGACGGCGAGGATGGGGTGTGCGTCGGTGTCTCGTCCACTTAATTCTCCTGCGGCTTTCCCTTCATACTGTATATACACTGTATGGTAATGTTTTAGTCGGTAATTTTCCATCCAATGTTTGATCAGCGATTGTTTGCGGTCAGTGTTGTGGCTACTGGAACGTGCGAATAAAATATGACCCAAGCGGATACTCATAGGCCCCATGGCTGGGTCCAACAGAAAACAAGCAGCCTCAAAAACAACAAAACCATACTCAAAAAGTGTGGCTAAAAATAAATTGCTCGACTTAATTTACATTTTTTAGATTTGTTCGGGACTTCAATAAAATAGTTCCTGCTTCCACCGCTAGATGGACATCATTTGCATTTCGAGGCGGCGACAGCAGATGGCGTTTTGCAGCATTCTTTTGTAGACTTTTCTTTCTCCTAGCATCTGTCGTCATGTGGCCCCAACTGACGTCACAGAAAAGCTGCAAGGTTTACGCACAGAGAACCGAGATGGAACTGGAACGTCCGTGTTCCACTTCCACACGTGCCTCTTTGGCGCCAAATTTCTTGGTGCCACGAAATTTTGCCATTTTGTTTTGTTGTTGTCATTCTTGCGGGCAAGGTTCTCTCTTTAAACGCCATGCCTGTTATATAACACGTGCGTGGAGGGAGCCAAAGTATAGCCGCTGAACGCACTGGCCAAAATTACCAGTAATGATGTGAATTAATAGAAAGCCAATAGGCAATAGCTATATTTTCAGATGCTAACCTATATTCAAAATATTCAAGTTTAAGCTTGCTTTTCTAAGCCTTACAACAAAAGATGGTTGTCCGCAAATCTTGTAAGGGCTTATAATAAATCCGAATCCGAGTTCGAACTTACTTAAAAAGTTTGTTTGCTTTTTCATTCTAACCTAAACAAAGTGGCTAATTGTACTTTGGCTTTTAATTAAAAATATACATATATTTTTGTTTAAAAACATGAAAAACATTATTGTGCGGCCTGGAAGATACATTAAACAGTCCTAAAACATTTCGATTAAATACGTTTTAGTTTTGCTTTATTATTGTTATGGTTTCTACCAATTTTCTGTGTAAATCCCACTACTTTCATGAAACACAACAAAATATTCATGTGATATAAAGTTCAATTCAATAAAGTTTCTCTAAGACTTTCAAATGAAAAAGTCAAAGTGCACATAAATAACAGCAATTTGTACTGCGATGTGGCAGCCGTGGTTGCAATTTACTAGTTGCTTTGGCAACTCTATTCGACTCCCGCCAGCATTAAGTGCTGCTGAAGAGAGCGAAAGAGCGGGAAACGGCTGGCAAAGAAACACTCTCAAGCAGTGGAACACATGGCTCTGTCGCCCGCTCTGCTCTGCTCCTGGTGGTGCGTGGCATGCCTGCAGACGCTTCTGGGGCCAGAAACAAAAAGATTCGGTTCGACGCTGCCAGTTGGTGGCAGCAGCAGCAGGCAGGCCACAATGTCTTCAGTTCGTGTGTGCCGTTAGTTCGATGCAGAGCGGAAGAGCGACCAGCAACATAACGGTAACGGTAACATTGTGCGCGGCCGTGCCCGTCTCGCCTTCAATTGTGCGCCGCGAATTAATCAAAACCGTTTTTGACGGTATTAAAATTCTTTGCGGTTCTCCGAAACCCAAACCCATCCCCGATCTCCCACCCGCAGCCATAGCACGGCCAAGGCCATCGCCATCGCCGTCGTGTTTGCCAGATTTTTAGTGTTAATTAGCGAGAATGTCAGGCAAAAAAAAGGGCAGCGAAAAGCGAAAGTTATTCTGTCCTTGAGTTGAATGGAAAAAAATGATAGTGTGTGCCGTGAAGTCAGCGAAAGAGACAAATATTTCGGGGAAATGGGCCAAGCGAAGGGCAGGAGCAGGAGTGGGAGCAGGAGCAGGAGGGTGTCCAGTGTCCATGACAGCTCCCTCGCCCAAATCCTTTAAGCAGAACCAAATCAAGTGTCAGCATTACAAAGCTGAAATAAAACTAAAGGATATACGAGAGGAGTAGTTTTGAGGCGTGTGTGCATGTGCGTGGCTGTAGAGCGAACATTTGTGCGCAGAGTTTGAAGAAATTTTATTGGGTCGCTGCTCCTTTCGGGACTCCGCACGGACTTGGTATCCCACATAAAATCGATTCGTCCTCTGGAGCCCTTGCTCACATAGCCCAGTGAATAATTTCCAACTGGACCTTTTTTATACCCGATACTCAAAATGAGTATTGGGGTATATTAGATTTGTGGTAAAAGTGGATGTTTGTAACGTCCAGAAGGAATCGTTTCCGACCCCATAAAGTATATATATTCTTGATCAGCATCAATAGCGGAGTCGATTGAGCCATGTCTGTCTGTCCGTCCGTCCGTCTGTCCGTCCCCTTCAGCGCCTAGTGCTCAAAGACTATAAGAGCTAGAGCAACGATGTTTTGGATCCAGACTTCTGTGATATGTCACTGCTACAAGAATATTTCAAAACTTTTCCCCGCCCACTTCCACCCCCACAAAGGGCGAAAATGTGTGGCATCCACAATTTCGACGATACGAGAAAACTAAAAACGCATCGTAGAGGATGACTATATCTTCTATAGTGCAAAATCTGAACCAGATCGTATAATTATTATAGCCAGAATCAAGAAAACAATTTCATTCTTTCTCGCTCTGTCTCTCTCTAACACACAGGTTTCATGGTCGGTTTTGCCAATTGCAAAATATGAGTTCAAGGATATCAGAACCTATAAGAGCCAGAGCAACCAAATTTGGTATCCACACTCCTGTGATATCGGACCTTGACCATTTTGTGTCAAAATTTCGCCACACCCCCTTCCGCCCCCGCAAAGGACGAAAATCTGAGGCATCCACAAATCTCAGAGACTATTAAGGCTAGAGTACTCAAATTTGGTACACACACTCCTTTAAGATGTAACTATAAAACGCATATCTCAAAATTTCGCCCCACCACCTTCCGCCCCCACAAAGAACGAAAATCTGTTGCATCCACAATATTGCAGATTCGAGAAAACTAAAAACGCAGAATCATAGATAACGACCGTATCTATCAGATTGCTGAATCTGGATCAGATCAGATCATTTTTATAGCCAAAAGGAACTAATCAATTTGCACTGGCTACGCAGCGCCCGACGTCACGCTCAGACTGATTTTCTGTCTCTCTCGCACGCACTCTTTGTCGTGTCGTTTAATATTAGCGGCGTCTGCCGGAGGAGAGCCATACTGACTTAGTATCGGGTATAACTGTAGAGTTGCGGTGTCCGCAGCAACTCACAACGTTCCCCCTCGTTTTATTTTCACATAGCTCATTGCATGGCCGTGGCCGGGGCCGGGGCCGCGGCATGCCCCACATTTCATATTGCAGGCAGAACTTTGCTGTCATGTTTGCCTATGTGAGAGGCCCTGCAGGTATCTCGCCTTTGCTGTTGTCGCTGTCGTTGTCTCTGACTTGCCTTGACACATTTTGTTTTGGCCACTGCTCCTTGCGAGGCCACTGCTCCTTGGCCAATGGGCCGGAATGCTGCGGTGGGGTCCCCGGTGGGGATGCTGCAGCTGCAGCGGCGACGGCGGTAGTTTGTTTGCTTATCTATTTTCACTGTTTTTCAATCACATGGAAACTCCCACACACACATACACATCCACAGACACACCGTCGACAGTTCGTGGCTGAAATTTTCAATTAGGTTTTATGACACATTCCTCCCGATCACGATGGCATTGATGCTGCCACTTGCCCTGTGGGCTTTCTGTGTCCTGCCTGCCTGCCTGCCACAAATTGGCCAGAGAATGGTACGGAAATTTGCATAACAATTAACTTTATTGCATA
Source organism: Drosophila miranda (assembly GCF_003369915.1). Lineage (NCBI taxonomy): Eukaryota > Metazoa > Arthropoda > Insecta > Diptera > Drosophilidae > Drosophila > Drosophila miranda. Next base: position 16,424,270 of record NW_022881603.1, read on the forward strand.
TTTACTTTGGCTCTCGATGGGCGCGACCCTTAGATTGGGGTTTCGTTTGCTAATCTAATTGTGGGAATCATAAGTTGGGGACTAAATAAGAAAGATAAAGATCGAACGAAAATTCCACTAAAAATCTGAGAAAGTAGATAAATAAATTTTTAATAATTTTAGGTGTGGTTTTTCATTTGATTTTTTCTTGAAATGTTAACAAGAAAATTTATAATATTTTCATACAGCAATGCTTATTTTTCATCTGCTAAATTTTTGAAAACCTTTAGTTTAGTTTTCAGATAAATAAATAATATAAAATAGTAGAAATATCTGTTTAAGGGGGAAATAATATCACATTACGGCGAATATTTTCCCAAAATTTCAAAATTAATATTAAATTTCGTTTTCAATTATTTCCAAATAAGCGAAAAAATGTAATAAATTCAATTGCCAAACTAAATTTGTTGCTGGCCTGAGACCAAACGCCCGCAAACACAGCCAAGCCATAAATAAAATGTAATTTTCATTCAGTTAAAAGGGGAAACGGAAACGAAAGCGACAAAAGGACGAAAATGTATAGAATCGAAAGGCCACACAAAACCCTAAAAAAATAATAAACATAAAAATAACATCAAGAGCAAACTCATATTGGATTTATCGTGCGAGTATCAAAGGCAGGACAGGACCATACAAAAGGGCGGATCGTAAAAGTTGTTTGAGGGGCTCGCATGGCGTATGAGTAATATTTTTTAATTTAATTCCTCACTTATTTGCCTGCGGCGCCTCCAGCATTCAGTGACTGTGTAAGCCGTGGAAATGCCTTAAAAAGCTAAATGTGAAAGCTTAACAAAATTGAGAAAAACCACAGAAAGAAACCGGGAGAAGAAAGACCGAAAAAAAGGGAGAATGCGGCAAAAACTTTTGTGGCTACGTGGCTGGGACCTTTCGGCAGGAGGGCTTTGGCGGCTGTAAAGGGATGAAACAGGCTAAGCTAATCCCCGGCTAACGGCCCAATAGCCAACACAACAGAAGTGGGGAAGAAAGGCCAAGAGGCCTACGGCCAGGGACTGGCAAAAGGTCGAGTTAATCTATGGGTATGCCACACGGCGAATTGTGCCTTTCAGAGACACAGAGACACAAACAGAATGTTGGAAATTGCAAGCGGAAATGACAAGGGAGTTTATCTAGGATCGAGCATCTATATGGAGTGTATCTTACACACTCGAATGTGTGTGTCTGAACCATTCGGAAGTCTCGCTGCAGTCGTTTCCATGCATACCAAATGAAATTCGGGGACTCAAACAAAGTATCCGTGTACGAGTTTGGTGGGTGGGGGAAAAGTTTTAATCAAAGTCTCCACGAATCTACTGGGGACCACCCGCAGCCTATTTAATTTATAGAATGTATCTCTAAACACTTGATTTTCCACTTTTGCGATTAATTAAGATATGTTTTCGAACGATTTTCACTTGCCCAAAATCAATGACTGGTGGCTGTGAATGACTACTGGTATTGTTCTGATGCTGGTTTGGTCGTGCCCACATTTAGATTGATGAGTGTTTAATTTTCTCGACACTCTGTCATTCTGTCAGTGGAGGATGGAGATTGGCGGATAGTGCTCTGCTCTTTCCCGTAATTGACTAATGAGCCGACATGTCAGGGGCCATTGAATGCTTTGTGTTGTCGGGACTACTTTGATGACCTTTTGACATGGCTGGGCGTTGAATCGTTTTTCCGGGATTTGTGGTTTCTTTTTTCGTGAATTTAATCCAACAGGCGGCAACGAGTGTTTCGATTAAAATTCGATTGTTGTCGGTTGGTTATAGTCTATAGCCTTAGGTTATAGGTTATTATACCATTTCTCTCACGAGAGTTTTCTACCCTGGGGTATTGCAAACCCGGTAAACTACTTTTCATTGTTTTGTTGTTTAAATTTGAATAGTAATGTTCGGATCAGAACCCAGCCGATTGGCTGCTTGCCAAATAGCACCTAATTCTTGGCCCTCAGCCGCTTATTATACCCGATACTCAAAATGAGTATTGGGGTATATTAGATTTGTGGTAAAAGTGGATGTGTGTAACGTCCAGAAGGAATCGTTTCCGACCCCATAAAGTATATATATTCTTGATCAGCATCAATAGCCGAGTCGATTGAGCCATGTCTGTCTGTCCGTCTGTCCGTCTGTCCGTCCGTCCGTCTGTCCGTCTGTCCGTCTGTCCGTCCCCTTCAGCGCCTAGTGCTCAAAGACTATAAGAGCTAGAGCAACGATGTTTTGTATCCAGACTTCTGTGATATGTCACTGCTACAAAAATATTTCAAAACTTCGCCCCGCCCACTTCCGCCCCAACAAAGAACGAAAATCTGTGGCATCCACATTTTTAAAGATACGATAAAACCAAAAACGCAGAATCGTAGAGGATGACTATATGTTTTAGAATGTAAGATCTCATTCAGATCGTAAAATTATTATAGCCAGAATCAAGAAAACAATTTCATTCTTTCTCGCTCTGTCTCTCTCTAACACACAGGTTTCATGGTCGGTTTTGCCAATTGCAAAATATGAGTTCAAGGATCTCAAAACCTATAAGAGCCAGAGCAACCAATTTTGGTATCCACACTCCTGTGATATCGGACCTTGACCATTTTGTGTCCAAATTTCGCCACACCCGCTGCCGCCCCCGCAAAGGACGAAAATCTGGGGCATCCACAAATCTCAGAGACTATTAAGGCTAGAGTAACCAAATTTGGTATCCGCACTTCTGTTAGATCTCACTATAAAACGTATATCTCAGAATTTCGCCCCACCCCCTTCCGCCCCCACAAAGAACGAAAATCTGTTGCATCCACAATATTGCAAATTCCAGAAAACTAAAAACGCAGAATCATAGATAACGACCATATCTATCAGATTGCTGAATCTGGACCAGATCATTTTTATAGCCAAAAGGAACAAATCAATTTGCACTGGCTACGCAGCGCCCGACGTCACGCTCAGACTGATTTTCTGTCTCTCTCGCACGCACTCTTTGTCGTGTCGTTTAATATTAGCAGCGTCTGCCGGAGAGCCATACTGACTTAGTATCGGGTATAACTGTAGAGTTGCGGTGTCCGCAGCAACTCACAACGTCCCCCCTCGTTTTGTTTGTTACTTATGTCTATGTCACTCATTTGTTTTTTAAAGCTTTGCGCTTGCTTGCCCTGCTAAACGCTCTCTGCCAGCTCGCTCTTCGCTATCTCCGCTTTGCGTCTGCCTACCGACGTCGGCCGAGCGAAGCTGCGCTTAGCGATCGGAGCGGCAATGTAAAGGGCAGGCAAGCCACACTTGCAATTTGGATGTCACGTATTAAAGAACATATCGTAATTTTATTTCTGCGCCGAGTTTTATTTAATTCGAAATAATTAGTCGCCCGATTGGGGATAAAAAACATTATCTCCACATAAAATTTGGTGACCCCGACGTGATATCTGAGTTGCAGTGTCAATTAATAATCATTCGCAATCGACATTCGTTAGCCTTAGCAAATTTTCGGCGGTTAAGCACAATTCGGTGCTAAAACATACTTACATACACGCATTGCTGGCTATTAATTTCTCTGTCGCGACAATTCGGTCAGTGCAGTGCAATAGGCAGTGCAGCGAACTCACTAATACATACAAGCGGAGTACAAAGCGGAATCGGACAGCTCGCACAGCCGCACAGTTAAAGGCATTAGCTGTAATCCCTTTGCTTGCGGTTCCCACGTTTATACGTATACAGGATGTCTTTTTTGGTCGTGCTGAGTGACTCTTTTAAAACCTCAACATGGCAGCACCTGAGCCTACCAATGTCGCGAACGCAGCAATGCCGAGTGATGTAGATTTCTACAAGCACAAGGCCGAGTCCATCGCGCGCCAACTAAAGGCCATGGATCGCTTTCTCACCAAGGAAGAGCTTGCCGAGTTAGATGAGGCAGAACTTCAAGCTCGCTTAGAGCAAATCGAGCGAATGAATGCGGATTTCGATGCCGCTCAAACGAGCCTTGAAAGGCTGGATTTCCTGCAGTTAGCCCATGATGCCCGGCTGGACTTTTCGAATGTTTATGTCAAGGTTAGGTCCAGGCTGTCGCGGAAGTTGATGGCTGCTCGCACGGTGAATGTTGCCAATTGAACGGCTCGGCATACGAGGGGAATTCGTCGTTGTTCGCCTATAATAGTATAGGCCGTTCTCGAATGCCCGAGTTGCAGCTTCCGCGATTCGGTGGGAACTACATGGATTGGCCAGAATTCCACTCGATGTTCTCGACAATGGTGCACAAAGACCATCGTATACCAATCATCGAAAAATTCCAATATCTTCGTGGATGTCTAGATGGTGCTGCGCTGGATACGATTCGTTCCTTGGAACTTTCTGAGGAGAATTACGACAAGGCGTTGAATTTACTAATGTTGCGATTCGATAATAAACTGTTACATTTTCAGGCACACGTCAAGGCTATTTTCGGGCTGCAAGGGGTGGAGAAGGGCTCGGCTATCGGCTTGCGCGCGCTCAGCGACAAAATCAATTCGCACTTGCGTGCACTTCAGACCTTGGCGACCGCGCAGGAGATATCCGATGGGTTGCTGATCTTCATCATAGGCACGAAATTGGACCACAAGACCAAGGAGAAATGGGAAGAGAACTTGCCGACGTCAGGATTGCCTCGGTGGTCAAGCATGGCCTCATTCTTGGAAGCAAGATGTCGGATGCTGGAAAATTTGGGATCGGCTATGGTAACAATTCCTAGCCAGCAGGTGGGAGAAGACAAACCTGTCACCCTTATCACCTCCAGTAACGACCATCCTAACCCCATATGTAACCATTGCAATTCCTCCGAGCATTACATATCTAGATGTCAGGCATTCCTGAATCTCTCTGCGTTTGAACGATACAAAGAAGCAAAGAAGAGCCGCTTGTGTTTGAACTGCCTCAACAAAGGCCATGAATTGCAGAGGTGCAGGTCAGGACTTTGCAGGCATTGCCAGGCCAAACATCACACGCTACTCCACATTCCATCGGGAGCTGGTGCTTCATCTTCCTCTTCACCGGCCGAGGAATCGATCCAGCACGAGGCCGCGACTGTGCTTCTAGCAAGCGGGTGTTTAGCCCTCCCCCCTCGATCCAGAAATCTCAGCCTAGCCAGAGCGTGTTGCTACCTACTGCCCTCGTCCATGTAACAGATCGTTATGGAGCACTTATCCCATGTCGTGCCATTTTGGATTCTGCATCACAGGCAAACTTTGTAACATCTAGACTTGCTGATCTGTTCTTTCCATACATTCGTCGAAGACGGACGTGTCGCGCATTGAAGTTTCTAAATAATCGCAAAGAGCATTCTGTGTGCTTATCTCGCACGAGAATCTATTTTTAGACACTGCGTAGCGGTGTCGGTAACACGAGAACAACAAAGAACAGTAAGCGAAGTAAGCTGTCGTACAGCGGGCAAGCTTTTGCCCTCGCCCTGCGCGCAGCCGCAAACGAAGGGCAACAAAAGCTCAACTTTTCTTAGTAGCAAGAATTCTTGATGCTAGGCAATCACAAATTTGTAACAAGCAAATTTCGTGAAGTGCCAAAAAATGGACGTAGACTCACCTGATCATTCCCAGCTTAGTGATAAGCTTTCAGCGACTGATAACATGAGGAAAATAGCTGGTGCACCTGCAGAATTCCGTGCCAGCTTGGCTAAAGACCTATATAAGGCAATTGGAACGCCTAACTACAATAGTAGCTTGATCGCAACGACTACAAGCACTATTACCACGAGCACACTATCTTTTTCAACAGGGAAATGTCCAGCGAATTACTCAATGGCAAATACCGTAACTGGCAGCATATGTTCAGTACCGAGCACCTCTAGAGCTTAGGCGTCTACTTCAAGCTTAGCCAAAAAAGTATCCCAAGGAAAAGATTGTAGCTTTCAGATGCCGATGGTCTCTATTAGTAAAAAGCAAAAAAGAGCTGATAAAGTCTCAAAAACAATTAAAAAAACTACACACCCAGCTATTCCAAAAAATCACCCATTCAAGGGCCGCCAAAATTTTACACCTGTTACTACCCCTTCAGTAGCACTTCTAAATAATCGCTATGCAGCGCTATCTGAAGAAGCTGAATCTGTCATGGAACTGGACGAAGAAGAGCAACATGGGCTAGTAGCAAACGAAGCTAGCAATGAGCAGCAGCCAAGCATAGTGCCTAAGCCTCCAGCTATTTGCGTGCCGCAAGTGAATAAAATGGACAAACTCGAAGACGCCCTCAATTCTGTAATTCCAGCTGATGAGTATGACATTCGCACATCCAGATTTGGAGTTTCGCGTATATATGCCAAAAATTCCCAAGCTTTTCGAACAGTTATTGATATGCTGACGAAGCAAAACTGTGAATTCTGGCACCATCAGTTGAGAGAGGATACGCCGTACAGATTGATTATTCGAGATATCCATCCAAATGTACCAAAACACTTAATTGAGCACACTTTCACCGACAAGGGTTTCACAGTCATGAACATCTACTGCCCCAGGAAGCCAAACTGGCGTAATATTGAAATAAATGAAGAGGATGATCATGAAATAAATAACTTAAAAACAAGACAGAGTATGTTCTACGTGAACCTAAAGAAAACACCAAATATTGCAGAGGCACTTAAGATTACTCAAATTGGAAGGCACAGAGTAACAGTAATTAAGGCAAAGCACATTAAAGAATTGGTGCAGTGCTTTAGATGCCAAGATTTTGGACATACGCGAAACTACTGCCTTAAAAAGCCAGTCTGTGGAAAATGCTCTGGCGACCACTATACTGGATCAAAATCGTGCGAACTAAGTCTTAGTAACAAATCCATTTGTGCAAACTGCGGCGAAGATCACCTATCTAGCTATAAAAGTTGTTCAGTCCGAATTGAACTCAGCAAGAAGCTTAAGCCGACAGCCAGACTACCAGAAGATGGAATGCCTGCCAGTAGCAAAAATAAAAATCACCCAGTCGGATCGCAAGTCATCTCAAATGCCAATGTGAGGAGTGGGTTCTCCTATGCAGACATAACAAGACCGCGTGCAGAGAAAAATATTAACGTGAACACATTACATGACAGCTCCCGGTTGTTTAATGGTGCTGAAGATCAACATTTTAGTAGCAAATTCAAAATATTAGAAAAAGCTATAAACGACCTTAATAGTAGAATGGATCAAATGTTCAAACTAATACAGGATACGATGGAGGCAAACAAAGCCTTCCGCGACCTGGTACAGAAGCTTATTTCAAAATGAACAAGCTTCAATTAAAAATCGGATTATGGAATGCACGAGGGCTAGTCAAGAACATTGAAGAACTTAGACTTTTCCTTAATGCTAATAAAATCGATGTAATGTTGATAACAGAGACACATATGCGCCCTGGTCGGAGAGCATTCGTACCAGGATACGATCAATATTACGCTGATCATCCCAGCGGAACATCGAAAAGTGGCTCTGCTCTGTTCATACGATCGTCCATTGCCCATACTCAGAACGAACCTATGTCCAGGATAAACATACAAGTTGCCAGCGTGAGTGTGCCGACTAATGTTGGATGCATCAAGATCTCCTCAATATACCTGCCACCCAACCAACCTTGGAGTACAACTGATTTTGAGCAACTTTTTCTTAGCCTGGGGAACAGATTCATCGCAGGCGGTGACTTTAACGCAAAGCACCCATGGTGGGGTAACGTCAGATCATGCTGTCGAGGGAAGCGATTGCAAGAGGCCATCGTCAGTAGCACATGCGAAATCCTTGCCACTGGCGAGGCAACTTTCTTCTCATACAACACTCGCCTTACACCTTCTGCTCTCGACTTTTTCATTGTCAACGGGATAGCGCAAAACAAGCTGTCATGAACTCTCCTCGGATCACCTGCCAATTGTAGCATCAGTGCATCATTCTCCTCAAATCAAAACTATGAAGCAACAAATTCTCCCTCGAGGCTCTTGCGTTGAAGTATTTCAAGCCGAACTAGATAGTAGAATCAACCTCAACACGGAAATAAAAAGTTCCGATGATATAGAAGATGCAATCTCGATATTTATGAGAAACGTAATATTGGCTGCATCTTCTGCTGCGCCTGTAAACCAATGTTCACCAAGCCAACGACGACAAGATACTCTTCCCCCAAGTGCCGTAGCTCTCCTGCGCCTGAAAAGAAGAGTAAGAAGAGAGTATGCGAGAACGGGTGATACTCGAGTTCATCAAATCTACTTGAGACTATCAAACCGTTTGCAAAAGGTTCTTGCAAAAGTCAAGCAGACGAGCATTGATAACATTTTAGAAAAAGCTGGCCCCGATGCATCTTTCAACTATACTCTCTGGAAGCTTACAAGCCGATTTAAAAGAGTAGTCATGCCTAAATCGCCAATTAAAAATCCAGCAGGCGGTTGGTGCTACTCCAGTCAGCAAAAGGCTGATATCTTCGCAGACAGTTTAGAGCAAAGATTTAAGCCATTTAATCTTACGTCTGCTGTTACACGAAGGGCCGTCGAGCTACAATTGGAAATGCCATTTCAAATGTCCTTGCCAGCAAGCCCAGTTACATTTCAAGAGGTGGTGCAGCAAATTAAGAAGCTGAAGGCCAAAAAATCCCCTGGTGAGGACCTGCTGGACAACAGGACTTTAAAACTTCTGCCTAAAAAAGCGCTGCTATTTATAGTGCTGCTCCTCAACAGCATTCTTAGGATAGGACACTTTCCTACCTGCTGGAAGATGGCGCTAATCTCCATGGTACCTAAGCCAGAAAAACAACACACAGAAGTCGATGGCTACAGACCAATTAGCCTGCTCTCAGCGCTAGGGAAGATGGCGGAAAGAATGATACTGAACCGCATCATGCAGCTTGAACCTGTAAAGAAAAGAATTCCAAAGTAGCAGTTTGGATTTAGACAAGGTCACGGCACGCCAGAACAACTTCATCGAGTGGTCAACTTCGCGCTTGATGCAATGGAGCAAAAAATGTATTCGGTAGCTGTGTTTATGGACATTCAACAAGCGTTTGACAGGGTGTGGCATGATGGCCTCCTCTTTAAGCTGAGAAACATATTGCCGCCGCAGCTATTCCAGCTGGTGAGTAGCTTTCTAATGGACAGAAGTTTTAGAGTTGTTGTAAATGGAGCAAAATCATCGAAGCGCCCAATCTGTGCAGGCGTCCCACAAGGCAGCGTTCTTGGACCAACGTTATATACCCTATATACAGCCGATATGCCTTCCTCAAGGGTAATAACTGGGTTGGACGAGGACGATGTGTTGATAGCAACCTACGCGGATGACACTGCAGTGCTGACCAGAAGTCCAAGCATAAATCTAGCTACGGAAGCTCTGCAACAATATGTGAGCAGCTTTGAGGTCTGGGCTCAGAAATGGAACATAGGCATCAACAGCAGCAAATGTGCTAATGTTACTTTTGCTACGAGAACACTTTCTTGCGGAGGCATTAATATGCTGGGCTCCACACTTACGCACAAGAGCTCGTACAAATACCTGGGTGTTGTACTCGACAGGTCACTAAATTTCAAAACCCATACTACCATGGTTCGACAGTCTGTGATGGCGAAAGCGGGAAAGATGGCGTGGCTACTTGCACCAAGAAATAAGCTATCGCTGTACAGCAAAGTCACGATATACAAGTCCATCCTCAGCCCCATATGGAAATACGCACTTCAAGTTTACGGCATCGCGTCAAAAACCAACTTAAATAAAATTAGAGTTGCTCAGTCAAAAATTCTACGACGAATATGCAATGCTCCATGGAACATACGAAACAGCGACATCGAGAGGGACCTAAAGGTTCCCAAAGTGGGCGATGTTATACAATTACATGCAGCAAGGTACTTGCAACGACTTGGTGGTCACCCTAATGCGCTAGCCAGACGTCTAATTAACCCGCCAAGGAAAAGAAGACTCAAAAGGAGTCATCCACTGGATCTCCCTACTAGATCCCTCCTATAACATCTCATTAACTTTTTGTAAATATTCTAAATAATGTATGTACCTACTCCATATATGTAACATTAAGTTTAAGTATGTATCTCCTGTGATCAATTGTTTTTCCCCTTAAATGTAAAACTAGATTAAGTTGCCACGAAAGGTAGCAGTAAACTTGTTTACAATAAAATACAAATTTTCCACATGAAAAAAAAAAAAAAGACTTGCTGATCAGTTGCAGTTGGATCATCGCTCGTCTTATGTTCACATCTCTGGAATCGGAGATTCCATTCTCCCTTCGAGCAAGTCTGTACATATAGTTGTACAATCCCAGGACGCAAGCTATCGAGCTTCCTTCGCTGCAATTGTCACCAACTCAATTACGGAAATGCAGCCTAACTTCGGCGTAGACGCAAAGGATTGGCCAATGCCGAATAATCTAAAACTAGCTGATCCTAGTTTCTCCAAGCCCCAACGTATCGATCTGTTGATAGGTTCTGGTTTGTTCTTCGATTTAATGTGAGTCGGACAGATTCGACTATCAGCCCAATTGCCAACATTGCAGGAGACAAAACTTGGTTGGATAGTATCAGGAAGCATTGATAGCTCGGAGAATAAGCGTGCAGCTTTAGCCGCTTTTGAAAATGCATCTCTATTGACGATTTTCGACCCACAAACAGCTGCTCGAGTGCCAGGTGCAAGTGGAAAAACTGCGATCGGAGAATCAGGAACTGCAGCGCGAACTTTTCCATATATTAAAAACCTACAAATCCACGCCAAATGAAATTCAACTTTCAACAGATTCTACATTGCCAAATTTCCTCCCATTCTATGCAATTACAGAGGTTCCCGATGATCAAGACGTAATCACGACAAGCCGCCTTCGTAAAGAAGCGCCGATTGCTGCGTTCGACGATCATCCCAGCGTAGCCGCCAGCTGCGCCCAAGCAAGCATCTTCAAGAGGGCCGTTGGAAAAATAGCGGTTCTGCCCCTTCAGGATGGATCTGTTGAAAGCCTTTGCCTTCCAACGGGGGGTGAATGTTCGGAGCAGAACCCAGCCGATTAGCTGCTTGCCAAACAGCACCTAATTCTTGGCCCTCAGCCGCTTATTTTGTTTGTTTCTTATGTCTATGTCACTCATTTGTTTGTTAAAGCTTTGCGCTTGCTTGCCCTGCTAAACGCTCTCTGCCAGCTCGCTCTTCGCTATCTCCGCTTTGCGTCTGCCTACCGACGTCGACCGAGCGAAGCTGCGCTTAGCGATCGGAGCGGCAATGTAAAGGGCAGGCAAGCCACACTTGCAATTTGGATGTCACGCATTAAAGAACATATCGCAATTTTATTTCTGCGCCGAGTTTTATTTAATTCGAAATAATTAGTCGGCCGATTGGGGATAAAAAACATTATCTCCACAAGTAACTTGTAATAATTTTAAAAAGCATCAAAACAGGGGAGCGTAGCTTAGACCTTTGTCCGTCTTTAGCTTTGAATTGAAATATTACATTGTAAATCCTTTTTTTCGATCTCTAATGAGATGCTGGTTTACTTTTAGCTAGCGTGCATCAAAGATTTAGTCCTTTTGACTGTAAATACTTCTCCCCAACCCCAGGAACGTCTTCAATTAGTTTCTCCGAAAGCTTATTTATTATTCCAAACACATACTTGTGGCAGTCTGCACCACACAAATTGATAATCCAATCATTGCCCGGTGAAGCAGTTTAACTTTCGCCTCAAGTTTCTGAGCCAGAATTTGTGGCAGCAAATCGTGTTGCCTATTTGTGTGTGATAAGTGATGACGTTTTCGCCATTTATGGCCTTGTAAGCTACTGTACATACACACATTTGTATACGCCACCATACGGGATGGATCTGGGCCCAGACAGAGCCGAGTCCTGTTCCTTTGTTTGTGCTAAATATATAACACAGACAACTTATCACGCCGTATTAACTCCTACGATATCTCTTCTAACTTTTCTTGCTCTTTTTGCTTTTCCTCTCTATTTTCCCTTCATTTGTTCTTGGACTCCGTCCAGACTTTCCCTCAGCAGGGCGTTTCCACGTTTCCATGCACGTTATTTGTCTGTTGTATTCCGGAGATTGTTTCGTTGCCAGGGTTTTTTTTTCGTCGAGTCAAAGGCAGTTAAGTGATTTCTGCTCTAGTTCCGCTCTCGGATTTTCGGGAATTTTATGTAAAATTAAAGGAATCTTTCAGGCTAACCAGCTTTAATATTAAAGCAACTGAATGTCTCACATCAAATATCTAATGTCCATTCATTAAGTTAAGACTAAGTTTTTCCCTGAATGTGGGATAACAACGGAAGATATTAAAAACCCGTTAAGACTGTTGGGAAGAGATATTCTTCTTTTGGATTGGAGTGCCAACTCAACTTGTTTGACTTGCTAATTTTGAGCTTTTCGAGGACAGGTGTGAAAACCTCGAGAATTCGTGGTTCAGAGCCAACTTTCGCCACTCATATCGAAATGCAAACAGATATAAAGTCGAAATAAAAATTCAATTGCCCACCACAAAAAAGTTAAACTTTTCTCCGCAGCCACAAATCAATTTTCAACTTGGCAGCGGAGGCCACAAGAAAAAACGAGAGGGAACGTTTCGAGTCGCAGCTATGGCCGCCACTCTACATTTATACCCGATACTCAGTCAGCATGGCTCTCCTCCGTTGAGGGCGCACACTGCACGATCAGAGTGTGCGGGAAAGAGAGAGAGAGAGAGAGAGAGAGAGAGAGAGAGAGAATGAGTAAAAGATTTGTTCGTTCTGGCTTTTTTTTTTTTTTTTTTTTTTTTTATTAAGCGTTGAATCCGTCATTGCATATAACGTATCTTAACATCACTGGTAAATAATATTGGGGTAGCCAAACCTAATGCTAAATGCGAGAGGACTTACAAAAAATATAATATTATAATATTGGGAGGGAAACTTAGAGTTGGCCAATAGTTTTGGCAAAACCCAATCTCTTCAACCGCCTCAAAGGCCTGGCAGGTAGTAATCGTCTGGCGAGCATACTATGGTGTCTAATTAGCCTGTCACTGTATCTGCTGGTGTGCCTTCCAATCTGCTCCTCTACTGTATGCAGATTCAAATCCCGATGTAGGGTGGAGCCGCGCACGTACCAAGGGCAGTTCGTTATTTGCCTCATGGCGCGATTCTGCAAGACCTGTATCCGTTTATAGTTCGATTTGGCAGCTATACCCCAAATCTGCACACCGTAGAGCCAGATCGGGGCTACACAGTGTACATAAACTGCTCTTTTGGCTCTCAGTGACATGGTGCTTCTTCTGTTAATCAGCCACCGCAATTGCTGCATTCTTTGCCGCTTATCAAGGGTGATACCGAGATACTTTGCTTGCTCTGGTTGGTCCAAAGTTACGCCTTCAAACTTTATGGGTGGGGTGTGGTCTATGAGCGCTTTCAGGGTGAAGCATGGATTGGTGGTCTTCAGTGGGTTGACTTTTAAATTCCATCTTTTGCACCAAGCTGCCAAAGAGTAGAGGTACTCTTGGAGACCATCTGCTGCCTCAAGGCGGCACTTGGAGCTGTAGAGCAGTGCTATATCGTCCGCGTAGGTAGCAAGCAGAGCCTTTGGGGGCCTCCATATGTTGCTCGCTTGGGGAGGGTAGATCTGCAGTATAGATAGAGTAAAGCAGCGGGCCAAGGACGCTGCCCTGTGGAACTCCAGCTCTCATTTGGCAATGTGTTGAATGGGGGTTCCTGAACTTGACCATAAACTGACGGCCTTCCAAGGATGATCGTAGGACACCGTAGTATGGTGCTGGGAACAGTTTTTTAATTTTGCTCAGTAGGCCGATATGCCAAACTCTATCGAAGGCTTGCTGCATATTAATGAAGACTGCATTGCAGTATTCTAGATCATCATAGGCCTGTAGGATGTGTCCTGCCAATCTGTGGACTTGCTCCACTGTGCCGTGTCCCTCCCGAAAGCCAAACTGGTGATCCGGCAAGATACGGCATTCCTTGATTATACTACCAAGACGATTGGCAAGAAGCCTCTCCCATACCTTAGATAAGGAAGACAAAAGACTTATTGGCCGATACGACTCAGGGTCGTCCTCCGGTTTTCCAGGCTTATGGATCATCAGGATTGTTGCTATCTTCCACTGCTTAGGGAAAAACTGCATCCTTAACATGGCGTTAAAAATGAGCACTATGTAGAGTATCGCCCGAGTAGGCAATGCTTTCAGTGTGGAATTTCACACTCTGTAGGGACTTGATGACTTCAACAATCTCCTCAGCCCTGGCTGGTTTAATGGGTAAGGCCATTTGTAGAGGTGTTTGCAGACTATCTTTTGTCTCTTTGTACTGCGCCTCCGTGGCGAATTGGTAATGGGTGAACCTGTCCCCTAAATGATGTGCAAACGAATTGGCCTGCTCTTCTTCGTTTCTAGCAAGTTCACCGTTGGGACACCGGATGGGAATCTGTCTGAACGGTTGTCTCTTAAGAGACTTAGTGATCTTCCAAAGCGAATATCCAGCATCCACGGTGTAATCCATGGAAGCAAGCTTTTGTTCAAAGAAGTTGCTTCGAAGTTCTCTCAGGGTGTTTCGAAGTTGCTTGGCAGCCCGGTTCCATAGAATTCGGGCTATGGGTCTTGAGATCGGATTGCGCGTCTGCGAAGTCTCCTTTTTTGTGACAAAAGCTCTCTGGCCTCTCTTGTAAGAACTATTCCATAGGCGGCGCTTGTCGGAGGATGCCAGGGCGTTGAGGCAGCAGCAGCCATGTGTATACTCTCTGTGATGTTATCTACAGCCATCTCGATATCTTCCTCAGAGTTTAGCGTGACGTTCAGTTGAATCGACCTCTCCAAATGTTGCCTAAATGCGAGCAGATCAGTGTGCTTGGGGACTCGATGAGGGCTTTGATTTTCTATAATGCCATCTGTTTTAATGCTGATGACTAAGGCCAGATGGTCGGAGTCCAGATCCCAGCTCTGACTTATTGTTGCTCGAGAATCCGGAATACCATGATGTACTGCGAAGTCTATGCAGGACGGCGTGTGATTGAGTACATATGGGTACCTGGTTGGTGATCCAGTTGCAAGGATCTTAGCGCCAGTAGCAGAGATGGCTTCCGCTAGCTCTCGCCCCTTAGGGGAATTGTAAGTGTCTCCCCACAGCCAGTGTCGGGCATTCCAGTCACCACCAACCAAATACCTTTGCCCGCAAGCACGGAGGGCATCGATGTAATGTCTTTCCTCAATCCTGACTCTGGGAGGGCAGTAAATGGCGCTGAACTCCACATCGCCCAGTCCTGTGGCTACTTTTACTGCTGACATTTGCATGCTGCGTGTCTCAATGACCCTTTGTGGAAAACGACGAAGCGAAGTCTTAACTAAAACCGCAACTCCACCAACGCTATTATTATTCCGCGATGGCTTGAAGGCTGGATAGAAGGCATATCCATGTATTTTTACAGCTGCCCCTCTTTTAATTCTGATCTCCGTCAAAAGAAGAATGTCAACGCTATTCTTGTGCGCGAAGAGCTCAACTTCTTTTGCTTTCCCTGAAATGCCGTTAGCATTCCAGATGAGAACCTTTAGTGGGTTCATTGAGATGCTGAAACGTTGTTCTGGAGCTGAAGATTAGATCCAGCCCATTGCTTAATCGTGTTGGCCAATTCAAAAACCATTTTTTCAAGTTTTTCAAGGCGTTGATTGGCTTGACTATTATGCTGCTGCTGTTCTTGCTGCTGTTGCTATAGCCACATAAGAAACTGCTGCTGCTGCTGCTGTTGGAGCTGTTGTTGCCATTGCTGAAATTTTGTCTGCTGTTGTTGTAGCAGTGCATGAACTTCATATGAATTCTGTTGCTGGTTATTCAATCCTTGTGGCTGATGCGCTTGTAGACTATGAAAACGACGCTGAGCAGGTGTAGCAGGTATTGCATTTGAATTACCATTTGCTACGGCAGCATAGGAGGCTCCTGTATTACTTCTAGTGCCTACCAAAGGTTGGTGCTGAACAATATTTCGCTGGTGCTGCTGTATTGTTGGTCTATTAGCCCCCTTTTTGTGACTAGACTGCAAGGTAGGAAACTGTTGCTGGTCTCCAGGAAGTGTGGTAGAGTAAGCATATGCCACTTGATTATTTAAGGGGACATGACCCGTCCTGTTCACCGCATCTGGCACAGTTGTGATGTCGGCGGCAGTATTTGGCTGTGTGGCCGTAATCCTGGCATCGACGACATTGAGCAATCTCTGTGGATTTTCGCATCCTTTCAATCCTTTTTTTTTGGCGGCAAAGGGTCTTGACTTGGTAAATTTCGTTAATTTTTGCACAAGGCTTAATATTAATGAAAAAAATATTAAGTTTTTCGTCCTTGTTAGTCCTTGAGCTTGGATTATGGATGTGAAGGACCTCGAAGCCCAACATTTTAAAATCGGCGGTAATATCATTGTTTAGGGTGCTATGATGTAGGTCTCTTACAACAATTCTATGAGGCTTTTCAGTCTGCAATTGGTATGTGTGGAATTCTATTCCAATGGCATCGAAACAATCCACAATTGCTCTATAGGTATCACTGTCTTTGGGGAGGATTCTGACCGTTTCCCCCTGGTTAGCTTTGACGACAACGTTATTCAAATTTGCAACGTCCTTTATGACATCAAATAAGTCATTTAAGTTGCTAATATTGACAACTATTTGCGGTGGTTTTGGAGGGCCTTTAAGCTGATTACCAGAGCTCGTTGATTCTCCTTGAAGACACTGGTCTGTATTAACTGCTTCATAAAGGTGTTCATCCAGTTGGTCATTTCCAGCGTCTGCATCTACATTCATCCGAACTTCCTCATTATTACTATCACTTGGGATGTTCGTGTCAAGAATGGAAAATCTGTTGTTGGTGTTTGCCTGTTGGCTTGTAGTGGGGGGCAAGCCCAGGTCCCGGCCGCCGACAAAGTCTGATCGTTTTTTCTTTTGCCCGTTCTCCGTTTTTGAGCATCCAGAAGTCGTTCGGCAGCAGTGCGAAGTGTTTTTGCCTCAGTGTCGTCGGGGCATGTGGATATGGAGTTTTCTTGGCTATCAAAGCTTAGTGCAGGGCAGATACTGCTTATTGTAGCAGTTGCCATGGTGTAGGTGGTGTTGTTGGTGGCACTAGTGAATGTTACTGTTGTTGTGGTTTCTGTGCATGTAGAGCGTTCAGCCTCTGAACGGTACTCAGAACGAATCTCAGAAGGTAATTTGCCTGATATTAGAAGCATTCTCTCATGATCAGTCCGCTTATTTCTAAGCCGAGAGTCAGATGAACTATTCGCATTCATTATACCGTAGCTGATAAGCGAAGTTTTTATTGCCCCTCTTGTGCGGCTGTGCGCAGACTGAGGGGAATGTCTTGCCCGAAGGGCAGTGAATACAGTTGTAAAAACGTTCACAAATGTGTTTTTTGTTTTTGTCCAATTGCCGACACCGCACAAAGCAGCACCCGAATTTACGATGTATGCTATTTTTAGCACACAAGAGAATGCTCCGCTAAAGCAGAATAAAGAAAACAACTTTGCGCAAGCGCGACACAACCGATCTCTATGAAAGTTGATTCGAGACGTTCATTCTGGCTATAACAATAATCAGATCTGATCCGCAATTCTGTTCTTTTAGTTTTCTTGTATCTTTAAAATTGCAGCAGGCTACACAATTTGGTTGCTCTAGCTCTTACAGTCTCTGAGATCTAGGCTGACAGACAGAAATGGCTTCATCGACTCGGCTATTGTTGCTGATCAAGAATATATGTATATACATACTTTATGGGGTCGGAAACGCTAACTTTTGGGTGTTACACACATCCATTTGCACCAGTAATCTAATATACCCCTATACTCTTTTTGAGTTGAGGGTTTAAAGAACAAAAATTGAAAAGGAAACTGAACTTTCTTCCTTGGAAGTTGGCCACAAATGAAAGGAAAGTGCTATAGCATTATACTAGAAAGGGAATTAAATAAAATGAAATAAGCAAAAAACTACGTTGACAATCGAAATGACAGGAGCTCTCAAAAAGAGTGATTCTGTGTTATTTTAGATGCTTGGAAGATGAATTGCAATGGATTATTTCTTCAGAATAACAAGTGATAAATTTCTGCTGTCGTAAATGTTTAGTGGTCGCATAAGTCTTAAACGTTCTCATAGTTCTCTGGGGGCAGATGGTGTTATGGTCATGTCTATAAGAACATTTGGTATCCCTAATGGTATCCCTCCACTATAACTATAGTCTGAAGGCTCCGCCATATCCAATTCATATTCTTGTTTAAATTTCTAATGGAGATGACAACTTCTATTTATTGCACGCTCTATTCCCGCCCTCTGTTCCTACATGATGGAGGGACCTTCTTCTAGCAACGATTTGAATCCTAGAAAAGGTCAACTTTTGTGTACAAATTGAGTTTAAAGGGCTGCTGATTGTTGAAGAATGACCATCTCTAACAATGCACGCATGTATTGACAGACATATATGTAAGTATGTAGACGTATGTACATATGAGTGAGAGACGTAACGAAGCGACGTTATCTCCCTTTTTGTTCTCTATTTCGTTCGGTCTCTATCTGCCTGCGAGCAGAGCATTTATTAGTCACAAATAAACCTTACATATGAATGGTTGCGTTTTTACTTTTCGGTACAAGAACTTCCCTTGCAACGGCAGCGAAATTCTGTCCAACAGGTTATGGGCCCAGGTTCGGATTTTGTAAGTAAGGTGATTGTTTTAGTTACGAACTATTAACATCGGTGTGACTCAGAGACTAAACGATAATCAGCAATGAGCGGGATGTATCAAATAGACAAATTAGAGGAGGGAAATTATGACTCCTGGTGTATTCAAATGCGGTCTGTGTTGGTGCACGCTGAATTGTGGATTGTGGCATCTGGTGACCTGCTACCAACGAATGTTCCCGAAGGTGTGAATTGGCAGGCCAAGGATGAAAAGGCGCTGGCCATGATCACATTGAGTGTGAAAACTTCACAGCTGGGATACATTACAAATTGCAGTAAGTCGTCCGAAGCATGGAACAAATTAAAGAGTGTTCATCAACCAAGTGGACCTGTACGAAAGGTTCAACTGTACAAGAAATTGCTAAGCAAGCGCCTGGACCAAAGGCAAAGCATTTCAAGCTATGTACATTAATGAGTTCGTGGATATTCTTGATGGCCTTGGGTCAGTAGGAATCGAGCTAAATGATGAACTGCGCTCAATTGTTTTGTTGTCAAGCCTTCCAGAGCAATTCGAAAATTTCTTTGGTGCCATAGAGACGCGTGACAGTAAAACTGAAGGAAGAAGGCGAACGAAAGGGAAACACAGAAGATCAAAAGGAATACGCAAAGGCAGTACCGCAGTACATAAGCCGGCCGCGCACAGAGCGCAAAAGAAGAGAAACAATACAATGATATGTTTCAAGTGTGGTGAGCGCGGGCATATGAAGGCTCAGTGTAAGAAGGAGAGCGCAAATGTGGAAAGGGCAGCAAGAGTGGAGAACAAGCAGTGCAGTCTATTAAATGCGTTGGACGCAGATAATTTGAAAAAGAGTATGTGGTGTTTGGATAGTGGTGCCACAAGCCACATGTGTTGTGAGAAACAGTTATTCACAAAGTTCGAGAAACACACAGAAATGATTGGTCTGGCTGACTCCGGTTTCCTAAAAGCTGAAGAAAAAGGGGAAGTAGAGCTGAAGACAGAGATATGCACGCTGCTGTTAAAGAATGTTCTCTATGTGCCCGAAATGAATGGAAATTATTTCTCGGTGAGCAGCGCTGTACAGAATAAATGTTTCGTCACTTTTGGACAAGAATATGCACGAGTTATCCAAAATGGCGAATGCATTGTAAAGGCAAACAGAGTTGGAAACTTGTATACATATGTTTCGAGGAAAACAAAACAACTGTTTTGCGGCGGTTAAGGCTGATGGTGCCCTGTGGCATAAACGGTACGGCCACTTGAACATCAGCAGTATGAAAGATTTGATCAGCAAAGGAATGGTGCGCGGCATTGAAAATATGGTTTTCCCGGCGAATATGAATTGCAAAACATGTATGGTCAGCAAGATTCATGCGCAACCATTTCCTGTTGCAACCACCAGTAGAGCTCAAGATATATTGGAACTAGTTCATGCAGATGTGTGCGGGCCCTTTGGCACACAGTCGCTTGCTGGATCAAAGTATTTTCTAACCTTCATCGATGACAAATCAAGGCGTATATTTGTGTATTTCCTGCGGACAAAGGATGAAGTCTTCCAGAAGTTCGTCGAGTTCAAAACCCTGGTTGAACGGCAAACGGGAAAAAGTCTCAAATGTATCCGGAGCGACAATGGCGGTGAATTTGTCAACAAATCGTTTGATGAATTTCTGAAAACTAAAGGGATTGAGAGGCAGCTGACAGTGGCGTACACTCCACAGCAAAACGGCGTTGCTGAGAGGGCAAAGCGCACTCTGGTGGAAATGTCAAGATGTATGCTGGTCCAGACAGGATTAGGCGAATCATTGTGGGCTGAGGCAGTCAACGCAGCTGTGTATGTACGGAATCGATCACCGACCAAGGCGCTGACCAGTATGACGCCTATGGAAGCGTGGACTGGTAAGAAACCTTTTGTTGGTCATCTAAAGGTTTTTGGCTCCGTTGCAGTAGCTTTGGACAAGGGTCCAAGGAAGAGTAAACTTCAACCAAAAGGCAAAGAATATCGCATGATTGGATATTCAGTAGCGGCTAAGGGCTATCGACTGTATGACCCTGTGTCTCATCAGGTAATTGAGAGGCGAGATGTTCTATTTGACGAGATCCAAGACGACAAGGATACAGTCCCATTCGAACTTCCGAAGGCAGAAGTTAGCATGCAGTCAGGCGGCGATACTGATGACATTGACAGAAGCGGTGGAGACAGCAGCGGTGGAGACAGCAGCCATGGTGCAAGCGTTGACGGGGAGAATCCCAGTAGCAGCGGTACTGATGGGTACGAGAGCGCAACAGAAAAGGTTGAGTCAGATGAGTCAGCTCCTCGCGTTGGACCTGGCAGACCAAGGCTGATTCGGACCGGCAAACCTGGCCGTCCGAGAAAGGAGTACAGCATTCTTGGTGCTCTGGTTGCCAGCGACGTAAAGATTCCAGTATCCTACAAGGAGGCGTTGATCAGTATTCATGCATCACATTGGTCCGAAGCGATGCAACGCGAATATGAGGCATTAATGGCAAACGAGACATGGCAGTTGGCAGACTTACCGGCAGGACAACGAGCAGTTGGATGCAAATGGGTATATAGCCTGAAACGCGACAAAGATGGTCAAATCGAACGTTTCAAGGCGCGGCTGGTGGCAAAAGGTTGCTCCCAGCAGTACGGCATAAACTATGCGGAAACATTTTCTCCAGTCTGCAGACTGGAGAGCGTGCGATTTATTCTTGCGCTAGCAGCAGAATTGAAATTATATGTCAACCAAATGGATGTATGTACGGCATATCCAACAGTGACCTGAGCGATACGGTGTACATGAAGCAACCACAAGGGTACATTGCTCGAGCTTATCCAGCGAAGGCTATGCTGCTTAAAAAGGCAATATAAGGATTGAAGCAGTCAGGAAGGGAATGGAATTCGAAGCTGAATGGCGTCCTGACTAATCTGGGTTTTGTTTCCTGTGACATCGAGCCGTGTCTCTACCAGCAGAGAGGGAAAGGTAACTTATCGTTAATCTTGGTATATGTTGACGATTTACTTATAGCATGCCAGTCCAAAGAGGACATGCTCGGTATCAAATCGGCTATTTCAAATGCGTTCGAATGTATCGACAAAGGTGTTCCAGAGCTGTTTTTAAGCATGGAGGTGCACCGTGAAGGTGAGCTTGGGCCTATCACCATAGGCCACTCGCAATACATCAAGGAACTATTGCAAGCTCACGACATGGACAAATGTAGACCAGTGGCTACTCCGTTGGATGCGGGGTGGTCCACCAGGTGGATTGTACTAATGAGCAGTGTCAAAAGGTGGATCCTGTCATGTATCAATCCATGATTGTTGAGCTGATGTGGCTGGCACTCACAACCAGACCGGACATTTTGCATTCAGTTGCAAAGTTGGCCCAGAGGAACAAAGATCCGCACGCAGAGCATCTGGCTGGTGTGAAGCACGTTCTGAGGTACTTGGCAGCGACGATGAACTTCAAACTACACCACAAAGGGTGTCACCAGCAACTTACTGGATATGTGGATGCGGATTGGGGCGGCGATCGAACTAACCGGAAGTCGTATACGGGCTACGTTTATTTTTTAGCAGGTGGCCCAATTTCTTGGCGATCTGAGAAACAACGCAGCGTGGCACTTAGCAGCACGGAGGCAGAATACATGGCACTGTCGGCTGCGTGTAAGGAGTCCATATTTTTACGTCGCTTAATCATCGAAATTGGCTGTGGAGATGAAGCTACCTCAACTACCTTATATGGCGATAATCTGAGCGCACAAGAGCTGGCTAGGAACCCAGTGCATCACTCAAGGACCAAGCATATTTATATTAGATATCACTTTGTACGACAGATTGTAGAAGAAGGTCAAGTTAAGTTAAAGTATGCTAGTACAACAGATATGATTGCAGATATCTTGACCAAGAATCTCCCTAAGAGAAAGCATGTCGAATTTACAAAATTGTTAAGTTTAAATTGAGTTAGATGGAATTTGTAAGCATGCACGCATTGAGGAAGGGTGTTGAAGAATGACCATCTCTAGCAATGCAAACATGTATTGACAGACATATGAGTATGTAGACGTATGTATGAGTGAGAGACGTAACGAAGCGACGTTCTCTTATCTCCCTTTTTGTTCTCTATTTCGTTCGGTCTCTATCTGCCTGCGAGCAGAGCATTTATTAATCACAAATAAACCTTACATATGAATGGTTGCGTTTTTATACCCGATATTCAAAATGAGTATTGGGGTATATTAGATTTGTGGTAAAAGTGGATGTGTGTAACGTCCAAAAGGAATCGTTTCCGACCCCATAAAGTATATATATTCTTGATCAGCATCAATAGCCGAGCCGATTGAGCCATGTCTGTCTGTCCGTCTGTCCGTCCGTCCGTCTGTCCGTCTCTCCGTCCCCTTCAGCCCCTAGTGCTCAAAGACTATAAGAGCGAGAGCAACGATGTTTTGGATCCAGACTTCTGTGATATGTCACTGCTACAAGAATATTTCAAAACTTTGCCCCGCCCACTTCCGCCCCCACAAAAGGCGAAAATCTGTGGCATCCACAATTTCAACGATACGAGAAAACTAAAAACGCAGAATCGTAGAAGATGACTATATCTTCTAGAGTGCAAAATCTGAACCAGATCGTATAATTATTATAGCCAGAATCAAGAAAACAATTTCATTTTTTCTCGCCCTGTCTCTCTCTAACACACACGTAGCATAGCCGGCTTTGCTTAGAGTAAAACATTAGCGCCTAGATCTCAGAGACTATAAAAGCTAGAGGAACCAAATTTGGTATCCACACTCCTAATATATCGGACCGAGACGAGTTTGTTTCAAAATTTCGCCACACCCCCTTCCGCCCCCGCAAAGGACGAAAATCTGGGGCATCCACAAATCTCAGAGACTATTAAGGCTAGAGTAACCAAATTTGGGATTCGCACTTCTGTTAGATCTCACTATAAAACGTATATCTCAGAATTTCGCCCCACCCCCTTCCGCCCCCACAAAGGACGAAAATCTGTTGCATCCACAATATTGCACATTCGAGAAAACTAAAAACGCAGAATCATAGATAACGACCATATCTATCAGATTGCTGAATCCGGTTTAGATCAGATAATTTTTATAGCCAAAAGGAACAAATCAATTTGCAGTGGCTACGCAGCGCCCGACGTCACGCTCAGACTGATTTTCTGTCTCTCTCGCACGCACTCCTTGTCGTGTCGTTTAATATTAGCGGCGTCTGCCGGAGGAGAGCCATACTGACTTAGTATCGGGTATAACTGTAGAGTTGCGGTCTCCGCAGCAACTCACAACGTTCCCCCTCGTTACTTTTCGGTACAAGAACTTCCCTTGCAACGGCAGCGAAATTCTGTCCAACACTGATGAGGGTAGCAAAGCACACTGCTGACAAGGTCTGCCTCTTACGGCGGGGAAGGGTGAAAATTCATGCAAAACGGTGCATGGGGTCGGGTTAAAGATTATTTCGCATTTCATTCATGGTCTTAGGCAAAATGTCATCATAGGATCATCCTTTCTACCGCATTAAAACGCATAAAACTTCGTTGACATGAAATTTACTTCCAGTATGTGGATTTCTTTACTGGCGGAGCATATGGCAGCATAAATATATTGTGGTCTCATGTGTGGGCTTTGCTTTGGTTCTTCCCATGTTATTTATGGCCAACACATGCCTGGCCAACACATTTTTCTATTGCCTCCCTCTCCGAGCCCTGTACCTGCGGCAGGCAACGGCCACGGTAACAATTGCCGCCTGTTTACACAAGTTCTGTTTGAAAGACATGTCCTTTCGGCACCACCATGTAAATGTTTTCGCTGGTGATATTCAGAGGAAGGAAATATTGTTTCATGTTTCACTTTTTTTCCATTTTTCCCCTGCTCATCACGAGTCAGGGGGGTGGGGGTGAGAGGACAGTCAGTTCGTTAATTGATCAGAAGTTTGCCCGTGTGGGTCACATATCAGATCAGGGAATTGTTCTGAGGTCAGCTTCCGTTAATAAGGGCAGAAAGTTTATATATACACTATTTTACAGTGGACGTCACAACTGTAAGGCAACCCTGAACTTTGAGGAAATGTAATCGGCTTAGTCCTCCTAAACGGTTCTCTTGTCCCAGACTGCTTCTCTCAACAGAAGATGTGACTGAACAGGATGAATAATGGAACCAAGTAATGGAAGTAAAGAGTTGAGATCCTCGCAAAGTATTAATCAAGTATTGATTAAATGCTGCAGAAATATCAATTGATTGTTTAGGGAAAGTCCATTCATAGTCTGACACTTTTGGAACGCACTGTACAGGCAGCCATGTGGAAGTTTCTGCCTGCCTCTTCGTTCGCTTGGCCTGCTCCCTAAAGGAGGGCACCGTGGCACAGAGAGAAAACATTTGTAATCATGACCTTGCAAGTGTCACACCCGGTCTCCTCCTCCAACCACTTCCCCATCGGAGTCCCCTTCCAACTGAGTTTTCTCTTCCCCTCTGACATCGCTCTGAGATAGGCAATTTAATGTCTTAGTTGTGCCAAACTCTAGCTGCCAAATCGCGTGTGTAACTGGAGTTCCATTTCTAAGGAAGTGGGCGTGGTTGGTGCGGGCTTAGCATCTTTTACATTTGTTAATTGTGGCACTTAGTTGGCCAAGTTAGAGCGTAGCATGCAAATGGCAACGAGGAGTTTCCGGACCACCTTTGCCTCCGTCTCTGGGACGGGTGGATTCTTTAAAGCCCGAGTAGTCCTGCGCTGAGTCCATAAAACCCAAGTAGCTGAAAAGAGCATCATAAAATGTTTTCTTATATAGAATAAAATTACCCGAAAATAATGACCAAAGACGAAATGTTGCACTAAAAGCAGCAAAAAGAGCAGCAAGCAGCTGCGCGTGGTTCCACGGGGATGAGCGCCACAGAAGCAGCCCAAAAAACAATTCAATTTGTGCCCCCCCTGCCGCAAATCCCCTACTCTCCTCATTTTTTCCATTTAGCGAAACTGCAGCTCTCGCGCCTTCGGGGTGTGTGTGTGTGTGTGTTTTTTTTTTTTTTTTTTTTTTTTTTTTTTTTTGTTGTGTGACTACAGGAAAGCTTCATGCCGCCTCAGCCGAAGCCGAAGTGAGGGACTCTAACCGCTCTAAAACCAACCACACCTATCCCGGATCCCGGCGGTACTGTCGCGTGATATTACTTCGCCGGGGGGAGATGCCCGTAGGGCTCTTCTCTTAATAATCTCCTTTATCCTTTATCTCCTTGCATTGCGTGCTCTTTCTTCGCGACGCAGTTTGGTAGCCATAGTTACGGCAATGAATCTAATCGAGGCCCAGTTTCCTTCCGACTCCAGCAGGCATTCTGCCAGGTTTGACACCGCTGGCATTCTTCCAAGCTTGTTGCTTAGATCCTCTCGTTCTTGCCAAAATCTTAGACATTCGAAGAAGCAGTGCTCTACGTCTTCGATGACCCCTGCGCAGACCACGCGGAAGGGGTCGTCCTCGTGCTTAAACCTATGCAGGTAGGCTTTAAAGCAACCGTGTCCTGTCAGCAGTTGTGTCAGGTGATACTCCACTTGTCCATGGCTACGGTTCAGCCAACTCTTCAGGTCTGGGATTAGCCTATGGGTCCATCGCCCTTTGCTGCTGTTATCCCACGAATCTTGCCATTGCAGGATTGTGCGCTGCCTTAAGGCACCTCTGGTGTCCTGGTCCGTAGTCCCCAGGGTTCGCTGTGCCCTGATTCCTGCGGCTTCTCTTGCCAGCAGATGGATGGGAATCATTCCTGCTACCACAAGTGCGGCGTCTTGGGATACCGTTCTGAATGCGCAACACACCCTCAGGGCACACAGCCTCTGGACTGCGTTGCATTCTCGGGCATATGTTTTATGCTTCATTGCATCAACCCATATTGGTGCAGCGTACATTAGCGTTGAGCCAACTACGCTCGCTAGTAGCTTTCGCCTTGGCTGTTTCGGGCCTCCGGTGTTGGCCATGATGCGGGATAGGGCCACTGCCGTCTTTCCTGCTTTGCTGCTTGCATACGCCATGTGATGCTTGAAGCTGAGTCTGTGGTCAATCATGACCCCCAGGTACTTCAGGCTTGGACTGGAGCTAATAGTGCAGTCTCCTACTCGGATCGTGGCCGTCTCCACTACTTTCCTGCTGCTTATGAGCACCGCCTCCGTTTTGTGGGTGGCTAATGAGAGATCCATCCCTGATAGCCATGTTCTGGCTCTCTCTACCGCGTCGTTGCATATTTCTTCCGCCGCTTCTTTCTGTTTTGCCACTACGACTATTGCTATGTCGTCGGCAAAGCCTATCACCGTGGCGCCCATTAGCATATCCATCTTGAGGATTCCATCATACATGATGTTCCACAGCAGCGGGCCGAGGACCGATCCTTGGGGAACTCCTCCAGTGATTTGGTGCTCACGTGTCCCTTTATCCGTCTCATATATGAGCACTCGGTCTCTTAGGTAGTCCGCGATGATATTCTGCAGATACGGCGGTATTTGAAAGTTTCTCAATTCTTCTAGTATGTGATCCCAATTGGCAGAGTTGAATGAATTTTGGACATCGAGTGTTGCCACTATGCAATACTCTTTGGTCCCGTACATCCATCGGGTGCCATCGATAGCTCGCTTTGCTATCTCACATACCTCGCCGATTGCGTCCACCGTGGACCTGCCTTTGTGAAACCCGTGCTGTCTCGGTGAGAGCTGACGCGTTACTGCCTTCTCCAGCCTGGTGTGGATTATGCGCTCGAGGATCTTACCCACTGTGTCGAGCATGCAGAGTGGTCTATAGGATGATGGCTCCTCGGTCGGCTTGTTCCCCTTGGGTAAGAGGACTAGCCGCTGTCGCTTCCATGGTCTGGGGAAGGTCCCTTCGGACATGCACGCATTGAATAAATCCACGTAAATTTGTGGATTGGTCTCAATTGTGTGTGTGTTTGTTTTTTTTTTTTTTTTTTTTTTTTTTTTTTTTTTTGTTGTGTGACTACAGGAAAGCTTCATGCCGACTCAGCCGCAGCCGAAGTGAGGGACTCTAACCGCTCTAAAACCAACCACACCTATCCCGGATCCCGGCGGTACTGTCGCGAGATATTACTTCTCTGTGGGGAGATGCCCGTAGGGCTCTTCTCTTAATAATCTCCTTTATCCTTTATCTCCTTGCATTGCGTGCTCTTTCTTCGCGACGCAGTTTGGTAGCCATAGTTACGGCCATGAATCTAATCGAGGCCCAGTTTCCTTCCGACTCCAGCAGGCATTCTGCCAGGTTTGACACCGCTGGCATTCTTCCAAGCTTGTTGCTTAGATCCTCTCGTTCTTGCCGAAATCTTGGACATTCGAAGAAGCAGTGCTCTGCGTCTTCGATGACCCCTGCGCAGACCACGCAGAAGGGGTCGTCCTCGTGCTTAAACCTCCGTGCGGAGAACGGCATTTGGGAGCCCATCAGGCCCTGGTGCTTTCCCGTTCTTGATCCGTTGTAGAGCTTCGAGGACTTCTGCTCCCGTGGTGGCTTCTATTTCAGGTGGCGGTATTCTATCCATCTCCCTCTGGGCTGCCACTTTCTCTGGAAATAGGGTTTCTACTATGTTAACCAGCAGATCTGCACACATTGGCGGCGGGGGACTGAACACTCGCAGTCTCTTCATTACCAGCCTGTATGCGTAGCCCTAAGGGTTCGCATCTGCGTCATCGCAGAGCTTTTCGAAGCATTTGCGCTTGGCATCCTTGATCTGCCTCTTCAAGCAGCGTCTGCTTTCCTTATATTCTCCTTGGAGCCTCTCGAATCCCGGGGACCCTCTCGAACGCTGGTATAGTCGTCTTTTCCGCTGGCCCTCCTGCCTGTCGCTACCTATTGCAGCGTTCCACCAATACGTTGGCCTGCGGTTGTTCGGGCTTCTTCTTTTCCTTAGCATGGAGGCATCACATGCTTCCAGCGTATGTATAGCCAGTTGGCTTGCTCTCTCGTCAGCCGTACCGTTGGTCTCGTAGTCCTCAAACATGGCCCGGACCATATCCGGCTCTAGCGTTTCGGTCTTATAACCGATCTGCTTACCAATGAACGGGTTAGGTGCGCCCGTTTCCTGGATTTCACATATGAGGGCTTGGTGGTCACTCCCGGTGTATAAGCCACTAACTTCCCACGTTGTCCTGCGGCTGAGGCTGCTGCTCACGAACGTAAGGTCTATTATAGACCCCGTTCCAGCTCTGCCGAACGTCTGCTGTGTGCCTGTGTTCAGCAGTACGGCATCCAACGTCGCAATGCATTCTAAGAGCGCCTGTCCCCTTGGGTTCGTCCTCGGGCATCCCCACTCCGTCGCCCAAGCGTTGAAATCGCCGGCTATGAGCGTAGGGTGTTTCTCCCGCGCATCTTCAGCAATCCTTTCCAGTGCCTGCGTCGCCTGCTGTAGGCTGAGGCTCGGGGGCAGGTAGCAGCTATATATGTGCACTCCATTTATCCGGGCTCTGGCGAATCCGTCTCCGACGTATGTTTGCAGTAGTTGCTGTGTGGGACTCGCACAGCTCCATATAGCTGCCTTCTTGCTCGAGTCAGCAATCCACTCTCCCGAGTTGCGATTCCGGTATTGCTCGCTTATGACTGCTACATCAATACGGTGCTCCCTTATGGTCTGGTCCAGCAGCTGCTGTGCCATCTCGCAGTGGTTGAGGTTTAGTTGGATGATTTTCATCTATCCTTCATTTGCTGCATCGCCTTTTGGTACTGCGGGCACCTCGAACTCGTCGTTTGGTGCTTCGGGTCCTTCACCCGGTGGCGCTTGCAAAGAATGCAACTTGGTTCGTCTTTGCAATCTTTGGCCTGGTGGTCGGCTCCTGCGCAATTGTAGCAGCACTTCGTGAAGTCTTGGCTGCTCTTACAATTAGGCGCGATGTGGCCAAATTCCATGCACTTGTAGCATCTTCGGGGAGTTGACTTGGGTCGTATTCTGCAATACCCCCACCCCAGGCGAATTCTTCCTTTCTCCAGGAGGGGCTTTGCTATAGCCGGTGGAACTTTCAGAGTCAGGGTCTGCGTGCTCCTATAGGCTGGTCTGATGGAGATGGCTGCGGCCTCGCAGATTTCCACCCCTGCCTGCGCTTTGAGTTCCGCTAGGACTTCCTCTTGGGTGGACACTTCGTCTATGTCCCTTACCTCCAAGATGACAGTTTCGGTAAGACTCCTTACTTCAACCGTGCTTCCTAGCGCTTCCTTGACTGCTGCCTGCATCTCGTGGGTTCTCGGGTCCGCCGATTTTTCCAGCATCAGCAACAGCTCTCCTTTTGCCGTGCGTCGCACCCCTTGCACCGATTGCCCTAGCTTTTTAAGACTTGGCTCTGTCTTGACCTTCCTTAGGATGTCTGCATATGAGACAGTGCTGGTGGCGGCGATGACTATTGCATCGCTGCGTGGCGGTCTTGGTCGTTGCTGCTGCTTTGGCTTTGGCCTTTGCCTAGCTACGACCTTCACCCACCCCACATCTCGATCCTTTGGGGCGTCCTCCGGTCCCTTGTGAGCTACGGCGTCCCTCATTTGGCCTTCCTGCGGCTTCTTCTCCGTTTTTTTTGACTTTTTGGGTCCATGTTTTGGCTTCTTCGGCCTTGGGGACGGGGACGGGGACGGGTGGGTGGTGTTCCTGGGCTCTGGCCGTGCCCTCTTTCCCGCCCTCTCCGTCACTGCCGGCTGTGTAACCTTGGCTACAGCCTGCTCCGCAGAGATCGCCTGCCAGCACGATTCCAACTCTCGCTGCAGATATTCGATCTCATCCAACAGATCCCTCATTGGGTTCGTGATGGACCTCTTTGGGAGCACCATCAGCTTCCTCAACTCTCTGGCCTTTTGGCCCAAGCTCGCCAAATGCGCCATGGCCCTCTCCTTCTGGTCTGCTTGCTCCTCTTGGGGGCGCTGCAGCGTTGGAGGAGAGGATCTTGCGTGCTCCTCCACTGCTTCCGTGTGTGTGTGTGTGTGTGTGTGTGTGTGTGGTTGGGTGTGTCTTGTTTGGAAATATTTGTTTCATTATGCTGATTTTTTTTTTTGTTGTGTGACTACAGGAAAGCTTCATGCCGACTCAGCCGAAGCCGAAGTGAGGGACTCTAACCGCTCTAAAACCAACCACACCTATCCCGGATCCCGGCGGTACTGTCGCGAGATATTACTTCGCCGGGGGAGATGCCCGTAGGGCTCTTCTCTTAATAATCTCCTTTATCCTTTATCTCCTTGCATTGCGTGCTCTTTCTTCGCGACGCAGTTTGGTAGCCATAGTTACGGCCATGAATCTAATCGAGGCCCAGTTTCCTTCCGACTCCAGCAGGCATTCTGCCAGGTTTGACACCGCTGGCATTCTTCCAAGCTTGTTGCTTAGATCCTCTCGTTCTTGCCGAAATCTTGGACATTCGAAGAAGCAGTGCTCTGCGTCTTCGATGACCCCTGCGCAGACCACGCAGAAGGGGTCGTCCTCGTGCTTAAACCTATGCAGGTAGGCTTTAAAGCAACCGTGTCCTGTCAGCAGTTGTGTCAGGTGATACTCCACTTGTCCATGGCTACGGTTCAGCCAACTCTTCAGGTCTGGGATTAGCCTATGGGTCCATCGCCCTTTGCTGCTGTTATCCCACGAATCTTGCCATTGCAGGATTGTGCGCTGCCTTAAGGCACCTCTGGTGTCCTGGTCCGTAGTCCCCAGGGTTCGCTGTGCCCTGATTCCTGCGGCTTCTCTTGCAAGCAGATGGATGGGAATCATTCCTGCGACCACAAGTGCGGCGTCTTGGGATACCGTTCTGAATGCGCAACACACCCTCAGGGCACACAGCCTCTGGACTGCGTTGCATTCTCGGGCATATGTTTTATGCTTCATTGCATCAACCCATATTGGTGCAGCGTACATTAGCGTTGAGCCAACTACGCTCGCTAGTAGCTTTCGCCTTGGCTGTTTCGGGCCTCCGGTGTTGGCCATGATGCGGGATAGGGCCACTGCCGTCTTTCCTGCCTTGCTGCTTGCATACGCCATGTGATGCTTGAAGCTGAGTCTGTGGTCAATCATGACCCCCAGGTACTTCAGGCTTGGACTGGAGCTAATAGTGCAGTCTCCTACTCGGATCGTGGCCGTCTCCACTACTTTCCTGCTGCTTATGAGCACCGCCTCCGTTTTGTGGGTGGCTAATGAGAGATCCCTCCCTGATAGCCATGTTCTGGCTCTCTCTACCGCGTCGTTGCAGATTTCTTCCGCCGCATCTTTTTGTTTTGCCACTACGACTATTGCTATGTCGTCGGCAAAGCCTATCACCGTGGCGCCCATTGGCATATCCATCTTGAGGATTCCATCATACATGATGTTCCACAGCAGCGGGCCGAGGACCGATCCTTGGGGAACTCCTCCAGTGATTTGGTGCTCACGTGTCCCTTTATCCGTCTCATATATGAGCACTCGGTCTCTTAGGTAGTCTGCGATGATATTCTGCAGATACGGCGGTATTTGAAAGTTTCTCAATTCTTCTAGTATGTGATCCCAATTGGCAGAGTTGAATGCATTTTGGACATCGAGTGTTGCCACTATGCAATACTCTTTGGTCCCGTACATCCATCGGGTGCCATCGATAGCTCGCTTTGCTATCTCACATACCTCGCCGATTGCGTCCACCGTGGACCTGCCTTTGCGAAACCCGTGCTGTCTCGGTGAGAGCTGACGCGTTACTGCCTTCTCCAGCCTGGTGTGGATTATGCGCTCGAGGATCTTACCCACTGTGTCGAGCATGCAGAGTGGTCTATAGGATGATGGCTCCTCGGTCGGCTTGTTCCCCTTGGGTAAGAGGACTAGCCGCTGTCGCTTCCATGGTCTGGGGAAGGTCCCTTCGGACATGCACGCATTGAATAAATCCACGTACATTTGTGGATTGGTCTCAATAGCCGTGCGGAGAACGGCATTTGGGACCCCATCAGGCCCTGGTGCTTTCCCGTTCTTGATCCGTTGTAGAGCTTCGAGGACTTCTGCTCCCGTGGTGGCTTCTATTTCAGGTGGCGGTATTCTATCCATCACCCTCTGGGCTGCCACTTTCTCTGGAAATAGGGTTTCTACTATGTTAACCAGCAGATCTGCACACATTGGCGGCGGGGGACTGAACACTCGCAGTCTCTTCATTACCAGCCTGTATGCGTAGCCCCAAGGGTTCGCATCGGCGTCATCGCAGAGCTTTTCGAAGCATTTGCGCTTGGCATCCTTGATCTGCCTCTTCAAGCAGCGTCTGCTTTCCTTATATTTTCCTTGGAGCCTCTCGAATTCCGGGGAACCTCTCGAACGCTGGTATAGTCGTCTTTTCCGCTGGCACTCCTGCCTGGCGCTACCTATTGCGTTCCACCAATACGTTGGCCTGCGGTTGTTCGGGCTTCTTCTTTTCCTTAGCATGGAGGCATCACATGCTTCCAGCGTATGTATAGCCAGTTGGCTTGCTCTCTCGTCAGCCGTACCGTTGGTCTCGTAGTCCTCAAACATGGCCCGGACCATATCCGGCTCTAGCGTTTCGGTCTTATAACCGATCTGCTTACCAATGAACGGGTTAGGTGCGCCCGTTTCCTGGATTTCACATATGAGGGCTTGGTGGTCACTCCCGGTGTATAAGCCACTAACTTCCCACGTTGTCCTGCGGCTGAGGCTGCTGCTCACGAACGTAAGGTCTATTATAGACCCCGTTCCAGCTCTGCCGAACGTCTGCTGTGTGCCTGTGTTCAGCAGTACGGCATCCAACGTCGCAAAGCATTCTAAGAGCGCCTGTCCCCTTGGGTTCGTTCTCGGGCATCCCCACTCCGTCGCCCAAGCGTTGAAATCGCCGGCTATGAGCGTAGGGTGTTTCTCCCGCGCATATTCAGCAATCCTTTCCAGTGCCTGCGTCGCCTGCTGTAGGCTGAGGCTCGGGGGCAGGTAGCAGCTATATATGTGCACTCCATTTATCCGGGCTCTGGCGAATCCGTCTCCGACGTATGTTTGCAGTAGTTGCTGTGTGGGACTCGCACAGCTCCATATAGCTGCCTTCTTGCTCGAGTCAGCAATCCACTCTCCCGAGTTGCGATTCCGGTATTGCTCGCTTATGACTGCTACATCAATACGGTGCTCCCTTATGGTCTGGTCCAGCAGCTGCTGTGCCATCTCGCAGTGGTTGAGGTTTAGTTGGATGATTTTCATCTATCCTTCATTTGCTGCATCGCCTTTTGGTACTGCGGGCACCTCGAACTCGTCGTTTGGTGCTTCGGGTCCTTCACCCGGTGGCGCTTGCAAAGAATGCAACTTGGTTCGTCTTTGCAATCTTTGGCCTGGTGGTCGGCTCCTGCGCAATTGTAGCAGCACTTCGTGAAGTCTTGGCTGCTCTTACAATTAGGCGCGATGTGGCCAAATTCCATGCACTTGTAGCATCTTCGGGGAGTTGACTTGGGTCGTATTCTGCAATACCCCCACCCCAGGCGAATTCTTCCTTTCTCCAGGAGGGGCTTTGCTATAGCCGGTGGAACTTTCAGAGTCAGGGTCTGCGTGCTCCTATAGGCTGGTCTGATGGAGATGGCTGCGGCCTCGCAGATTTCCACCCCTGCCTGCGCTTTGAGTTCCGCTAGGACTTCCTCTTGGGTGGACACTTCGTCTATGTCCCTTACCTCCAAGATGACAGTTTCGGTAAGACTCCTTACTTCAACCGTGCTTCCTAGCGCTTCCTTGACTGCTGCCTGCATCTCGTGGGTTCTCGGGTCCGCCGATTTTTCCAGCATCAGCAACAGCTCTCCTTTTGCCGTGCGTCGCACCCCTTGCACCGATTGCCCTAGCTTTTTAAGACTTGGCTCTGTCTTGACCTTCCTTAGGATGTCTGCATATGAGACAGTGCTGGTGGCGGCGATGACTATTGCATCGCTGCGTGGCGGTCTTGGTCGTTGCTGCTGCTTTGGCTTTGGCCTTTGCCTAGCTACGACCTTCACCCACCCCACATCTCGATCCTTTGGGGCGTCCTCCGGTCCCTTGTGAGCTACGGCGTCCCTCATTTGGCCTTCCTGCGGCTTCTTCTCCGTTTTTTTTGACTTTTTGGGTCCATGTTTTGGCTTCTTCGGCCTTGGGGACGGGGACGGGGACGGGGGGGTGGTGTTCCTGGGCTCTGGCCGTGCCCTCTTTCCCGCCCTCTCCGTCACTGCCGGCTGTGTAACCTTGGCTACAGCCTGCTCCGCAGAGATCGCCTGCCAGCACGATTCCAACTCTCGCTGCAGATATTCGATCTCATCCAACAGATCCCTCATTGGGTTCGTGATGGACCTCTTTGGGAGCACCATCAGCTTCCTCAACTCTCTGGCCTTTTGGCCCAAGCTCGCCAAATGCGCCATGGCCCTCTCCTTCTGGTCTGCTTGCTCCTCTTGGGGGCGCTGCAGCGTTGGAGGAGAGGATCTTGCGCGCTCCTCCACTGCTTCCGTGTGTGTGTGTGTGTGTGTGTGTGTGTGTGTGTGGTTGGGTGTGTCTTGTTTGGAAATATTTGTTTCATTATGCTGATGAAAAGCGTGGCACGACACGCCTCAAACTAATTTTCTCTCTCCAAATCCCACTTAGCCAAAGGCGTTTTCAAATGGCATTTTTTTGTGACAAAAATACAATTTAACAAAAACCAAAATTATGAATAATTTATAGATTCAAAAAGCATAGTCCGAGTGCAGTATGGATTTCCACACATTGAAGATGGTTTTTTCTACCGTATAGGGTACATTGAGGGCACAAAGAATTTTGTTTATCATATGTTCTTTATGTGTTCTATATGTTCAATGGAAATATTCAGGGACTCTGATTGATTGAAGGTTTGCCTGATTAATCATCCCGATAGTTGAACTTCAATCTATGATAATTTCTGCGTGCTGCATGCTGCATGCCGCTTGCTGCACGTCTGTCCAGTCAATTAGTCAGCGAGCGTGAGGAGCTCTCGTGAGCAGGCATTTATCAAAGTCACTTGGAGAACAGATAGAGCTCGTAAATCGAACGAGTGAGGGAGAGAGGTACAGTCAATTGTCTGTGCTGATTGTGCTTAATGAAGTGTCGGAAATGTCATGGGCCCAGACAATAAACAAGTGTTTTTTTCGCCAAGACCCTGCGATGCGATGCAGATGCAATTAGCGCCGCATTCCGAGACGACACCCTGAGCCAGCGAACACTCGGCCAGCAGCAAGTGATCAGTGCAGTGCGGATGCCAGTGAAATGTAACAGCGCCAGCGCCAGTGCCAGTGACAGTGACAGTGAAGATCTAGAAGATCTAGCGAAATGATGTAGAGCCACAGGGTAAACTCGGACCGAATCCTGCACATATCCCACCCGCGACACGCACTCCCTAGTGAAGGAAATGACCCACAAGCTCCAAGCGAGCTACACAGCACTGGCCATGTCGGACGATAACCAAACCTGCAGCTACTCGATGCCCTCGATCGCATCCCCCAGCCACCAGCATCGCCTGCACCGGAATGTGAACTTCAACGAGGAGCTGCCCGCGACGGCCGTGCGGCTCTTCTCCAAGTCGATCTTCCAGCGGCCCCGCTCCATGTCCGTGTGGAGTGACATAAGCCGCAGCAGTATGCGTCTGGATGAAAGGTGAGTGAGCAGGGACAGAGCTGTCCATGTCCATGTCGGCGTGGCCCTCCTGCTGTCAGCCTGTCTGCCTTTGGCATGACATGGTATTTATGTGTGTTTCTGTATTCTTGGGCTGATTGCGTGCGCAGAAAATCTACATTAATATTTGCTTTCATCTGGGTTAAGTGCCTGACAAAGGGGACTATTTCGTGGGCGCTATCTGTAGGACCAGGCACCGCACGTGAGCCGCAATCAAGCGCCACACGCCGCAGACCTAACTGATTACCCAGCTTACATATATATAAAAGTCTTCTATCATTTTCACATAAAATCGATTGATAGAAGTGTATACATGCTGGGCAGACAGCACCGGGGGCTGCTCACCAAATCGTTTGGACATATCTGATAGCTTCATATCTCTGCCTCCGGACTGCGGCCATGGCTCTGTGGATACTCAGAACACTCCATTTCTCCATATTCCATATTCAACTGATATAGAAAATACTTTAAAGTCACTTTAAATCAAATATTTGCATAGATTTTTAAAACGAAGTGTAAATATTAGAGTTGTGGTGGTGGTTTTCTCTGAGTGTAGGCACATAAATGTATGTGCTTTATGGAAAAAAACAATCGTGACACTGATTACGTATAGTCATCGAAAGTGAAACCATAAATTTCTAACACACTAGTAGTTATTATATAGGCATTTTGCTATGGGACAGTGTTAGGTACACAAAGGAGGAATATAAATTATAGAGAAAGTAGAAAGGTTCAAGGGCATCGAATCCGTTTTTCAGGAAACACTTAAAAAATACCTCTAAACTATCACATTAGATTCATTGCAAAGGGATGACCTACCTGTTTGAGGGTTGTTTGAATCGCAACACGGGACCAATCGTAAAAACAGGTTCATTGACAGTAAGAGGGAGGAGAGAGAATATAAATGAGCGAAGGATCGATTTGAGAGGATTTTACATGGTTGAGAAACAGGATTGAGATCGAAGTTAGTTCACATTATCACCGATAGGTGGCGCCACCAAGTAGTAAAGGATAAGGGACGGCCGTATATTTAATATAAGTAGCTTTAATTAATTTTTATGTCTTCCTATTATAATTTTATTCTTTGTGTGCTCCTGTATATATCTCCATTAATTTGTGTTCTCTTACCATTCAACCCTCTATACTTATAAAATATCCTATAAGCATTTATTTAACTTGACCAGTTAATAACATAGCAGAAATTGTTTCCCAATTCAATGTTAATAAAATATCTTATAAGTATTTTTTTAACATGATCACGTAATAACATAGCAATATGATGCACATTTACATTCAACATGTTGCCAAGCTGCATATTCTTAAGCATATGTTGCTGCAACATGTTGCGAATTTGGTAATTCAGTCTAAAATATGACCGTCCCTTATCCTTTACTACTTGGTGGCGCCACCTATCGGTGATAATGTGAACTAACTTCGATCTCAATCCTGTTTCTCAACCATGTAAAATCCTCCCAAATCGATCCTTCGATCATTTATATTCTCTCTCCTCCCTCTTACTGTCAATGAACCTGTTTTTACGATTGGTCCCGTGTTGCGATTCAAACAACCCTCAAACAGGTAGGTCATCCCTTTGCAATGAATCTAATGTGATAGTTTAGAGGTATTTTTTAAGTGTTTCCTGAAAAACGGATTCGATGCCCTTGAACCTTTCTACTTTCTCTATAATTTATATTCCTCCTTTGTGTACCTAACACTGTCCCATAGCAAAATGCCTATATAATAACTACTCACACTCACTGATTTTAGGATTATAACATACCCCGTACATAATCGTATTTTCGCTTAGCATACGATTAATTTATAATTGTATCCCATAAATACGGACGCATTAAACTTGAACAGTTTGCTGACACTGCGCACCCCGGCCAAGTGGCGGAGCCATTAAATTCCGTTCTTGAGCGGGACAGGGCCCAAATCAACTGTGACACCCACGCACAAAGTGTCTGTGCCCGAAGCAGTTTAATTTCGTTTTAGGACTTTGAAATTTATTATCCAGCCAAAACTATGCACAGTTTGACCTCAGTCATCCTATTCATAATTTAAACGGCACTTCCCACCGGCACATGCAACAATTGTTAAATTTTGTGGCTGGTACATATATTTGTGATTGAATTTACTGTGGCTGCTTTCATCCAGCGAGTTTGCCAGGGGCTTGCCGAAGCAGAAGTGGCACGTAGGAGGCAGCCGGAAATTTGCCGCCAGCTCGCAACGAAAATGTTGAATGGAAAATCCATTTTGTGGGCTGTTGCAAGGCAGCGGAAGGAAAGAATAATGTGGGTGTCGCAAAGGCACTACTAGGCACAATGTCGTGGTCCCAGCCACTCAGGGTGTTCGACAGGGTGTTTGACAATCAACAGCTCGGCACGTTGTCTGGGCCAACTTCTGCGGCTTGGCCCTGCAGTTCAGGCCAATTTGCGTCATCTGCCACTCAGCAGGCGCCGGCACTTCCACATCCCCCGTCCCCCAGCCGTGTGCCAATTAGCGTAAATAACTCAATTATGCTGGGACTGCTTTCTTTTCAGGGCACTCATACAATGCAGATGCCTTCCTGACAGCTTGCATCAACACCTCTTTGAATGGCGATTATGCTGGGTGTAAGCCGTTTTGGTAATTGCCTTGTCAGCCCTTGTCCCTGTCCTTGCCCCTGCCCCAGACACATAGACATTGATTTTCTGTGGCCAGAAGCGTTTATTACCTTAATTAGACTGAGTCTGTCTTTAATATCCATTGGGCATTAAATGTGTGAGTGAGTAATGGAAATGGATGACTGTGGCTCCCCTCATCGCTCTGTGAGCTGAGAAAGAAAGACTTGAAAGCTTTCTAAATGAATTTCGGACATAGAACTCGTGGCTTTAACCACTTAATAATGGTTAATAATAGCTGCCCAACTCTCTCTATGCCATTTTATTGCTCCGAGAAATCTTCTAACAATGGCCCCATAAAAGCTAGCACAGACACCCCACCCCACACCTCCACAACATCAGCGCTCATATATCAGGGAGCTATTGAAGAGCATTAAGAGCTTTGGTCTTTAGCAAACGCCCACATTTACCACACATGCATGGCTTTACTTCTGTTTCATTTTCTCAACTTTTTCTCTCCTTTCAGGTGAGTGGAGTGCTTTAGTCTATAAACGAAGAAAGATTTGTTCGCCCATGGGCAACGGTACGTATGAGTAATGTATGCGATATGTATATATTGTCGATGCGATAAATGTTTCGTGTCTTGACTGGAGTTGCTGTATGTTAAAAATTCTATCAATTATACCTTATCTGAAGAGGGAGGAGAGGTGCAGCCTCTCTCACTCCTGTACTTGTTTACCAATCCTCCTTCGATGGTACTGAATGGTAAATGGCTTTTCCCCATGCCGACATGGTCTCTGCTCTGTAGGCATCATTTCCCTTTCCCCCGCCCCCCCATATATATGACTGTTAGTCACTCATAAAGTAATCATAAACGAGGGGGAACGTTGTGAGTTGCTGCGGACACCGCAACTCTACAGTTATACCCGATACTAAGTCAGTATGGCTCTCCTCCGGCAGCCGCCGCTAATATTGAACGACACGACAAAGAATGCGTGCGAGAGAGACAGAAAATCAGTCTGAGCGTGACGTCGGGCGCTGCGTAGCCACTGCAAATTGATTTCTTGCTTTTGGCTACAAAAATGATCCGATCTGATCCAGATTCAGCAATCTGATAGATATGGTCATTATCTATAATTCTGCGTTTTTAGTTTTCTCGAATTGTGCAATATAGTAAGATCTAACAGGAGTGCGGATACCAAATTTGGTTACTCTAGCCTTAATAGTCTCTGAGATTTTTGAATATCCCCAGATTTTCGTCCTTTGCGGGGGCGGAAGGGGGTGTGGCGAAATTTTGAAACAAACTCGTCTCGGTCCGATATATTAGGAGTGTGGATACCAAATTTGGTTGCTCTAGCTTTTATAGTCTCTGAGATCTAGGCGCTAATGTTTTACTCTAACAAAGCCGCCTATGCTACGTGTGTGTTAGAGAGAGACAGAGCGAGAAAAAATGAAATTGTTTTCTTGATGCTGGCTATAATAATAATACGATCCAATTCAGATTCAGCAGTCTTAAAGATATGGTCATTCTCTACGATTCTACGTTTTTGGTTTTCTCATATCTTTAAAATTGTGGATGCCACAGATTTTCGTCCTTTGTGGGGGCGGAAGTGGGCGGGCGAAGTTTTGAAATATTTTTGTAGCAGTGACATATCACAGAAGTCTGGATACAAAACATCGTTGCTCTAGCTCTTATAGTCTTTGAGCACTAGGCGCTGAAGGGGACGGACAGACGGACAGACGGACGGACGGACAGACGGACAGACGGACAGACAGACATGGCTCAATCGACTCGGCTATTGATGCTGATCAAGAATATATATACTTTATGGGGTCGAAAACGATTCCTTCTGGACGTTACACACATCCATTTTCACCACAAATCTAATATACCTCAATACTCATTTTGAGTATCGGGTATAAAAATGCCGCAATCAACACGACTGAAGGACGAAGCGACGTCTTCCCTTTGGGGCTTACACGCAGGTGTGTTCCTCGTGTGTGACGGACCATATCCTGCCGCGCTTTTCGTTATGTTTTCCGTGCGCCGTGCGTTGTTGTGCTAAATGTCTTCGAATTCTACGTATGTACATATGTCATGTATGTTTATGCCGTGCCATCTGGAATGTAATAAAATGTATTCCCTCCTCCGTGTACGTGTGTGTATGTGTCTGACTTCTAATTGTGTTTTACGTGCGTGTACCCCACGTCCGTGCATGCGTAGGGTATATCGTGTCGGCAAGGACACACACACGTGTGTTACGGACAGAGAGAAGTGCTTCTTGTTGAACTTTTGTGTTCTTAATCTTGATTTACATTCGCGGTAACCGAAACCGAACAATCTTTGCCGGCGATGGGAGAATGGGAGGAGTGTGTGCCATTATTACGGAATGGAATAGAAAAGCGAGATAAAATATTTAATGAATATAATAGAAAATAATATATGATATGCCATTAAATAAATGAATATTCCCTTTCTTAAACGAATACTGTCCTGCTCGGAACGGTTTTGCTAATTTTCTGATCGGTCTTCGGCTATATGAGACTCTACTAGAGATCGAGCTCATTATATCAAGATATTCTTTAAGGGTTTTTCGAGAAACAAAACTTGAGGGACAGGTATATTCCATTCGAATCACGGGAGTTTGCGGTTTCCGGTTATTTTCTGTAGCTTAGGGTACATCATAAAAATGTATCCCCAGCCTGTTGGAGTCTTCCTCTAGTACACTGTCTCACTCCTTTCAGTTGGCTGTGAAATTATCTGTAGGTGAAAGTGTGTCTGTGTGCTCATACAGACAACGGTTGCTCTCTAATTCGTATCTAATTCGTTTTTATTTACATAGCAAAA
Source organism: Drosophila miranda (assembly GCF_003369915.1). Classification (NCBI taxonomy): domain Eukaryota; kingdom Metazoa; phylum Arthropoda; class Insecta; order Diptera; family Drosophilidae; genus Drosophila; species Drosophila miranda. The sequence continues at coordinate 16,465,942 of NW_022881603.1, forward strand.
CCACTTATGGCCTTTTCGAACTCAAATCGCTTATGTGCTCAGCATTCAAAGCGCTTTTGCGCAACGTTATGAACTTCTTTATCCAATAAACTAGTTTATTGAATGCAGACTCAATAAATTGTCATCACGATGGGGGCAAGGCCACATCAACGCAAAAATGTTTGCAGAGTGAAAAGCACTTATTTCCCTTATAGTATGTTGTATGCCAAATAAGCATATGCTCACCGTATTGTAGTGTATACAATATGTCAAGTGGTCCATATGCCCAAAGTTAATGTAGAGTATCACGCTCATAAACAATGTTTACGTAACATAGCCACACTCAAGAGCCGTAATACGATCAGTCCCTTATATGTGGACTGGCCTGCAGCGTGAGAACTGCAGTGTCGGCAATATATTCCAAGTGGCCAAATGAGCATTCCAATGTATATGCCTTCTGCATATACATTCTTACAAACATAAATATACACATACATATGGCATGCTACATGATCCCGTTCTGCCGCTGCCCTTAGCGACAGAACTCAACCAAGAACACTATGTACTTTAGGCTAAATAAGTTTATGAAGAATAAATTGAATTCATTCCGAATACAACCCGAAGAAAGAACAGAAGTGTTTTAGCTGTTTCTATTCGATTACGATTCCATTTCTACATGGCGACCGTGACAGGACCCTTTGTGAAAAATAAATTAGTGAAAAAATTATAAATACGCAACCAGAAGGAGCTCACGCCAATGGTTATTGGAACAATTATGGAACAATTAACCAATGGACAATTAAAATTAAAAGTGAATTAAAAGTGCGACAAAAGGAAACGGAAGAAGATAAAGACCTCAAAAGGCACCGACAACGCTACAAAGAGCGTGTGTCACTAGAAGCACCTGTACGATGCACCGCCTGAGCTCATAGGCCTAAAAGAAGAAAATAAACTACAAACATAACATACTTACAAATATATAACTTGACCTGTGCGATGACCGGCACCGGCACCGCCTGAGCCCATAGGCCCATGGAAAAGGAACCAATGAAAAATGCTGTTCCTATTGAACAAAGGGACGCACCGACGCTGAAAGAGACGCTTGAGGTGTGTCCAGCTGATGGACCACGCCCACTCACAATAACTGAGTACAGGGCTCGGCAGCAAAAGAAGCTGAAACCCAAAACCCAACGAGGAGCAGAAGTAAGGAAACTTCTAACCCAAAAAAATTTAGAAGAGGACATCCTGAAGTCGTTAACTGAAGAAGAGGACCGACAACGCTGCATAGAGCGTATTGCAAATATAAAGGCAACACTCTGCCAAAGAGCGAAGAAACGCAAAGGGGCCGCAGAAATGCGCAAGCCTTAACTTGCCTTAATATAAGTCCTACCACAAAGCAAGATGATGCATGAAAATGCAGCTTGCGAAATACTAATTCTGTTAGGCTTTAACTAACAAACGTGCTGATAGCATTTTTAAAAAAAAAAAAAAGATTGTAAACAATTATGTAAGCTAACAGCCGTTCACTAAAACAAATCCTCAAAAAAAAAACAATTTTTTTTATATATACATACACGCAGAGAAAAAAAATTAATAAAGAAAGAACCAAACAGATCCATTTCATGAGTAGATTTCAATTTAGATATCAAGATGGGTAACCATGACTCTAAAGTTCAGGATAGCACAGCCAATGTGATCAATGTTGTCGATGTAGTAGACAACACACCACATCTAAAATCCCAAATAGTACTTCTGACCATTCTAACAATAATAGCAGCATTGAATTTGCTCCTAAAACTTTACCTCCTATATAAAAAGACCTTGAAAAAGAGGTACCTTAGTAGGGCTACGGACCTTGATAAAGCTTAGGTAAAAAAAAAAAAAAAAAAAAGAGGTTTTTTTTGTCACATTTTTTTTTCAGCATTAAATTCACTTAATTTTTTAATATTGGACGTTGACATGCAATGACTGCATCTTTCAAGAGCCGATGCAGTTACTGCACCGTCAAGTGGCCCGTGTGACACCAGCAAAAGGCTGTTACGCGCGGATCCCAGGCAAAACGCAGCTCTCCTCCCGCCCAACCGACCGAGGGGCGCTGCCGCATGACGCGCGGTGCGTAGCCGAACCAAACGCGAACATGCAAGAAAGATAGATATTAGACTAACATTCGAGGAAAATTAGCACTAAACTTACTAAGAAACTAAGCATGCAATCAAAATACAAATACCACTACAGTTACTAATTAATAGAAAGGTGTGTAAGGATTAATAATTTAATAAGAGGAAGAGAATTAGTGTTGGATATAATATGGTAGAGGGAATTATAATCCGAGCATAAGACCCTAAACGGTTCATGCAAGGAATAATTCTATCTACAAAGTGGAAGGAACAACGGTATAAAATTTCTATTCAGTCTAATAGGAATCGTGAAGTTTATGCGGGTCAACAGATCAGGGCTGTCTATGTCACCCCTGATCAAGTTGTGCATAAATATCACACCAAGCATTTTTCTACGGTTAACTAAGGATGGGAGGTTTACTAATAATAGTCTACTAGAGTAAGATGGGAGTCTTACACCCGCATCCCAGTTAAGGACCCGCAGAGCAAAGAGTAAAAAGTTTTTCTGTACTGATTCTATACGGTCCTGGTGTACTTTGTACTGAGGGCACCATACACAGGAGCCGTATTCTAAGATCGGACGAACAAGCGAGGTATAGAGAGTCTTTGTTATATAGGGGTCGTCAAATTCCTTTGACCACCTCTTTATAAACCCAAGCACGCCCATGGCCTTATTTACCATGGTAGAAATGTGTTCGGAAAACTTTAACTTGGGGTCTAACATAACACCCAGATCATCCACCAGGGTAATTCTCTCAAGAGAACCACCAAATAGGGTGTAGGGAGCCAACAAAGCGCTAGAACGATGAAATGTCATAACTTTGCATTTCGAGGCATTAAGGTGTAACAAGTTTGCACAACACCATGACTGAAAGCTATTGAGATCGGATTGCAAGCGAGAATGAAATGAAATGTCCTTGTACTGGACACAGAGTTTAACATCATCCGCATACATAAGTACTCGAGAGTATGTTAATACTGAAGGCAAGTCATTAATAAAGAGTGTGAAGAGTAAGGGGCCTAGATGGCTGCCCTGTGGTACTCCCGAAGAAACCTTTACTGGTAAAGAGAGGGAGTTTTTGAAGAGGACTCTTTGAGACCTAGAACAAAGATAGCTAGAAATCCATCTCAGGAGGTTGGCCGGAAACCCTAAAAGGTCAAGTTTATGTGCTAAAAGGGAATGGTTTACAGAGTCGAATGCTTTACTAAAGTCGGTGTAAATAACATCCGTCTGTAAGTTACCTTGAAAGCCTTTAATAATGAAAGAGGTAAACTCTAACAAGTTCGTGGTGGTTGATCGCCGCCTTATAAATCCATGCTGAGTTGGAGATATAAGTGACTTGCAGAGATGTTGCAAGTGCGGAGTTAAAACCTTCTCAAACAATTTGGGAGTAGCGGATAACTTTGCTATACCTCTATAATTTTTTGCATCAGACTTGCTACCTTTTTTATGGAGAGGAATTATAAACGATTCCTTCCAGATTGGGGGGAAGCAAGAGGAATCAATGGACAGGGTGAATAGTTTAAGCAATGGTCCACACAGAGTCTCGGCGCAGTACCTGAGTACACAACCTGGAACCCCGTCAGGACCCGGTGAAAACCCGGGCTTAACTAGTCGAAGATCATGAAGTAGGGAATATTCATTTAACAAGGGACTGAAAATGCCGTTCGACCTCGGTAATCCGTATGGGTACGGTTGACCAGAGTAGCGTTTCTCAGAATAGGTGGTTTGGAAAAACTGGACAAAAAGATCGGCAATTGCCTGATCATTATTTGCCGACGTATTACAAAATGATAGCGAGGATGGGTGTGCGGACGTTCTACGCTTACTGTTTACGAAGCAGTAAAACTGTTTAGGGTCCTGAGAAAAACGTATCCTGCAACGAGATAGGTAGTTCTTATAGCATTGAGCATTAAGAACTGAAAAGTTTGACCGAGCTATTACATAACGAGAGTGAGAAGTAGGAGAGCCCACTTCTTGAAATTTTTTATAAAGTCTTGATTTTAAGTTTTTTAGACTGGATAACTCTTTGGTAAACCAAGGGGATTTTCCAGATCTTATCGGACAAGAAAGCGGGACACAAGAATCAAAAAATATGCCAAGAGCATTGTAAAAAATGTTTGTGCCTTTTGTTACATCAGTGCACAAGTACAAAGCGGACCAATCAAAATCCCTAATTAGGTTATTAAGCTTCGCAAACTCGGCTTTACGAAAGCAGCGGACACGTTCAGGTAGTCTACTTGACCGATCCAATACAGTTGGTCCTATATCTAGCGACACCTCGAAAGTAGGGTGGTAGGCGTCTTCAGGTATAGTGAGCGGAAGGGCTCGGGTTAACAACGCTATGGTCGGATCCGATACAAAGCATAGATCAAGCAATCGACCCAAGGAATTTTTCACATGATTGACTTGAGACAGGGACAGGTCAAGCAAGCCGTCAACAAAGTTATGTCGTGACATGGGCACTAGGATACTAGACTCGTTTACCGAAGACCAAACAGTTCCTGGCAAGTTGAAGTCACCAAGAACTATCATCCGATCTTTATCAGATAGCGAGGAAGAAACAGCGGTTAAAGCGGACAAGTGCTGCTCATAAATTGAAATATCCGAAGAAGGTGGGATATACGAGCAAGTAATGAATATAGCGAAAGCGGGAAGAATCAGTTTTACACACAGGAATTCCAGTTCCTGTTGAACTTGGACTGTGAAGTGTTCTGACGTGAAGTAAGAGTCCACTGCAATTAGAACCCCTCCTGCACGTCGAGACGAACGGTCCTTTCTAAAAGTTGTGTACCGACCTGCCAAAACCTCGGAACTAAGAATGTCCGGCTTTAACCAGGTTTCAGTAAACACAATAACGTGGGAAGCAAATGCAACACTATCCCGGAAAAGAATGCTGAGCTTACTACGCAAGCCTCTTACATTCTGATAGGTTACTAAAAGAGAAGTTAGTTTTTTGGAAAGGTGGAAGCAAGACGGGAAGTTGAGGAAGAGGAAGTTGAGGTTGATGGTGGCACACTGGAAAGATTTGAAAGGGATATGGTGGGCCTATTCTTCTTCTTAGCCTTAAACTCCTTCACCACTAAATGCTCCGGCCAAAATTTGGTGGAGCAAATGGTGTCAAATTGAGTTGGGGAGATGCTTATCTTAAACGAGGCTAACTCCCTGGCATAAGAGAAGTTAAATTTCTCCACCTTTAAACCCTCGGCTTTTATTTTGCTTTAAATAAAAGCAATTACATCATTAGATGTGAGGTCAGGGGCCAGCCGTGAAACAAAAACTTGTCGTTTTGGTGGGACTCCCACCAGTGGTTTAGTCACCACAGGTCTAGTACCTGTGGTGGCAATATCCGGAGGTCCGGAACGTCTATTTACTGGTGGGATCGGGATAGACGGGACAACTAGTGAACTTGCGGACACCACGGACACGGACGCTGCAGGCGTACTTGGCTGCACATTCTCCGAGGCGATGAATTTGGGTACCGAATCTGCATCGCCAGCAGCTGTCGTTGCCTTTGGAGTGGCAAACGAGATCAACTGCTGCACACTTGGAGTGGTCGGAGTCAGTTTTTCGGCGGCGCACGGCTGAGTGACGGTTGGCACTTGCAGGTCCCGCGTAGTGACCTTTTTGCGCCTCGGAGACTCATTCAGCAGTTTTAAACCGCTAAACTGAGCCTCCATGGCTAGGAGCCGATCGTATTGGTTTTTGAAACCAACGGTCAGCTCCTTAAAGCCACTCCGCGTCTGCCTCATGAAAGATACCATGTCCTTCTCCACCGCACGGCATGCCACGCAACTGTAATGCAAGCCATTACGTTTGGCTATAGCATCACTCACGAGGCCAGAAAAGCCAGCGCATTTTGCGTGCACTACGCTGTCGCAGAGCCAGCAGGGGACATTCAGCTGATCGTGGGTGATCTGCTTCTTGCAGGTTTTTTTGGCACAGACCACAGCGTATTCCATTTTATTATTATTATTTACAATTACCTGCAAAACAAACTGGTATCAGTCCAATGACACAATTACAATTTACAACGAGGGGGAACGTTGTGAGTTGCTGCGTACACCGCAACTCTACAGTTATACCCGATACTAAGTCAGTATGGCTCTCCTGCGGCAGACGCCGCTAATATTGAACCACACGACAAAGAGTGCGTGCGAGAGAGACAGAAAATCAGTCTGAGCGTGACGTCGGGCGCTGCGTGGCCACTGCAAATTGATTTCTTGCTTTTGGCTACAAAAATGATCCGATCTGATCCAGATTCAGCAATCTGATAGATATAGTCATTATCTATGATTCTGCGTTTTTAGTTTTCTCGAATGTGCACTATTGTGGATGCAACAGATTTTCGTTCTTTGTGGGGGCGAAAGGGGGTGGGGCGAAATTCTGAGATATACGTTTTATAGTGAGATCTAACAGAAGTGCGGATACCAAATTTGGTTACTCTAGCCTTAATAGTCTCTGAGATTTGTGGATGCCCCAGATTTTCGTCCTTTGCGGGGGCGGAAGGGGGTGTGGCGAAATTTGGACACGAAACGGTCAAGGTCAGATATCACAGGAGTGTGGATACCATATTTGGTTGCTCTGGCTCTTATAGGTTCTGAGATCCTTGAACTCATTTTTTTAAATTGGCAAAGCCGACCATGAAACCTGTGTGTTAGAGAGAGACAGAGCGAGAAAGAATGAAATTGTTTTCTTGATTCTGGCTATAATAATTATACGATCTGGGTGAGATTTTACACTCTAGAACATATAGTCATCCTCTACGATTCTGCATTTTTGGTTTTATCGTATCTTTAAAAATGTGGATGCCACAGATTTTCGTCCTTTGTGGGGGCGAAAGTGGGCGGGTCAAAGTTTTGAAATATTTTTGTAGCAGTGACATATCACAGATGTCTGGATCCAAAACATCGTTGCTCTAGCTCTTATAGTCTTTGAGCACTAGGCGCTGAAGGGGACGGACGGACGGACGGACAGACGGACAGACAGACAGGGCTCAATCGACTCGGCTATTGATGCTGATCAAGAATATATATACTTTATGGGGTCGGAAACGATTCCTTCTGGACGTTACACAAATTCACTTTTACCACAAAACTAATATACCCCAATACTCATTTTGAGTATCGGGTATAATTATTTGCAAAACAAATTGGTATCAGTCCAATGTGCCAGACAACGCTCAAAGCGGAATTGGTAAAAAAAAGAGAGCAGAGTAGAGAGCGGTTATAGCGAGAGCTACTAAACAGAGAGCGCTATTGCTCAGAAAGTTTAAAGAGCGAGAGAGAAAGAACAGTTATTGAAGTTGAGGTGATAGCGAGAGAGTGATAAAACAACAAAAGCTACCAGACGAGAGCGGACTGCAATGCAATACTCACTCACTGCAACAACACAAACACAAGCCGACGCCGAAAAATAAAAAGTTAAATAATGTTTTAACACAAATCAAAAGGCATGCACTCGCGTAATAGAATAGGTTTCCAGATTGTTGTCTGGTTAGGAAGTATAATTAGAATTTAGTTAGGAAAACACCGGCTGTTTATTCAAAACAAAAGGAAAAAATGCGGAGCGCAAAACAAAAACACGTCTGATCACTACGAAAGAGAACGAAGGTTCTCTTCTGCGTTGCACGCAGAAAACGAATAAAATATTATGGAATCGCCAGTATTAGCGAAAAAACTTATAGAAAGTAAACAACTTTTTGAAAAGTCGTATAAGTGTATCAACAAGAATACAGTAATAAAAACAGAAACGCTAATACACCATGTCAATAACATAGTAGCACAATATAATAGAATCACACAATTAGTAAGTTCTCGAGATAACAAGCTAACTAGTGAAAACCAGCATCAATGCCAAAGGCTATTACGATCTTTGAATACAAGGTTGACAACCATTGCAGAAAGAAGAGGTATTGAGATACATGTCCCAAAAAGTCTAGGTTCGTTAGCTCATTTTGATGAAAGTCAACTAGACAATATAGATGAATCAAAGCCGATAATAGACACTGAAGTCGAAAGCGACACAGAATTAAATCCTCAATTAGAAAGTATAGACCTTTGCAAAGATATAATAGACACCGACGTCGGAAGCGACTCGGAACTAAAAACCGAAATAACAATATCAGACAAAATGAACCAAGTAGAAAAAGATCGGCAGTACGTGAAACTAGTCTCATCCTCTATCCCAGAGTTTGACGGCAGTAAACAGTCTCTTCAACGTTTCTTAACAGCGTTAAAAATCACGGATAGGACTAAAGGAGATCAAGAAGATCTAGCCATTGAAGTTATCAAATCAAAGATAACGGGCTCTATCCTTTATAAAGTCCAAAGTGAACAAACGATCAATGGCATAATCCAAAAGCTTAATGATAACGTCAAGGGAGAATCCTCTGACGTTATTAAAGCAAAAATATCCAATATTAAACAAAAAGGAAAAACGGCATCTCAATATACCACCGATATTGACAATCTGCGCAAGCAGCTCGAAGCATCATATATTGATGAAGGGCTAGACGCAGATAACGCCAACAAATTTTCGACGAAAGAGTCCATAGCAGCCATGACTCGCAATTGTGAGCATGACAAGCTGCGCCTAATACTTGAAGCAGGCAACTTCAATACTTTCAACGACGCAATGAGTAAATACATCCATTGCAGCACCGAAATAACTGGAAATGCCAGCACAGTATTTCATTACAGAGGCAACAGTGGTCGCGGTTATCGAAGAAGTTACAATAACCGCGGCAATAATAGATCGAACAGAGGTAATTACCAAAACAGAGGTAATTACTATAGTGTTCAAAGTGACCGCCACGATAATTAGATATTGATCTCTAACAACACTGCGCATGTGCCCTGCTGCATATCGATGTTCTCATATCGATGTTCTCATATCGATATTCTTCTTTCGGCGTCTGTCTCTTGCGTATGTTACTCGGAAGCACGTATAATTCTGTATACTTATCTTCTGCTGTCTTACAAATAAAATAACTTTAACAGGTTATGGGCCCAGACACCAATTCACCCAGAAACAGTATAAAACAGAAACAGTGAGAAACAATAAACAATGTTTGGTGCTTAGTGAAAAGCAGTGCTAAAAAAATGGCATCGACTCATTAGTGTATGTGTGTACATAGAAAGGCAAAAGAACAAGTTGAACAAATTCGCATTGTGTTTTTATTTTGATTAGATTTTTGCAGCGAATCGGACCGTTGCCGTGGTTTAAAGTCCAAAATAAAGCAGTCCCAACGGATCAAGAAACACAAAAGCGAACGGAGACTCAAGTGTGTATACCAAAAAGTGCGTATGCCAAGCCGCACAAAACCGCGAGTGTGTATACCCAAAAGTGTGTATACCAAGGCATAGAAAATCGCGAGTGCGTGTGTGTAAATAGAAACTCGGAGGGATACTTAAAAGAAAACGAAAAAACAAAAGAAAGACACGGATAACAGTTTTGTCGTCGTAGTTGCTTTGTGCATGAGACGATCGACAGTTACAAATTTTGCACTGTGGGACAATAAGTATAAAAAATGAGTGGAAATATGAATTTCAATATTGAGAAACTGGACGAAAACAATTATAGCACATGGGAAGTTTTGATGAGAAGTGTTCTCATACAAAATGATTTGTGGCCAATCGTCAGTGGTAAAATTGAGCTTAGTGAAAGTGCAACAAATGAGCAACGTGCAGCTTTTGAACTAAAGGATCAAAAGGCGTTGGCGTAAATTTTACTTTGTGTTAAATCGACCCAACTAAACAATATTAACGAGGTGGAACGTTGTGAGTTGCTGCGGACACCGCAACTCTACAGTTATACCCGATACTAAGTTAGTATGGCTCTCCTGCGGCAGACGCCGCTAATATTGAGTGCGTGCGAGAGAGACAGAAAATCAGTCTGAGCGTGACGTCGGGCGCTGCGTAGCCACTGAAAATTGATTTCTTGCTTTTGGCTACAAAAATGATCCGATCTGATCCAGATTCAGCAACCTGATAGATATGGTCATTATCTATGATTCTGCGTTTTTAGTTTTCTCGAATGTGCAATATTGTGGATGCAACAGATTTTCGTTCTTTGTGGGGGCGAAAGGGGGTGGGGCGAAATTCTGAGATATACGTTTTATAGTGAGATCTAACAGAAGTGCGGATACCAAATTTGGTTACTCTAGCCTTAATAGTCTCTGAGATTTGTGGATGCCCCAGATTTTCGTCCTTTGCGGGGGCGGAAGGGGGTGTGGCGAAATTTGGACACGAAACGGTCAAGGTCAGATATCACAGGAGTGTGGATACCATATTTGGTTGGTCTGGCTCTTATAGGTTCTGAGATCCTTGAACTCATATTTTGCAATTGGCAAAGCCGACCATGAAACCTGTGTGTTAGAGAGAGACAGAGCGAGAAAGAATGAAATTGTTTTCTTGATTCTGGCTATAATAATTATACGATCTGGGTGAGATTTTACACTCTAGAACATATAGTCATCCTCTACGATTCTGCATTTTTGGTTTTATCGTATCTTTAAAAATGTGGATGCCACAGATTTTCGTCCTTTGTGGGGGCGAAAGTGGGCGGGTCAAAGTTTTGAAATATTTTTGTAGCAGTGACATATCACAGATGTCTGGATCCAAAACATCGTTGCTCTAGCTCTTATAGTCTTTGAGCACTAGGCGCTGAAGGGGACGGACGGACGGACGGACAGACGGACAGACAGACAGGGCTCAATCGACTCGGCTATTGATGCTGATCAAGAATATATATACTTTATGGGGTCGGAAACGATTCCTTCTGGACGTTACACAAATTCACTTTTACCACAAAACTAATATACCCCAATACTCATTTTGAGTATCGGGTATAATTATTTGCAAAACAAATTGGTATCAGTCCAATGTGCCAGACAACGCTCAAAGCGGAATTGGTAAAAAAAAGAGAGCAGAGTAGAGAGCGGTTATAGCGAGAGCTACTAAACAGAGAGCGCTATTGCGCCGAAAGTTTAAAGAGCGAGCGAGAAAGAACAGTTATTGAAGTTGCGGTGACAGCGAGAGAGTGATAAAACAACAAAAGCTACCAGACGAGAGCGGACTGCAATGCAATACTCACTCACTGCAACAACACAAACACAAGCCGACGCCGAAAAATAAAAAGTTAAATAATGTTTTAACACAAATCAAAAGGCATGCACTCGCGTAATAGAATAGGTTTCCAGATTGTTGTCTGGTTAGGAAGTATAATTAGAATTTAGTTAGGAAAACACCGGCTGTTTATTCAAAACAAAAGGAAAAAATGCGGAGCGCAAAACAAAAACACGTCTGATCACTACGAAAGAGAACGAAGGTTCTCTTCTGCGTTGCACGCAGAAAACGAATAAAATATTATGGAATCGCCAGTATTAGCGAAAAAACTTATAGAAAGTAAACAACTTTTTGAAAAGTCGTATAAGTGTATCAACAAGAATACAGTAATAAAAACAGAAACGCTAATACACCATGTCAATAACATAGTAGCACAATATAATAGAATCACACAATTAGTAAGTTCTCGAGATAACAAGCTAACTAGTGAAAACCAGCATCAATGCCAAAGGCTATTACGATCTTTGAATACAAGGTTGACAACCATTGCAGAAAGAAGAGGTATTGAGATACATGTCCCAAAAAGTCTAGGTTCGTTAGCTCATTTTGATGAAAGTCAACTAGACAATATAGATGAATCAAAGCCGATAATAGACACTGAAGTCGAAAGCGACACAGAATTAAATCCTCAATTAGAAAGTATAGACCTTTGCAAAGATATAATAGACACCGACGTCGGAAGCGACTCGGAACTAAAAACCGAAATAACAATATCAGACAAAATGAACCAAGTAGAAAAAGATCGGCAGTACGTGAAACTAGTCTCATCCTCTATCCCAGAGTTTGACGGCAGTAAACAGTCTCTTCAACGTTTCTTAACAGCGTTAAAAATCACGGATAGGACTAAAGGAGATCAAGAAGATCTAGCCATTGAAGTTATCAAATCAAAGATAACGGGCTCTATCCTTTATAAAGTCCAAAGTGAACAAACGATCAATGGCATAATCCAAAAGCTTAATGATAACGTCAAGGGAGAATCCTCTGACGTTATTAAAGCAAAAATATCCAATATTAAACAAAAAGGAAAAACGGCATCTCAATATACCACCGATATTGACAATCTGCGCAAGCAGCTCGAAGCATCATATATTGATGAAGGGCTAGACGCAGATAACGCCAACAAATTTTCGACGAAAGAGTCCATAGCAGCCATGACTCGCAATTGTGAGCATGACAAGCTGCGCCTAATACTTGAAGCAGGCAACTTCAATACTTTCAACGACGCAATGAGTAAATACATCCATTGCAGCACCGAAATAACTGGAAATGCCAGCACAGTATTTCATTACAGAGGCAACAGTGGTCGCGGTTATCGAAGAAGTTACAATAACCGCGGCAATAATAGATCGAACAGAGGTAATTACCAAAACAGAGGTAATTACTATAGTGTTCAAAGTGACCGCCACGATAATTAGATATTGATCTCTAACAACACTGCGCATGTGCCCTGCTGCATATCGATGTTCTCATATCGATGTTCTCATATCGATATTCTTCTTTCGGCGTCTGTCTCTTGCGTATGTTACTCGGAAGCACGTATAATTCTGTATACTTATCTTCTGCTGTCTTACAAATAAAATAACTTTAACAGGTTATGGGCCCAGACACCAATTCACCCAGAAACAGTATAAAACAGAAACAGTGAGAAACAATAAACAATGTTTGGTGCTTAGTGAAAAGCAGTGCTAAAAAAATGGCATCGACTCATTAGTGTATGTGTGTACATAGAAAGGCAAAAGAACAAGTTGAACAAATTCGCATTGTGTTTTTATTTTGATTAGATTTTTGCAGCGAATCGGACCGTTGCCGTGGTTTAAAGTCCAAAATAAAGCAGTCCCAACGGATCAAGAAACACAAAAGCGAACGGAGACTCAAGTGTGTATACCAAAAAGTGCGTATGCCAAGCCGCACAAAACCGCGAGTGTGTATACCCAAAAGTGTGTATACCAAGGCATAGAAAATCGCGAGTGCGTGTGTGTAAATAGAAACTCGGAGGGATACTTAAAAGAAAACGAAAAAACAAAAGAAAGACACGGATAACAGTTTTGTCGTCGTAGTTGCTTTGTGCATGAGACGATCGACAGTTACAAATTTTGCACTGTGGGACAATAAGTATAAAAAATGAGTGGAAATATGAATTTCAATATTGAGAAACTGGACGAAAACAATTATAGCACATGGGAAGTTTTGATGAGAAGTGTTCTCATACAAAATGATTTGTGGCCAATCGTCAGTGGTAAAATTGAGCTTAGTGAAAGTGCAACAAATGAGCAACGTGCAGCTTTTGAACTAAAGGATCAAAAGGCGTTGGCGTAAATTTTACTTTGTGTTAAATCGACCCAACTAAACAATATTAACGAGGTGGAACGTTGTGAGTTGCTGCGGACACCGCAACTCTACAGTTATACCCGATACTAAGTTAGTATGGCTCTCCTGCGGCAGACGCCGCTAATATTGAGTGCGTGCGAGAGAGACAGAAAATCAGTCTGAGCGTGACGTCGGGCGCTGCGTAGCCACTGAAAATTGATTTCTTGCTTTTGGCTACAAAAATGATCCGATCTGATCCAGATTCAGCAACCTGATAGATATGGTCATTATCTATGATTCTGCGTTTTTAGTTTTCTCGAATGTGCAATATTGTGGATGCAACAGATTTTCGTCTTTTGTGGGGCGGAAAGGGGTGGGGCGAAATTCTGAGATATACGTTTTATAGTGAGATCTAACAGAAGTGCGGATACCAAATTTGGTTACTCTAGCCTTAATAGTCTCTGAGATTTGTGGATGCCCCAGATTTTCGTCCTTTGCGGGGGCGGAAGGGGGTGTGGTGAAATTTGGACACGAAACGGTCAAGGTCCGATATCACAGGAGTGTGGATAACAAATTTGGTTGCTCTGGCTCTTACAGGTTCTGAGTTCCTTGAACTCATATTTTGCAATTGACAAAACCGACCATGAAACCTGTGTGTTAGAGAGAGACAGAGCGAGAAAGAATGAAATTGTTTTCTTGATTCTGGCTAAAATCATTATACGATCTGGTTCAGATTTTGCACTGTAGAAGATATGGCCATCCTCACCGATTCTGCGTTTTTGGTTTTATCGTATCTTTAAAAATGTGGATGCCACAGATTTTCGTCCTTTGTGGGGCGGAAGTGGGCGGGGCGAAGTTTTAAAATATTTTTGTAGCAGTCACGTATCACAGAAGTCTGGATCCAAACCATCGTTGCTCTAGCTCTTATAGTCTTTGAGCACTAGGCGCTGAAGGGGACGGACGGACGGACGGACGGACGGATGGACGGACGGACAGACGGACAGACAGACAGAGCTCAATCGACTCGGCTAGTGATGCTGATCAAGAATATATATACTTTATGGGGTCGGAAACGATTCCTTCTGGACGTTACACACATCCACTTTTACCACAAATCTAATATACCCCAATACTCATTTTGAGTATCGGGTATAAAAATTGTGTATCGTCGTCACAGGCATGGCAAAAGCTAAAGAAAATTCACAGGCCAAGCGGACCAGCAAGGGTAGTGCTTTTAATTAAACAATTGTTGACGTTAAAAATGTCGGATGGTATAAGTGCACAGGAATATTTGCGGAAATTCCAGGTGGTACACGAGGCTTTAGCAGAGGTCAACATAAAGGTTGATGAAAACGTCTTATCAGTTGTGTTGCTAAATGGTTTGCCTAAATCGTATGAAAGTTTTGTTGTTGCGATTGAGACGCGAGATGATTTGCCGAGCTTGAGCATGCTAAAAATAAAAATTTCTGAAGAAGCGAATAGGCAGGAAGATAGCATTAGCAAGGAAATTACAAGTAGCGCGGAACTACACGCCAGTTATGACAACAACAATTTTAAGAAAAACTTTAAGAAGGGCAAAAAGTGTTTTAAGTGCGGAAAGGAAGGGCATTTTAAATCCGAATGCCGTGCTAAAAGCAAGCAGGAAGGAGCAAACAACAAGGGCGCAAACAGTAAAAGCGGGGAAAGATTGGGTACAATGCTTTGCGTAACCGAATATGCCAAAGTGGAACCAGAAAAATATGTACCAATCCTAAGTTTAGCTAAGCCAAATGACCAGATGTTAAATGCATGGTGCATAGACAGTGGCGCAACGGCGCATCTATGTTGTGACAAGGAACGCTTTGTGTCGTTCACGAAAGATAATCAAAAAGTATTTTTAGCCGGCGGTAAATCACTTATTGCTGAAGGGCATGGAACTGTTCAAGTAAAGTTCGGTGATAGATCCGTTACGCTGGAAAAGGTTATCTTGGTACCAGATTTGCAGTACAATTTTATATCGGTCACAAAACTATTAAAACATGGAAAAAAAAGTTGTGTTTGAGAAAAATCAAGCGATGATTTTTGAAAACGGAAAAATAGTTATAAAGGCACATCTGGAAAATGGATTGTTTATGGTTCAGGACAATCAGGAAAAGTGTATGAACATTGTAAATGTTGAGGCAGATGCATTCAAATGGCACAATAGGTTCGGCCATGTACATTTTGACGCATTAAAAAAAATGGTTAACAAGGAGATGGTAATAGGTCTCAAGGGCATATACAAGCCAAAACAAGTGTGTGCAACATGCGCAAAAAGTAAAATTTGCGTGCAACCATTTCAATCGAGCACAAACAGGTCAAAGGGCGTTCTAGACTTAATACATACTGATGTATGCGGTCCAATGCAAAAGCAGTCAATGGGAGGCAATCGATATTTCGCCACATTTATTGATGATTGTTCAAGATATGTATCAGTAAGTTTCCTAAAAACCAAAGATCAGGTTTTCGAGGCTTTTAAAGAATTTAAAAGTCAAGTTGAGTGCCAAACTGGGAGAAAAGTCAAGGTTTTACGAAGTGACAATGGCCGAGAATACATATCAAACGTTTTTGATAATTACCTAAACCAAAATGGAATAAAGCGAAACTTAACAGTGCCATATACACCTCAACAAAACGGAGTTCCAGAAAGGGCCAACAGAACATTGGTAGAAATGGCAAGAAGTATGCTGCTGCATGCTGGGTTAAGTGAATGCTATTGGGCAGAAGCGATTCGAACTGCCACGTATTTGCGAAATAGAGTGGCAAGCAGCTGCTTGAGCGGGGTGACACCTTTTGAAATATGGACAGGTAGAAAGCCAGTGGTATCGCATTTAAGAGTTTTTGGCTCAGTAGCGATAGCTCTAGATAAAACAAAGAAATCAAAGTTCGCACAGAAAGGCTTAGAGTATATAATGGTGGGCTACTCGGATACGGCCAAAGCATACCGTTTGGTCAGTAAAGAAACCAGGAAACTCGTAGAGAGTAGGGATGTCATTTTTGTAGAACCTGAAGGGGGCAAACTAGATGCATCATGTTCCAATGACATGGCATCAATTGAGGTTCAACAAAACCAGGACTCTGAACCCGAAATGGATAGCGAGCAATTTAAAGATCCAGAAAATGAGCCAGAAAATCAGGAGGAGATTAGGTCTAGTAATGACATTCTTGTAATTCCAGAACCAATAAGAGGACCAGGACGCCCAACCATAGTACGGACGGGCAAACCAGGACGACCAAGGAAGCAGTATCATATGCTCAATGCGATACTGGCAGCAGACGTACAAGTTCCACAAAACTACGCACAAGCTGAACGGTCTACTGAAGGCGAGATATGGAAAGCATCAATGAAGGACGAGTACGAATCTCTCGTGAAGAACGGCACGTGGTCGCTTACTAAATTGCCTAGCGGGAAAAAGTCCATTGGATGCAGATGGGTTTATGCAGTTAAGTCCAATCCGGATGGAAGCGTGAACAGGCTCAAATCACGTCTGGTGGCGAAAGGTTGTAGCCAACACTACGGATCGACTACAAGGAAACATTTGCACCAGTTGTACGCCACGCAACTATCAGGTTGATAATTGCACTTGCAGTCGAACATGGTCTCCACCTACATCAAATGGATGTTGTCACGGCGTATCTCAACGGCGAATTGGAAGATGAGGTTTTTATGAGACAACCTGAGGGCTTCATCAGCGAAGTTCACCCAAATCACGTTTTGAGGCTTCACAAAAGTATATATGGCCTAAAACAATCAGGAAGAGTGTGGAACTCTACGTTGGATGCAACGCTGAGACGCATTGGTTTTATACCGACTGTCAACGAACCCTCTCTGTATTGTAAGCCAGGTAAAAATATGTGTCTAATAGCTGTCTACGTAGATGACATTATTTTGGCGTGTAAGGATATCAAGATAAAGATCGCAGCAGAATTTGATGTGGTTGACATCGGGCCTATGCAATACTTTTTAGGTATTGAGTTGAAACGTGAAGGCAGTACGGGTGCGATTTCAATCAGCCAACGGAAGTATATTAGAGAGTTGCTCGAACAGTACAATTTGAAAGATTGTCGACAGACGTCCACGCCTCTTGAAGCTGGTTACCAGGTGGCATGCAACAAAGAGGACTGCCGCAGGGTCGACATCACATCGTTCCAAAAGCTAATTGGAGAGTTATCTTATCTTGCTGTTATGACTCGTCCGGACATTGCGCATTCGGTGAACAAATTAGCACAACGTACCAAGGATCCTCATTCCGAGCACATCCTTCGATATTTGGCAAAAACTATCGACTGGGAGATATGCTACACAAAGCAAGGAAAGGCAATTGAGTGTTTTGTTGATGCAGATTGGGCAAGTGATATGACGAACCGAAAGTCATTCACTGGCTATGTATGCATGTTGGCAGGAGGAGCGGTTTCTTGGGAGTCAAGAAAGCAATCGACGGTTTCCCTCAGTTCCACGGAGGCAGAGTACATAGCCTTATCATCTGCAGCAAAAGAGGCGATATACTTTCGCAGCCTACTGATTGACTTGAAGCTGATGTCCAAGGAGTCAGCTATTCAGATGTACGGCGACAACATTGGAGCACAGCAGCTTGCTAGAAACCCCATGTTTCATGCACGTACAAAGCACATCGACGTCAAGATACATCATATTCGAGAGGTTCTCAAGAGAGGTGAAGTCAACATTGCGTATCTGCCAACCGATGAGATGATAGCAGATGTCCTCACAAAGAACTTAGCCAAGGTTAAGCACCATAAATTTTTATTCGCATTTGGTTTAAAAGATCGTTTATAAGTGCTTGACATGTTATTGGATATTAGTTAAGTATATTTAAAGTTTGTAAACATGCGTTGTGTTGAGGAGTGTTGAAAGTGACCGCCACGAGAATTAGATATTGATCTCTAACAACACTGCGCATGTGCCCTGCTGCATATCGATGTTCTCATATCGATGTTCTCATATCGATATTCTTCTTTCGGCGTCTGTCTCTTGCGTATGTTACTCGGAAGCACATATAATTCTGTATACAAATCTTCTGCTGTCTTACAAATAAAATAACTTTAACATATAGTAACAATAACCAAAATAATTACAGGGGCAATTACAGAGGCCAAAATAGAGGAAACTCTAGGGGCCAGGGCAACTCAAACACAGGCCAAAATAATGCCAAATAAACCAAAATATCAGGAATCGGCGAAGGTTCAGTTTTTTCAAAAGGTTTAGCATTCGTAGAATTATCTACAGGAAAGTATATAATCCCACACGATTATCATTTAGTTGAACAAAACTTTCCAATCCCTAGCGATGGCATTATAGGTATAGACTTCATTAAAAAATTCAATTGCCTATTAGATTGTACACATACTAGTGACACTCTAATACTACGGCAAAACAATCATAACTTCCCAATAAACATACCTATCACACACACTTGTGATAATAATGCCACAATTCTTCCAGCACGCGCTGAAGTTGTCCGACAAATAAAATTAGCGTCAACAGAACATACTGTTCTAATCCCGAATCAAGAAATTGAGGACGGAATATTCATTGGAAATACAATTTCCAATAAAAACAACATTTTTGTCCGAGTGTTGAATACAACAAATTCAACCAAAATCCTAAATATTAATAAAATAAAAACCGAAATGCTAAGTGACTATGATATAGTCCAAGAAATTAGCAAGGATAGACACGAAGATGTCATGAAAAAGCTAACTAAAAACTTTCCGCCACTATTTAAAACAAAACTAAAAATTTTATGCACACAGTATACAGACATATTCGGACTTGAAACCGAATCGATAACAACTAATAATTTTTATAGGCAAGAGCTAAGATTGAAGGATAACAACCCGGTATACACAAAAAATTATAGAATTCCACACGCACACAAAGACGAAATCAATAAACAGGTAGAAAAACTCATTCTGGACAAAATAGTAGAACCATCAGTTTCGGAGTACAATAGTCTAATACTACTTGTACCCAAAAAAGGTCTCCCAGGATCTGAAAATAAAAGATGGCGTTTAGTCATTGACTATCGTCAAATAAACAAAAAATTATTGTCCGATAAATTTCCACTTCCAAGAATAGATGATATTCTTGATCAGTTGGGTAGAGCCAAATATTTTTCATGTCTAGACTTAATGTCTGGATTTCATCAAATAGAGCTGAAACAACACTCTAGAGATTTAACGTCCTTTTCAACGAGCAATGGCTCGTACCAATTCAGTAGACTACCTTATGGTCTTAAAATAGCGCCAAATTCCTTTCAAAGAATGATGACAATTGCTTTTTCTGGACTTAATACTTCACAAGCATTCTTGTATATGGATGACCTAATAGTCATCGGTTGTTCCGAAAACCACATGATCAAAAACTTAACAGACGTTTTTGATTTGTGTAGGAAAAACAACCTTAAGCTACATCCAGAAAAATGCGCTATCTTCATGCACGAAGTGATTTTTCTAGGCCACAAGTGCACTGATCAAGGCATTTTGCCCGACGATAAAAAATATGACGTCATCGAAAAATATCCAGTCCCTACAGACGCAGATAGCGCTAGAAGATTCGTTGCATTTTGCAATTACTATAGACGTTTCATCAAAAATTTCGCCGACTATTCACGGCACATAACTCGATTATGTAAAAAAGAATGTCACCTTTCAATGGACAGATGAATGCCAAAATGCATTCGATTATTTAAAGAAGGCTTTAATTAAACCCACATTATTAAAATATCCAGATTTCAATAAAGAATTTTGCATAATTACAGATGCAAGTAAACACGCATGTGGAGCTGTTCTAACACAAAAATATGGAGATAAACATCTCCCAGTTGCATATGTTTCACGCTCATTTACCAAAGGTGAAAGCAACAAAACTACTACAGAACAAGAGTTAGCAGCAATTCACTGGTCAATTACACATTACAGACCATATATTTATGGAAAACATTTTACAGTAAAGACATCCCACAGACCACTAACTTATTTGTTCTCAATGACAAATCAAAGTTCAAAACTAACCAGAATGAGATTAGATCTAGAAGAATATGATTTCACAGTCGAATATCTCAAGGGTAAAGACAATTTCGTGGCAGACGCCCTATCCAGGATTACAATATCCGACCTAAAAGACATGCACAACAAAGTCCTGAAAGTCAATACCAGGCAACAAAATAGACAGAAAAATTCCCCCCCCACCGCCTCACTGAACTCCTAAGCGTTGCGCTATTCAAAACCACAAGGATAATGCCATTCGATGCAATGCTGCTTGAACGACTAAAGCTTTAGCAGTGTTCTATCCGGCGGGCTTTATATGGGGCACGACGTATACGACACGTTGCGTCATAAGATTTAATTAAAAGATTAATGCATTTCAATGGCTCCCCCAGCACCGGTAATAGCCTGACCCACAGCCCCACCACAAAAGAAGGCGCAACAAGTCCTTTGCGCAAGAAATTTAAACATTAGGTGGATTTTAAAATTAATTTCCACCTTTAGCGAGCTGGTCAGAGCTTGCGTGTCTTAAATTCATTAATCGAGAGACGACAGGAAGCCCGCACGACCTCAACAGGACGACAAGTCGCTTTCTCTGATATTGCCAATTAGGCTGGTGAACGCCTGCATATGCTGGGCCCGCCTTCATATGCTGAAGGCCGTCGAGGTCATCTGAGGTTACCCCCAGCCCTAGCCCCAGCCCCAGCCCCAGCCAGAGCTCTTGGTGTTGGCCAGGAAGTGTGATGTGCCTATTGGGGGCGACGCACGTGTTTCCCATTCGCCTTTCCTAATCCATTCTTCCGCTCTCTCTTGCTGGCTTACTTTCACTCCTCTCTCTTAGCAGGCCTCCTGCACCGCTCTTCAGTCGGACTCGACCACGTGATCGTGCTGCTTATCCTTTCCTCTTGTTATTCGCAAGAAATCCATGGAAGGCAACCAAGCGAGAGCCCAAACCTTTCACCTTAGCAGTAGTGCTGTTGTTGCTGCTGGAGAGAGCTTTTTTGTAGACTTTTCCGCTCAGCCATCCCGACTGTCAGACTTCGACGTCAGGTGTCTCTGTCCCGATTAGTAGCTACTAAATTCTAATGTAGTTGCCATGTAGCAGAACCTAATAAATAGGATCGGCTATAAATATATGCTGGTCCTCCTTTAATACTGATTTTCCCACACGACATCCGGGCTGTAGTTGTCCCACGTGGAAGTCGAGCAGAATAATCAATAGTCAATTCAGAATAATAAGAAAACTCAACTTTAAATATAATTCTTTTGCTAGTCCTCTAGGACATTAAATATTTCACTAATCGCACAACCAATCACTTTCGAATTATTCATAGAAGGGAAGGGAGAATTACATTCGGAAAACACCAGAATACTGTCTATGGCCGTAATGATGATGATGACATCCACACCAGGCAATTGAAGCTGTTTGCCCCCCCCCCCCCCGCACCCTCCATAAACACAACACAACAGAACATTCCATTCCCATCAACTGCCAGCATTCCCATGCCCATGCCATTCCCTTTTCCCCAACATTACATCCATTGGGCGGATAGGAACGGAACGACAGCAACAACGATTAAGATGCAAAGGGAATATTAGTATGTTAACACACTTTTGCCAACCCCACCTCCCCCCCTGTAGAGGCCAAGGTTTGCTGTCTGAAATTCAGTGGAGGATAGGAGCATGCTCCTCCAGCTAACCCTACGAGTCGGTCGGTACGAATTGATTTATTGGCTAAGGCTAACCGGTTGGAGATTTTTGACTTTCGGATTGTTGAACGGGTCGCAGACATAAATAAAAGTTAATTACACTGGGAGGTCGTCTGGTGTCTGCCTGCCTGCCTACCTACCTACCTACCTGCCTGCCAGTCCGGCTTCAATCAAGCGCGAACTCAGAAAACGCGCCGCCGGGGCTAGCAGTGCTGCAAAGCAGTGGTGTTAACACTGCTACAGCGTGCTCTAACAGTTCCAGTAACAGTCATGGCACCGCAGAGCAAAGCTTCTGGAGAGGAGCTTTCGGCACATACATACATACGTATATCCTGCCTGTCCGGTAACATTTCTGCTGCTTGGTGGAGGGGGGGAGGGGATGGGATGGACCGTTAACGTTAACAGTGGCTTCCTCGGCTCGGGGTACCATTACACAATGGAGCCGCTTTCGGCTGTCAGTTTGTTTTTACACTTTGCACATGAAACATGTGATTTCCCTCGAACGCTCATCAACAAAGCCAGAGTTTTCTTTAGCGATTTCCCATCACTCTAAGCAAACAGAGTGTGACAGAGATAGCGAGACTGTGTATGTGTGCGTGTGTGTGTGTGTCTGTGTCTGTGTGCGTGTGTGCTTGTGCGTGTGAGTTCGTGAGTATCGTCCATTCGTTCGCTTTGGTGAAATTTTCAAAGCGAGAGATTTTTGTAACGGAAATCGCTAGAGCGCTAATTAAAATTGAATCAAGCGACTAGAATATGCAAAGTGAATGAAATTTTTGGTGCAATTACGCTGTCATTTACCTAGTCGTATTGATTACTTCATAATCAAGCGCTCAAAGTCTTTCTACAGAGTAGCATTCGAATCTTCGCTGCCCTGCCCTGCTCTGCCCTGGCCTATAATTTAAGAGCCAAAAAACGCCACTCCGTTGCCACATAAATCTTCGAGCAGACTACATTTTGAATTTATTTGTTTCTCATCTGCACTGGATTGTACTGCACTGGCCCACAAAAAGAGGACAGGACAGGATGATGCTACACATAAATCAATAATCAACAAAGCGCAAATTAAATATTTAGTCTCTGAGCGAATGTGGCCATAAAATTACCGTGCGAATTTGTTGCTGTCGTGAGTGCATAAATAAGTAAGTCGGACAGCCCGTCCAAGAGAGCTGTGTGGCCAGTCAGTTGACCCGTAAACCGTAACTTATCCCCGGATAAAACCTGAGGACAGAACAGAACAGACCTGAATCGATACCCACATCCACATACGCATCCGCGGAACAACGAAGTATCGAAATCAAGCCGAAAGTTCAAAAAGTTCACCATTAAATTTATTGCAAATGCCGCGCTCGCGCACACCGTCGTCCTCTGGGCATCGTTGTGGCACACGAACATCAGTTGCCGCCATAAAAGTCTACAGAAAACACCTGCAATCATAAACACCCAGTCCCCGACACCAACTCCGACCGTGCCCCCACTACACACACACATTCTATTCTGTATCCGGCTCAGACGTGCGGAAGAAGGCCAAAGGTACGTACGTCCTTAGCTGGTGTGGGGCCCAGCTCCCAGATCTCTCCGGCGTCGACTTAAGTGTGCAATCGAAAGTGACTCCACATCCGTGCCGCATCCGCATTGGAAATGTTGTCTTAACCAATTCGCGCTATATTTTATCCTGGTATTTCCTTTGAGTTTCTTTTTCCTTTTTCCTATCTCGTTTTTTGTTTACTTTGTTTTCTCGACGTGGATAATTCTTTATATCAATACAAGTTTATCTATGTATGGTATATCGGTATACTCGAAAGCGAGTATTTACGGGTAGTATATAAGTATTTATTTGGGCTTGGCCCTGGACTTAAGGATCCTCTATGCGACAGGGCGAAGAGAATGGTCGTTAGAGGCACTCGAAGGGGGGATAGAAATACCATTATATTTGCCGATGGTTATGGGGGAAAGACATAAATGACATAAGATAAGAAAGGAGATCCCTTCGATATGGAAGACTATCCATCATTCTATCATTCTTGCAACAATTTCTATCAAGGAATAGTTCCTTTAGCTTGACCGAGCTCAGATTCATTTAGAAAGGGTTCAACTAGTGCTATCTAATCTAGATGCCTCTACTTTATAGCAGTATCTATGAAGTTTCCAGGATTTAGTTAGTGCAGTTTGTGTGCAGATGAACAGCACTAACTGCATGGCAGGACATCAACATGTGTATGAAAGTTTCCGACTTTCGTGTGCAGACTCTGGGACGGACCAGTGGGGGCATGTGCACCATTTGTGTGGCACAATGTGCTCAGCCTTTAACTAAATATACAGCACACACGAAACAAATTTTGAATTTAATATTCATGCTAATTTTAATAACAAAACGCAGTTCGCGGTTGCGAGCGGCAGGCAGCCGTGCGTATACGTAATTTTCGCTTAGAGCAGTAACTTTTGATTGAGGGTTTGAAAGCACTTTAGATTAAAATGAGATTTAAATGGAATTACCCACTGCGGAGATCTGAAAAGATATGGCCTGAATCCCCACTAAAGTCAGCCAGAATCAGTCAGAGTCTCAGTTAGGATCCTGTAGTCGGTGGCTCATCATGAACGGAGTTTCAGCTCTGCTCTGGTTGCTGCTCAGTGAAACAGTAGCCCCCGTCCAGCAGCTTCGATTTATCCACGAGACCCTTGAATCAGTACACAAGGAACATTGCATTTCCACGCTTCTCGTGATGCAACGTCGTCACCAGAAACTTCCAGCCCCGGACCCACTGCAGCCATTCTATCCGCTCGCCTGGCCCACGCTTCGGTTAGACGAGGGCCAAAGGGTTGAGCTGGTGACTCGGTACAACAAGGTGGTGCTGGCCCTGCTGTACATTGACGCCTACGAGGATTTGCTGTTACTGGATGCCCTGGCCGAGATATTCAATCAGATGAGAGAGGCAAGGATTGTGGTTTGGCTACGAGCTCCGCTGTCGAAGCAGTTGCTCGCAGCGTTATGTCAGAAGGCAGCTGAGCACATGTTCCTCCAACTTCTGGTACTGGAAGGAAGCTCCAGCGCGCATCGCTTACAGACGTTTCTTCATCCGTACTTTCAATCGATTCAGAAGACTTTCAGGGAGGGTAAACTCTTTCCCATTTCTTGGTTCAACTTTCAGGGTAAGGAGGCCAAAAGTCTATTAGACGAAGTGCCACCGCGAAGCTTCGTCTGGGAGGACCGTATTGGTAGCAAGAGGTACAGTGGCCTTCTCTTCGCCTTGATCCAGAGTTTCGCAACGAAACGCAACATTAGCATCAAGCTCGGAGAAGTCCAGTCTGGTGGAGGACACCTGTTTTGCCAATCGGATATCATCGGCATGACACTTAGAGGGGATCTCGACCTGCCGATGACTGCCCAGATGATGAGCTTGAAACATCGTAAACAGAGTTCGATGCTTCCCCTCATCGGAATATTGACCATCTCAATCGCAGTTCCCTGCGGAAAGGAGTTGTGCATGGGGGACATGTTTAATAGCATCGTTGTCGTGCAAGCAGCCTATGTTCTACTGTGGGAGTACATCCTCTTCACAGTGGTGGAGAGCCTCATGGGAGCTATATACAATCGCCTGGCCCATAGGCGCTGCGACTTCAGATGCTTGAGTCTGCTCATCAATCAGCGAGTCTTTCGAAGTCTCCTGGAATTGCCAGTGCCCTTCGTGCGCAATCGGGTAGGCACCGCCTTGGGCCAGCTGTTCGTGGTGATGGGTTTCGCTGGTCTGCTCGGAGGCACTTACCTTGGAGCCCAGCTTAGCACTCTCCTGACCACGAACCCCCAATACCAGCACATACGCAATCTAAAACGAGGGGGAACGTTGTGAGTTGCTGCGGACACCGCAACTCTACGGGTATACCCGATACTAAGTCAGTATGGCTCTCCTCCGGCAGACGCCGCTAATATTAAACGACACGACAAAGAGTGCGTGCGAGAGAGACAGAAAATCAGTCTGAGCGTGACGTCGGGCGCTGCGTAGCCACTGCAAATTGATTTGTTCCTATTGGCTATAAAAATGATCTGATCTGATCCAGATTCAGCAATCTGATAGATATGGTCATTATCTATGATTCTGCGTTTTTAGTTTTCTCGAATGTGCAATATTGTGGATGCAACAGATTTTCGTCTTTTGTGTGGGCGGAAGGAAGTGGGGTGAAATTTTGAGATACACGTTTTATAGTTAGATCTAACAGGAGTGCGGATACCAAATTTGGTTACTCTAGCCTTAATAGTCTCTGAGATTTTTGAATATCCCCAGATTTTCGTCCTTTGCCGTGGCGGAAGGGGGTGTGGCGAAATTTTGAAACAAACTCGTCTCGGTCCGATATATTTGGAGGGTGGATACCAAATTTGGTTGCTCTAGCTTTTGTAGTCTCTGAGATCTAGGCGCTAATGTTTTACTCTAAGCAAAGCCGCCTATGCTACGTGTGTGTTAGAGAGAGACAGGGCGAGAAAAAATGAAATTGTTTTCTTGATGCTGGCTATAATAATAATACGATCCAATTCAGATTCCGCAGTCTTAAAGATTCATTCTCTACAATTCTACGTTTTTGGTTTTCTCATATCTTTAAAATTGTGGATGCCACAGATTTTCGTCCTTTGGGGGGGCGGAAGTGGGCGGGGCGAAGTTTTGAAATATTTTTGTAGCAGTGACATATCACAGAAGTCTGGGTCCAAAACATCGTTGCTCTAGCTCTTATAGTCTTTGAGCACTAGGCGCTGAAGGGGACGGACAGACGGACGGACGGACAGACGGACAGACGGACAGACAGACAGGGCTCAATCGACTCGGCTATTGATGCTGATCAAGAATATATATACTTTATGGGGTCGGAAACGATTCCTTCTGGACGTTACACACATCCACTTTTACCACAAATCTAATATACCCCAATACTCATTTTGAGTATCGGGTATAAAAACAGCTGCGCGACAGCAACCTGACCGTTTTCTTCAACGCCATGAGTCTCAGGATGATCAGAGATAAAGTGGATCCCGATTTCCTGAGCAGGCACCTGCCCAATGTCCGAGTCATTCAAGGCAAAACACAAATGGAGCTGATCTCCAGCCTGAACACAAGCTACGCCTATCAGAGACGTCCCGACCGCTTTCGTCCTGCAGAGGAACCCCCTCTTTGGAATGGCATTGGCACACTTCGTGGACTGGACATGGTCTGTCGGGATGATGGACCACTGGTACAAGCAAGCGATTCGCGATCTGATGTCAATGAGCAATGTCCAGAGTCGCCGAGTTCCACCGAAGGTCGAACGAAGCCCAATGCAACTTGGAAATTTCTACACGGTGTGGACTGTGCTCGCTGTGGGCTATGTTGCAGCAGTTTGCGCTCTCATCGGAGAGTGGATTGTGGCTCGAATCGGGGGCTCGACTATAACAGGGATTCTTAGACGTGCTATCTATTAAATTTGTATGTGTTCCATAATTGCGTGAATAAATGCTTACGAATGAAGTTCAAGGCAGTCTGAAGTCTGAATCATGCCTCTCCTTTGACTTGTCTACTTTCCCATCGAGGACAATAAAAGCTCTGCCATAAACGAGAATCAAATGACATATGTGACGATATCCCAGGCATTTATAATGGAATATATATATAGTGGGCTCCCTCACTGCCAAGAAGTTACGAAACTCTGTACGAAACATGTGCCCTGCCGGTCGGGGGGTGTGGGAACAAAGCATATCAAGAGCATATGGGAAGAGGAATCCTTATTCCCTTTTTCCTCTAACCTTGACCGCAATCAGCTTTTCCTTTTTTTTTGGGATTTTGGGAGTGCGACAATTAATTATCGCATAATAAATGTGTATTGACGATATTGATGAGCCGGGCGTGTCCGGCAGTCGGCCGTCTCTAAATGCAATTAGGGATAACGTGAATCGGCAGGGGACACTCGACAGTCAATCGATTGACGTCAGTACAGGAAAATTGTGATGATGAAGACAAAAAAAATGGAGAGTGACACAAGGCACACAGACACAGGGCGGCACACAGGCCGGTACACAGGGCGGCACACAGGGAAGCACACAGGCCGGTACACAGGGCGGCACACAGGGCGTATGCGTATGCGTCACGTCTCCCCAACCGGATGGGGATGGGGTTTAAGTTCTCAGCTTACTTCATTCCCCAGGATTGCGGCAGAAGCAGGCGACTTAACGAGGAGAGCAACTGAATCCGTTGGCAAAGGTTACGTTTAATGCCGGCTTCTGCTGCTTTATCATTTAAATAAGATTTAAATTGTTACCGAGGGCAGAAAATTAACCTGGAAGGTACGAACCAATTTTGATCTCATGTAACCTATGGTCGTCGGTGGCACGTCCCCACCTGCTTTGAATTTTTTATATGTCGCACAATTTGCATTTCTGCTGTTTGCATTTGTCAGATTGTTATTTGCTGATTGACATGGTGTGCGAGTGCAAGAGTGTGAGGGATTTTGATTGTGTGCTGAGTAGAACGATCTCCCAGGGGACGTTCCTTCAGCCCGGGCGGAAAGTCATAAAGTCGAAAAAAGCAGATATCGAGCTGAAACTTTGTGTATTTAATAAATATAGCACTCTAAATATTTGAACAAAATTTTAAGTTCATCTGACCACGCCTACCGCAATAGCCCATATATGGAAACAAGACGTATACGTGATCACAAAGGAAAGTCAAGAGAGCTATAAAAAAGTACTAAGATTTTAAGGGAATTTATTATTCTGTTGTAATTTTGATGTAATAGTGGTAAATATAAAAATATAAAACACATTTTTTGATAAACAATTCTTATTATGATCAAATTCTTATTCTACTATTTAACTATTTCTAACAATTTATGTTAAATTATCATTTAGTTGTTTTGTACAGATAATTCAAACGAATTTGGATTTATATCCTGTAATTCCGACTCATCCGAGTCATAATCGAAACTGTAGTCATTAGCTAAAGGCTGAATATTTTTTGGAAAATTTCAATGGGGTTCTTCTAAAAGCTCAATGACATCTCGCGGATGGGTTTGTTTTTTATGTCGAGCTGCCCTCTTAATGGATATACTTGAGATGAGGGGATCTGAAGAGTCCATAGATCTTTGGAATACATCCATCATATTGTTTACCCGCGAATTGTGTCGAGCGTGCATTAGCCGGTCACGCTTGTAAAATTTATTTTTCGCTTCAGACGCATTTTCTCCAACACAGCCTACCGGCATCACAGATGCAGTTATTATTTGTGATTCATGGACTAAAATTGTATGGAGAGTTTTTATTACTGATTGCTACATCGGCAGCTAGATTTCGTTTTAGACGGGGCCCCTAAATGTGCGCATATTTCGGTTGCACTTTGCAGATTCGAAGAAATATAAATTGAAAAGCTTTTAACTTTCTTGCTAATTTCACTAATGTTTTGTAAAGTGCCCTGTAGCTTTGGGGAAATTCACTCGGGGAATAGGATAGCTTCTCGGCAGACCAAAATTCAGGTACATCTGTGCGTCCTAACAGCACTGGGGGTGGAAGAAAAAGAAAAATAACCGCGCCACCTATAGGTCAAGGATCGTATCTGAGGAAAGAGTAATGGAAGTTGACAGTTGAAGGGTCGAGCAGAGAAAGTAGGGTCCGAGTGTCGAGGCAGAATAGCATTCGCTCTTTTTCGTCTTGGACACTGAGCCAACTGGTAGCTTCTAGTGAAGCTCAGGAAGTAGGTACGTTGATCAACCTAGCGGTTTGAAGTGAAGTGTGAAGAGTAAAGGAAAATTTTTGCTTAGATTCGGAAAAGTGCGCGAGCTTGCTAGAAAGAGAAAGAAAAGCAGTCAGGAAAGAAATTCCACTGCTAAATTGTGGCAGATCCGCGGGTAAGTGGAGGAGAGCTTTGCAGCGCCGCAGCAGTACATGTATTCAAGCAGTCGGAACTTTTGCTACCCCTTAGGTTTGGCACCCCAGCCGCAGTTAAATCTCAAGGCAAAGAGCACCGCTTCAACATAAATCCACCTGGCAAGGGTAGGCACAGCAGAGGGGAACCATAAACAAGGGGAACCTAGAGCGCAGCAGAGGCGATGATAATTCGGCTAAGGCTGGCCTACCCGAATCTCAGTTTAATCTCAAGGCAAAAAGAGCACCGCTTCAACATAAATGCACCTGGCAAGGGGAATGCAAAGCAGAGGGGAACCATAAACAAGGGGAAGCTAGAGCGAAGCAGAGACGAGAATAATTCGACCAAGCTGGCCTAACTAGCTGAAGAAAGAGACAGTTGCCGTTGGGAAGCATCACGTCGGGTATCGCGAGCAGATCAAAAGAAAACGAAAACCAATTTTCGATCAAACTTTTTTTGTAAACGGAAGAACCCTTCGTCTCAGTGCCGCAGTGTCATAGAACTCCAGTGGTTGAACCGAAACCGAAAAGCCAGAGCGAGTTAACGGAAAGGTAGCGGGATCGGATCAAATTTTCGGTCGAACGCAGAAGGAGAGAGAGTGCGAGTGGACGGGAAAGGAGAAAAGAATAGGAAGAGGAAGTAGAGCAAATGAGTAAAATAATGAATTTATAATAAGCTTAAGATAAAAAAAAAAAACATACCTATTAATTCCACTGCAAAGGGGTAAGGGGGATTTCGTTGTGCTCTCCTAGGGCGAGTGTGAGTGCAAGTGCCAGTTTACACATACAGGTACAACAAAAACGAGGGGGAACGTTGTGAGTTGCTGCGGACACCGCAACTCTACGGTTATACCCGATACTAAGTCAGTACGAGGGGGAACGTTGTGAGTTGCTGCGGACACCGCAACTCTACGGTTATACCCGATACTAAGTCAGTATAACTCTCCTCCGGCAGACGCCGCTAATATTAAACGACACGACAAAGAGTGCGTGCGAGAGAGACAAAAAATCAGTCTGAGCGTCACGTCGGGCGCTGCGTAGCCACTGCAAATTGTTTTGTTCCTGTTGGCTATAAAAATTATCTGATCTGATCCAGATTCAGCAATCTGATATATATGATCATTATCTATGATTCTGCGTTTTTAGTTTTCTCGAATGTGCAATATTGTGGATGCAACAGATTTTCGTCCTTTGTGTGGGCGGAAGGGGGTGGGGCGAAATTTTGAGATACACGTTTTATAGTAAGATCTAACAGGAGTGCGGATACCAAATTTGGTTACTCTAGCCTTCATAGTCTCTGAGATTTTTGAATATCCCCAGATTTTCGTCCTTTGCGGGGGCGGAAGGGGGTGTGGCGAAATTTTGAAACAAACTCGTCTCGGTCCGATATATTAGGAGTGTGGATACCAAATTTGGTTGCTCTAGCTTTTGTAGTCTCTGAGATCTAGGCGCTAATGTTTTACTCTAAGCAAAGCCGCCTATGCTACGTGTGTGTTAGAGACAGGGCGAGAAAAAATGAAATTGTTTTCTTGATGCTGGCTATAATAATAATACGATCCAATTTAGATTCCGCAGTCTTAAAGATATGGTCATTCTCTACAACTCTACGTTTTTGGTTTTCTCATATCTTTAAAATTGTGGATGCCACAGATTTTCGACCTTTGTGGGGGCGGAAGTGGGCGGGGCGAAGTTTTGAAATATTTTTGTAGCAGTGGCATATCACAGAAGTCTGGATCTTAAACATCGTTGCTCTAGCTCTTATAGTCTTTGAGCACTAGGCGCTGAAGGGGACGGACAGACGGACAGACGGACGGACGGACAGACAGACAGGGCTCAATCGACTCGGCTATTGATGCTGATCAAGAATATATATACTTTATGGGGTCGGAAACGATTCCTTCTGGACGTTACACACATCCACTTTTACCACAAATCTAATATACCCCAATACTCATTTTGAGTATCGGGTATAAAAACTAGTTTTCGAAAATTGAAGAAAATTCCATGCACAAATTCTTTTGAATAAAATATGAGCAGCAGGAAATTAAGAATCTTAAAAAAAAATGAGCGGAATTTAAAAGAAAACTCTACTGAAAACCATTAAAAGCGGAACCCACGAAAGAACAGATGTTAAAGCCCTTAGCGACTTTGTCGTTGGGAATTTTCGTATATGTTGGGTTAAAGGGTTTAACGGGAATCCGAAATCTGAAATTAAACACAGCTGAGTGGAGCGCATCTGATCATGTGGAAGCCGTTTCTCTGCATAATTGTTCTCCGACTCGGGGCAAATTGGATTTACACAATTAACGAGGGGGAACGTTGTGAGTTGCAGCGGACACCGCAACTCTACAGTTATACCCGATACTAAGTCAGTACGGCTCTCCTCCGGCAGACGCCGCTAATATTGAACGACACGACAAAGAGTGCGTGCGAGAGAGACAGAAAATCAGTCTGAGCGTGACGTCGGGGGCTGCGTAGCCAGTGCAAATTGATTTGTTCCTTTTGGCTATAAAAATGATCTGATCTGATCCAGATTCAGCAATCTGATAGATATGATCATTATCTATGATTCTGCGTTTTTAGTTTTCTCGTATCCTTAATATTGTGGATGCAACAGATTTTCGTCCTTTGTGGGGGCGGAAGTGGGCGGGGCGAAGTTTTGAAATATTTTTGAAGCAGTGACATATCACAGAAGTCTGGGTCCAAAACATCGTTGCTCTAGCTCTTATAGTCTTTGAGCACTAGGCGCTAAAGGGGACGGACAAACGGACGGACGGACAGACGGACAGACAGACAGGGCTCAATCGACTCGGCTATTGATGCTGATCAAGAATATATATACTTTATGGGGTCGGAAACGATTCTTTCTGGACGTTACACACATCCACTTTTACCACAAATCTAATATACCCCAATACTCATTTTGAGTATCGGGTATAAAAACTAGTTTCCGAAAATTGAAGAAAATTCCATGCACAAATTCTTTTGAATAAAATATGAGCAGCAGGAAATTAAGAATCTTAAAAAAAAATGAGCGGAATTTAAAAGAAAACTCCACTGAAAACCATTAAAAGCGGAACCCACGAAAGAACAGATGTTAAAGCCCTTAGCGACTTTGTCGTTGGGAATTTTCGTATATGTTGGGTTAAAGGGTTTAACGGGAATCCGAAATCTGAAATTAAACACAGCTGAGTGGAGCGCATCTGATCATGTGGAAGCCGTTTCTCTGCATAATTGTTCTCCGACTCGGGGCAAATTGGATTTACACGTCTAATATACCCCAATACTCATTTTGAGTATCGGGTATAAAAATAAATAAATAAAAACCCTTGATCCCTCACGAAGATTTATCAGCTGGCATCGAGAAAGCGCTTTCGCCGATGGACCGCAACACTACAAAAGAAACAGTGAGTAAATAAAACCATAAAGCGAAGTCATTTTAATAATCGGTTCTGCCGATGATGACAATTGGCTAAAACACACTTGTTCTATTGGGGAGAAACGAAAAAGAAATGCGGTTACTTTGTAAGTCTGTCGAGCCGTCAATCGAGCGTTTAAGTTTGAGAGAGGGGATCAGCTGCTGACGCAGCAAGGCCAATCTTTGAGTTTCGAAGAATAACGAGGGGGAACGTTGTGAGTTGCTGCGGACACCGCAACTCTACGGTTATACCCGATACTAAGTCAGTATGGCTCTCCTCCGGCAGACGCCGCTAATATTAAACGACACGACAAAGAGTGCGTGCGAGAGAGACAGAAAATCAGTCTGAGCGTGACGTTGGGCGCTGCGTAGCCACTGCAAATTGATTTGTTCCTATTGGCTATAAAAATGATCTGATCTGATCCAGATCAGATTTTAGTTTTCTCGAATGTGCAATATTGTGGATGCAACAGATTTTCGTCCTTTGTGTGGGCGGAAGGGGTTGGGGCGAAATTTAAAGATACACGTTTTATAGTAAGATCTAACAGGAGTGCGGATACCAAATTTGGTTACTCTAGCCTTAATAGTCTCTGAGATTTTTGAATATCCCCAGATTTTCGTCCTTTGCGGGGGCGGAAGGGGGTGTGGCGAAATTTTGAAACAAACTCGTCTCGGTCCGATATATTAGGAGTGTGGATACCAAATTTGGTTGCTCTAGCTTTTGTAGTCTCTGAGATCTAGGCGCTAATGTTTTACTCTAAGCAAAGCCGCCTATGCTACGTGTGTGTTAGAGAGAGAAGAGCGAGAAAAAATGAAATTGTTTTCTTGATGCTGGCTATAATAATAATACGATCCAATTCAGATTCCGCAGTCTTAAAGATATGGTCATTCTCTACAATTCTACGTTTTTGGTTTTCTCATATCTTTAAAATTGTGGATGCCACAGATTTTCGTCCTTTGTGGGGGCGGAAGTGGGCGGGGCGAAGTTTTGAAATATTTTTGTAGCAGTGGCATATCACAGAAGTCTGGATCTTAAACATCGTTGCTCTAGCTCTTATAGTCTTTGAGCACTAGGCGCTGAAGTGGACGGACAGACGGACAGACGGACGGACGGACAGACGGACAGACAGACAGGGCTCAATCGACTCGGCTATTGATGCTGATCAAGAATATATATACTTTATGGGGTCGGAAACGATTCCTTCTGGACGTTACACGCATCCACTTTTACCACAAATCTAATATACCCCAATACTCATTTTGAGTATCGGGTATAAAAATAAAACCAAGTTTAAGCGCAGGGGAGTTAAGTTAAGGGAAATTGAAAATATTTGGTGAGGGTAAACTAAGTGCTAGTAATGTATTTAAATTTTAGCTATTAATGAATAAACTTATAATGTCTCCTTAAACGTTGATCTTGATTTCCGATACCCAGCCCCTGTAGTAGCGAGCCCTAAAGAAAAGGGGTCATAAAGAATAGGGGAAGATGGCAGATTATGACCAAGGAAGGGTGGGCGTGGTCCTTTATTCCAGCTGAGGACGACTTTTGATCCGTTCGTGTCGCGTGCGTGTGCATATGTGTAAGTGAAGTCTAATGGCCAAAAGTTTTGTTTCTCTCCGGTTCTGGAATTGTACTTGTACATGTCGTTAAGTTTCTTGCACGCTCTTTTAATATAAAAACAAATATCGTAGGTCTCAGAATAGACAAATAAAAAGAACACCACCCTTTTGCCGACGAGACAGTAGCCGGAATGATAGCGTGCTGGTCGACCTCTGAGGAAAACATCAGTCCTACTAACCGTTGTCCACTACAGTTTTCATTGGTTAGTGAACATTCCGTCAATTGACCAACTATCCAGTTTGCAAGGGCGGTAGAGTTGCGGCCGTTGTCGAAGTTCAAAAGAGCGCAAGAGCCGCAAAAAGCCGCAAACCGGATTATTACTTACTTTTAATACACACTTTCTACTTTATTTTAACATACATTACATAACGCACAAACACGCAGAAGGTTAGTTTTTACTCCACACAAGACGATCACATTGGTTTGGTTTTCTTTTTTTTTTGACAATACAAAGCAATTAACATATATAACATATAACACATTTTAACACAAAATGTTTTTTGTTATTCAATCTACATACCAGGGCCTTTAAAATCCATATTTCACAATATTTTTATACCCGATACTCAAAATGAGTATTGGGGTATATTAGATTTGTGGTAAAAGTGGATGTGTGTAACGTCCAGAAGGAATCGTTTCCGACCCCATAAAGTATATATATTCTTGATCAGCATCAATAGCCGAGTCGATTGAGCCATGTCTGTCTGTCCGTCTGTCCGTCTGTCCGTCCGTCCGTCTGTCCGTCCCCTTCAGCGCCTAGTGCTCAAAGACTATAAGAGCTAGAGCACCGATGTTTTGTATCCAGACTTCTGTGATATGTCACTGCTACAAAAATATTTCAAAACTTCGCCCCGCCCACTTCCGCCCCCACAAAGAACGAAAATCTGTGGCATCCACATTTTTAAAGATACGATAAAACCAAAAACGCAGAATCGGTGAGGATGGCCATATCTTCTACAGTGCAAAATCTGAACCAGATCGTATAATGATTTTAGCCAGAATCAAGAAAACAATTTCATTCTTTCTCGCTCTGTCTCTCTCTAACACACAGGTTTCATGGTCGGTTTTGTCAATTGCAAAATATGAGTTCAAGGAACTCAGAACCTGTAAGAGCCAGAGCAACCAAATTTGTTATCCACACTCCTGTGATATCGGACCTTGACCGTTTCGTGTCCAAATTTCGCCACACCCCCTTCCGCCCCCGCAAAGGACGAAAATCTGGGGCATCCACAAATCTCAGAGACTATTAAGGCTAGAGTAACCAAATTTGGTATCCGCACTTCTGTTAGATTTCACTATAAAACGTATATCTCTGAATTTCGCCCCACCCCCTTCCCCCCACACAAAGGACGAAAACCTGTTGCATCCACAATATTGCACATTCGAGAAAACTAAAAACGCAGAATCATAGATAACGACCATATCTATCAGATTGCTGAATCTGGACCAGATCAGATCATTTTTATAGCCAAAAGGAACAAATCAATTTGCACTGGCTACGCAGCGCCCGACGCCACGCTCAGACTGATTTTCTGTCTCTCTCGCACGCACTCTTTGTCGTGTCGTTTAATATTAGCAGCGTCTGCCGGAGGAGAGCCATACTGACTTAGTATCGGGTATAACTGTAGAGTTGCGGTGTCCGCAGCAACTCACAACGTTCCCCCTCGTTTTTTATACCCGATACTCAACATGAGTATTGGGGTATATTAGATTTGTGGTAAAAGTGGATGTGTGTAACGTCCAGAAGGAATCGTTTCCGACCCCATAAAGTATATATATTCTTGATCAGCATCAATAGCCGAGTCGATTGAGCCCTGTCTGTCTGTCCGTCCGTCCGTCTGTCCGTCTGTCCGTCCCCTTCAGCGCCTAGTGCTCAAAGACTATAAGAGCTAGAGCAACGATGTTTTGGATCCAGACTTCTGTGATATGTCACTGCTACAAAAATATTTCAAAACTTCGCCCCGCCCCCTTCCGCCCCCACAAAGGACGAAAATCTGTGGCATCCACAATTTTAAAGATATGAGAAAACCAAAAACGTAGAATTGTAGAGAATGACCATATCTTTAAGACTGCGGAATCTGAATTATATCGTATTATCAGCCACACCCCCTTCCGACCCCGCAAAGGACGAAAATCTGGGGATATTCACAAATCTCAAAGACTATTAACGCTAGAGTAACCAAATTTAGTATCCGCACTCCTGTTAGATCTCACTATAAAACGTTTATCTCAAATTTTCGCCCCACCCCCTTCCGCCACCACAAAGAACGAAAATCTGTTGCATCCACAATATTGAGAATACGAGAACACTAAAAACGCAGAATCATAGATAATGATCATATATATCAGATTGCTGAATCTGGATCAGATCAGATCATTTTTATAGCCAAAAGGAACAAATCAATTTGCACTGGCTACGCAGCGCCCGACGTCACGCTCAGACTGATTTTCTGTCTCTTTCGCACGCACTCTTTGTCGTGTCGTTTAATATTAGCAGCGTCTGCCGGAGGAGAGCCATACTGACTTAGTAGCGGGTGTAACTGTAGAGTTGCGGTGTCCGCAGCAACTCACAACGTTCCCCCTCGTTTTTTATACCCGATACTCAAAATGAGGATTGGGGTATATTAGATTTGTGGTAAAAGTGGATGTGTGTAACGTCCAGAAGGAATCGTTTCCGACGCCATAAAGTATATATATTCTTGATCAGCATCAATAGCCGAGTGGATTGAGCCCTGTCTGTCTGTCCGTCCGTCCGTCTGTCCGTCTGTCCGTCCCCTTCAGCGCCTAGTGCTCAAAGACTATAAGAGCTAGAGCAACGATGTTTAAGATCCAGACTTCTGTGATATGCCACTGCTACAAAAATATTTCAAAACTTCGCCCCGCCCACTTCCGCCCCCACAAAGGTCGAAAATCTGTGGCATCCACAATTTTAAAGATATGAGAAAACCAAAAACGTAGAATTGTAGAGAATGACCATATCTTTAAGACTGCGGAATCTAAATTGGATCGTATTATTATTATAGCCAGCATCAAGAAAACAATTTCATTTTTTCTCGCCCTGTCTCTAACACACACGTAGCATAGGCGGCTTTGCTTAGAGTAAAACATTAGCGCCTAGATCTCAGAGACTACAAAAGCTAGAGCAACCAAATTTGGTATCCACACTCCTAATATATCGGACCGAGACGAGTTTGTTTCAAAATTTCGCCACACCCCCTTCCGCCCCCGCAAAGGACAAAAATCTGGGGATATTCAATTCAAATCTCAGAGACTATTGAAGCTAGAGTAACCAAATTTGGTATCCGCACTCCTGTTAGATCTTACTATAAAACGTGTATCTTTAAATTTCGCCCCACGCCCTTCCGCCCCACAAAGGACGAAAATCTGTTGCATCCACAATATTGCAGATTCGAGAAAACTAAAAACGCAGAATCATAGATAACGACCATATCTATCAGATTGCTGATTCTGGATCAGATCAGATAATTTTTATAGCCAAAAGGAACAAATCAATTTGCAGTGGCTACGCAGCGCCCGACGTCACGCTCAGACTGATTTTCTGTCTCTCTCGCACGCACTCCTTGTCGTGTCGTTTAACATTCGCGGCGTCTGCCGGAGGAGAGCCATACTGACTAAGTATCGGGTATAAATGTAGAGTTGCGGCGTCCTGTCACGTGCAACCACGATGTAGGCGAGATGGTCCTCTCAGCTTGAAGCGGCACGCTGTCAATTTTCCGGCTACTGGCTCGTCGGCCACGAGTGTGGTGTTCTTGTTTATTTTCTCCTAAGCTGAGGCCTACCCTATTATTATTCTACATTTAATGCGTGTCAATAAGCCATATGAAACCGGACGGAAAGCACAACACCTAAAACGAAAGACAATAACTGCACTGGTGAACGGACAACGAAAAGAATTCCTCAGCTGTTCATGAGGAGTGATGTTCGCCCACCCTACCTTGGTCTTGCTGTGCCCGATACCACATAATTTGTTACAAGACCCCTTATATTATGCGAGACCTACAGGGGCTTGCTGCAGGAGATCAAACACTATTTCTTCTACTCAGACATTATAAACGTTTATTTATTTCTAATGACTAAAATTAGTGATCCCCAGTAATTTAATGTTCTCATTTGCCCTTCCCGAGTATTGGCTACGACTTAATTTTAAATAATTTGCGTAAAGTACTGTAAATAAATAAGAAGCTTAGGCTAGATATGAGAGAGAACAGATGATTTGAATAGGAGTGAAAAGAAAAGATATGTAAGAAAATTTTATGTGAGCAATTGCTGGCATAGCGATCCACCAAAAGAGAAGGTGTAATGTACGAGAGGCGTAGGGAAAAGAATCAAGAGGTGACTTTCTGATGCCCTCTCTTTTCAACCCACTAATTGGGTGCGCTCCCGTGGCGAACTTTCATATTTTTATATATTTTTCGAACTTTCATATACATATTTTATTTATTCAATTGACCGACTTACAGGAACCTCCATCGACGAAGCGCTTCCGATTTGGGCCCCTGAAAAGTATAAAAAAAGAACACACACAATTCGCACACACAAAAAAATTGAGATGACGACCGAGTGGCTCAGGCAGATCGAGTTAATTTTAACGGTGATTGCCTGTCTCTTTTCTTCCCGTCCCTCACGCCGCCCTACATTCCTCTGCGCTCAGTCTTGCATTCCTATGTGCAGATTAGCGGCGCTTATCGGGCACCGGTATGTGGGGGCTCGCCCGCAGCGCAAAGTTAGGTGGAGAGAGATAGATAGGGATAGAGAGCTAAAGAAGCCTAAATGAGAGGGAGAATAAAATAACTCGGGTATTGATGCTTAGAGCATCTGACTACGATCCGTTATTTGTTTCTTATATTTGATTCTTTTTTTTTTTTTGTTATTGTTATTTTGGGCGGGGCTGGCCTTCTATGAGAAATTTTCTAACTCGATCTGCCACTATTTGTCGCCACTGAAGAACACTTTTTTTTCTTTGCCTCCTCCCATGCGCACGGGGTATGGACGCATACGCGGAGCGATGAACAAGCCGACGCGGCTGCCGTCTGCCGGGCACTAGTTGGCCTCTCCTCTCTGGCTCGCCGAACTGCTCCAAGGCGACGACCCAAAGCTCCGGCGAATTTCTACGAATTTCAGCTGGCGGTCGTGGAAGACGAGCCTCCTCCAATTTAAGACCTATGGAAATTTGCACCCACAGAACACCTTTATACTCTTTCGCTAGGCTGTCTTTTTTTTTATTCCACAACTTACCCAAACGGGTGACCCGTCGAAAGGGTGTATCGAAGAGGTTTCACTAATCACCGTCTCACTTCCTGGCTACTTTTCACTAGTTATTGTATTTATATGGTTTTTCTCTTTTTCCTTTCTTTGAATATTCAACTACGGCTGACACTATAGAGGACACTTGGAGAACAAAATCCAATGCTGTCGACCAGGCTTGGAATCCCGCAATGGCGTCCAATGCCATCTATTTATAGCCGTTTATCTTGTCCGACTTCGACTTCGAACTCGCTCTCCTTTCGACGAGGAAGTCTGACCTGGCTCTGACCCACTCTTTGATCCCAGGCCCTCTTTGCCGACTGTTAAAGAGAGTTTGTCTTGCCTCTCGTTAGACGGTGCCTAATTTTCGGCGGACCCCAAAAACCCTAGGCCTCCTCACAGCAGCTACAAGCCTCACCGTACAACTCCCCCCTGCCAAGATCAGACTTGGGGTGCAGAAGGCTCACAAGGATGAACCGCTTGTAGCTGTTATTGGCGGATATCTTTCCCGTGGTATTTCCCAATGCTTCGGCCCTGCAAATCTTCCAACTCATAAAGCGAATTTCCTAGCTTTCTCCGAACTCTAGCCTTTACGAAGGCGTGCCCAAGCTTAGCGTTGTATCCAGCTTGGAAGTTGCTTTGTTTAAAATTCCTTCTATAAACTTCCTGCCCAACCTGGTATACTATCTCTCTTGATCTTAGATTATACTGCTTTTCATTACGTGCATTTTGCTTATCCATTACTTCACGTGCTTTCTTCCTGACCAACTCCAAGGAATCCTCTCTTGTAAAAGCTGCCGCCCTGTCTTCCAACATCTCTAGTGATCTCAGCAGAGAGTAAGTGCCACCAGAAGTGATCATCTGCTGACCAAACACCATGTAGTATGGCGTAGCGCCTACTCCCGAGTGGATGGACGATCTCAGCGCGCAACAAATGCTGCTTAAATTCTCGTCCCAATCTTTTTGATCCGGACGCACATACGCTCTGATGGCGGCAATCACTGAGCGATTGACT
This sequence comes from Drosophila miranda, assembly GCF_003369915.1. Classification (NCBI taxonomy): domain Eukaryota; kingdom Metazoa; phylum Arthropoda; class Insecta; order Diptera; family Drosophilidae; genus Drosophila; species Drosophila miranda. The sequence goes on from NW_022881603.1 coordinate 16,507,395, forward strand.
CTCTCGGAGGCATTTGCCTGTGGCGCGTGTACCGCTGTCAAGGTATGTGAGATACGGTGGCTTTTTAAAAGGCTTTGGAATTTTTCAGCCCTGAATTGGGATCCATTGTCGGACACTATGGTTTCGGGCACCCCGAAAGTATGAAAGAGATCCTCCCGCAAGTATTTGATAATTACATCAGCTGTCAGCTTCTTAACGGCTTTGAGGAAAACAAATTTAGAATAATGGTCTAACACGATAAAAATAGCGACGTGACCACTTCGTGACCTAGGATATGGACCAAGAAAATCAATGTATAGTCGCTGAAAGAATCTTTGTGATTCGGCCGGCTTTCCCATGGGTGGCCGCAAGGTAAAGTTTGGCGCCTTTGTGGTCTTACACTCACTGCAATTGTTCACATAAGCTTTGACATCGTTAACCAATCCTGGCCAAAAGTAGTACCTACGGACGCGCTCCAAGGTCTTGTGAATACCCCCATGCGAGGCTAACGGATCATCATGTGACTGTTTTAAGATCTCGCCGATCAATTCCTTAGGCACCCATAATTTCCAAGCAAACGAGTCATGAAGTAAGTCGCCATTCGCATGCTCAGCTCTCCGGTAAACTAAGTTGTCGACCACTTTTACGTCTGGCAATCGTTCCTGGTTGCTCTTTACCCGCTGCACCAATTCAAGATACCCTACCGCTCTGAAGTGAGGAGAATCTAGATCCACCAGGAGCCCATTACTCTTGTCTATTGCTGCGATCTCATCCTGGTGAACCCTTGACAATGCATCTGGGACTATGTTCTGGGTTCCCCTTCGGTGCTCGATGCTAAATCGGAAACCTTGCAATTTTAGTGCCCATCGAGCTAACCTCGAGTGCAGATCATTTTGGGACATCAACCACTTCAGTGAGGCATGATCCGTTATCACGGTGAATTGATGACCTTCGACATAAGCTCTGAACTTTTTAATGCACACTAAGGCCGCCAGGCACTCTAGCTCGGTCACTGTATAATTGCGCTGGGCTTTATTCAGCTTTTTAGACACGAAAGCTATCGGCATCTCATCCCCTTCTTCCGTCTTTTGGACTAGTACCCCCCCTACTCCCGTATTGCTCGCGTCGCAATGTATATAGAAGGGCTTTCCAAAGTCAGGACTTCTTAAAACTGGCGCCTTGCACAGCGTTTCTTTCAATTTTTCAAAGGCCTCTATTCCATCCTGGGACATGACGAATTTTTTTTTTTGTTTTAGCAAGTCTGTTAGAGGGGCGGATAGTGAAGCAAAATCATGTATAAATTTCCTATACCACCCGGCCATTCCAAGGAAGCTCCTTAGGGCTCGGAGAGTTCTTGGGAGCGGAAACTTAGTAATGGCGGAAATCTTTTCCGGGTCTGTTTTAATGCCGCCTTCGCCAATTACGTGACCTAGATATTTTACGGATCTCCTACAGAATCTGCTCTTCTCTATATTTATGGTCAGCCCTGCGTGACGAATGTGTTCTGCCACCGAACGCAGTACCTCAAGATGCGAGGGAAATGTGTCTGAAATGACCAGCAGGTCATCTAAGTAGACAAAAACTTGATTTCGGAGAGCGGCGGGTATTACCTTATCCATGAGTCTGGACATGGTTTGTGAGGCGTTGCATAAACCAAACGGCATGACCTTGTATTGGTACAACGGCCTCCCTGGTATGGTGAACGCAGTCTTGTCTCTCGACGCCACCTCCAAAGGTATTTGCCAAAATGCATCTTTCAAGTCCAGGCTAGTTACATATTCTGCCTTGGGCAATCTACTCAAGATGCCATCAATCTGGGGCAACGGGTACGCATCTTTTTCTGTCACCGCGTTTACTTTTCGACTGTCCAGACAAAGACGAGCTTTCCCAGGCTTTTGGACCAGTACCACCGGAGAAGACCAAGCGCTTCCTGACTCCTCAATCACCCCTAATCTCAGCATCCTATCAACTTCCCCGTACAGCAATTTCTCAACAGCCGGTGAGACTGAGAAATGTCTCTGCTTTACGGGCTTCGCATCCCCCACATCGATGGTATGACAAAGCATATCTGTTCTTCCCAGACCCGACACAGCGAAGGATGGAAATAGGGAAATAACCTGGTTTAACGCCGCCTCCTGAGCAGACGTAAGTGTATGAACATCAGAACTCTCGCAAATTTCGGAAATCTTCCATTCGGACGGTAATAATTCAAAAAGGGACCAAAAATCAATACCTAAATATAAATCTTGACTTAAATTAGGAATTATGAATAGCTCTATGTTTTTAGACTCCCCACGGTACTCTATCTTAGTTGTTAACTTTCCTACTATTTGATGCTTCTTTCCATCAGCCGTAAAAGCATTGGACGACACCAATTTAAATGGTTTCTTACTGCATACTACCTCCTTTGCCAATTGACCACCCACGCAACTCATTCCGGCGCCGGTATCTAGCAATCCTACTACGGTTCTATCCAGTAACTTGACTTCGGCATAAGGCCTCTTATCTCCCTCCTTTTTCCTTACCTCATTAATACATTTGAGAGAATTAAAATGGGCCTTGATCCTACGTGCATTTCTAGTTAGTCTCCTTGACTTAACAATTTCCACTGGAGGTTCTAACTTCTTACCCTCTATCAACTTCATATGCCATCCCACTATCGGTGGTTCCGCCTCCCCAAAATCCCGAGAAGGCTCTCCTTGCGTTTCGCCACTTGCTACATCTAGTCCTGTTTCGCCGACCCCCTTTGCGGAACACTGGTCAGCCGACGAGACTCTGCCGTGTTCTCCTTGGTGTTTTTTTGACATTTTTTGCAAGATGGCTTATACGTGTTTGGCGCTCCGCAGCCAAAGCAGAATATTTTCCGTTTAGCTACGCAGTCGTGGTAACGGTGCCCTTCTTTTCGACAATTCCAACACACCAAGGATAAAGCTGCTATCTCCTCCCCAAACTCCGATTCCGAGAATTCTTCCGCATCCTCTCCCAAGGCTTCGTCCACTAGCTCCGAGATTTGCTTTCGAAATGGAGCAGGTTTTTGATAGCCATGAGTCCGACGCACCTCTTCCATAAAACATTCTCGCCTCCGACATATATCCCGTAGTGCTTCTATTGAGTCTATTTTTTGATTCAGGATTTCATGTTGTATTTCCGGCCGCAAGTTTCGGCGAACGATCTCGACCAAAGTTTTATGAGAAAGAGGCTGCTCTAACCTGTCAGTGAGCTTTTGGATTGCGTAAAAAAATACCTCGAAAGTCTCTTTTTCTCTTTGTTTCCTATCGCGAATCATCTGTCTAATGTCTACGTCCGTCCGGGAATCTCTGAACTGCTTCCTCAACGCTTCACACAGATCCATCCCCCGCACTGAGCCAGCTGTCTTGTGATACCTCCAATAAAAATCAGATGCTTTCCCTTCAAACAGAGTGTTTGCATTGCTGCACAACAGCATAAAGTTCCCTTCCAACGTTTGATGGGTAAGGGCCTCTACTCGGTATATAAATGAATCCACGCTTATGGAGTCTGAGGCTCCCGAAAAGCGAAGCTTCCAATTATTCATTATATGACCCACCTTGTCAGGTCTCTGAGCTAAATCAGATGCTGCTGATCTAGAGAGCGAAGTCCGGAGTGGAGGTGTGTAAACTGCGCCCTGGTTCCCCTCGGGAATTTCTAGCAATTGATCCAAAGAAGCGTTCATATTCAGGCTCCCTACTGACGGCTGCGGAATTTGCGCATTAGAAGCTAGACGAGCTTCTACAGTGGTACTTATCATTTGAGACATCTTCTCCGTCAGGTGGATAAGTAATTCATTCTGCATACCCCTAATAGCCGCCCTGATCTCCCTAGACACTTGATTTGAATTATCCGCTTGATTTGAACTAGCCGCTTGATTTGAAGTAGACGCTTGACTTGAAATAGACGCTTGACCCTCCGACCCTGCTTGGGATTGCTTACTGCCTCCCGCGAGAACTGACTTTGTCTGCTGTCTAGTCTTGCCAGGCACCAGAGGAGGCTGACCAGCCGTTGGGGCACTACAAACCGCATTGCAAACTGGACAGGTTGTTTGTGTCTTAAGGTATGTTCGCATGCATGTTTTATGGAATTCATGCTGACAAGGAGTTCTATAAACATCTTCGGGGGCCATTGTGACTTTGCACAGCCTGCAACAGATTGCTGAGGCGCTTGCCCCTTCATCATCAGACCGATCCAAGCCCATCTTTCTTCTTATAGGTGTTTACAAAAAAAACTATCTGCTTAACTCGTAAAGGTTATGTATGTTTTCTTATATATATGTAATAAGGAAATTTAAAAGTGAAATGAAATTTGAATATTAATTAAACAAAAAAACTTTCAACTCAACAGTTTCAAATAAAAAAATACTACAAAAAAATTCTAATGGTTTGATCTCCCAGCTAGCCTGGCTCCCTGCAGAGCCTCTCTTAATTGTCCGAATTATTTCACCAAGTACAGCTAAAGAGGAAAATACTTTCTGGCAAGTTAGAACACCTAGGCCGTGGGCAGTGGTAATTCTAAATTCTGCGCACCTGCGTCCAACAGCGCTTATAGAAGCAGTGATCCAAACTGCCAAACAAAGATAAGACAAAGCAAACTGAGGCACTTAATGAAATGATCCGTGGTCAGGAGTGCACTTAAGCTAAATGCATCACCAGTGAATCCAAGACGGTTCAGTTTTCCCTTGGTCCCTCAGGCATAAAGTTGAGTAGCACTTACAGCGCAGACTGAAATGACATGGACAACAGATAGCTTCTTAAAGCTATTCTAGTAGTATTCCTATTAATCACGACAATCAGGCTATTTGTACAGAAATAAGTCAAACTCACTCAGAACCCTTAGAATCGTGGCCCGGAAACATACCCTGGGGCTTAGTTTTCTATCGGTGTTCCAAAGATCCGTAAGAGAACTGAATGAAAGCGGAAATGATTTGCGTTTCTTTGTCTTCAATAAAGACATCGAACAGTCGATGGAAGGAAAATTTTAAAAGTGAAGGTTTGTTTTAGGTCATTGTTCGTGAACCACACCCCTAAGTACAAATTGTAATAATTCCCACCTAACAGTGAGGCCCCACGTTGGGCGCCAAAAATAATAATTAATGTCACGTGCAACCACGATGTAGGCGAGATGGTCCTCTCAGCTTGAAGCGGCACGCTGTCAATTTTCCGGCTACTGGCTCGTCGGCCACGAGTGTGGTGTTCTTGTTTATTTGCTCCTAAGCTGAGGCCTACCCTATTATTATTCTACATTTAATGCGTGTCAATAAGCCATATGAAACCGGACGGAAAGCACAACACCTAAAACGAAAGACAATAACTGCACTGGTGAACGGACAACGAAAAGAATTCCTCAGCTGTTCATGAGGAGTGATGTTCGCCCACCCTACCTTGGTCTTGCTGTGCCCGATACCACATAATTTGTTACAAGACCCCTTATATTATGCGAGACCTACAGGGGCTTGCTGCAGGAGATCAAACACTATTTCTTCTACTCAGACATTATAAACGTTTATTTATTTCTAATGACTAAAATTAGTGATCCCCAGTAATTTAATGTTCTCATTTGCCCTTCCCGAGTATTGGCTACGACTTAATTTTAAATAATTTGCGTAAAGTACTGTAAATAAATAAGAAGCTTAGGCTAGATATGAGAGAGAACAGATGATTTGAATAGGAGTGAAAAGAAAAGAAATGTAAGAAAATTTTATGTGAGCAATTGCTGGCATAGCGATCCACCAAAAGAGAAGGTGTAATGTACGAGAGGCGTAGGGAAAAGAATCAAGAGGTGACTTTCTGATGCCCTCTCTTTTCAACCCACTAATTGGGTGCGCTCCCGTGGCGAACTTTCATATTTTTATATATTTTTCGAACTTTCATACACATATTTTATTTATTCAATTGACCGACTTACAGGAACCTCCATCGACGAAGCGCTTCCGATTTGGGCCCCTGAAAAGTATAAAAAAAGAACACACACAATTCGCACACACAAAAAAATTGAGATGACGACCGAGTGGCTCAGGCAGATCGAGTTAATTTTAACGGTGATTGCCTGTCTCTTTTCTTCCCGTCCCTCACGCCGCCCTACATTCCTCTGCGCTCAGTCTTGCATTCCTATGTGCAGATTAGCGGCGCTTATCGGGCACCGGTATGTGGGGGCTCGCCCGCAGCGCAAAGTTAGGTGGAGAGAGATAGATAGGGATAGAGAGCTAAAGAAGCCTAAATGAGAGGGAGAATAAAATAACTCGGGTATTGATGCTTAGAGCATCTGACTACGATCCGTTATTTGTTTCTTATATTTGATTCTTTTTTTTTTTTGTTATTGTTATTTTGGGCGGGGCTGGCCTTCTATGAGAAATTTTCTAACTCGATCTGCCACTATTTGTCGCCACTGAAGAACACTTTTTTTTCTTTGCCTCCTCCCATGCGCACGGGGTATGGACGCATACGCGGAGCGATGAACAAGCCGACGCGGCTGCCGTCTGCCGGGCACTAGTTGGCCTCTCCTCTCTGGCTCGCCGAACTGCTCCAAGGCGACGACCCAAAGCTCCGGCGAATTTCTACGAATTTCAGCTGGCGGTCGTGGAAGACGAGCCTCCTCCAATTTAAGACCTATGGAAATTTGCACCCACAGAACACCTTTATACTCTTTCGCTAGGCTGTCTTTTTTTTTATTCCACAACTTACCCAAACGGGTGACCCGTCGAAAGGGTGTATCGAAGAGGTTTCACTAATCACCGTCTCACTTCCTGGCTACTTTTCACTAGTTATTGTATTTATATGGTTTTTCTCTTTTTCCTTTCTTTGAATATTCAACTACGGCTGACACTATAGAGGACACTTGGAGAACAAAATCCAATGCTGTCGACCAGGCTTGGAATCCCGCAATGGCGTCCAATGCCATCTATTTATAGCCGTTTATCTTGTCCGACTTCGACTTCGAACTCGCTCTCCTTTCGACGAGGAAGTCTGACCTGGCTCTGACCCACTCTTTGATCCCAGGCCCTCTTTGCCGACTGTTAAAGAGAGTTTGTCTTGCCTCTCGTTAGACGGTGCCTAATTTTCGGCGGACCCCAAAAACCCTAGGCCTCCTCACAGCAGCTACAAGCCTCACCGTACAGTCCCCAGCATCTCACAACGTTCCCCCTCGTTTATATATAGGGATTCTACTTTCAATATATTGAAATATAATTAATATTTGATTCAACAAAATGTTCGACTTTATGCCACTTATTTGGGAATTCCGCCCAGTGTGCGCCCACAGAAATGGCCGCCTCGCATGTCAATCTCCATTCAAAGGAGTGTGGAAATTTGCCTGTTAAACGAGTGTTACGGCAAAGATATGGATAAATAATAGAACCAACCCACACGAGAATCATTACAAAGAAACATATGAATATACTCGTATTTCTCGTATTTATTTATGACCATTTTCAATCATTATAACGAGAAAAGGACACCGGAATGAAAAATTTGCCATCAAAGCCTGCTCTAATTGCCGCAAAAATGTAATATAATTTGATCAGCAATAAATTTACTATACATCCCATAAGGATGCACATTTGTTGGTCAATTTACAATTTACTGTCAAAATATGCCGCAGCAGCAAAAGTGGCCGCCAGGTCAGGTCGGTTTGGGCCACTTGACCGCATTAGGGCCGTTCGGGCAGCAAGCCAACCAAAAACTCATTTCATGCAGAAATATCTATGCATGCTTCAACTGAGATGCAGACCTAAGCAGGCTGCCCATGCTTCCGGCTACTGCACGGGACACAGGAAGAGTGTGAACAGCAAACAGGCCCATGGCCTTGGCTGGCGCTGTTTTCCCTCCAGTGGGCAAGGAAAAAGTTCACTTGAAGTTCAAATATTTGCGTGCCACATAGCCAACGTGCCCGCCCAGACACTGTCCGCCAAAACTCTGGGATATTAAGTAGAAAAGGCAACAGGATACTGCAACAGAAATCAAATAAAAACTAAAAAAGAGAGCTGCAAAAAAGCGTGGAAAGCGCAAAGAGCTTAAAGAGTCAGGCGAGAGAAATTTTCCATCAATTATCAGCGGGGCAAATGCAATTGAAAACGGCTACAAATGCGAGCTTAAGGATATATCAAGATTTTATTATTCTTTGACCTCCCGCTATCCGTTACCCGCTACCCACTCGAAAATTGTAAATTTACAGCTGACAGCACTCCAAGCCAAGGGAACGATTGCTGGCAGGCTTATGGCAGGACCATGCCCTGTCCGGGCCGGCTGGAATGGCTAAGTGCACGGCTATAACAGACAGCCGGGAGGGGATAGCCCTCTGATGGACTATCCAGCGGCTGTCCGGCTCGATTCTGTTTTCCTATTGCAAATAAACAAACAGAAATACAGACAGATGGACAGACAGACTGACAAACAGTAGCTTGACACATTGCAACAGAAGGGACAAGGAAGGGCACGGACCGATGGACAGCTTGTCATCTTTGTAGTCTGTTCATATTTTACCATTGCACGGCCTGACAATCAAACCCTTTTCAGCGGAGTCACTGAGCCAATCTAATCTCGAATATTTGGATGGTTAAAACGTGCAAATTCTGTTGATGTCTCCTCCAGGATGATGATAGACAAACTCATCTGCTTTAAAAGTGCAAACAAAGACTGCTTCTTCTAGATTTTTATTTTAGCTTTTATAAATATGCGACTCTATAAAACAAAATTATACATGTACATCTTTTCCCTTTGGGACGTTCCGAGTGGCAAGTCCTCTAAATATTTTACAACCCGGAGGAGAATAGACCAAGAAAATGTGTACGCTTTAAAGTCCAGACAATACTCATAAATATCGATGGAACTACGTGTTCATGTAGGGCTGCGGGTGGCGGCGGTGCCTTTTTTGTAAGTTGCATTAACATGGAATTTAATTGCATTGCCCGACGAAGCGTATTAAGATGGCTACTGTCACTGGCACTGCCATTGCACTTCAATTAAATCAACACATTGATTTAATTAAATTTCAACCATTTTAAGAGCCGAGTTTCCCAACCGCTCCCCTTTTTCGGGCTCGGACTCGGGCTCGACTCGGGCTCGGGCGTCGTAGTTCAATTAAAAATGCCATCGATATGCGCATCGCCAACAACTGCATAATAAATGCGGTGTGGCGAGGACCTCCTCCTTCGGACAGCAGTCAATACATTTCGATGCTGTCGAGGAGAGGGCAAAAGCTGTATGATGGAAATGAGTTTAAATATTTTAAAAATGCCTCAGGGATTTATACATTACAGAAAATTGTTGAAATATTTTTTAAGTGACTAAGAAATTATATGAAAACGTAAGAAACGTATTAGAGCAGCCATTAAAGACGTCTCACCTGTCGGTCAATATCGATAACAAATCGATGCTTGGATTGCGGTCGTGGTAAAAGTATGAAAGAACTGGATAATTCCCATGTTTGGATTTGCGTGTATTACATTGGGCTCCACCCGTACCGGATAATCAAAATTATGCAAAATTCCGTGTAAGAAGTTTGTCGTGATTAGAACATTCCTGATGTGCCCCAAATAACTCCATTAGCGGCATTCGCACACGGGCAATGGCGCGTTAAATACTCGTCAAGTGTTTTAATTACAAAATGCGCGACAAACAGCAAACAACAAGTCAAGAAACGACAATCTTAAGCCGCTTAATTTATTTACACGGGCAGAGAACAGGCCATCAGACCTACAGGCCCAGAGCCCGGATCCGTCTTAGTAGCGCAGCCTTGTCCCAGCTAAACTTGGCTTAAATGCTTAGAGCAATATGTTGACATGGAAGATAGAGGGCCAGAGCTGGAGCCGAAGCCGAAGACGAGGCCGTGGGCCTCCGCCCCTTTGGTTCGTGTCAACAATTTATTTTTGTAATTTATGCTTGAATAATTAGGACGCTACCGGCTCAGCCTGCCGCATTTCGCACGGAACTTAGCCGAAAGTAAGGTGGTTTTTATACCCGATACTCAAAATGAGTATTGGGGTATATTAGATTTGTGGTAAAAGTGGATGTGTGTAACGTCCAGAAGGAATCGTTTCCGACCCCATAAAGTATATATATTCTTGATCAGCATCAATAGCCGAGTCGATTGAGCCCTGTCTGTCTGTCCGTCCGTCCGTCTGTCCGTCTGTCCGTCCCCTTCAGCGCCTAGTGCTCAAAGACTATAAGAGCTAGAGCAACGATGTTTTGGATCCAGACTTCTGTGATATGTCACTGCTACAAAAATATTTCAAAACTTCGCCCCGCCCACTACCGCCCCCACAAAGGACGAAAATCTGTTGCATCCACAATATTGAGGATACGAGAAAACTAAAAACGCAGAATCATAGATAATGATCATATCTATCAGATTGCTGAATCTGGATCAGATCAGATCATTTTTATAGCCAAAAGGAACAAATCAATTTGCACTGGCTACGCAGCCCCCGACGTCACGCTCAGACTGATTTTCTGTCTCTCTCGCACGCACTCTTTGTCGTGTCGTTCAATATTAGCGGCGTCTGCCGGAGGAGAGCCGTACGGACTAAGTATCGGGTATAACTGTAGAGTTGCGGTGTCCGCTGCAACTCACAACGTTCCCCCTCGTTAATTGTGTAAATCCAATTTGCCCCGAGTCGGAGAACAATTATGCAGAGAAACGGCTTCCACATGATCAGATGCGCTCCACTCAGCTGTGTTTAATTTCAGATTTCGGATTCCCGTTAAACCCTTTAACCCAACATATACGAAAATTCCCAACGACAAAGTCGCTAAGGGCTTTAACATCTGTTCTTTCGTGGGTTCCGCTTTTAATGGTTTTCAGTAGAGTTTTCTTTTAAATTCCGCTCATTTTTTTTTAAGATTCTTAATTTCCTGCTGCTCATATTTTATTCAAAAGAATTTGTGCATGGAATTTTCTTCAATTTTCGGAAACTAGTTTTTATACCCGATACTCAAAATGAGTATTGGGGTATATTAGATTTGTGGTAGAAGTGGATGTGTGTAACGTCCAGAAAGAATCGTTTCCGACCCCATAAAGTATATATATTCTTGATCAGCATCAATAGCCGCGTCGATTGAGCCATGTCTGTCTGTCCGTCTGTCCGTCCGTCCGTCTGTCCGTCTGTCCGTCCCCTTCAGCGCCTAGTGCTCAAAGACTATAAGAGCTAGAGCAACGATGTTTTGGATCCAGACTTCTGTGATATGTCACTGCTACAAAAATATTTCAAAACTTCGCCCCGCCCACTTCCGCCCCCACAAAAGACGAAAATCTGTGGCATCCACAATTTTAAAGATATGAGAAAACTAAAAACGCAGAATCGTAGAAGATGACTATATCTTCTAGAGTGCAAAATCTGAACCAGATCGTATAATGATTATAGCCAGAATCAAAAAAGCAATTTCATTCTTTCTCGCTCTGTCTCTCTCTAACACACAGGTTTCATGGTCGGTTTTGCCAATTGCAAAATATGAGTTCAAGGATCTCAGAACCTATAAGAGCCAGAGCAACCAATTTTGGTATCCACACTCCTGTGATATTGGACCTTGACTGTCTTGTGTCAAAATTTCGCCCCACGCTCTTCCGCCCCCACAAAGGACGAAAATCTGTTGCATCCACAATATTGCAGATTCGAGAAAACTAAAAGCGCAGAATCATAGATAACGACCATATCTATCAGATTGCTGAATCTGGATCAGATCAGATAATTTTTATAGCCAAAAGGAACAAATCAATTTGCAGTGGCTACGCAGCGCCCGACGTCACGCTCAGACTGATGTTCTGTCTCTCTCGCACGCACTCTTTGTCGTGTCGTTTAACATTCGCGGCGTCTGCCGGAGGAGAGCCATACTGACTAAGTATCGGGTATAAATGTAGAGTTGCGGCGTCCGCAGCATCTCACAACGTTCCCCCTCGTTTATATATAGGGATTCTACTTTCAATATATTGAAATATAATTAATATTTGGTTCAACAAAATGTTCGACTTTATGCCACTTATTTGGGAATTCCGCCCAGTGTGCGCCCACAGAAATGGCCGCCTCGCATGTCAATCTCCATTCAAAGGAGTGTGGAAATTTGCCTGTTAAACGAGTGTTACGGCAAAGATATGGATAAATAATAGAACCAACCCACACGAGAATCATTACAAAGAAACATATGAATATACTCGTATTTCTCGTATTTATTTATGACCATTTTCAATCATTATAACGAGAAAAGGACACCGGAATGAAAAATTTGCCATCAAAGCCTGCTCTAATTGCCGCAAAAATGTAATATAATTTGATCAGCAATAAATTTACTATACATCCCATAAGGATGCACATTTGTTGGTCAATTTACAATTTACTGTCAAAATATGCCGCAGCAGCAAAAGTGGCCGCCAGTTCAGGTCGGTTTGGGCCACTTGACCGCATTAGGGCCGTTCGGGCAGCAAGCCAACCAAAAACTCATGTCATGCAGAAATATCTATGCATGCTTCAACTGAGATGCAGACCTAAGCAGGCTGCCCATGCTTCCGGCTACTGCACGGGACACAGGATGAGTGTGAACAGCAAACAGGCCCATGGCCTTGGCTGGCGCTGTTTTCCCTCCAGTGGGCAAGGAAAAAGTTCACTTGAAGTTCAAATATTTGCGTGCCACACAGCCAACGTGCCCGCCCAGACACTGTCCGCCAAAGTTCTGGGATATTAAGTAGAAAAGGCAACAGGATACTGCAACAGAAATCAAATAAAAACTAAAAAAGAGAGCTGCAAAAAAGCGTGGAAAGCGCAAAGAGCTTAAAGAGTCAGGCGAGAGAAATTTTCCATCAATTATCAGCGGGGCAAATGCAATTGAAAACGGCTACAAAGGCGAGCTTAAGGATATATCAAGATTTTATTATTCTTTGACCTCCCGCTATCCCGCTACCCACTCGAAAATTGTAAATTTACAGCTGACAGCACTCCAAGCCAAGGGAACGATTGCTGGCAGGCTTATGGCAGGACCATGCCCTGTCCGGGCCGGCTGGAATGGCTAAGTGCACGGCTATAACAGACAGCCGGGAGGGGATAGCCCTCTGATGGACTATCCAGCGGCTGTCCGGCTCGATTCTGTTTTCCTATTGCAAATAAACAAACAGAAATACAGACAGATGGACAGACAGACTGACAAACAGTAGCTTGACACATTGCAACAGAAGGGACAAGGAAGGGCACGGACCGATGGACAGCTTGTCATCTTTGTAGTCTGTTCATATTTTGCCATTGCACGGCCTGACAATCAAACCCTTTTCAGCGGAGTCACTGAGCCAATCTAATCTCGAATATTTGGATGGTTAAAACGTGCAAATTCTGTTGATGTCTCCTCCAGGATGATGATAGACAAACTCATCTGCTTTAAAAGTGCAAACAAAGACTGCTTCTTCTAGATTTTTATTTTAGCTTTTATAAATATGCGACTCTATAAAACAAAATTATACATGTACATCTTTTCCCTTTGGGACGTTCCGAGTGGCAAGTCCTCTAAATATTTTACAACCCGGAGGAGAATAGACCAAGAAAATGTGTACGCTTTAAAGTCCAGACAATACTCATAAATATCGATGGAACTACGTGTTCATGTAGGGCTGCGGGTGGCGGCGGTGCCTTTTTTGTAAGTTGCATTAACATGGAATTTAATTGCATTGCCCGACGAAGCGTATTAAGATGGCTACTGTCACTGCCACTGTCACTGGCACTGCCATTGCACTTCAATTAAATCAACACATTGATTTAATTATATTTCAACCATTTTAAGAGCCGAGTTTCCCAGTAACCGCTCCCCTTTTTCGGGCTCGGACTCGGGCTCGACTCGGGCTCGGGCGTCGTAGTTCAATTAAAAATGCCATCGATATGCGCATCGCCAACAACTGCATAATAAATGCGGTGTGGCGAGGACCTCCTCCTTCGGACAGCAGTCAATACATTTCGATGCTGTCGAGGAGAGGGCAAAAGCTGTATGATGGAAATGAGTTTAAATATTTTAAAAATGCCTCAGGGATTTATACATTACAGAAAAATGTTGAAATATTTTTTAAGTGACTAAGAAATTATATGAAAACGTAAGAAACGTATTAGAGCAGCCATTAAAGACGTCTCACCTGTCGGTCAATATCGATAACAAATCGATGCTTGGATTGCGGTCGTGGTAAAAGTATGAAAGAACTGGATAATTCCCATGTTTGGATTTGCGAGTATTACATTGGGCTCCACCCGTACCGGATAATCAAAATTATGCAAAATTCCGTGTAAGAAGTTTGTCGTGATTAGAACATTCCTGATGTGCCCCAAATAACTCCATTAGCGGCATTCGCACACGGGTAATGGCGCGTTAAATACTCGTCAAGTGTTTTAATTACAAAATGCGCGACAAACAGCAAACAACAAGTCAAGAAACGACAATCCCAGGCGGCACAGCACATGCAATCTTAAGCCGCTTAATTTATTTACACGGGCAGAGAACAGGCCTACAGACCTACAGGCCCAGAGCCCGGATCCGTCTTAGTAGCGCAGCCTTGTCCCAGCTAAACTTGGCTTAAATGCTTAGAGCAATATGTTGACATGGAAGATAGAGGGCCAGAGCTGGAGCCGAAGCCGAAGACGAGGCCGTGGGCCTCCGCCCCTTTGGTTCGTGTCAACAATTTATTTTTGTAATTTATGCTTGAATAACTAGGACGCTACCGGCTCAGCCTGCCGCATTTCGCACGGAACTTAGCCGAAAGTAAGGTGGTTTTTATACCCGATACTCAAAATGAGTATTGGGGTATATTAGATTTGTGGTAAAAGTGGATGTGTGTAACGTCCAGAAGGAATCGTTTCCGACCCCATAAAGTATATATATTCTTGATCAGCATCAATAGCCGAGTCGATTGAGCCCTGTCTGTCTGTCCGTCTGTCCGTCCGTCCGTCTGTCCGTCTGTCCGTCCCCTTCAGCGCCTAGTGCTCAAAGACTATAAGAGCTAGAGCAACGATGTTTTGGATCCAGACTTCTGTGATATGTCACTGCTACAAAAATATTTCAAAACTTCGCCCCGCCCACTTCCGCCCCTACAAAGGACGAAAATCTGTGGCATCCACAATTTTAAAGAAATGAGAAAACCAAAAACGCAGAATCGTAAAGAATGACCATATCTTTTAGACTGCAGAATTTGAATAAGATTGTTGTGGAGATAATGTTTTTTATCCCCAATCGGCCGACTAATTATTTCGAATTAAATAAAACTCGGCGCAGAAATAAAATTACGATATGTTCTTTAATGCGTTACATCCAAATTGCAAGTGTGGCTTGCCTGCCCTTTACATTGCCGCTCCGATCGCTAAGCGCAGCTTCGCTCGGCCGACGTCGGTAGGCAGACGCAAGGCGGAGATAGCGAAGAGCGAGCTGGCAGAGAGCGTTTAGCAGGGCAAGCAAGCGCAAAGCTTTAACAAACAAATGAGTGACATAGACATAAGTAACAAACAAAATAAGCGGCTGAGGGCCAAGAATTAGGTGCTATTTGGCAAGCAGCTAATCGGCTGGGTTCTGCTCCGAACATTCACCCCCCGTTGGAAGGCAAAGGCTTTCAACAGATCCATCCTGAAGGGGCAGAACCGCTATTTTTCCAACGGCCCTCTTGAAGATGCTTGCTTGGGCGCAGCTGGCGGCTACGCTGGGATGATCGTCGAACGCAGCAATCGGCGCTTCTTTACGAAGGCGGCTTGTCGTGATTACGTCTTGATCATCGGGAACCTCTGTAATTGTATAGAATGGCAGGAAATTTGGCAATGTAGAAATTGTTGAAAGTTGAATTTCATTTAGCGTTTATATGTAGGTTTTTAATATATGGAAAAGTTCGCGCTGCAGTTCCTGATTCTCCGATCGCAGTTTTTCCACTTGCACCTGGCACTCGAGCAGCTGCTTCCTGCATTGCTGCTCTAAGTTTTGGTACTACAGCGTTGTGGGTCGAAAATCGTCAATAGAGATGCACGAGGAATTTTCAAAAGCGGCTAAAGCTGCACGCTTATTCTCCGAGCTATCAATGCTTCCTGATACTATCCAACCAAGTTTTGTCTCTTGCAATGTTGGCAATTGGGCTGATAGTCGAATCTGTCCGACGCACATTAAATCGAAGAACAAACCAGAACCTATCAACAGATCGATACGTTGGGGCTTGGAGAAATTAGGATCAGCTAGTTTTAGATTATTCGGCATTGGCCAATCCTTTGCGTCTACGCCGAAGTTAGGCTGCATTTCCGTAATTGAGTTGGTGACAATTGCAGCGAAGGAAGCTCGATAGCTTGCGTCCTGGGATTGTACAACTATATGTACAGACTTGCTCGAAGGTAGAATGGAATCTCCGATTCCAGAGATGTGAACATAAGACGAGCGATGATCCAACTGCAACTGATCAGCAAGTCTAGATGTTACAAAGTTTGCCTGTGATGCAGAATCCAAAATGGCACGACATGGGATAAGTGCTCCATAACGATCTGTTACATGGACGAGGGCAGTAGGTAGCAACACGTTCTGGCTAGGCTGAGATTTCTGGATCGAGGGGGAGGGCTGGAACACCCGCTTGCTAGAAGCACAGTCGCGGCCTCTTGCTGGATCGATTCCTCGGCCGGTGAAGAGGAAGATGAAGCACCAGTTCCCGATGGAATGTGGAGTAGCGTGTGATGTTTGGCCTGGCAATGCCTGCAAAGTCCTGACCTGCACCTCTGCAATTCATGGCCTTTGTTGAGGCAGTTCAAACACAAGCGGCTCTTCTTTGCTTCTTTGTATCGTTCAACCGCAGAGAGATTCAGGAATGCCTGACATCTAGATATGTAATGCTCGGAGGAATTGCAATGGTTACATATGAGGTTAGGATGGTCGTTACTGGAGGTGATAAGGGTGACAGGTTTGTCTTCTCCCACCTGTTGACTAGGACTTGTTGCCATGGCTGATCCCAAATTCTCCAGCATCCGACATCTCGCTTCCAAAAATGAGGCCATGCTTGACCACCGAGGCAATCCTGACGTCGGCAAGTTCTCTTCCCATTTCTCCTTTGTTTTGTGGTCCAGTTTCGTGCCTATGATGAAGATCAGCAACCCATCGGATATCTCCTGCGGGGTCGCCAAGGTCTGAAGTGCACGCAAGTGCGAATTGATTTTGTCGCTGAGCGCGCGCAAGCCGATAGCCGAGCCCTTCTCCACCCCTTGCAGCCCGAAAATAGCCTTGACGTGTGCCTGAAAATGTAACAGTTTATTATCGAATCGCAACATTAGTAAATTCAACGCCTTGTCGTAATTCTCCTCAGAAAGTTCCAAGGAACGAATCGTATCCAGCGCAGCACCATCTAGACATCCACGAAGATATTGGAATTTTTCGATGATTGGTATACGATGGTCTTTGTGCACCATTGTCGAGAACATCGAGTGGAATTCTGGCCAATCCATGTAGTTCCCACCGAATCGCGGAAGCTGCAACTCGGGCATTCGAGAACGGCCTATACTATTATAGGCGAACAACGACGAATTCCCCTCGAGAGTATGCCGAGCCGTTGAATTGGCAACATTTACCGTGCGAGCAGCCATCAACTCCCGCGACAGCCTGGACCTAACCTTGACATAAACATTCGAAAAGTCCAGCCGGGCATCATGGGCTAATTGCAGGAAATCCAGCCTTTCAAGGCTCGTTTGAGCGGCATCGAAATCCGCATTCATTCGCTCGATTTGCTCTAAGCGAGCTTGAAGTTCTGCCTCATCTAACTCGGCAAGCTCTTCCTTGGTAAGAAAGCGATCCATGGCCTTTAGTTGGCGCGCGATGGACTCGGCCTTGTGCTTGTAGAAATCTACATCACTCGGCATTGCTGCGTTCGCGACATTGGTAGGCTCAGGTGCTGCCATGTTGAGGTTTTAAAAGAGTCTCTCAGCACGACCGAAAAAGACACCCTGTATACGTGTAAACGTGGGAACCGAAAGCAAAGGGATTACAGCTAATGCCTTTAGCTGTGCGAGCTGTCCGATTCCGCTTTGTACTCCGCTTGTGTGTATTAGTGAGTTCGCTGCACTGCCTACCGCACTGCACTGACCGAATTGTCGCGACAGAGAAATTAATAGCCAGCAATGCGTGTATGTAGGTGTATGTAAGTGTGTTTTAGCACCGAATTGTGCTTAACCGCCGAAAATTTGCTAGGGCTAACGAATGTCGATCGCGAATGATTATTAATTGACACTGCAACTCAGAGATCACGTCGGGGTCACCAAATTTTATGTGGAGATAATGTTTTTTATCCCCAATCGGCCGACTAATTATTTCGAATTAAATAAAACTCGGCGCAGAAATAAAATTACAATATGTTCTTTAATGCGTGACATCCAAATTGCAAGTGTGGCTTGCCTGCCCTTTACATTGCCGCTCCGATCGCTAAGCGCAGCTTCGCTCGGCCGACGTCGGTAGGCAGACGCAAAGCGGAGATAGCGAAGAGCGAGCTGGCAGAGAGCGTTTAGCAGGGCAAGCAAGCGCAAAGCTTTAACAAACAAATGAGTGACATAGACATAAGTAACAAACAAAATAAGCGGCTGAGGGCCAAGAATTAGGTGCTATTTGGCAAGCAGCTAATCGGCTGGGTTCTGCTCCGAACAATCGTATTATTATTATAGCCAGCATCAAGAAAACAATTTCATTTTTTCTCGCCCTGTCTCTCTCTTACACACACGTAGCATAGCCGGCTTTGCTTAGAGTAAAACATTAGCGCCTAGATCTCAGAGACTATAAAAGCTAGAGCAACCAAATTTGGTATCCACACTCCTTATATATCGGACCGAGAAGAGTTTGTTTCAAAATTTCGACACACCCCCTTCCGCCCCCGCAAAGGATGAAAATCTGGGGATATTCACAAATCTCAGATCTCAGCTGTGTTTAATTTCAGATTTCGGATTCCCGTTATACCCTTTAACCCAACATATACGAAAATTCCCAACGACAAAGTCGCTAAGGGCTTTAACATCTGTTCTTTCGTGGGTTTCGCTTTTAATGGTTTTCAGTAGAGTTTTCTTTTAAATTCCGCTCATTTTTTTTAAGATTCTTAATTTCCTGCTGCTCATATTTTATTCAAAAGAATTTGTGCATGGAATTTTCTTCAATTTTCGGAAACTAGTTTTTATACCCGATACTCAAAATGAGTATTGGGGTATATTAGATTTGTGGTAAAAGTGGATGTGTGTAACGTCCAGAAGGAATCGTTTCCGACCCCGTAAAGTATATATATTCTTGATCAGCATCAATAGCCGAGTCGATTGAGCCCTGTCTGTCTGTCCGTCGGTCCGTCCGTCCGTCTGTCCGTCTGTCCGTCCCCTTCAGCGCCTAGTGCTCAAAGACTATAAGAGCTAGAGCAACGATGTTTTGGATCCAGACTTCTGTGATATTTCACTGCTACAAAAATATTTCAAAACTGCGCCCCGCCCACTTCCGCCCCACAAAGGACGAAAATCTGTGGCCTCCACAATTTTAAAGATATGAGAAAACCAAAAACGTAGAATTGTAGAGAATGACCATATCTTTAAGACTGCGGAATCTGAATTGGATCGTATTATTATTATAGCCAGCATCAAGAAAACAATTTCATTTTTTCTCGCCCTGTCTCTCTCTAACACACACGTAGCATAGGCGGCTTTGCTTAGAGTAAAACATTAGCGCCTAGATCTCAGAGACTACAAAAGCTAGAGCAACCAAATTTGGTATCCACACTCCTAATATATCGGACCGAGACGAGTTTGTTTCAAAATTTCGCCACACCCCCTTTCGCCCCCGCAAAGGACGAAAATCTAGGGATATTCAAAAATCTCAGAGACTATTAAAGTTAGAGTAACCAAATTTGGTATCCGCACTCCTGTTGGATCTTACTATAAAACGAGTATCTTAAAATTTCGCCCCACCCCCTTCCGCCCACACAAAAGACGAAAATCTGTTGCATCCACAATATTGCACATTCGAGAAAACTAAAAACGCAGAATCATAGATAATGACCATATCTATCAGATTGCTGAATCTGGATCAGATCAGATCATTTTTATAGCCAATAGGAACAAATCAATTTGCAGTGGCTACGCAGCGCCCGACGTCACGCTCAGACTGATTTTCTGTCTCTCTCGCACGCACTCTTTGTCGTGTCGTTTAATATTAGCGGCGTCTGCCGGAGGAGAGCCATACTGACTTAGTATCGGGTATAACCGGAGAGTTGCGGTGTCCACAGCAACTCACAACGTTCCCCCTCGTTCCTATTCTGTTCGTTCTTTATTTGTTTTCCATGTGCTTGTGGAAAGTTTTATATTTAGACGAAAGAAAGTTTTTGTGTGCCACATAATGACTGTTGACAATCACCGATAAGGGGGGACGGACCAGGGGGCCAGGTCAGTAGCCGCCGATGAGCTTGCCATTTTATTGTATTAACAGCAACAGGCTGTTCAAACAGCGTACACTCGAAGAAATCGTTCAGGGGATATGACGAAGTTTGACACGGAACACCCGTCACACTTCTCGCAGTGCAGGGGCATGTTTTATTAGCAGGAACAGCGGGACGGCACAGCCCAGCCGACCAAATGAATTACCTTTCTCCAGCCCACACCGACAACAGGCAAATGCTTGTTTTGCTTGTAAGTATACACGTTTTGTATACGCCCCCACCCAGCCACAGCCACAGCCACGGCGAGAACTTTCATTATCCGAGTGTGTTTCGGTGCAGGGGACTAGAAGAGAAGGTAGTGTTTGCTCGCCGACTGCCAGGACGGGCCGGGACGGGCGAAATTCATTCATTCATTGCCTCCTGGCTGGCGCAAATTGATTGTTTACATAATTCCATAATCGATTTTGTCGCTCGGAAAGTTTTTAATCAAGACGAGTAGAGGGATTATCATCATCATCATCCATCCCCATGTAAATTGGCAGAAATTAATAACAATTATAATTTACAAGCAAAGAGCATTTTGTGGCCTGTCAGCAGCCAGCAGCTGGGCTACGGTTCCCGACCGAGTTCTCGCTTCGGTCACAGCTGGCCAGCCAAAGTGTAAATTTTACCCCGTTTTTGAAAAGTTAATTACACAGTTTTTGGCCTGAAGCTGCAGCCTGCGGGTACGTTTTGAGATATGTACGAGAACTGAGAGACTGTGGCTTTTAGTTGGAAATTTGCTGTAGTGAAGCCTCTAAAGCCCCTGTTCAAGACTTATAATACATGAAGATTCCACTGATCTACTTTTGCTTTCCTGTTGGAGCATGTTCAGCGATCAATATTGTATTTGCTCACCTGGCGACCTTTGTGCATGCCAAATGTTGTACGAAAAATTACCTGTGGAAAACTTTTTCAATTTATCCACACGTCTAGGCGGTGTGAAGTACTGTAAAATGTCACCACAGTGCTAAAGTTTCCCTGAAAACCGAAACTTCTTCGAGCGTTGATTAAAGAACAATGGCATCTATCAATTTAACTATTCAAACTGTTTTATTCGACTTTTGTTGCAGTCTTGATCGAATTCCGCTTAACGAATCCCAACTAAATGTGTGCTAAGTTGGCGGAATTCCTTGAAATCCAAACTACTTCAAGCCAAAAGTGCTCTACATTTTTCAGTATTTATCTGTTCATTGCTCGCGCGTTGCGACGGGGCTCTTACTGGTCTAATGGTAACTGACAGCCAGATAATTGAGTACAAAGGAAAGATAAATAAATAAGAGGGGGCGAGAGCATGTGAAAGCTTTTAAGTGACAATTAGTGGTCCGCACAGCACCGATATGGCGCGAATTGACGTGCAGAAAACTTTTACATTAAACACTGCGGCCGAGCCGAGCGGAGCCGATTCCAAATTAATATTAATCGTGTTCTATTGTATACCGCTACCCACTTCTACAGTCCTGCGAGAGGACTGACTAAAATATTTGAATTTATTACGGACGGACACACGGACACGCGGACGGAGGCTCCCATGGTCTAACCTGAGGGAAAACCAGATTTGCCGTTGATTGAATCGGCTGCCGTTCGTAGGAGGCACTTTGATATCCTGTACTAATGCGGATGTTTTCTTATGCATTCCAGAAAATTCAAATTTTCGAAATTTAAATGAGGAAAGGCAGCGCATGTTTCTGCCGTGTCCCTCGCATTCAAATTGCGATCCTCTAGCTACACAGTTGTACTGTACTGCAAGCTGGTCATCAATTTGTGTTCAATATTTAATGAGCTGAATGTTTGCAGCTGCTGAAGCGCGTGTGGGGCCAGTGGGGCTTTAATGTGTGCTCGGCTGGCCCTAAATTGTTTGTGGGGCGTATGAGTAATGTCGCCAAGCGCACTTGCCTGCTGATGTGTGGCAAATGCAGTGCCAGCGACCAAATCAGCCATAAAATCCACATCCCCGCCTGTCAGGGCCATGCCGCTCTGGCTTTTGTCAACATTCTCCCCCCCTCCAACATTTCCCTCTCCGCTACGCTCCTGGCCACATTAGCCAACTCATTTGCGTTGCATGTCGAGAGCATCAAGTCGCTCAACTGGAGTGCAGCAGAGGAGCCAGGCAGCTACATATTTTTGCCGCTTAAGTGTTTTCCCAGCGTCGAGTGGAGCCTCATCTTGACACGTTTAATTTGTGTAAGTACACGTACTTTCCATCGCCTACTTTGCAGTCGAGGCCAGGTCGGTCTCGTCTCTCTGGCGGATCGTTGAGAGAGTCGAGGAGTCGCGCTACCTCGCATCCTCCTTATTGGCTCGAACAGAGGAAATCAATGAAAAATACTGCATAACTTCATTTGGCCCCAACGGAATGACATTCAAGTGGCAAGTGGCACGTAGTGCGATGCAGAAAGGAGAGGAGGACACACACACAAAGCGATGTCTCCATTTAAAGTCATTTTGCGTTTGCCCAACGAGTATTTTGTTCGAGTGCTCCCTGTGCTCCACGCTGCTCCCCCATCCTCATCGGCGAGCCCTTATCCGCTCACTCTCAGTGACACATTTTTACCGTTGCCAGGCGATGCACTGCATTCTTAAGCGCATCCTCTGCCCCGCCCGCCCCTTCGGTTGGGGATAGCTCTCTACGGTCTGGAGAGCACCCATCCAGCAATCAATAGGGTCCTTTTGGGGTCTCGGCCTGTCAGTTAATGCGCACAATTAAGTACCAAAAAACCCCGCAAAGGAGTGCGGCGTGAAATTCCACCAAGCACAGAAGTGGCAGAAGCAGCAGTTGGCCAAGTTAACACCCCTCCCCCTGCCGCACGTCGCATTGTTGCAGTGGATGCGGCGGTGCTTTAATTACATGAGCCGCTCCTCAGCTCAGGCACAGTCCGGTCACGGGTCCTGCTCCTTTGTGTATTCTGCAGGGGCATGGACACGGGCACGGGCACGGGGGCCATTTTCCTTTAACGTTTCTGTTGCCATTTCTTTTGCCGCGAAGTGCTCGGACCTGCCCGTAAGTCGCGCCAAACATAAATTTCCTCTGACAAATGCCCTCGGCTCAGCATAGTTTTTATTTTAGTGAGATTTTTCATAATTGCCCCCAGGCAGAATTTCCACCAAGCGACGGTGGAGGGCATCTTCATTTGATTTCTGAACTTCCAAAGGGGGAGACCTTTGAAATCTTTGTTCTTCTCAATCCTTTCCTTGACATTTTTTAAGAGTGCCCCTGCCTGACCTTTCCCTGACCTGTCACTGTACTACACAGTTTCATTGATTCATTGGCATAGAGTAGTCTTGGCTTGCTTTCGTTCGTGTGATTAATGAGTTTTTCTCTGGCTTTTTGTTTACTGGGCTAAATATATTTTGTTATTTATGGCCACAGCCAAAGGATTTTCTTTGGCTGATGAATGCAAATTTGAGGAGAGTTCAGTTCTAGCTAATGGAACATATGTTGCTTCAATACGGAGTCCACTTGACGATCCAATCATTATTGATGGAATTAGTATATTTAACTTACTTTGATCTGTGTCACAAGTCTGAAACTTTTGGCACTCACTTAATGCAATTAGCCATGCTTCATCAGAATTTCCTCTTTACTTATTTATAAGCCACGTTCAAAAGTAAGAAAGCCGCAATCAGAGCACGAATGGAAGGTCTGACAGTCAGACAGACAGATAGACACTCGGTGGCGTATGTCTAGTTTGAGAGAATAATGTAATTTGTGTAATTTTTGAATCCTCTTGGAAAATTACCAATTTGTGGCTGTATATGATTGTGGTGTGAAAATGCCAGGACAGCATTTGGCTCTGCAGAACAGAGCAGAATATATACAGATTTAAGGACAAAACAGCAACTAACATGTGCCGTGACTTCCGTAAAAGAGCAAAACAATGGAAAATCGAAAAATAAATTGGAACGAAATGATTTCTCTGTGCTCTGGACTCTGCCTGGCTCCCGGGTCCTGGCTCCCTTGCGGATTCGTCTTTCGCCTCCGTTGCGGCGTCTCTGTTTGGCATTTTGATCTTTAAAAATTGCTTTGAACTTTTGGCATAAAAAATCGTAGCTGGCTATCTGTTCGGAGGGCAATAAGCCCAAAGATAAACCTATACGCCCAGGGCTTGTGGGGAAAGTCCCTCGGCGGGATAGAAAATGGGTTGGGTTGGGCTGGATTGCGTTTTTCCGAGCTGTGTTTTTGTTGGGGCGGGGGCGGGGGGACTGTTGTCCCAGCCGTATACGGAGAGTGTTAACTGTCAAGGCACCAGCTGTTTCGGTTGTGTGTGTGTGTGTGTGTTGGCCATAAATTCAATTTTGAAAGTGGGACAATGAAAGGATGGGGAAAAAGCTCAAGTTGCGTGTGGGGCTGTGCGGAGACTGCAGGTCCCGTATTGTCATTTGCAACTGCAACTGCAACTGCCACTGCTCATCGCCTGCAAAACTAATAATCAACGAAACTTCGTTACCTTTCCGCACGACCCTCCGCCCATCGACAACGGTGGGGCATATAAGCGAATTTCTGTGTAGGTTTTTATTGATTTTATTGTGATTTTATGGTGTGGGCGCATCTAAATTTAGCCTAAATTTAGAGCTGCTGGATTCCAGGTCATTTGGCCGTGGTTTAGTCGGCTGGCTCTGGCCAAACGGAATTATTAAACAATATTAAAATATACATATATTCCGTATCTTGACACTTTGCCAGCCTCCAGCAGGGCGCCGTTTAAGCGCTTGGGGATCAAATTGTTTAATTTAATTAAACACTTTCTGTAGCATTCTGTGTAATCAAATTATGCTGGCTGCAGTGGCCAGTGGCAAGTGGCATGAACTAAATGGCACAAAGATAGCAAAAATTCTGCCAGGCACGTTTTGTTTGAACTTGAGAAATATCTGAGGCTGCTGGGGGCTGGGCAAGCCCCTTCTGTGCTCTCAACGGGTGTCCCAGACCGCAGGAGCGCTCTCCTATCTTTCATTTTATTATTGCAAAATATCTTGGCCATAATTTCATTTGGCAGGCAAATGCTCTGTCTCTCCCGGGGGAGGCAGCCGGGGCACACTTGAGTCGGTGCGGAGTGGCAATACCCGTGGTCCCCTAGTCCCTTAGTTTTCCCCAACCATCAATTTCTCTTTTCCAGCAGGACAACGACTACGAGCAGCAACAGCAGCAGCGCAACGAGAAAACAAACAATAAATATCAACAGGAGTCCAATAAAGCAGCTTTATATTCAACTAAACAAAAACTGACCAACTTAATTTAATAACCAGCTAATTGTGAAACATATAAGCAAACAGCTACTCAACTGAGCGGACCAAACCCGAACCCGAACTCGAACCCGAACCGAAACAGTTACCCATATCTAATTGTAAGAACGTATTGTTAGCCTACTTTGTAAGTGTACATATGACCAGAATGGAACGCAACTTGGTAAAAGCTTTAAATTAGTCAACTAGGACCACGGGAAACGGCAAATGCTAAGGGCTTTCTGGGACCCTTGACGTCAATTTTTGTTAAGTGTAAAGTGTAACTGAACGTGTAACTGTAGACTGTGCCGTAGACATATTCGAACTATACCTAAACCCCTACCTAACTCCCTATAAATAATCGCCAGCAAGCAGCATTTAGATAACTTTGCAGAGACAAACACTTAAAGAAAACTTCAGGTAAACCAAGACAAACCGTAACAAAACTCAACAAAACTCAATCCGCAACACGAGCTATCATTTCTGGGAGCTTTGTACACAGATGTCTGTTCCATTGCATTTATGTGGTCGTGTCCCCTTGCCTGTGTGTCCTTGTGTGCGTGTGCGTGTGCCCGTTCCTAGCCTAGTACTGCTACCTCCCCTTGCTCTCGCCTGCTGGACTCTGCACGATGAGCAGCAGCAGCGATACCAACAATAAGAGCAGCACCAGCACCAGCCGTAGCCACCGCTTAAGCGGCATCCGTAACAGCAAGTTAGCTAATTGGTTTCCACAAGTAAGTTTTATTTGATTTATTCTTTTTCCTGCATCCTGCATCCTGCATCCCCCAACCCCCAACGCCAATCCTCCATTTACAGTTATCACTATTATTTGCCACACAAGTTTCACACAGCGAAAGGGAGGCGGCCTCGGCCTGAAGAGCTGAACAGTTGAAGAATCGGTCCCAAATCCCTCTCAATGGCAAATCGAATTAAAATGCCAATCCTTTGGCAACACGTACACCGTCACGAGCAAACAGATCCCAGACACAGGCACATATTGTTGCCAGGAATCCATTGTTGTATTAGTAGGCTGATACCCCGTAATCATAAGGGAACGTAGGTTTGCTCAAAAGAGGGTCAAATAATCAGACTGCCACGGTGGCTGTAAGGGGCACTAAAAAAGGATTCAACTGGAGGAATATATCATACACTGCCCTACACTGGGTATCATTTAAGGCGACCCAATGCTACTGCACCTGCCATGATATTGCAGCATGAACCGTACCCAATCCAATCATCCTCATCATCATCCTACAAACACACACACAGCTCTTGCCCCGTCCCTGGTCCTCCGGCTTTGAATTTAGAGACATTGTTGATTCTTCCATTATATATTTATATAAAGAGAGTTGTATTTGCTGAAGCTGTGCATGTGTTTTGCTTTTGGTTTCTGCTCTATGCTTACCACAACATGAGAACCCTCACAGAACCCATGCTCATAATAAACTGTGAGAGAAGAAGGGCTTTATTGGAACGAACTTTGACGACATATGGAGCATGTCCTGCTGTGGAGTAAACAGCTCAACGCTTCAGCGTCATGTAGTCGCCCTGCAGCCAGCAGATTGTCCTCTCGTTGGAGGCCCGGAGCATCCTCGAGTCCACCAATCTCTTTAGCTTGGAGCTGAAGTAGAAGGTATGGAGGCCATTGAGGACCAGGAATTTGCTTAGCCAACTGTAATAGCACACCTTGCTGAGGTGCTCCAGGAGCTCCATCGCGAGCATTTTTATACGCCCTCGAGCAGGAGCAATTAGCTTTTAACTAATGGCCAAACTATTAATAATCGAGGCGAAGTTATCAATTTCCGCTGAAAAATTGAGGCACACTTTGCGGATCATTATCCAGTACCTATGTACGAGGTAGGTACTCTCTCAAGTAATCCAATATTATATACTTTATGTACATCAAAGCCATGGAAATCCTATTGAATTTCGAGCCGAGCTGAGGTCGATACAAAAAGGTTTTGGCAGGCTATCGACCAAAGAATACCCTTTAATCGAATGGAAAATGGTTTGAGGTGAAAAATGCAAGTAAAGTGGATGGCCAGAAAACTCAATTTGCACTGCTACTAATAGCTCTCTATTCTGGCCGTAATACAAATCCAATTGCTCAGATTATTTGCTGGTTAGGTAGATCCTTTCAATCGCATATCTAGTTTTCCTGGAGCTGCGTACAAACATCTGCTCGAAACCAATGTATCCCTGCACTCCACGGATACCATGTACAATATAAAGACGTCAAAAGGCAGCGAATGGAATGAATTTCAATACTGATAAATCAAATAACGTCACTGGCAAAGCCCTTTGTGTGGCAAACTATAATAAAAGTATAGATACAAAGGTCCTCAGGGTCCACTCTGGAGACCCCCTGCTCCCGCCGTTCCTGGTCGGTTCGTGAGGCAATCAATACTGCTTTGTAATGAAGAAATAAAAGTGGAATGTCCACTTGTGTTGTTCGGGCACTGTCGTAAAAATTGTCTACATTTTTATTGCATATCTGGCGGCGGGGAATATTCATGCCCCTCAGCACTCCAGCCAGGGCGGGCCAAAGGACCGTGAAAAGATTGTATTCTGTCTGCCGTCCGTCTGTCCGTCCCACTCACATGGCTAATGGTCTCAGGACAAGGAGAGCCTGAGCAGCACGCACCAGCGCCTAAGCGCGTGCTGAGCTGGAAAATATTTCCTTTTGTGGTTCGAATGCGGCCATACCGTAGCACCACCACCACCACCACCTCCAACGCTCGCCAGCGACAAGTGTTTATTTTGGCATTTGGCCCCCAACTTTTTTGTTCGACCATCTGCCTAGTCAGCATTTGGCAGCGCACTCAACCCGATAGAGGAACCTCAACAGAAACCCCGAACCCGTGACTGAAGAGGCCATTGTTGGCCCTAATGATTATTGCTTTCCTTTCGTTATTTTGCTTCCTGCATCGGCATTGTTCGCTTTCGGGAAATTCCCCACATTGTTTGGCTGTTCTCCGACGTTTTTTTACGACGATTTTCAATGGGCGTACAAAAATAATTTGCGGCAAATCTGAGGCTGGTAGGGTAAGGATTTTATGCTGCTTAAATGATTTGCTAATTTTGGTAAGCAACTCACGGCCTTATGGGCTCTTCCTGAATTGGCCTCGTAAATAGTCTTAATAAGGAGCAAACTACACGCTCAAACTGTCAAATGATCCCAAGAGAACTTATCCGATTTCGACAGGTGGAAGAGCTAATATAATATTATTGGACGACCTAACAGTGGCATACATATATGGACATTTACATAGAATTCTGATTTTCCATTTTCGGAAAAGCTTTCCTTAGTTATGGTATAATGTGTATGGTTTTCCCGTTCTTCTAGGTCTTCTGGTTCTTGGTCCGGTATATTTCGGATCAGGTGTCGCTGGCGGTAACTTTTCTGTTTCTCGTATTGTAAACACCGTTGCTTCCGTTGGTTTCGTGGATTCTGTTGATTCTGTTTCCATATCAATGCAGTTGGTCTGGCATTCTTGCCTCGTCGAGTAACCCTGAACACACGTCAGGCCTTGTCTGCACTTACACTTTCTGCAATTAATCAGTTCTTAGTCATTCCCATGGTACTGGCCGCACAGTGCAACGAATTCGTTTTTTCCGCTCAACAATCCCTCGCCACAGATGATCTGAGAATTCCTTCACGCGGAATATGGCCGAGCGGACCTGCATGAGGACACCGAAACTGTCTAAAGGACTGGACCAATGATTATGCATGGTTTCTTATCTCTTTATACCCGATACTCAAAATGGATGTGTGTAACGCCCAGAAGGAAGCGTTTCCGACCCTATAAAGTATATATATTCTTGTTCAGCATCAATAGCCGAGTCGACTGAGCCTTGTCTGTCTGTTCTAGGATCAGATCGGATTATTATCATAGCAAGAAGGAACAAATCAATTTGCAGTGGCTACGCCACCCTCTCTCTCTCACACACTCTTCGCAGGACAATGTGTGCGGCCCCTGGCGGAGACAAGCCATACCGACTGACTATCGGGTATACGACACCGTTCCCCCTCGTTTAATTTCTGCCCACCGTAATTGTCTTACCCCGACACTCGTACACTCTCCTCAATTCCTCCTCTGTGATGGCATTAATAATTAAGTTTCGGGTGCGCAATCATTGAGAGTGTTTTAAAGTGTTTGGTGGAATGTTGGAGCAGACGACGGGACAACGTCTCCAGACCAAAACAAATTTATACAAATTTTTGATTCATTTAATTTTGGCTCAGACTGTGAAAGCAGCTGCTCCCTCTCCACTCGCACAGCTCATTAGGCCAGGGTATTCGCCTGCTAATTGTACGGAAACCTTGGGCTGATGACATCCTCCACCACCATCCCCCAGCCATATATCCGTGTTTGTAAATCGGTTGATTGCAGCCGCTCAATCAATCAATCAATCACTTTGCGCTCTGCTCAGTCTGGTTACATTTGAATACTGAAGTAATGAGAGCTGGCAGCCCCGCATTGCTCGGGAATCGGGCTTACCCATGGCGCTTCCGCCGCTGCCAGACATTGTACGAGTGGACAACCCGCTCGGAATGTGGTCCCATATTTCAATTTCCGGCTTGGAAAGAGAATTTCTACTTTTCAGCTTTGAGCTGTCTATTTGCTTGGACAGTTCCCGACCACTCCTTCCGCCGCCGCCTTCCGCATTCCTCCTTCCAGCCGTATTGTACGCTTTCTGACTTTTTTGAGCAAAATGCCATTTCTCTTCAAATTTGATTGATGCTGCGGAAGTTGGTTGCGCCCTCGAGCGTGTGTCGATTTGCTCGATTTTTGTTTTGCTATTTTCCAGATTTCGATTTCTGCTTTGCGGAGATTAAGTTTGTGGCCTTGCAACTGTGAGAGCTTCCCAAAGCCATGTATAAGCCATGAGAGCAAACATTTCAAAAGATTACAAAATAAATTGTGAGAAATAGTGGAAAAGAGCACAGGGGAACACACATATTCTTCTTTCTTTCAAATCAAAACCCTTTTCGAACCCTACATATGTTTAAATAAATATATATAGGTATTCCATCCCCGAACCGATCATCAGAACAGATGCCTTGCACAATGTGATTCCATTAGGTTTTTTTCTTTTACAAAATATCGAGCATTTTCGATAGTGTCGGGTTTGTCATTAGGGATTGTTCATTCATGCAGGCGGATTCCTCTTTGCGAATCCGATATTTATGCTTTTGCCTTGTGTTTACCGAACGTTTTTTATTATTTATGTTTATAAAGCTCCCAAAAATAGATACACGCACACACACACACGAGCATCGCTGCACACATTAATCGGAAAACTCAACGTGCTTCTAACATTTTCCATAAAACAACTCAATTGAAAAACTTCGACGAAAAATGAACATGAAATGCTCTGCCAAATTAATAAAAATACAATGCATAATTGGACTAATAACTACGAAAATTTGCGCACTAAAACAACAACAACAACGTACAATAATTCAACGAAAAAAATCGGAAATATAATCAAATAAAAAATTGACATCGAAATTACGCTGCTATCAATATCCACCCCATCAACGCTACTTCCGCCACCACCACCACCCAATCGCCCACCGCCCACCGCCCACTGCCCACCGCCCACTGCCAACCGCCCGCAGAATGTCAATGTTCTTCTTTCGATTACATAACCTGCAGCGCGCCGAGGAGAACAAGCGCAAGAAGCGCGTCGAGCAGCAGCGCCAGCAGCAGCGCCAGCGGCGGGGGCCAAGGTCTTCAAATGTGTCAACGACTCCACCGGCCACCTGACCCTGGCCCCCTCGCGACTGTTCGAGCGCACGCCGATGAGTCCGTCGGACAGCCTGGACGAGATTGCGCTGCAGATACCCAGGTGAGTCGACTGCCGTGCCCCAAGGACGCCAAACACCTTGAACATTTCTCGAACCCACGTGCGAGAGGTAATAGACGTGTCTGCGGTTCTTTCGGTTGCCACCTTGTAATGACTTTCGCACCTTCTTTTCCAATTGTCTCAAAGAATGGGAATCCAAGGTAACCAAAGCCGCATGAAGATTGAAAGCGGGCTTCATCTGTTTTCGGGACTTCTTGGGTTTCGTCTGTTGCTGACTGAGTGACACACTCCTCAGACGTGTGGTATCTGGGAGGCTTGTGAGGCAAGCCGCGCATTTAGCACAGCGTGGCTTGAAGAAATTCAAGGGGAATCCAACCACATAAGTGGAAATAATTTAATGTAACCGCAAATTAATGTTCGAGTGTGCCAAATGCTCTTACGTTTCACTTGCGGCATGAGGGTCTCGAGTTTAGCTTCTGCTAATCATGTTTCGCCAAGTCAACCATTGTGACATGTGGAGCCATTGTGGAGCTGCTTGTGGCATGGAAACTGTTCAAAGTGACCGCCACGATAATTAGATATTGATCTCTAACAACACTGCGCATGTGCCCTGCTGCATATCGATGTTCTCATATCGATGTTCTCATATCGATATTCTTCTTTTGGCGTCTGTCTCTTGCGTATGTTACTCGGAAGCACATATAATTCTGTATACTGATCTTCTGCTGTCTTACAAATAAAATAACTTTAACAGGTTATGGGCCCAGACACCAATTCACCCAGAAACAGTGAGAAACAATAAAGATTGTTTGATGCTTAGTGAAAAGCAGTGCTAAAAAAATGGCATAGACTCATTACTGTATGTGTGTACATAGAAAGGCAAAAGAACAAGTTGAACAAATTCGCATTGTGTTTTTTTGATTAGATTTTTGCAGCGAATCGGACCGTTGCCGTGGTTTAAAGTCCAAAACAAAGCAGTCCCAACGGATCAAGAAACGGAGACTCAAGTGTGTATTCCAAAAAGTGCGTATGCCAAGCCGCACAAAACCGCGAGTGTGTATACCCAAAAGTGTGTATACCAAGGCATAGAAAATCGCGAGTGTGTGTGTGTAAATAGCAACTCGGAGGGATACTTAAAAGAAAACGAAAAAACAAAAGAAAGACACGGGCAACAGTATTGTCGTCGTAGTTGCTTTGTGCATGAGACGATCGACAGTTACAAATTTTGCACTGTGGGACAAATAGTATCAAAAATTAGTTGAAATATGAATTTCAATATTGAGAAACTGGACGAAAACAATTATAGCACATGGGAAGTTTTGATGAGAAGTGTTCTCATACAAAATGATTTGTGGCCAATCGTCAGTGGTAAAATTGAGCTTAGTGAAAGTGCAACAAATGAGCAACGTGCAGCTTTTGAACTAAAGGATGAAAAGGCGTTGGCGTCGATTTTACTTTGTGTAAAATCGACCCAACTAAACAATATTAAAAATTGTGTATCGTCGTCACAGGCATGGCAAAAGCTAAATAAAATTCACAGGCCAAGCGGACCAGCAAGGGTAGTGCTTTTAATTAAACAATTGTTGACGTTAAAAATGTCGGATGGTATAAGTGCACAGGAATATTTGCGGAAATTCCAGGTGGTACACGAGGCTTTAGCAGAGGTCAACATAAAGGTTGATGAAAAGATCTTATCAGTTGTGTTGCTAAATGGTTTGCCTAAATCGTATGAAAGTTTTGTTGTTGCGATTGAGACGCGAGATGATTTGCCGAGCTTGAGCATGCTAAAAATAAAAATTTCTGAAGAAGCGAAAAACTTTATGAAGGGCAAAAAGTGTTTTAAGTGCGGAAAGGAAGGGCATTTTAAATCGGAATGCCGTGCTAAAAGCAAGCAGGAAGGAGCAAACAACAAGGGCGCAAACAGTAAAAGCGGGGAAAGATTGGGTACAATGCTTTGCGTAACCGAATATGCCAAAGTGGAACCAGAAAAATATTTACCAATCCTAAATTTAGCTAAGCCAAATGACCAGATGTTAAATGCATGGTGCATAGACAGTGGCGCAACGGCGCATCTATGTTGTGACAAGGAACGCTTTGTGTCGTTCACGGAAGATAATCAAAAAGTATTTTTAGCCGGCGGTAAATCACTTATTGCTGAAGGGCATGGAACTGTTCAAGTAAAGTTCGGTGATAGATCCGTTACGCTGGAAAAGGTTATCTTGGTACCAGATTTGCAGTACAATTTTATATCGGTCACAAAACTATTAAAACATGGAAAAAAGTTGTGTTTGAGAAAAATCAAGCGATGATTTTTGAAAACGGAAAAATAGTTATAAAGGCACATCTGGAAAATGGATTGTTTATGGTTCAGGACAATCAGGAAAAGTGTATGAACATTGTAAATGTTGAGGCAGATGCATTCAAATGGCACAATAGGTTCGGCCATGTACATTTTGACGCATTAAAGGAAATGGTTAACAAGGAGATGGTAATAGGTCTCAAGGGCATATACAAGCCAAAACAAGTGTGTGCAACATGCGCAAAAAGTAAAATTTGCGTGCAACCATTTCAATCGAGCACAAACAGGTCAAAGGGCGTTCTAGACTTAATACATACTGATGTATGCGGTCCAATGCAAAAGCAGTCAATGGGAGGCAATCGATATTTCGCCACATTTATTGATGATTGTTCAAGATATGTATCAGTAAGTTTCCTAAAAACCAAAGATCAGGTTTTCGAGGCTTTTAAAGAATTTAAAAGTCAAGTTGAGTGCCAAACTGGGAGAAAAGTCAAGGTTTTACGAAGCGACAATGGCCGAGAATACATATCAAACGTTTTTGATAATTACCTAAACCAAAATGGAATAAAGCGAAACTTAACAGTGCCATATACACCTCAACAAAACGGAGTTGCAGAAAGGGCCAACAGAACATTGGTAGAAATGGCAAGAAGTATGCTGCTGCATGCTGGGTTAAGTGAATGCTATTGGGCAGAAGCGATTCGAGCTGCCACCTATTTGCGAAATAGAGTGGCAAGCAGCTGCTTGAGCGGGGTGACACCTTTTGAAATATGGACAGGTAGAAAGCCAGTGGTATTTAAGAGTTTTTGGCTCAGTAGCGATAGCTCTAGATAAAACAAAGAAATCAAAGTTCGCACAGAAAGGCTTAGAGTATATAATGGTGGGCTGCTCGGATACGGCCAAAGCATACCGTTTGGTCAGTAAAGAAACCAGGAAACTCGTAGAGAGTAGGGATGTCATTTTTGTAGAACCTGAAGGGGGCAAACTAGATGCATCATGTTCCAATGACATGGCATCAATTGAGGTTCAACAAAACCAGTACTCTGAACCCGAAATGGATAGCGAGCAATTTAAAGATCCAGAAAATGAGCCAGAAAATCAGGAGGAGATTAGGTCTAGTAATGACATTCTTGTAATTCCAGAACCAATAAGAGGACCAGGACGCCCAACCATAGTACGGACGGGCAAGCCAGGACGACCATGGAAGCAGTATCATATGCTCAATGCGATACTGGCAGCAGACGTACAAGTTCCACAAAACTACGCACAAGCTGAACGGTCTACTGAAGGCGAGATATGGAAAGCATCAATGAAGGACGAGTACGAATCTATCGTAAAGAACGGCACGTGGTCGCTTACTAAATTGCCTAGCGGGAAAAAGTCCATTGGATGCAGATGGGTTTACGCAGCTAAGTCCAATCCGGATGGAAGCGTGAACAGGCTCAAATCACGTCTGGTGGCGAAAGGTTGTAGCCAACGCTACGGGATCGACTACAATGAAACATTTGCACCAGTTGTACGCCACGCAACTATCAGGTTGATAATTGCACTTGCAGTCGAACATGGTCTCCACCTACATCAAATGGATGTTCCAACGGCGAATTGGAAGATGAGGTTTTTATGAGACAACCTGAGGGCTTCATCAGCGAAGTTCACCCAAATCACGTTTTGAGGCTTCACAAAAGTATATATGGCCTAAAACAATCAGGAAGAGTGTGGAACTCTACGTTGGATGCAACGCTGAAACGCATTGGTTTTATACCGACTGTCAACGAACCCTGTCTGTATTGTAAGCCAGGTAAAAATATGTGTCTAATAGCTGTCTACGTAGATGACATTATTTTGGCGTGTAAGGACCTAGATGATATATCTGATATCAAGATAAAGATCGCAGCAGAATTTGATGTGGTTGACATCGGGCCTATGCAATACTTTTTAGGTATTGAGGTGAAACGTGAAGGCAGTACGGGTGCTATTTCAATCAGCCAACGGAAGTATATTAGAGACTTGCTCGAACAGTACAATTTGAAAGATTGTCGACAGACGTCCACGCCTCTTGAAGCTGGTTACCAGGTGGCATGCAACAAAGAGGACTGCCGCAGGGTCGACATCACATCGTTCCAAAAGCTAATTGGAGAGTTATCTTATCTTGCTGTTATGACTCGTCCGGACATTGCGCATTCGGTGAACAAATTAGCACAACGTAACAAGGATCCTCATTCCGAGCATGAAGCGGCAGCCAAGCACATCCTTCGATATTTGGCAAAAACTATCGACTGGGAGATATGCTACACAAAGCAAGGAAAGGCAATTGAGTGTTTTGTTGATGCAGATTGGGCAAGTGATATGACGAACCGAAAGTCATTCACTGGCTATGTATGCATGTTGGCAGGAGGAGCGGTTTCTTGGGAGTCAAGAAAGCAATCGACGGTTTCCCTCAGTTCCACGGAGGCAGAGTACATAGCCTTATCATCTGCAGCAAAAGAGGCGATATACTTTCGCAGCCTACTGATTGACTTGAAGCTGATGTCCAAGGAGTCAGCTATTCAGATGTACGGCGACAACATTGGAGCACAGCAGCTTGCTAGAAATCCCATGTTTCATGCACGTACAAAGCACATCGACGTCAAGATACATCATATTCGAGAGGTTCTCAAGAGAGGTGAAGTCAACATTGCGTATCTGCCAACCGATGAGATGATAGCAGATGTCCTCACAAAGAACTTAGCCAAGGTTAAGCACCATAAATTTGTATTCGCATTTGGTTTAAAAGATCGTTTATAAGTGCTTGACATGTTATTGGATATTAGTTAAGTATATTTAAAGTTTGTAAACATGCGTTGTGTTGAGGAGGAGTGTTCAAAGTGACCGCCACGATAATTAGAAATTGATCTCTAACAACACTGCGCATGTGCCCTGCTGCATATCGATGTTCTCATATCGATGTTCTCATATCGATATTCTTCTTTTGGCGTCTGTCTCTTGCGTATGTTACTCGGAAGCACATATAATTCTGTATACTGATCTTCTGCTGTCTTACAAATAAAATAACTTTAACAGAAACCATTCTCAGAATGACAGTACAATGAACAGAATGGCAGTTGTGCCTGGAGGAGATCAGAATGTACTTTTATTTTCCATTTGGGGCCAGTGGCAGATTGTTTATTGTATCCTTTGCTGGGACAGACCTAATCCCAAATACTTCTTTAAATTGGCTCGCGAAATCCTTCAATTAATTAACTGCGGCTGCGAGTGGAGGACTCTGAACTTGGCTTTCGTGGGGGGACTGTTAATTTATCTGACTGTTTGTGAAAAAGTTATCCCAAAGCAGGCAGCGAGATTTACATTTTCCGCTTGAAGTACTCGGTTATTTGGAAAACATTCAGCATTCACTTTCGACAGCTACACGCCTCACAAAATTAGAAATAGGCAAACATTTACACAAATCTAGAAGTTGCCAATTTGTCCAATTAGCCCCAAAATGAATATGCTGTGTGAGCGTGTGTCCGCGATCCTGGCGGGCACCCTTGTGGGCATGTGGTACGCCAAGACCTTTCCCGCCGAAAAGGATAACAAGGATAGCAAGGACATGACGGGAAAGAAGTAATCGAAACCACTTCACTTCCATCCAGAACCATTACCTTATTGACTGTGAGTTTTTAGCCTGTTTCAGGCCGGGCCATATATCAGAAGAGTTACTATTTCCCGATTATTATCTGCTACAGCGCCTTAAATTACCCACAGACTTGAGCAAACAAATGGAACCCAGTCGTCGGGACAAAGATCTCAAACCAGCTTCAATTTATTCAGCTCTCGTCCGACTTTCGAAGCGTTCCATTTTTTGTTAAATGGAAGATCGAATTGGAAGAGCTTTGAAACATGCCCTGTTGCAAGCGTAACGAAATCCGCCGTAACCCGTGCCGCAGCCCATCCGTTCTGGCCCGCCTCAACTGCGTTGAATGCAATCGACTGCTAATCTTCATGGTCGGAGTAGGACTTGGGGCGCTCTACATACGCAAGTTCAATGAAGAACCGCAAACTGACAAGAAGAAAAAGTAGTCCCGGTCTAAAGACGGGTCAAATCAGTCCTCAAGGGATGCATCGAGATGGATGGTTCTGGACATTGAACATCTCAACAAAGCACCCTGCCAGCTCTACACCGCATCGATGCCACTTGGAAGGAGTGATAAGGATGGTTCTGGAAGTCAAGAAGCTCCGAGTCTCTGATCAAGCCTTACGCAAGGATCCGAGAAGTCCAACAGCAGAGCAATTCGCTTATTTGGCAATTGGTAATCGATCAAGTTACAATAAGCAGAAAGTCTGAGGATCGTCATCCAGTTATAAGCTTGTGCCAATGATTCGATTATACCATTCTTTCTAAATCAAGCTGTCTTAAAAAATAAAAATCCCGTACCAAATTGATATTTGAAATATGTATATAAAGGACTATGTAATAAAGAATCAATTGATCTATAAATTTCCTATCTTAAATAGACAAACATATATGTATTAAATTAATATTAAGGAAAAAGTGTCTGTGAATGGCTTCAGCTAGATAGTTTTAAAACGAAAGAATGTACTCATGTAGTTTCCAGAGACAGACAGTGGCTATTAACTGGTGGCTATATCCCTATAAAACAGAGACATCGCCATCTAAACTAAGCTGTTGCTTATGATCGGGAATATCCTAGGGGTCGAGCCCCCTGCACACTCGCTTCGCTATAATAGAGAGATTTCTTCGGGGTTGGATGCACTTCCTTTGATAAAATACTATGCAAAGACGGTGTAATAGTCTGCTGTTGGAGCATTTATTTCTGGAATGTTAATGGTTGTCTGAATATCTTTTATCCGCTATATATGGAATTCCAAACTGAGCAAACAGCTATCGATTTGTATGCACGAATCCCAGCCCGTACTGCGTGAAGTTCGAGTGATAAGAATTGGTTTATTGGGGTCTAAGCTTGAACTGAAAATTTATAACTTGGGGATGGGGATCTTCTTGGTGATAAACAGCTGTAGAGGGTTCTGCGCAAGTGTTGTTCATTTCTTTTCCTTTTTCTCCCTCTCCTTCCGCTCCTTCTCTTGCTGAGCCTTCTCTTTCTTTTCCTTCTCTTTCCTCTCCTCCTTCTTGTCGCGCTCCTTTTTCTCTTTCTCCAGCTCTTTGGGGGTCTTCTGGACCTGCTTGGCCGGCTCTTCCTGGGCCTTCTTCATTTCCTGCTTCATCTGGTCGTAGTACAGCCCAATGCCGGCCCCGACCAGAAAGAAGGCCAATCGGTTGCAGGGAACACAGTTGAGCTTGGTCCAGAGAGTCGGCCCGGGCTTGCATGGCGGCGGAGGAGGGGGACAAGCCGGACGCTTACACATCTTGCTCTGTCTGGGCTCGAAGACGCGTCAGAAAATATTCACCAAATGAAGATATTTTTTTATCCAAAATTAATTTTGAATATGAAACCAACTTTTACACAATTTTTTTTGTACTGAACCAGAAGTAAACTGTGACTTTGATCTCAGATTCCCAACGAAAGGATTTGGGAAACTGTTTTTCCCAGCCCATGCAGTTGGCCTGTGATTTGACATCAGTCGCACAATTTGTGCGTTACGATTAAACAGTAAATTATTTCGAGCACATTTTTGGAATCCTCAAAATTCTCGCTGCATGGATCGTCTCCTAACTTTGCTCGTAGGCGGAGTTGTCGGCTATATCATTGGCAAGAAGATGTAAAGGTAAATGAGAATTAAGTCACGCTGTCCCCATGCCACGGAGACTGTGGATAGTTGTGTATATATCGTATATCTTTCAGCTGTTTTTCGAGGCATAACTATGGAGAGCTCTTGGCTGTTGACCTTCATCGTTGGCTGCATTGTCGGCTATTTGGTTGGCAAGAACTATTGACAGAAAGGTGAGAATGTTCCCGCTAGCTCGGAGTAGGCTCGGGGCTGTCCTTTACTGTCTTTCAGTCTCATTCGTTCTGTTCTCTTTCATTGATTTCGACAGACAAAAGTGAAGAAAATTAACAGAAATTTTGTTTCAAGAATGGAATTGGATTGGGTGCTTACATTTGTGATTAGATGCTTGGTGGGCTATCTGATAGCCAAGAACTTGTAGGTTTTCAAGAAATTATCAAAATTTAAAGTCAAGAACCAAAAAAACATTCCCCCTGTTTCCCGATCCTTGAACCAAAATGACGCACGTGATCTCCTTCGCCCTGGGCATAGTTATTGGCTTGATGCTGGGCAAGCGATGTTGACGCATGGGACACTGCTTCAGCATCCTAATGGAGCGACCACTCATCACGGCCAAGGTTCATGGTCGTGCTTCTGCCAGCACTCCATGTCCCCCACAAGCCAAATGCCCATCGGCATTCTGTGTCAGCAGATGCCCCTCCGACACATCGAAGCAGATCTTTCACCCACTCTTGCCGCTAAACTAAATTTATTAAGCAGACTGTACAATTAAAGAATCTACAAATAAGAATGATATAGTCAGTCTGGCTGCAGTGATGATTTGATGGCGGGGTTGGGGGATATTCGGGAATACTAGTATGTAGAAGGGGACGTGGAGACCTTCATGGAGTTTATGGGTTCTTTTGAGTAGGCTTTGCATAAACCAGCAGTCAAGACGTGTACGGCAAACTCATTCAAATCAAGTCGTTTACCTCATACGGATACAACTTGGGAGTTTTTCGAACAATTTCTGGTTTCTTTGGCACCTGATAGGAAAGGCAAGGAAATGGAGTGGCTTTTGACATTCATTGTTGGTTGCATTGTGGGTTACTTGATTGCCAAAAACAGATGCGTATTGAATAATATAAGCTCTACAAAAATTCAAAGTAGGCTTTGCTAAAATTGACTCCCTCAGTCGATAGATAGCCGGCCTAGTGGCAGCCCAAAATTGTATTTATACAAATTTTTAAGTTTTGAATTGGATTTGGAAAACGAGGAAAATGCAGCGTTTTCTGACATTCATTGTTGGTGGAATCGTAGGCTACCTTATAGCCAAGAATACTCGCGTAAGTGCCAGATGTTCTGGGATTGTTATTCTTTGTTTCTACTCTTTCTATTGCAGTAAGCAAGAATGACCCATCTGATCTGCTTTGGTCTGGGTGTGTGGGTCGGCATGCTTATGTGCCGACGCTGCGGTACCTGAAGAAGAAGTCCTAGAGCCTTGCAGAATCTATTCGAATTGAATGCCAAGCCAAATTTAAGTTTTTTTAACGTTAAGTCACACACTAAATAAAAGAATTATGCAGTATTCAACATTGCTGTGGAGATAATGTTTTTTATCCCCAATCGGCCGACTAATTATTTCGAATTAAATAAAACTCGGCGCAGAAATAAAATTACGATATGTTCTTTAATGCGTGACATCCAAATTGCAAGTGTGGCTTGCCTGCCCTTTACATTGCCGCTCCGATCGTTAAGCGCAGCTTCGCTCGGCCGACGTCGGTAGGCAGACGCAAAGCGGAGATAGCGAAGAGCGAGCTGGCAGAGAGC
Source organism: Drosophila miranda (assembly GCF_003369915.1). Taxonomy (NCBI): domain Eukaryota; kingdom Metazoa; phylum Arthropoda; class Insecta; order Diptera; family Drosophilidae; genus Drosophila; species Drosophila miranda. The sequence goes on from NW_022881603.1 coordinate 16,548,610, forward strand.
GTTTAGCAGGGCAAGCAAGCGCAAAGCTTTAACAAACAAATGAGTGACATAGACATAAGTAACAAACAAAATAAGCGGCTGAGGGCCAAGAATTAGGTGCTATTTGGCAAGCAGCTAATCGGCTGGGTTCTGCTCCGAACATTCACCACCCGTTGGAAGGCAAAGGCTTTCAACAGATCCATCCTGAAGGGGCAGAACCGCTATTTTTCCAACGGCCTCTTGAAAAGGCCTTTTTGAGTGCGGATGACGGCTACTCTGATGGTTCCATCTTTTCCTGGGATGACGCTCTCAGTGCGGCCAAGCGGCCACCTTAATGGTGGCAGCGTTTCCTCCTTGATCATGACGAGCGCTCCTAGCTTGATGCCGACCCACACACCCAGACCAAAGCAGATCAGATGGGTCATTCTTGCTTACTGCAATAGAAAGAGTAGAAACAAAGAATAACAATCCCAGAACATCTGGAGACGATGACCGCCACTTGCTCCGCTCCTGAAGAATCGAAAGATACGCCGTGCTCCATTTTCTCCAAAACGCCTGCTTCATTTGACACAGCCGCTGCCATCGACTAAGTAAATTGACCCGGAGATGCGCCACATCTGGCTCGTCGAATGCAGCTTTCGGGGCTCCATTGAGAAAGTGGTTTGGCGTGAGCACATCTAGATCATCGGGACTTTCTGTAATTGCATAAAGCGGACGGGAATTTAACAAAGCAGAGATTTCACAAGCCAAGGTCTGAATTTCATCAAGAGTAAAAATGTAAGTCCCGACGATGCGATGAAAATTATATTTAGCTGCTTTAACAGCCGCCTCCCACAAACCCCCAAAATAAGGTGAGCGAGGGGGGATGAATTTCCAGTCGATTCCACTAGAAACGCAGAGATGTGACACAGCCGACGTATGAGGATCGCTGAGGAACATTTGCCGAAGCTCCAAAAGCTCATTTTTTGCTCCTACAAAATTTGTAGCGTTGTCTGACCAGATGATTCGAGGTTTGGGACGTAGACTTATAAAACGCCTTAATGCTGCCAGAAAGGATTCTGTAGATAGATCCCGAACGACTTCCAAATGAGTTGCTTTGGTGCTAAAGCATACGAAGACAGCGATGTAACATTTGATAGGAGGCCTGCTTCTGACTTCCGACTTGTGATAAAAGGGTCCGCAAAAATCAACGCCCGTTGTATGGAATGCTGGATTAGTCCTTACGCGATCCGCAGGCAAGTTTCCCATGATATGTTCCCTCAGCACTGGCTTCAAACGAAAGCATCTAACACATTTGCGAATGATTCCCGCAACATATTTGCGTCCACCAATAGGCCAGAATTTTTGCCGAAGCAGTCCGAGCAATCCTTGAGCTCCTGCGTGGAGAAACCTTTCGTAAAAGAAGATAATAATAGAGACAGTGACAGGATGTCCCTTAGGAAGCAGGATCGGGTGCTTCGCGTCGTAGTCCAATTCGGCATTTTGGAGGCGGCCTCCAACACGCAGCAATCCAAAGCTATCCAGAAAGGGATTCAGTGAGGCCATCGTGCTTTTTGGGGGTAGGGCCTGTTTGCTGGCGAGGGCCCTTATCTCTTCCGAAAATTGTTGCTGCTGTATTGCCCTTATGAGCAAATGCGTACCATTTTTGATGTCGATTACGGTAAGTTGACCCTTCGACCGCGCTATGCCTTTGTCCTTGAGAATGTAGAATCGATATATGTAAGCAAAGACGCGCTGCATTGATCCGAATGAGTTTTGAAATTTGCAATCGTACGATACATCCCTTTCGTTTGAAACAACCAATGCTGCATGACGACGTTCTGGTACATCGGTCGGCAATTGCAAGCCTGCAGGCCACTCTGAGCTCTCAAGACGCAAGAATGGTGGTCCAGAGATCCAAAGGCTGCTATCCATTAGTTCAGCGGGCGTGGATCCACGTGATATGATGTCGGCAGGATTCAACTTTGTGGGCACGTGATGCCAAGTCATTCCAGTGGTGAGCTCCTGAATCCGCTGAACTCGATTAGAAACAAATATATTAAAATTCAATGGTGATTCTCGAATCCAGGCAAGGGCTATGGACGAATCCGACCAGCAATGTATTTGGCATGGAGCTGATAATCCCTTAACTATGGTGGACACTAGTTCGGCTAATACGAGGGCAGCGGACAGCTCAAGCTTGGGGATAGTCATACTTTTCAAGGGCGCGACTCTGGATTTAGAGCATAAGAGATGACTTTGCACAATGCCAAGAGCTTCCGAACGCATGTATACACAGGCGCCATATGCTGCTTGGCTCGCATCACAAAACGCGTGCATTTCTAATCTGGCTTGCTGCCGAAGCAAGTAACGTGGAAACTTAAAGTTTTTAACCATCGACAACTGCGAAGTCAGCTCATCCAAGTCGTATGTAGATCCTGGGGCATGCTTTCGTTCCAATTCAACTTTAGGCTTTCGTTCCATAGCGACTGCATAAATATTTTAGCTTTTGTGATGATGGGAGAGATGAGCCCTAGAGGATCGTAGAACCTAGCTAGTGTAAACAGGACCGAACGCTTCGATGTTGGGCCTGCAGCGGTTCCGACGTGAGCGAAGCTAAACAGAAGATTGTCCGTGGTGGGATCCCAAACTAGACCAAGCGCCTTGGTTACTTCAGTCCCGTCATGAAAGGTAAGGAACTTTTCGCGATCCGCCTCCGATACGCCTTCCAAATCAGCGGGATCATTGGAACACCATTTACGTATGGGAAAACATCCTTTCGAAAGTAGCTCCTTTACCTGCTGACGAATCTTGATGACAGAATCAATGCTGTCCCCTCCAGATATGAGATCATCGACATAGAAATCTCTTCGAACAACATCAGCGCCAAGCGGAAAACGCAACTCTTCATCATTTGCCAATTGATGCATAGCACGAATTGCTAAGAAAGCGGCAGGGTTGGGTCCGGAAGGAACAGTCTCCAACTTGAACACCTGAATCTCCTCCTTCGGGTCATTGCGCCATAGGATGCACTGCACGTGCGTATCGGGATGGGAAACGCGTACACAGCGGTACATTTTGCAGATATCGCCACACAAGGCGACTTTAAACGAGGGGGAACGTTGTGAGTTGCTGCGGACACCGCAACTCTACGGTTATACCCGATACTAAGTCGGTATGGCTCTCCTCCGGCAGACGCCGCTAATATTAAACGACACGACAAAGAGTGTGTGCGAGAGAGACAGAAAATCAGTCGGAGCGTGACGTCGGGCGCTGCGTAGCCACTGCAAATTGATTTGTTCCTATTGGCTATAAAAATGATCTGATCTGATCCAGATTCAGCAATCTGATAGATATGGTCATTATCTATGATTCTGCGTTTTTAGTTTTCGCAAATGTGCAATATTGTGGATGCAACAGATTTTCCTTCTTTGTGTGGGCGGAAGGGGGTGGGGCGAAATTTTGAGATTCACGTTTTATAGTAAGATCTAACAGGAGTGCGGATACCAAATTTGGTTACTCTAGCCTTAATAGTCTCTGAGATTTTTGAATATCCCCAGATTTTCGTTCTTTGCGGGGCGGAAGGGGGTGTGGCGAAATTTTGAAACAAGCTCGTCTCGGTCCGATATATTAGGAGTGTGGATACCAAATTTGGTTGCTCTAGCTTTTATAGTCTCTGAGATCTAGGCGCTAATGTTTTACTCTAAGCAAAGCCGCCTATGCTACGTGTGTGTTAGAGAGAGACAGGGCGAGAAAAAATGAAATTGTTTTCTTGATGCTGGCAATAATAATAATACGAGGGGGAACGTTGTGAGTTGCTGCGGACACCGCAACTCTACAGTTATACCCGATACTAAGTCAGTATGGCTCTCCTCCGGCAGACGCCGCTAATATTAAACGACACGACAAAGAGTGCGTGCGAGAGAGACAGAAAATCAGTCTGAGCGTGACGTCGGGCGCTGCGTAGCCACTGCAAATTGATTTGTTCCTATTGGCTATAAAAATGATCTGATCTGATCCAGATTCAGCAATCTGATAGATATGGTCATTATCTATGATTCTGCGTTTTTAGTTTTCTCAAATGTGCAATATTGTGGATGCAACAGATTTTCCTTCTTTGTGTGGGCGGAAGGGGGTGGGGCGAAATTTTGAGATACACGTTTTATAGTAAGATCTAACAGGAGTGCGGATACCAAATTTGGTTACTCTAGCCTTAATAGTCTCTGAGATTTTTGAATATCCCCAGATTTTCGTTCTTTGCGGGGCGGAAGGGGGTGTGGCGAAATTTTGAAACAAGCTCGTCTCGGTCCGATATATTAGGAGTGTGGATACCAAATTTGGTTGCTCTAGCTTTTATAGTCTCTGAGATCTAGGCGCTAATGTTTTACTCTAAGCAAAGCCGCCTATGCTACGTGTGTGTTAGAGAGAGACAGGGCGAGAAAAAATGAAATTGTTTTCTTGATGCTGGCACCGCAACTCTACAGTTATACCCGATACTAAGTCAGTATGGTTCTCCTCCGGCAGACGCCGCTAATATTAAACGACACGACAAAGAGTGCGTGCGAGAGAGACAGAAAATCAGTCTGAGCGTGACGTCGGGCGCTGCGTAGCCACTGCAAATTGATTTCTTCCTATTGGCTATAAAAATGATCTGATCTGATCCAGATTCAGCAATCTGATAGATATGGTCATTATCTATGATTCTGCGTTTTTAGTTTTCTCGAATATGCAATATTGTGGATGCAACAGATTTTCGTTCTTTGTGTGGGCGGAAGGGGGTATGGTGACATTTTGAGATACACGTTTTATAGTAAGATCTAACAGGAGTGCGGATACCAAATTTGGTTACTCTAGCCTTAATAGTCTCTGAGATTTTTGAATATCCCCAGATTTTCGTCCTTTGCGGGGGCGGAAGGGGGTGTGGCGAAATTTTGAAACAAACTCGTCTCGGTCCGATATATTAGGAGTGTGGATACCAAATTTGGTTGCTCTAGCTTTTGTAGTCTCTGAGATCTAGGCGCTAATGTTTTACTCTAAACAAAGCCGCCTATGCTACGTGTGTGTTAGAGAGAGACAGGGCGAGAAAAAATGAAATTGTTTTCTTGATGCTGGCTATAATAATAATACGATCCAATTCAGATTCCGCAGTCTTAAAAATATGGTCATTCTCTACAATTCTACGTTTTTGCTTTTCTCATATCTTTAAAATTGTGGATGCAACAGATTTTCGTCCTTTGTGGGGGCGGAAGTGCGCGGGGCGAAGTTTTGAAATATTTTTGTAGCAGTGACATATCACAGAAGTCTGGGTCCAAAACATCGTTGCTCTAGCTCTTATAGTCTTTGAGCACTAGGCGCTGAAGGGGACGGACAGACGGACGGACGGACAGACGGACAGGGCTCAATCGACTCGGCTATTGATGCTGATCAAGAATATATATACTTTATGGGGTCGGAAACGATTCCTTCTGGACGTTACACACATCCACTTTTACCACAAATCTAATATACCCCAATACTCATTTTGAGTATCGGGTTTAATATCCAATTCAGATTCCGCAGTCTTAAAGATATGGTCATTCTCTACAATTCTACGTTTTTGGTTTTCTCATATCTTTAAAATTGTGGATGCCACAGATTTTCGTCCTTTGTGGGGGCGGAAGTGGGCGGGGCGAAGTTTTGAAATATTTTTGTAGCAGTGACATATCACTGAAGTCTGGATCCAAAACATCGTTGCTCTAGCTCTTATAGTCTTTGAGCACTAGGCGCTGAAGGGGACGGACAGACGGACAGACAAACATGGCTCAATCGTTTCCTTTTGGACGTTACACACATCCACTTTTACCACAAATCTAATATACCCCAATACTCATTTTGAGTATCGGGTATAAAAAGCGGAAACGAAGCAGAGTTATCAGAATTTTAGGTTGGATGGTGGGTCCAGCCATTAGCGCATCATTCAGTGATACTCCAGACGCTGTTTTGGCAGATCCATCGAACACTACGCGTAATTTGGTGGTTGTACTATCCTGCTTGTGGCAAGAAGTACTGCGGGAGGTCTGACTGCCGCGAAGCTGGCGACATGTGTCCTAAATCACGATACTCCTGGAGAAACTCCATATATTTTGCCTTAAGCTGTGCATTTTTTGCTAGCTTCCTCTCCAAATTGAGAAATCTACGTAGCGCCTGCTGATACGATTCCCCTAATTCCTCTAGACTGAATTTGGTTGGCAAACGCACGGAGTAAGCTCCGGACTCTAGGCGAATGCAGTTTGTGACGAAATGCTGTTCGCAATGAACATCTTCCTCCGAAATTGATGAGGGCGAATAATCTCCATCGACTTCCCAAAACCGCCTTACAATATCGCACAAATTAGTCTCGCAAGCGGAGATGACAGGGGGATCTTCAACGGCTGCTAGCGCCGCACGGGCTTTCTCAGAGTTTTTAATACTTCCTGACACTATCCAGCCAAGTTTCGTCTTCTGCAATGTTGGCAATTGGTCTGACAGTCGAATCTGTCCAACGCACATTAATTCGAAAAACAAACCAGCACCTATCAACAGATCGACACGCTGGGGCTTGGCGAAATTAGGATCAGCCAGTTTTAGATTATTTGGCATTGGCCAATCCTTTGCGTCTAGGCCGAAGTTAGGCTGCATTCCTGTAATTGAGGCAGTGATAATTGCAGAGAGGAAACCGCGATAGCTTTCGTCTTGAGATTGCACGACGATGTCTACAGCCTTGCTGGATGGTAGAATTGACTCTCCAATACCGGCGATTTGAACGTGAGACGGGTGAGGATCTAACTGCAGCTGATTGGCGAGTCTCGATGTTATAAAGTTAACCTGAGAAGCGGAATCTAAAATGGCACGACATGGAATAAGCGATCCAAAACGGCCCCTGACATATACGATTGCAGTAGCTAGCAGCACGTTTTGGCTAGGCAGAGATTCTTGACTCGAGGGGGAGGGCTAATATATTTGCTTGCTACTAGGGCACTTGCAGGATCATGCTGGGTCGATTCCGTGCTCGGCGAGGGCAACTCAGCGTCAGCGCCCGACTGCATGTGGAGCAGTGTGTGATGCTTGGCTTGGCAATTTCTACATGCCCCTGACTTGCAGCGTTGCAATGAATGGCCTTTGTTGAGGCAGTTTAGACATAAATGGCGCTTCTTCACCTCCTTGTATCGAGAAAAAACAGGGAGATCTATAAATGCCTGGCATCGGGATATGTAGTGATCGGAGGATTTGCAATACTTGCATGTTGAGCTATTATGATCGTTAATGGAGGTGATTAGGGTGCTAGGTTTACTTTCTCCCACCTGCTGGCTAGGAATTGTTACCATAGCCGATCCCAAATTTTCCAGCATCCGACATCTTGCTTCCAAGAATGAGGCCATGCTTGACCACCGAGGCAATCCTGACGTCGGCAAATTCTCTTCCCATTTCTCCTTGGTCTTGTGGTCCAATTTCGTGCCTATGATGAAGATCAGCAGCCCATCGGAAATCTCCTGCGGGGTCGCCAAGGTCTGAAGTGCACGCAAGTGCGAATTGATTTTATCGCTGAGCGCGCGCAAGCCGATAGCCGAGCCCTTCTCCACCCCTTGCAGCCCGAAAATAGCCTTGACGTGTGCCTGAAAATGTAACTGTCTATTATCGAATCGCAACATTAGTAAATTCAACGCCTTGTCGTAATTCTCCTCAGAAAGTTCCAAGGAACGAATCGTATCCAGCGCAGCACCATCTAGACATCCACGAAGATATTGGAATTTTTCGATGATTGGTATACGATGGTCTTTGTGCACCATTGTCGAGAACATCGAGTGGAATTCTGGCCAATCCATGTAGCTCCCACCGAATCGCGGAAGCTGCAACTCGGGCATTCGAGAACGGCCTATACTATTATAGGCGAGCAACGACGAATTCCCCTCGAGAGTATGCCGAGCCGTTGAATTGGCAACATTTACCGTGCGAGCAGCCATCAACTCCCGCGACAGCCTGGACCTAGCCTTGACATAAACATTCGAAAAGTCCAGCCGGGCATCATGGGCTAATTGCAGGAAATCCAGCCTTTCAAGGCTCGTTTGAGCGGCATCGAAATCCGCATTCATTCGCTCGAGATGCTCTAAGCGAGCTTGAAGTTCTGCCTCATCTAACTCGGCAAGCTCTTCCTTGGTGAGAAAGCGATCCATGGCCTTTAGTTGGCGCGCGATGGACTCGGCCTTGTGCTTGTAGAAATCTACATCACTCGGCATTGCTGCGTTCGCGACATTGGCAGGCTCAGGTGCTGCCATGTTGAGGTTTTAAAAGAGTCACTCAGCACGACCGAAAAAGACACACCTGTATACGTATAAACGTGGGAACCGAAAGCAAAGGGATTACAGCTAATGCCTTTAGCTGTGCGAGCTGTCCGATTCCCCTTTGTACTCCGCTTGTGTGTACTAGTGAGTTCGCTGCACTGCCTACCGCACTGCACTGACCGAATTGTCGCGCCAGAGAAATTAATAGCCAGCAATGCGTGTATGTAGGTTTATGTAAGTGTGTTTTAGCACCGAATTGTGCTTAACCGCCGAAAATTTGCTAGGGCTAACGAATGTCGATAGCGAATGATTATTAATTGACACTGCAACTCAGAGATCACGTCGGGGTCACCAAATTTTATGTGGAGATAATGTTTTTTATCCCCAATCGGCCGACTAATTATTTCGAATTAAATAAAACTCGGCGCAGAAATAAAATTACGATATGTTCTTTAATGCGTGACATCCAAATTGCAAGTGTGGCTTGCCTGCCCTTTACATTGCCGCTCCGATCGCTAAGCGCAGCTTCGCTCGGCCGACGTCGGTAGGCAGACGCAAAGCGGAGATAGCGAAGAGCGAGCTGGCAGAGAGCGTTTAGCAGGGCAAGCAATCGCAAAGTTTTAACAAACAAATGAGTGACATAGACATAAGTAACAAACAAAATAAGCGGCTGAGGGCCAAGAATTAGGTGCTATTTGGCAAGCAGCTAATCGGCTGGGTTCTGCTCCGAACAATTGCATTATTGTTTTTTTGCATTCAGGTAACTACAACTCCTTTAAAAATCAAAATTCCAATAATCCTCGAAGGGCCAAAAGAAAGGGAAGTTCTATAAACAAGTCCCGCATTATATACCTCTCATTAGATGACTTTCTGAAGGGTACTGCTCTTTAGCCTACATAAATCATAGAATACAACACGGCGTCTAAATTTACTTGGTCTTTTAACTAGAGTAATATATGGGGCAATCGGTTTGGGATTTTCCATCGACAGCCCAAAGTTTTGGGACGCACTGTAAAACGCAACCCCTTTCAACAGTTTTCTGGGGTCGAGAGGGTTTGATGTTGCGTTCAATGCATTTATGACTTGGCTAAGAAACAGGGGCAGCCGCAATAAATACATGTGTCAGGCTTTGAGTTGGGTATAGTTTGAAAGTTCGGGGAAAAGGGAAAACTTTCCATTTCCCGTAGCGGCCCCTGGACGGAGGTGTGTACCAGAGAGAACATACGGGCTGGCTGCCAATTTGTTGTTCCATGCGTGGGACTATGAATACCCTTTGACTGGCTTCCACCTGCCCCACCTGCTCGCCCCATTCATTATGATTGATTATTGAGAAAATCCAGGGCGATGTGGTACTCGCACGACGACGGCAGGCACACAAAACGTTTAACAAATGAGAAGACAGGCTTCATTTGAAGCACAAATGAACTCGTTGCGGCTCCTAATGGCATCGCTGGCTACGGCATTTCAATCAGTCTTAGGCCCCGGATCCGGTTCGGGCCACATCCGCATAAATAAATATTTCATGAGTTCAGCATCAGCTCCAGCTCCATCTCCAGCTCCTGCTCCGGTTCCAGTTGGGTTGAGCTCTAGCTCGAGTGCGTCCCCCTGCATAACTTACGACGGAGCTGTTTGTGGTATGTCTTATCTGTGGGGCAAACATACAAAGGTGGCCTGGGCGCCCTCTGCGTCCTCTTTGGTGGGGTAATTGGTTGAGGTGGCGTTCATAAGATTGACTCGACTACCGAATGAAATGGTTTCCCCCAAATGATTGATGGCCATGAGTGCGGTGGCTGGGTGCCAGGGTGCCAGAGTGCAGGCCGGGTCTGGGGTAAGCCCAAAGGTTAAATTGCTTACGGGCTCTGTGCGGGTCTGGAGTTTAGATTTATATGCCAACCAACAAGGGTCTCGTCTCTCACTTGGCCTTGAAACGGTACCCATCCCGCGCCCCAGCGTTCCACTCCCACCAACCGCACTGGTACTCACTAATTGGACCCGCTCCAAAGAGCCTTTCAACAGCATTCTGTTGAGCCCATTCCGAATGCTAATTTGTCAATAGAAAGTTTTAATTGAATTTTGTTCACATGCTGAGAATCAATTTATGCAGTTTTCCCGGTTAACAGAGGCGTTTTGAATTTCGGTTAAGCTCGGAAAAGCTTCGGCTGGGAAGAGCTTTCGCTTAACAGTGTCCTGTGGCTGTGGCTGAGGCTGTGCTTCGCAGCTTTCGGGCTCTCTCTTTCGGTCGAAAAACGTAAACAAATACAGACAAATAACAGTGGCCGGCATCCGGGCGCGTCAGCTGTTGGCGCCTCCAGGACTCACCTCGCTGTGGTGGATTTCCAGGGAGCCTGCGCCGCTTCCTTGGTGCCTCGTTCTCGTGCCACTCGGCTTCAGTCCCAATACCAGTGCCGACACGTGCGAAAGCGTATCCGCGTGTATAAAAACGAGCTATTCTCAAACCGTAACGCTCGAAAACAAGTTTCAAAAAGCAGGTGTTGTGGCTCGGAAAAGCGAAGGACAATTCGTTGAGAGACTATGTATACAAGCAATTGCTCGAAATAATATTTGTGCTTAAAAAAGTGTACAAGTGAATGAACATGATAATAATGTAAAAGCACAAAAATCATCACAGTTAAATCCATTTTCAAATCAATTAATAAAAGTATTTAAATAACATTAAAACAAAAAAAGTATGGAAGCACAGATAGCATTAAAGAGACATCATTTGAAGAGTGGAGCTTAGTTGGTATTTTTGTTATGGGGATCAATGAGGGCTCCACACAGAAGTTCAGTCACTTGCCGGGAACTTACATTCTTCCTTCCTAGGCTTCTCCTTCCCTCGACAACAGCCAGCAGCCAGGGACATGGATGTGGATGTGGATGCGAGATCCAAAGTTGTTGACAAACTTTCCAGAAGTCAAAACCATTTATGGTGGCTTGACACGCGCCACATGTTACGAGCGAGACTTAGTGGAGTCAAATGGGGAGGATTAATTGGATTCAATATTAATAATCAAACGGGGGGAGGGCGGATGGAAGCCAGAGAAGCGAATAGCCAAGTCTCTAATTAGCAGCGGGTCGAGTGGGGCAGGAGAGAGCTGCGCAGCGTTGACAAGTCCTCCGTCAGCTTGTCCGCCTGTTCGCCGTTCATTCATTCTTTCTTTACGTCTGGCCAAGTAATTGAGTTATTTCTCTTGGATTTTTACCATTTTATTATTATTAAATGGCTGCTGCGACAAGCTGTTAATGGCGTCCCATAAAATGGCGTTTCTCACACATACAGCCAAGCATTTGCGTGCTTGTATGGCTCTTCAAGTGTGCTCAAGATCCAGCGCGTTGCCTAAGCGGCGTCATGATTCTTTTAATGGCTACTTGAACGGAAATTAACTGACAGCGACAGATGAATGAAAGCGACAAGCTCTCCGCCTTTGTGGCACCCAAGTACAGCCGCCGCAGACCCTTAAAGCCGCACATCCTGCTTGCCGAACCGACTACAGTCGGGCATGAAATGCGGTACGGTACTGCGCTTTCACGCGACTTCAAGTCTCGCCTCTCGCTCGAACTTTTCCAAATATTTGCACATTGAAATGTCAAACAAGCTAATTTGGCACATAATTCCAATTTCAAATGCATATGTACGCACACACATACATGCTCCTACTCGTGTGTATAGGAGGTGTGTGTGTGCGCACTCACACAATCTACTCTACAAATTTCCGTCCATGATAAACAGAAATGTCAAGCAATTTTTACCGAAATAACTGTAAGAAGAAGAACAACAACAAAAACAAACGAGGGGGAACGTTGTGAGTTGCTGCGGACACCGCAACTCTACAGTTATACCCGATACTTAGTCAGTATGGCTCTCCTCCGACAAACGCCGCGAATATTAAACGACACGACAAAGAGTGCGTGCGAGAGAGACAGAAAATCAGTCTGAGCGTGACGTCGGGCGCTGCGTAGCCACTGCAAATTGATTTCTTGCTTTTGGCTACAAAAATGATCCGATCTGATCCAGATTCAGCAATCTGATAGATATGGTCGTTATCTATGATTCTGCGCTTTTAGTTTTCTCGAATCTGCAATATTGTGGATGCAACAGATTTTCGTTCTTTGTGGGGGCGGAAGGGGGTTGGGCGAAATTCTGAGATATACGTTTTATAGTGAGATCTAACAGAAGTGCGGATACCAAATTTGGTTACTCTAGCCTTAATAGTCGCTGAGATTTGTGGATGCCCCAGATTTTCGTCCTTTGCGGGGGCGGAAGGGGGTGTGGCGAAATTTGGACACGAAACGGTCAAGGTCCGATATCACAGGAGTGTGGATACCAAATTTGGTTGCTCTGGCTCTTATAGGCTCTGAGATCCTTGAACTCATATCTTGCAATTGTCAAAACCGACCATGAAACCTGTGTGTTAGAGAGAGACAGAGCGAGAAAGAATGAAATTGTTTTCTTGATTCTTGATATACGATCTGGTTGAGATTTTACACTCTAGAACATATAGTCATCCTCTACGATTCTACGATTTTGGTTTTATCGTATCTTTAAAAATGTGGATGCCACAGATTTTCGTCCTTAGTGGGGGCGGAAGTGGGCGGGGCGAAGTTTTGAAATATTTTTGTAGCAGTGACATATCACAGAAGTCTGGATCCAAAACAACGTTGCTCTAGCTCTTATAGTCTTTGAGCACTAGGCGCTGAAGGGGACGGACAGACGGACAGACGGACGGACGGACAGACAGACAGGGCTCAATCGATTCGGCTATTGATGCTGATCAAGAATATATACTTTATGGGGTCGGAAACGATTCCTTCTGGACGTTACACACATCCACTTTTACCAAAAATCTAATATACCCCAATACTCATTTTGAGTATCGGGTATAAAAACCCAAATGCAAATTGCTTTTCGGGCGAAGAATATGAAAATTATGAAATATGTGCGACATTTCTATTTGCATACATTTGGCCAAAAGCAACGTAGGAGTGGTGGGGAGAGGGGGAGAGCAAACACTGCCACATCAGTGTTCAGTGTTCAGTGGGAGGGAGAAGGCAAGAGGCGAAGGAGCGGCCCAAATGATAAGCAAAGTCAATTTACGTGAGAGGTGAAACACGTGGAGGAAGCACGAATGAAGGAACAGAGTTCTTATTGAAAATCGGCTCGAAAATCCTCAAAAATTATGCAAATCTTCGAAAATGCATGCGGGCGAAAAGCGACCTCTAATTATGTAGATCATGTGGCACGGTTCTGTATGTCACGATTCGATCAAAAAATATTAATTTAATTTATTGTGACGTCTCTCTTTGCTTGTGGTTTAAATAGCGCCACTTTTTTTAATATGATACTTGATCTCACGCGACTCACGAGACTATCAAACATCCTGCAAAATTGCTCTGCACCGATGTGTACACATCAAAGCCTTCGCCTGGCTGCCCTCAACATCCACTACTAGCACTGAATAATTAAATCTAGGAAAACATATCTAAAACAGCACGAACAAGTTTTAAATAACATTAGCATTCAAATTGAATGCAAATTGCATTTTGATGCGCTCTGCTTTTTCCATGAAAAGTTCGAAACGCAATAAATTATGTTTATATTTTCTAATTTTCAAGGAATTGTAGTACGTCGAATTTAATTAAAATAATAGCAAAGGGCATGTGGTATGTGCCAAATGTTCAATTGTTAATTGCATGTAACAAATATTATTTTAGTAAAAAAAACTTCCACTAGGAGTTGGGAATAATGGCCACCTGTAATGCTACGGGAAACATTTGATGACCTTTGCCCACTCACTAGCCCATTCATTCGCTTATGACTTCATTTGCGTTGCGGTTCATCAACTCTCACTTAAGCCCCTCTGAATGGGGGACAGAATAACTTCACCTTTGGCGGCCATTTCACTTTTGTTCACCTTTCCGTTGTTTGTTTTGCACGGCCATCGCATGCAAACGTACCCAAACAGCCACACAAACACTCGAGCGGACACTCACACGTGCGGTCGGACCTCAGAGGGATCAGGGAATCGAGTGAAGTGTAAAAAGACTAGCACGCTTAACGCTTTGTAATGCGCTTTTGTTTGGGCCAAAAGCCATTAAGCTGGCCAAGTGATAAATTTGCTACGCTTTTGGCTACTCAAGGCGGCTCTGCATCTGCTCTGCCATTGGCCCGCTCTGTTCTGTGCTGTTCTCTAATGTTCTTCTCTGGTGTATTAACTGGAACTGGCTGAGAAAGGTCTCGTGCGGTTTTTGGCCAAGTTTAGAGCGCAGAAGTGATTTATGTTCGCATACCGGGTGATGACATTACCCTTTGCCTCTGTGGCCATGACTGTGGCCAAGGAATGCCCTGTGCCTGTGGCTGTGCCTGTGTCTGTGCCCGTTTGCTTGTTGAATGTAATGACGTCATTGCGGACAAATTGCCTCCTATTTAACGGCAATCGATTGCTTCCGCACGATTAGGTATGCTAAGCGAAAGGGGCATGTGACAGCAACAGTTTGCCTCGGAGCCACTGTCTGCTCCTCTTTCACTTTCACTTCCACTTCCACATTCACTCCACTTCCTTCTCGTTTCTCTGCTGTTTTTGCCCTGTTTTGACATGTCGTACCCTTGCGGGGGTGACGCCTACTTTTAAAACTGTTGCGCGTTTGGCCGACAGCCATGGCGTGCCGTTGTCTCCGGCACTTCCTTCCCTCTACCGCGCTCCCTTCTCCTTCTGTGCGTGTCCCTTTGCCGCTCTCCCGGGTTGGACGCGTGCCAACTTTCACTGGAAACAGGAAAGGACACGCAACGCAGGAGCACCAGTGGCACCAGAAATAAATACTAATCAACAAGTTTGGGAATTCTCGAGGAAATCGATACGACCAGCTGATACCTCGAAGGCGATCTGTACAGTGCTCATTATCATTCTGAAAGTACATATGAACTGGTGGAGCAGGTTCATCTGCCGCTCCCGCATATCCTATCCAATACCAATCCTTTGTAATGTGAGCAGCGAGCAGCTGCTCGAAAGACATCAAAGCCATTTCTGGTCTGGGATTAGAGGCGAGAGGGATATCAGCATATTTTTTGCGGGATTTGTGTGCAATCAAGACGCCAGCCCATTAAAACGCGACCTTCACTCAATTTAAACGATTCAGTCATCAAATTTATTATGCTGTACATAAAGCCAGGTCATAAACTCTGTGCAGAAATCATAAAACCGAACCGAAACGAAACGAAGGGCAGGGTCTCTAAAAGAGTTCACGAACTGTGACGTCTTTCGACTTCCTTCGTCCGGGGTCGTCGTCGACAACGGGCGGTGTCTGGACGGTGAAACAAAAGCAGTGGCATGAGAAAACATTTAAATTTAATGCACTCAAAATTGATTCGTTGGCCACCAGCCAACAGTGAGTTCCAATTCGGATTCGGATTTTGCCAGCTCTGCTCCTGCGCTTGAGTGTTAATGCAAATGTTTGCATACATTTAGGCGACACACGATTCTGACATCCAGAGGAACTATTTCTCTGTCTCTGGTCTCGGCATCTGTCTGTCTGTTGTCCTGGCAAGTGGGGCACAGAATACCGGGCTGAACCGCACTGAGTGTCGTTCCGCTTGTGCCAATCGATAAACCTAATGAGCTGTGAGACAGACAGCTGAGCAGCAGACAGAGCGAACGAGGAGCGGAGTGGGCGGAGTGGAGCGGAGCCCCGCGTGGGGGCTTGTTTTAAATTAACCTTCAGATGAGACTGAAAATAACTCGTAGAAAAGAACGCTAGCAACACTTCCTCGAGCAGTGATGGATGATGCTCGGAAGGGGCGGTTCTACAAGTCAAAATTTGGGTTACTTACCCCCCCGAGACCCCGACTGGCAGCGGCTCGACTGTAAGCCCATAATAAGTGTGAGCCATGGGGCCAGCCAATTATTGTAATTGCCACGCACACGATTGGGGTGCCACATCACACTTGCATTACGACTACGCGCAACTACTTATCAAGCCAAAACAGGGCGTATACTTGATGTGGAGCAAACAGACACAGTCGGGTACACGCACGGGATTTCCAAAGAAAGCACTTCGATTAATCACTTCGAATGCCTAAATAATTCAGAGCCCAGTCGTTGCTATGCAAATTGCATTTGGGGGACAGAATGAATGAACGGATACGTGCCAGTAAAGAAGGGGCACGGAAAACTGCATTAAAGAGCACAAAAGGCAGAAGACCTGAATCAATCAGCACCCATGGGGCAGGAGTCGCTGGCGATGTCATTGTGGCAAAGAAAGTTCAAAGTTCATGGACTGGAGACAGGAGCCAGGCAAAGGGGGAACAGCTCTCGACGTTTTCTAATTGGAAGTCCCGGGATTAAGGGCAAGAAGCGAGACAAGCGTACCAAAAGCCATAAAGTGCAGCCGCAGCTGTCTTCGGGGCCAGATCGAAAATGTAAATTGAAGACACTCCTAGGAGGAGGACAACACAAGACAGGACAAGACAAGACAAGACTGAGGTATCAAGTTTGGTGTCGAATTCCTCAAAAACATGGAAGGACAACCGCGGACTGTCCTTTGACTGTGACAATTCATGTCCTGGTGGCTGTCATTCATCAATGTGTCACTTAAGAAGTCTACTCAGGTCACGTCTAATGATTTGGCTTTCTGTCTGTCTGTCTGTCAGCGAGAGTCGAAAGCCGTAAAGCCCTTAAGAGCCACTCGATGAAAAATGGATCCACTTAAAGCCAGAGGCTTAAGAAATCTCTGTTTAATATGAATTTAATATGCCATTAAACAGCAATAGTTCAAGAGTTTGAACGGCAGAATTCGGCTTACAATTACAGCAACAAGCAAAAGGGGAAGGAAGGCGATGGTAAATAGCCGATTCATGAATTTTAATTAATGCAAAGAATTGAAAAGTGTATGGCAGACAAAAGGGGAAAGCTTTAATTCGATGTCAGGCAATAAATGGTGTAAAAAGAGGGCTTTAACGGCTGGCTCAGCTACCGGTTTCCGGTGTGCGGGTGTGCCGGTGTGCCGTGCTCTTTCTTTTCAAGGCTATGGTCGTTTGGGCAATAAATTTATTAATGACCAAGGAACATACAGAGGAATGACCACAGCACAACAGCACCCACTCGGCCAACAAAAAAAATCATGTTAAACAAGCTATAAATAAGTGTGCGAGTGTCTGCCATCGGGTGTGCGAATGTGTTGTGCTCTGTCCTCAATTGCGTGCTCAAACAAAACAAAATTAATTGCCGAGCCTGGACAATGAATTCTGATCAAAGTTGGAGCACAGCCCACAGTGCGGCAAACTCTTAAAGCTTCTGAGCGAACCGCAGCCCACCCAAAAAAACAGCCCTATTTCGACGCCCAGAAATAGTTTTCAGAGCAGGCCAGACCAGGTCGCACACATATCGAGAATAGAGATCACAAACTGTAATGCAATCCGACGCGACGCTCAGAGTGTGAAATTACCTAAAGTGCTACGTGCTTTGCCGCCTTTGAGCCAATGGAACATCTATTATGCAACATGGCGGCCAATAGTCGCAACTCGTCCTACAACTGTCTGTCGTCATGGGACTCCTACGATCGAATACCCAGGTAAGAAGAGAAGCTGAGAAGCAGGAAATCAAGTACTCGCAGCGGGGGCCTAACTCAATTCGAAATTCGATTTGAGCGCGCTGCACAACCTGACTGCCATTAGAAGGTCAAAGGCGGAGCGAGGCATCTCGATGGCCCGCCAAGGTGTTGAATCATAATCGAATCAACTAAAAGCGTACCCTTGCGTGGAGAGGCACTGCGATGCTAACTGACATAATAAATAATTAATAAACCTGAAACAGGACGACTGCAATGCAAATTGAAATAGGAATAGGAAATTAGTGCCGGAAATCCCCTCATCCTCTGCAAAACGCATTCTCCCTGCACTCAAGTTTAAGCTCAGTGCAGCTTACGTCCTCCTTGGGGAGTCCTCCAGAGGGCTCTTTACTCTTTACGAGAGGCAATCAATGCAGCCTTTCCGTCGGACGGTAGACTTAATGGATACTCCAGCAGAGATACGTTCTATATATACATACAATAGATAAGATCCATTAAGGCAGCAATAAACCTGCACGGAACAAAAAGGAAGAAAAAGTCGTGGGCCGGGTGGGAAAACGTTTTCTTGGAACTCTTTCGGCCCTTTTCCGGCCCTGCCCAGAAATGCAATTTGTTGCCGCCTCCCCCACGCATAGAGTGGACAAAAAGCGTCTGAATTCCCCTGCGTATGCCATTGTGTAGAACGCAAGCCGAACAACAAAAAAACTTTTGAAGGCATTGGTGGGCCAGGACCTGGGCCTGGGCCTGGGCCAGGGTCTCCAGGTCCAGCCAGGTCTCCTTTGTGGTCTTTGATTCGCTTGGCTTTAACGGTTTCCTTTCGTTTCAAGCCAAATTTTATCGAGGCGGGAATGTAATCAAATCTCGCACGAACACAGAAACTCGAGCCCCCGACCCCAGCGAAGTTAAATCAAATTTCCACCCAAAAAGCGGCAAAATCAAAAATCAATAAAGGTAAAACAATCTTAGCAGAACCGAACCCCTCCGGGCTGTGCTACCCATTTTGGTAATAGCTAAAAGACTTCAGCTTTAAACTCAATATCTATAATTGAATGATGGCACAACAAAAACACATTAACTTTCAATTTGTCTTTAGCTTGGCTCAGCCTCAGGCCAACAACAGCTCAAATTTAAAGGCAAAAAAACACTAACAGAAATTTGGGATAGCTATCGCCTTCTCGTAGTTTGCTTAGGACTCGGAAAAGGCACCTATACCATATGTATATATCATCAATATCATTCTAATATTAAAACATGAACTTTAATTATTAAACCCAACAATAAATCCTTCGATTCTAGTCGGGACTACATACTCGTATGTTTTAGCGCCTTGGGTTTTTGTGACATTCAAAAATTGATTTGGTTGCCATTTCCCATTTCAAAAGGGAATTCCCATCAGGTTTTTGCCACCCGCTGTTGCCGCTGCTGTTTCTGTTGCATGCGCACCAGAATTATTTTTTGATGCAAATATTTGCATTCATTCATATTTCCATATGAATATTTATTTATTTTTGATTGCAGCAGCAGATCTCTCTGCTCTGGGTTCTGGGTTCTGTGCTAAATCCTCAAATCGGTGGGAAAACTACTCAAAGTGACAAGTGATTTGCGCGCATTCCCTCTGGCGGGGCTTGGCCCGAACTTGTGGC
The DNA here is from genome assembly GCF_003369915.1 of Drosophila miranda. NCBI lineage: Eukaryota > Metazoa > Arthropoda > Insecta > Diptera > Drosophilidae > Drosophila > Drosophila miranda. The sequence goes on from NW_022881603.1 coordinate 16,568,069, forward strand.
CATGTGGCAAAAGATTGTGCCGCGTTCAATGGCCAGAAAGGAGGAATGAACCCGCCGAAACAAACCGCAAAAGAGTCAGCCAAATGTTCATTCCACTGCGCGATTTTCTAGGAGGTCAGAGTTGATTGTATGCAGTCGCTCTAGGAGCGACTGATAACTGATTGGTCACTTGAGGGAGGGTGGTGTGGGTGGCGCTCGTTAATTTCACCACGCTCTCGGTGCAGTCATCGTCCTCAGCTTTTGAATGGCCCCCAAGGTGCCATTGCTGACGGGAGCAGCTTGAACTATTTTCTCTGCCTCCTGGACAGACTCTTTCCCGGGGCTGTCTCTGCGTGCGTTAACCTTGAAATTCACTGCTCGCAATAAGATGAGCCGCAGTCCTGAGTTCCCGGAATACATCCCCGAAATGTGCCAGGACAGAACAAAGGCTGGCACAGCCCCAAAAGGTGCCAAGCAGTTAATTAAGTTGTTCTCTTGTCTCTGCCTTTGTGCCGGCAGATGGGGTCTGCGCCTTAAGATGCTCCTTTAATTACTTAAGCCTCGTACTCAGCCGCCTCGCCACTCCTTACACAATGTCTGGTGCAGTCAAGTGTCTAGTGTAAGATAGCCGCTTGGCTGTTTCGCAAATGCTTCCTTTGGCTGTCTCTTCCACCCCCGGAGACCATTTGTGGCCTCTCCGCCAGCTGGAGATATTTGATGCAAAACTTACGAAGTTCATGGAAATTTTCTGCACTTGACTTATGGCCATCTCCTCCATTCCCTTACCTTCCCTTCCCTTCTATCCTTCTGGGCTTTTGTCGAATAAACGATTGCATGGCGTCTTGTTGCTCATACGCCATGTTATCCCAAGTTCTAGATACTCGCTCTGACAGCGGATGTGCTGCAACAGTCATGAAGAGGAGCAAGTATGGAAGGAGAGTGGAAGTCGACCCTAAAAGCTACAGCGTTTATTGAGAAGAAGAGCCGGCAGGCTCCTCTGATCTCATGCACACACGCATCGATGGGAAAGCCTTTGATAAGAACTGACGTTTATTGAAGACCAGATATTATCCCCCACTGGGAGCAGAGCAAGAGCAGCCACTTACAGACGCCCTTGGCCCCTGAGAGGCATGAACACGAATAAGACAGTCACGTGGGTGCACGTCTGCCACGTGCCACCGTCCACTGCTGCCTTATTCCACTAAGTCCCTTTGTGGCGCAGAAGGGGGCTGTAGTGCAGCCGGCTGCGTCGCTTAATGTGATAAGAAAGCGCATCCATCTTCAAGTGCAGGAGCAGTGTATGTGCCTGTAGGCAACTCCAAGCAATAGTTCTTATAAAGTCTTACAAAGGCTTTGATCGAATTTAATTTAGATCTCATCGTTAACATTTTCCTCTTTTGCGTCTTTGCAGAGTTCGTGTGGAGTACTACGTGAATGAAAACACATTTAAAGAAAGACTGCAACTCTATTTCATTAAGAATCAGCGTTCAAGTAAGTGCCCTCTCCGGACACACAACACATCTCTGGGGGCGACTCCATGTACACACATATTATCTTTGAATTAACTAAAATATTTGGGTTGATCAAAAAAAATAAACAAGGTGGAGCGTGTAGTTGAATTTGATTAGTGATTCGGGAATGGGAAATGGGCCAAAACGGAAACGTCTCCTGACCACCCACTGACATCCACTCATAGATACACTCACCCACGAACACAGACAGACAGGCAGACAAACAGACAGGCAGACAGACAGACAGACAGCCACAAGAATGACATTACAAAGTCGAATTCGATAATCTTGGGTAAATATTGATTTGGAAAGGAAATAATTGAGCAGGTAAACAGGAGGAGGCACTGCGATTGGGGAAGGTGGTGGAGGAACCACCCTCTTTGGCCGACATTCGTCTTCGTATTCGTATTCACATTGTATTCATTGAATTGACCCAAAATCTTGCACGCCCTCTCCACGAAAAGGCTTACGCATACGAATTGCCGATTTATTCCTTAAGTTACTGTCGTGTGTTCTGTACATAATACGTGTGATATTGGATAAGAATCCAACATTTATAACTTGGTGAGTACGGAGCATTGAATAGGCCGTAGGCCTTGAGTACATTGCTGATTGATGGCCTTCCCATTCCCCCCCCCCCCTTCGCGCACATTCCCCCACAGCTATGGCTGCGAGGTGGGCAATAAGACAGAGTTCATCATTTCGGCCAAACTCACGGAGGAGGAGTTCCAAGAGAGTCCGATCATCAACTGGGATGCCATACTCTGGGTGAACCGGCCCACGGTGCTCTGGGTCCTGCAGCTGCTCCTAGCCATGGTGTCGCTAACGCAATCCCTGGTTCTCACATATCTAGGCTATAAGGTGAGTAGTCCCGCCCACTGGGCTCCCCTCTAAGCGTTCTCACACTTGTCTTTGCAGGGCAACATTTGGCAGCAGATACTCTCATTTCACTTTATACTAGAATTAGTAACGACAATACCCTTTGCACTAACGGTAGGTCCATCCATCAGAGAGAAGGTGAAGGTCAATCCATAGTGAATTAACCCCTTTGCAGATCGTTCATCCTCCACTACGGAATCTCTTCATTCCCATCTTCCTCAACTGCTGGCTGGCCAAGCGCTCGCTGGAGAACATGTTTGTGAGTAGAAAACCATACAGTTTCCGCATTTCCCACTTACGCATAACCAAAAAAACCCTATATTCCCCTCCCAGAATGACCTTCATCGGGCCATGCAGAAGTCTCAGTCGGCTCTGTCCCAGCAGCTGACCATCCTGTCGGCCACGCTGCTCTGTTTGGTGTTTACCAGGTGAGGACAGGAATGTGGCACATGTACCTCTGTGGCATACCGTACAACCACTGTTTTTCAGCGTTTGCGGCATCCAGCACTTCCAGCGGGCTGGCCATCGGCACTTGAACCTGTTCCAGAGCACGTACTATGTGGTTGTGACCTTCTCCACAGTGGGCTACGGCGACTTTGTTCCGGACATTTGGCCCTCCCAGCTGTACATGGTCAGCATGATTTGTGTCGCCCTCATTGTGCTGCCCACGCAGGTGAGTCTACAGAATGTGGGGGGATGCCATTGGATGGAATCGGTAGATATGGGATGGGATAATTTGGTATGCGATGGGATTCGAATGAATGAGGCGGGATCCATTGCCGAGTAGTTCCATTGAGAAGCTAATATCTCATGGTCGAGCAAACTGCACATCAAATATTTATGTTCCATAAGCCAGAACGAACCGTATCCTCATCCATCATTATACCCGATACTCAAAATGAGTATTGGGGTATATTAGATTTGTGGTAAAAGTGGATGTGTGTAACGTCCAGAAGGAATCGTTTCCGACCCCATAAAGTATATATATTCTTGATCAGCATCAATAGCCGAGTCGATTGAGCCCTGTCTGTCTGTCCGTCCGTCCGTCTGTCTATCTGTCCGTCCCCTTCAGCGCCTAGTGCTCAAAGACTATAAGAGCTAGAGCAACGATGTTTTGGATCCAGACTTCTGTGATATGTCACTGCTACAAAAATATTTCAAAACTTCGCCCCGCCCACTTCCGCCCCCACAAAGAACGAAAATCTGTGACATCCACAATTTTAAAGATATGAGAAAACCAAAAACGTAGAATTGTAGAGAATGACCATATCTTTAAGACTGCGGAATCTGAATTGGATCGGATTATTATTATAGCCAGCATCAAGAAAACAATTTCATTTTTTCTCGCCCTGTCTCTCTCTAACACACACGTAGCATAGGCGGCTTTGCTTAGAGTAAAACATTAGCGCCTAGATCTCAGAGACTACAAAAGCTAGAGCAACCAAATTTGGTATCCACACTCCTAATATATCGGACCGAGACGAGCTTGTTTCAAAATTTCGCCACACCCCCTTCCGCCCCCGCAAAGGACGAAAATCTGGGGATATTCAAAAATCTCAGAGACTATTAAAGCTAGAGTAACCAAATTCGGTATCCGCACTCCTGTTAGATCTTACTATAAAACGTGTATTGCATCCACAATATTGCACATTCGAGAAAACTAAAAACGCAGAATCATAGATAATGACGATATCTATCAGATTGCTGAATCTGGATCAGATCAGATCATTTTTATAGCCAATAGGAACAAATCAATTTGCAGTGGCTACGCAGCGCCCGACGTCACGCTCAGACTGATTTTCTGTCTCTCTCGCACGCACTCTTTGTCGTGTCGTTTAATATTAGCGGCGTCTGCCGGAGGAGAGCCATACTGACTTAGTATCGGGTATAACCGTAGAGTTGCGGTGTCCGCAGCAACTCACAACGTTCCCCCTCGTTTGTTTTTATGCTCGTGTCTGTATTTGTGTGTGTAGGCGGGAAGACTCTGGTCATCAATCGATATTAATAAGTATGGATGCTGTCAGTGGAAATTGTTTACCAGTTTTCCGTCTGTCTGTCTATGGACTCCCGCCCCTACCGGACGGAGCAACTGACGGACTGACTGCCATGTTGAACAATTTGCAAACAATTGTTTTATCAGCAAAAACAGGCATGGACAAGAGTAGAAGTGTAGATTCCATAGAACAATAAACGCCAGAATGGGACAGAGCTCCAAACGCCGAAGCGCACACACCCTTGTTTGAGGCGGAATCAAAGAATCTGGGGATTCCGTGAGGGAAACCAGATCGCGATACGACAGCGGAATGTGCATTTTATACACTCCCATAAACGGTGCCTTGGTGTTTTCAACTATGACCGAATCGATAATGGTCGTCTGGGGAACTGGAGACAGAAACTAGGAGAAGGAAGTTAAATTCGAATTGGAACTGGGAAAAACACCGTGTGGATACAAGAGAAAGGAAACTTGAACGACTAAAATATAAAATGGGAATGAGAAAAGTAAATGTCATCAACTCTAAAGAGAGATCTGTAGCTGATGGTATCCGTCCAGGAAAGGGTGTGCATCATATAGATGGCGTATCGACCGACCAGTGAGCCATTTGGGCGAGCGGCAAACAAAATGGAGCATCAATCAAAGCTACTTTTTCCGACATTCCCTATGCCCTGTTCCAGGGCATGACACACTTTTGGGGCACTTTTGAGGGAGAGCGGGCGGCAAGCAGCACTAAAAGTTTCAAGTGCATGTCAATATGCTGCGAAATTTATGACCTTTAGCGGCCCCATAAAAACACAGCACACAGAAAAAGTTGCAGGCGATTTAGACAAAGTGTGGCAAAGGACATAATGCACAGGGGTTTATGCAATTAAATTTCCCATGCGGGACAATTGACTTATCCCGATTAAATCTGATAACACTCTCTCACGTTGCAGTTCGAACAGTTGGCCTTCACCTGGATGGAGCGCCAGAAACTGGGCGGCAGCTACAGCTCGCACCGGGCCCAGAGCGAGAAGCATGTGGTCGTGTGCTCGACCACCCTACACGCGGACACCATCATGGACTTCCTCAACGAGTTCTACGCCCATCCCCTGCTGCAGAACTTCTACGTGGTGCTGCTCAGTCCCATGGAGCTGGACACGACGATGCGGATGATATTACAGGTGCCGATTTGGGCGCAGCGTGTGATCTATATTCAGGTGCGGCTTCGTTCCTGCTCCCGATCCCATTCCCCAGCTCTCTGCAATTCAAATGACCTGTGCCCTTCTCTTTCTCTCTTCTGGCAGGGCTCTTGTCTGAAGGACGGCGACCTGGCCCGGGCTCGCATGAACGAGGCGGAGGCGTGCTTCATCCTTGCGGCCAGGAACTATGCGGACAAAACGGCCGCGGACGAGCACACCATCCTACGCTCCTGGGCGGTGAAGGACTTTGCGCCGAATGTGCCGCAGTATGTGCAGATTTTTAGGTGGGTACCAGTCTTCATATCAGTCGTGCGTGAAATAATTCAATTTCTACTATTTGCACACGCCAAACAAAACCCATCGGAACCAAATCCAACCGTTCGTATATCCTGCGGAAATCCAATTTCAAAATCGCCAGGCCGGAGCACAAGCTGCATGTGAAGTTCGCCGAGCATGTGGTCTGCGAGGACGAGTTCAAGTATGCGCTGCTGGCCAATAACTGCACCTGTCCGGGCGCCAGCACCCTGGTCACCCTCCTGCTGCACACCTCGCGCGGACAGTACGTATGGCATTTCCCATTCACCCCCTGGGCCAAGTCAACTGTTAACCAGTTAACGCAAAGTCGTCTATCTGACGTGCGTCATCAGCTCGCCTGGATGCGTCGGGGCACCATAGATAGTCGGTATCGGTTGGCTGGGCTGAGCTGAGCTGAGCCGAGCAGGCCGCTTGACTGCCCATTCAGACTTTTTTCGTTCCTCTCATTTCTTGTTGTTGGGCGGCTAATTCGGCTCCGACGGCGGTTAGCTGGATGTTCACGCTGGATAAGGGAATTACGGCTCAGTCGGGCTTTGTATAGATTTGTTTACCATTGCGCAGGTGACTGGGGAGAGAGTAGTACCAAAAACTGTACAATACCAAGATGTTGCATGAGCGACCAAAAAGCTGTTCTATGGCGGGTCCTAACATTAGGACCCAAAAGGCACGAGGGAGCGCGCGGGGTTTCAATTCCCTTTTCGCCTGTACTTCGTCTCTACCGCGACCCCGCTGCCCATCGGTTTCGTCTGTTCGGCAATGCCTTCACCAGCAACGAAATAATTCTGGACTCTCGAGCACCGTCGAAGCGGTGGTCGCGGATCGCCGATGTCTTTGGAGCGGCAAAGTGGGACCTTTGACCGTCTCAGCTTGCTAAATTAGTTAGTGAATATGAGTTCAATAAACATTTGCACACTGAAAAAATGTTAAACTTTGAGTGCTTATACATGTAGTAGTTTAAGTTGCTTGATGGCAACGAGTAACATTTATTTAATAAGTATGTTGGACTTAAAATTATAACAGCTCCAAGTTTTACAAGTATGTTTGTGACTAATTATATGCGTGTACGTCTGATGCGTGGCTGAACTGACAACTGACTGATCTCTCTCCCTTGCTATCGGCTCTCTCAGAGCCGATTACTGGTCTATCCCGACGACACGACGAAAACACGACCGCTTCGTGTCTCTCTCTTTCCTTCGTTTCCTACATTCGGCTGTCCTGACGGATAGGTCTAGCCAAGGTTTCATATATTCTGAAACTGTAGAGGTCTTATAGGGACCCTCAGTATCCCCAATCTTCTCGACTTCGTACCTTTTATGATTCTTTACCCTAACCACCTTATACGGCCCTAGATACTTTCCTTTTAGCTTTAATCCAGTACCATACTGAGTACGCTTGATAGCTACTAGCTCATTAACCTCATACTGTCTATCTAGTTTCCTTTTTAAGTCAAAACTCTTCTTGTTTTCTTGCTGTAACCGTGCAATGTTTTCAACTACTTCCTTTCTAATTTTTTCGCGGTCCTTGTTCAACTCTTCGATAAGTGATTCTTCCAATATTTCTTTTATTTTTGGATCCATTCCTATACGCATGTCTAGCCCAGTCAATATCTTGAAAGGTGTTACCTTGGTACTTCGCGGCTCAACACTGTTGATCATTTGCTGTACTTTTCCTAGATGCTTATACCAACTACCGGAATTACCCTGACACAATTTCGACAACATAGGCACCACTATCTTGTGCATCCTTTCGACTTGACCATTCCCACGTGGAACGCCTGTGGCAATCATTAAATGCTGTATTTTCTCTCTCTCACAATATTCACGAAACAAATTGGACATAAACGCTGCACCCCTATCCGTCACTATTCTGTTCGGATTACCAAAACTAGTCCCCTGAATTTCCAAACACTTAACGACCTCTTCAACACCTGTACTACGTGTAGAATATAACCAAACAAACTTAGAAAATCCATCAACGACAACCAGTATATAATTGTACTGTTTTTTAGTCATTTCCATTGGTCCAACTGTCTTTTCATTGACAATGATACACTCGACACAACTATTTATTACGCGCCATACTTTGTCTTTTAACTTCGGAATATAATACGACTTTTCAATGATATCTTGTGTCTTTTTAACTGAAAAATGTCCTTGCTTATGTGCTATTGATATAATCTCATTTTCCAACTGAGCTGGTACTACGATGAGCTCCTTATCCGGATCCTTAAACAAAATCTGATTCTGAATATAATAATCCTCATATTCCTTGTCCTCCACAATACTTTTAACAGCCTTAACCCAATCGTCGGTTAGCTGAGCTTCTTTCAAACGATGAGCTATACTTTCGGTCACCATAAAACAAGATACACGACTCAACGCGTCAACGTGCCTCATCTTCGTTCCTGAGCGATGTTCTATAACATAATTAAAATCTTGTAGGTACATGGCCCAACGTGCTACTGTCAAAGGAACGTCTTTCTTTTTGATCGTCATTGTAAATGCATTACAATCTGTGACAATTTTGAACTTTATACCCAAAACGTATACACGCCATTTAGCTAAAGCTTCGATAATTGCCAGAACCTCAAGGTCATAAGCAGGATATTTCTCTTCACATGGCTCAGTCCTACGGCTCATATATTGAACTGGATGGAATTGGCTGTCTTCCAAACTCTTTTGCAGTAACACGGCTCCATACCCCCATTTTGATGCATCAGTATGGATTTCTGTCTCCAACTTCGGGTTGTACATTTCTAAAACAGGTCTACTAATCAATGCTACCTTTAGTTGTTCAAACGCAACCTGATGTATCTCCTTAAATTCAAATTTAACATCCTTCCGCAGCAGATCTGTCAATGGTTTTGCAATAACAGCATAACCCTCAATAAACTTTCGGAAATAAGAAGTCAATCCTATGAAACGCTGCACTGTTTTTTTATCAACTGGCACTGGGAACTTTTCGACTGCCCTCGTCTTCTCATCACTTGGTCTTATCGTATTCTTTTCTATTATATACCCCAGAAAATTAACCTTTTGTCGTAACAGCTGACACTTTCTCCAATTTATACGTAGCCCATTCATTTCCGCTATCTTCAGTACTTTTCTCAACTTTAACAAACCCTCTTCTATATCTTGACTACAAATAATAACGTCATCCATATAGACTGCTGCTTCATTATTCTTTACCAAATCTCTCAACACAGCCATTATAAATCTGGTAAACACCGCTGGAGAATTTGAAATTCCAAATGGTACATATAAAAATTCGAACTGACCATTCTGAGTCACAAAAGACGTATATTTTTGAGACTCGACTTCTACAGGCACATGGAAAAAACCATTCGTTAAATCCAACGTGGTGAAATACTTTGCACCCTGCAGTTTCTCCAACACTGTATCCATATGTGACATTGGAAAGTTATCGCGAACTATTTTCTCATTCAGCTTTCGGTAATCACAGCATAGTCTCTTGCTACCGTTCTTTTTCGGTACCAACACTACTGGTGATGCATACTCCGATGTACTTGGCTTTATAATCTTCTGAGCCAGCCACTCTTCCACTTGCTTGTCCACGATTTCCTGTTCACACAACGGTAATCGTCTCGGATGCTGGAAAACTGGTATCTCATCCACTAATACAATTTTCATTTTTATCGGCGCATCTACATTTCTCTGAGGTTGGTACTTTCCTACCATACCCCTAACCTCTCTAGCATGTACTTCACTGAGATGACCAACATCAATTGAAAACTCCTTCTCAACTTCGTCAATACTTGACATGCAAATGCCTTTATATTCATTAAACAATTCCACGCATGAGGACGATGCTACCTGATCAAGTTTCTTATCTTTATCCTCGCCACAAACTCTACGAACAAATCTTGTTCCTGTCTTAGAAACTTGCATGTCCACATGATCCAGAATAGTCCTTCCTAAAATGGCTTCAAAACCAATATCCTCGTCTGGAATGACATGAAATTCTACCTCCATTCCAATCTCATCGATTTTCACTGGTATCGAAAAGCTACCAAAAGTTACAACTTGACTATCTCCAATACCTGTTAAACATTTCTCCTGGCCGATCAGTTCAAGATTTCCAAATTTCAAAAATACCCTCCTGCGAATTAAACACAAATCTGCTCCAGTATCAATCAAACCTTGGAATACCAAATTCGCGTACTTAATATCCTTTAATTCCAAACCTGATGGAGTGAAAATACCTGACGGCTTATAGACGACTTCCTTATCTCGAATAATGTTCGTATTCGATCTCTTTTCTTGTCTGGTTTCGACCTTGACATTACAGCTTGCAGCACGGTGTCCTGGTTGGCCACATTTGAAACAACAAAAATCATTTTTGGGACAATCTTTCCTCAAATGCGATTTGTCTCCACACTTAAAACATTTCCTAAAATTCTCTGCCATCGACCCTTTCACCGAACTCTCACTTTTATTACTCAGCGGCCAATTCTTACTCATCGGCTTGGATCCACCTCTAGCTTTCTGGTAAACATCGATCTGAAATTTAAGCTCCTTTAAGTTTCTAGCTTGGTACAGCATTGCCTTACTTGCCCTAGCGTCTGGTATACCATCCACAAAATATTCGATTAAACTCTCATCATCTAGTTTAATTGGCTTGGCTATCTCCATTAACGCATACAAAAACTCATGCAACGACTCTCCTTTTTTCTGCTGGCGCTTTTGCAACATTCTATGTACTTCTACGGACGACAGTTTAACACTAAACTCATCCAACAGAGTTGCCTTCAACGAATTCCAGTTACGAATATCACGCAAACTACGAACGAAAGATTTTGCTGCACCAACTAACAACTGCTTGGCATAAATGAATAATTGTAATTGACTCCATTGAACAGTAGCTGCGCATTCTTCTAATTCCTCTATCCATTGATTGATGTCGGGGTTATTAGAACCAGAAAATTGTGACACACTACCTTCCACGTCTTTTAGCGTAAACCAAGATTTATACTCTGCCTGTCGCGTACCTGGTTGAACTGCTACGGTATCATCCACTGCTGTTACTACGGACTCATTCTCTGACTCTTCTTCATCCTCAACTGGAAAGCCGTGATGTATTAATAGTCTATCTTGCAAATCGCGCTTTCGTCCCGTCGTCTGCAACGCAAGCTCTCTTAACTTCTCTCGCAAATCTGCGACTCTCAGTGTCATTATCTCTTCAACTTGCATCGTGACGATTTAAATACAAAATAATTGATATTAGCTTATATCTAAGAAAATGTAATTAAATCAACTTAAACAACCTTATTACTGCTGGCCTGTTAACAATTTTCCAGTTAACATCGACTCCGAAAACGCCTTTAAAGTCGTCACTGTTAACGATCGCTTCTCTGTTAACGCTCACCTTACTATGGGTTTACCCTTGTTCACTCTCGCTTCTGCGCAGAACTTTTCAGACTCCAAATTTGACGCACACACACCACCACATCCAGATCTCGCTTGCCTGTCGATGTCGCTGTTGCCGTCCTCTCTTTGTTGCCTTGCCTTGCTCTCGCTGTTCGCCGTTAACTCGTTGTCGCTTCCCGAATCGTCGCTGCTTCTGCTGTTACAAAATGGTCGTCTCCCTGCTGCTTGTCTCTTCTTGTAGTTGTAGTCTCCGTCCGACGCAGTGCAACACAACAACAATCAATGTTCTTTGATTCTTGCTGTTTGCTGCCGTCGTTTTGTCGCTTCTGCTCTCTTTGGAACGAACGCGCTCAGATTGTCGTCTCTGTGCCGCTTGTCTCCTTGTAGCTCTAGCCTCTCAGACGCAATGCACAACAACAACAACGAAGGTTTTGATTCTTGCTGTGTTTGCTGCCGTCTGCCGTAGTTTTGTCGCTTCTGCTCTCTTTGGAACGAACGCGCTCAGATTGTCGTCTCTGTGCCGCTTGTCTCCTTGTAGCTCTAGCCTCTCAGACGCAATGCACAACAACAACAACGAAGGTTTTGATTCTTGCTGTGTTTGCTGCCGTCTGCCGTCGTTTTGTCGCTTCTGCTCTCTTTGGAACGAACGCGCTCAGATTGTCGTCTCTGTGCCGCTTGTCTCCTTGTAGCTCTAGCCTCGTGTTCGCCAAAATTTCCAAATACACGCACAAATCTCACTTGCAAATGTTGGTGAATTGGGCTTATCCCGGACGAGCCCCCAATTTGTAGTAGTTTAAGTTGCTTGATGGCAACGAGTAACATTTATTTAATAAGTATGTTGGACTTAAAATTATAACAGCTCCAAGTTTTACAAGTATGTTTGTGACTAATTATATGCGTGTACGTCTGATGCGTGGCTGAACTGACAACTGACTGATCTCTCTCCCTTGCTATCGGCTCTCTCAGAGCCGATTACTGGTCTATCCCGACGACACGACGAAAACACGACCGCTTCGTGTCTCTCTCTTTCCTTCGTTTCCTACATACATATGTATCTCCTAAACTAAAACTATCTTGAAAATTCGATTGGAAAATTCTCTATTAGATGCGTACATTAAATTTATCTACAGCACTCATACAATTTTTGACTATTTCGGCTGAGTCCCCACTGTGCCGCGCCAAAGACATCAGCGACCACGCTGCCCTACGGTTTCGGCACGCAGACACTGACATGCTTTCACACCGACTCGACGCTGACCGAGGCATTGACGAGGCCGAGTAGCATTTCGGAGGCCAAAGTAGCGTAAAAGAGAATTGAAGTACTAGCCCCGCGCGCCCGTACCGTGAAGCGTCAAACGAAAATTGAAAAAGCATTTGTTCCTCATGCAACATCTTGGTATTGTATAGTCTTTGGTAGTACGGTGCTGTACATTTGAATGATATTCGGGGCATCTTCTACATTTAAATGCAATCCCATTTAAGTAGTGCCGCTAAAAGAGGTGGGTGTATTCTGTATTCTGAGAGTGTATTCTGTATGACATCGAAATTCAATTAAAATTGAGAATTTTAATTAAATGCCATTTGTGTCGTGCAGAGCGTTCCCTTTCAGGAGGCAACGCAGACAGAGGGAGAGCCTTTGGAGGCATGGGGGCACATGTGGTAACCGTCAATTAAACGCGGCTTTTAGTTTTCGCGTGCTGCGGTAGAGGCTTGCAAAGCCAAGTTAATCAGATGTCAGGCCGCACCAAACACCCGACACTCGCTGGGGCAGGTGGCACATGCTAATTGGAGGTTGGGCAAACCAGCCAAATGAGCCCTGACTCATGCATTTAACATGAGCCGTGTTCCACCTCAAAGACAACACCATCTCATTTCATCTCTTGTGCTTCTTCTTTGGCAGGGAGGGGCAGCAGTCTCCGGAGGAGTGGCACCGGCTGTACGGCAAGTGTTCAGGAAACGAGATCTATCACATTATCCTCGGCGACAGTCGATTCTTCGGGGAGTATGAGGGCAAGAGCTTCACCTACGCCAGCTTCCACTCGCATCGCAAGTAAGTTTTGGGGTCCGGCGTCCAGTCCTACCATTCAAATATGAAATTTATGTTAAACTGCCAAAAAAAAAAATCCGTATTCTCCCCCACCCTCCTTCTTAGATATGGCGTGGCCTTGGTGGGGGTGCGGCCGGCCGAGCTGCCTGAGTTCTATGAGGACACAATACTCCTGAATCCTGGGCCCAGGCACATTATGAAAAAGGATGACACGTGCTATTATATGAGCATCACCAAGGAGGAGAACTCGGCGTTCGTCGTTAATCAAAATCAAACATCGGACCCCTCCACAGCCGCCAAGGATGGGGCTGGAGGGGCACCATCCTCCGCCTCGTCTCATCATCCAACAGCTGCAACTGGTGGGTAGAGCCTGTGTGTGTACTTGTGTGTGTTCTGTGTGTGTGTGAGGATGGGTTAGTCCACTGATAGCCCCATAAACTACTTACAGCGAATGAATGAACCTTTATGTCCCTAATAAGCATTCGATACATGCATAAATAAATATGTATTTTTAAGCTTCCCATTTTTTAGCAACAATTTCCTTGCTCTGTCTCTCTCTCTCTCTGTCTCTGTTTCTGTTTCACTTTTTCCCTTGCATCTTGATATTTGAGTTGAGGCTGAGTTCAAAGTTTTCCTTTCTGGTATTCCCACAAGTTTTTCATTTCGTTTCGTTTGGTTTGGTCTGGTTTTGTCTGAATGAAACAAAAACCGCTTTCAATGTCAGTTTTGTGAGCGTGTCTGTCTCGAATTACGGTTATTAATGATATTCGCCTTACCCGAACTTTGTTTTTGTAAAACTTTCCACTTTAATCGATTTTTTTGTGTTCCGTTTAACTTACGCCTTTATTAACCCTCCAAAGGAGCCTCACCCGCTTTTTTATGTTTTGTAGCTGTCTGTCCTCGAGAGCCGAGTAAAAACCGACTAGGGATGCTCAAAGGAGCGTCCACAGTTTTCCTTTAGAAGGAACTTAGCTCCTGTTTAATGACAATAGCAATAGTTATGGGCATTTTCATAACCTTAACTCACTTGGGATTGCCAAACTCTAGGTTAGCTTATGTCCATAACCCCTTCTCCCCCCACCATCCACACACACTTACACTATCCCAGACACACACACAGACACACACACACTCATGGAAAGAAAACACAATCCCAAGCAATCCTTTTGCCCTCGCTAGTGTGCAGTGAGAGCTCTCTGGGGCGGACACTCAGGGTGAATGTGTCCGCTGGCAGAGATTCCACCGTACAGCCACACACACACATTACCTATACACGCCCACGTAAACTCGTTTAATCGTCTAATGTTATGTGTGAATGAAGCCAAAAAAACAATAACCAGAACTACATCATCGACTACAACAACAGCAACAACAGTACAAGCAACAACAACAGCAACAATAAGCACTACTTTCACATCATCAACATTATTATCAGCATCTACTACAACAGCAACAATAAACGCTGGATCTGCCCCGTTCGCAGCAGCAGGGGCAGGGGCAGGCGCCTCCATTGCACCAGTGCCGTCTGTTTGTGTTCGTGTGCCCCATAGTCCCAACTACGAGAGTGGCAGCGGCGCCACCGGCACGACCCACTTGCAACCGTATCCGCATCCGTATCCGCATCGGTATCCGCAAACGTATCCGCATCCGCAAACTCCAGACAGTGGAGAGTTTGCATCACTATTTGTGCGTGAGTGTGGTGACACCAGATCCAATCCAAACAACAAAAAAACCCTCACCCAACAAATCCCCCAAACAGAAAAATGAAGCAACACAAAAATACTTCTTTGGTCTTTGTCTTTTAACTCGTTTTTGATCTCACGCTCTTTATCACTCACTCCCTCTTATAACCCTCATCCAGTTAACTGTCTCTGTTTCCCTCTAACTGTCCTTCTCTCTTCTTCTTTGGGAGCCCGAACAGGCGGTTCCTCCGCGCCCATAACCATAACACTATGCAACAAGTTCTTGGAAGGGTCATCAAGTAGGGCCATCAAGTAGCTAGAGAAGGAGTCCACACTAGCGGCAGCTCAAAACTGGCCTCCTGTTCTCCTGAGTTCAGCGCCCATTCAGGCTTATCCGGTACCGACAGAGAAGTTTATCTTGGATACAGATGCGAGTGATACAGGAATTGGTGGAGTGCTGCCCCAGGTAATTGAGGGACAAGAGAGAGTGAAGTTTTGTCCGATTGGGTAGAAGAACCAACTAGATCCGATCCCCCTTAAAGAGGAAAATAGCATAGCCATAATGCAAAATCGATTAGACTGGTATTTTGGATACCTTTATCGTTAAGGTATCATCAGCTTAAGTGGCTGTACTTTTAAATCCATCATTTTAGCAGCTATGAAAGTGCTTGTCTGCCCGATCTACTCCTGAGTAGCATTATCATACAGAGTACATTTTATAT
This sequence comes from Drosophila miranda, assembly GCF_003369915.1. Lineage (NCBI taxonomy): Eukaryota > Metazoa > Arthropoda > Insecta > Diptera > Drosophilidae > Drosophila > Drosophila miranda. The sequence continues at coordinate 16,583,768 of NW_022881603.1, forward strand.
CGATTTCTTGTACCATCTAGATAAAAAGGTTTTTTTGTAATTTATGCGGTCCCTGGTGGCAGGAATCCAAATATATTTCCAGAAAAGTGTCAAATTTGTTGCAAAGTGTTAACCCACGTCAAAAAACATTTCCGCTGCAGTCAAGGCTCAAACACACAAACACACACACATACACTCTGTCTCCCTCTCTCTGTATTCTACTGGCTTTCACACTTAAATGCCACACCTAGCCACGCCTTGCCACATCTTCTTTCTATCCAAAACTATTTTTGATGTATGCTTCATTTTCTGGTTTCGCTCTTTTTTGCCTGGTAGCCTTGTACTTGTTCTCCTTCGCTCTCTTCTTCATCTGCCTGTCTTTGTATTTCCTTATTTGTCTTTCTGTTCGTATTGGTGTTCGTGTATGTGTATGTGTGCGAATATGTGCATGAGTATTCGGTGTCTTGAAGTTCTGCTAATGATATTCGCACCTCACGCGGCGATTCCTGTAAATTACGTCATATAGAAATAGTTGAGCTTGTTGTGCACTCGAATTAAACTAGCGTGCCCCACCACCACTCACACCCACAACCATACCCCCGACCATAGCTCGGTACCCTGTAATTAAGTGTCCGGAAAGGAGAGAGTCAACATTTTGGCAGAAGTGCACGCTAACTAAACTGAAACACTTTGCCGAAAGTTTCCGGACAGTGCAGTCTGTCTCTGTATCTGTCGTGGACTTTTAATGAGTTGTTTTCCCTCAGGTTTGTCTTGTAGAACTTCCCGCCCACGCCCGCGCCCACATCCACACCCCCACCCTCACCAGCCCCTCTTTCTCTGACACATTTTCTTCGCTCAGCTGAAATTAGTGGACATTCGTTTTGTATAGCAAGCGCCCAAGTAGATTCGATTTGATTTGGTTCGATTTCAATCGATATCCGAATTGAGTTTATCGCAAGGTAAGCCGGACTAACGGCATTCGTTCCCCGTCCTCAGCCTGCGATAATCCGACGGCTGTGATAATATCGGACTCCAGGCAGAACCTCAAGGACACGACGGTGACCCATACGGCGGCCACCACAACCACAATAACCACAACAACGCTGCCACCACCGCCCATGACGATGGGCGGATCTTCGGGAATGCCCGGGGGCTCTGGCGGTGTTGGCCACGGAGTGGGTAGCGGCCACAGTCTGGGCACGTCGCTGATCATCACACCAGCCACGTTGTCCACGGGGAACCATCTGGATGTGCCCTTCGGCAACAATCCCAATCTGCTCAGTCCGGACGTGCTTAACCAGCGGAGGGGTAAGTTGGATAACAAGTGGATAGCCATATACATCTGATATCTGGTATATCTGATATCTGAGCAGGAAGCAGACGTCCCTCGATCCTGCCCGTGCCCGATATGTTCACGTCCTCATCGTTCACCATTGCCGGCAACGACGATGGCGAGGAGGGAGACGAGAGCGACGACGAGATCGACGATGAGATGCCCTGGCGCTCGCCCTCTGAGCAGATAGCGTGAGTATTCCACCCACCAGGATCCATCTGCCCGTTCCCCCACTTTCCGACTATCGGAGGCACCGTTTCCCTCTCCCTGTGTAGTATCTCTATCTACATAGACTGTACCTCGTGTATGTATCACTAACTGTATTTTTTAGCAAACTAATTATTACAAAACGAAAAAACCAACCCCCATCCCCAAAACTTGAATCCCCGTGTACATAGCTCGTGCTAGAAAGAGATTTGCAATTCAGAATGATCGAATACGATGAAGAAATCTATCAATCTATCTATTATTATTAGACAGTTCCAATTGAATATAATGTGTTCGGTACTGCTTCCAACATAGACATTTAAAGTACCTGAAAATATATCAAATGGGAGGACTGACTCATGAATGTTAATTTTATATGTTGTACTTAAGCACTAGACTCCCTACTCCCCACCCGCCTCCCCGCAATTCCTCCCCCAACATATATAAATATATATATTCGCCTCAGCTGCTTGGGCGGGCACTTTCCCCAATCGCGCACCTATTCGCTCATCATGAGCTCCTCGGAGGATTCGTATCAGCGCAGTTGCAGCTTTTGCAATGCCACCGCCACCGCTACTGCAGCTTCTGCCGTCACTGCTTCTACTGCTGCTGCTGCTGCTCCTGTCATGCACCAGTCGCCGCCCCTAGGTAGTCTAGGACTCCCTCTCGAAGAGTACTCCACTACGGAGCTACGCAGGCGCGCCATAAAGAAGAGTTACAGCTGCGACAGCGAGTGTCGCAATGACCTGGGCCCCAGACAGGGTCTGGGCCTGGGTGGAGGGACTCTGGCCATATTGGCGGCTCGAAGGAGGCAGCTGCAACGGTGCTGCTCCTGCAGCTGCTCCACCACCTCCTCCACCACCACGACTACGACAACAGCAGCATCATCAGCAGCAGCAGCAGCCGCAGCAATGGCGGCAGCAGCATTTATATCGAGCAGTTCCGTTGAGATGCGTCGCCTGGCGCGTCCGGTGTTGGCCTCCGACTACTCAGGGTAAGTCTGGGGGCAGAGAACCATTCTACGGACGCCATTTGTTGAAGAGTTCTTATCGTTGTTGTTCCTTACTGTTGCCGTTGCTGTTGCTGTTGCCGTTTCTGTTGCTTGTGGAGTGTTTTGTTTGCCTGCCGCAGGACACCTTTTAATGACGCCCCCGTTTAACGTGGAAAAGCCGTGCATACCCGATACCCCGCGAGACTCGTTTGTATCTGTGTGTGTTGATGTTGCAGCATCTGCTTTGCCTTGAGTTTGCTTGTTGTTGGTTCAGTTGCATTCGTTTGCCGTGGTCTTGTCGTTCTAGGAGGGAGTCATCCTTGGAGTCCCTCTCGGGTGGGACATGGACATGGACAGGGGGAGGAGAACACACGTGCAGTTTTCCATTTGTTAATTCGTTCGTTGGTAGTGAATGCTTTCACCTCGTTTACTTCGTAGTTTGAACCCGGCCTGTGTTCTCTCTTAGTCAATGTCACTGCTCGAATCCCAGCACTTAGCTTAACTACATCCCCGCCACAACTCATCACCTGCTCTCCAGCCCGCCGATTTCCGGAAGAAGCATCCCCCATATAACGCCACCTCTCGCTGCAATTTCAGCATTGTCAAGGGGTTCCCGCCCGTGTCACCCTTCATCGGTGTCAGCCCCACGCTCTGTTTTCTGCTCAAAGAGAAGAAGCCTCTCTGTTGTCTGCAGCTGGCTCAGGTGAGACTCGGGACTGACGTGACTGACGGGGCCCCGTTCCACTAAAAACACGGTAATCCTCTACAGGTATGCGAGCACTGCAGCTATAGGAATGCCAAGGAGTACCAGTGGCAGAACAAGACGATCATTCTGGCCGCCGACTATGCCTCTAGCGGTATATACAACTTCATCATTCCGCTGAGAGCTCACTTTCGCTCGAAGACCTCACTCAATCCCATTATCCTGCTGCTGGAGCGACGTCCGGACGTGGCCTTCCTGGACGCCCTCTCCTACTTTCCCCTGGTTGGTATTCCTAATGCCACGCCACTTCACCGAGCTAACTCTTTCGTTTTGGGGACAGGTGTACTGGATGCTAGGATCGATCGACTGCCTCGACGATCTCCTGCGTGCGGGCATCACGCTGGCCGAGAGCGTGGTCGTGGTCAACAAGGAGCTGTCGAACTCGGCCGAGGAGGATTCCCTCTCCGACTGCAACACCATAGTAGCAGTGCAGAACATGTTCAAGTGAGTGCAGTACAGTAATAGCCACATTTCGGAACCGGAATCGGTCCTTTCATTCCCTTACAGATTCTTTCCCAGCATCAAGAGCATCACTGAGTTGTCGCAGAGCTCAAACATGCGGTTTATGCAGTTCCGGGCCCACGACAAGTACGCCCTGCACCTGAGCAAAATGGAAAAGGTCCGTAACGAGTTGGCCCCGCCTGCCCCCGGCAGATGTCAGTTGGTTAATTTGCCGCTCACTTCTTTGCAGCGCGAAAAGGAGCGTGGATCGCACATCTCGTACATGTTCCGCCTGCCGTTTGCGGCGGGGGGCCCGTGTTTAGCGCCCCCAGGCGGGACACGCTGCTGTACCAGGCCTTCGTGAAGGATTATGTGATTACGTTTGTGCGCCTCCTGCTGGGGATCGACCAGGCTCCGGGCAGCGGTTTCCTGACCTCGGTAAGTACCAGCGGACAGCCGCTGACCGCCTCCAATGGGGTAGATAATGGAATCGAGTGCCTATGCCCGACAGATGCGCATCACCAAGGAGGACATGTGGATACGCACCTACGGCCGGCTCTACAAGAAGCTGTGCTCGACCACCTGCGAGATACCGATTGGCATCTACCGCACCCAGGACACCTCGAATGCGGACACGTCACATGTGAGTAACTCGCCGGTCGATAGATGGGGACCCTTCTCGGCCTTCGGCAGGCATTGTGTGCGCTTGCGTCCATCGGTGAGTCCAAAGCAAAGGCAAACAGCAAGATTCGGGCTTCAAGCTTCCAATCGCCTCCTCCTCCTCTTCCTTCGGTCTTCTGGGGCTTTCGGGGCACTCCGCTCCAGAGACAGCCCCGCCCCATCACTTTCTAACCCTACTAACACGCTCACTCACACAAACTCACACACATAGCCTGTCTATCTATCTCTCTCTCTTTCTCTGTATCTAACTCTATCTCTTATTCTGTCTCTTGCTCACATATTCGTATTTCGAGTTGCGATTAGGTACACACACCAGAACAAATCGAAATTAAATTCAAGAAAATAATCGAATCGAATCGAACAATTTTAATCTTGATTTGCCTATTTCCGAATTGAGTTCCCCCGTTTCCCAGTTAACGCCTGATCGTAATTTTTGTTTTAGTTTTCGTTTCACTATCCCCGAGTTGGTCTTTCGTTTGTACTTTTGATTTATCAATCACACGCTTACGCCTTGATATTTTCAATACTACTCAACTGCATTTGGGTCTGAAGTCTGTCTATTCATCCTAAAAAGTTGTTCATTACCTACAGTTTCATTAAGTGCATAGAAAACATGTAAAGTCTTTCTCGCTCTCGCTCTTTCTCTCTCTCTCTCTCTCTCTTCTTATAAATATATACATATATACATACATATATATATCCAAGTATATACAGTCTTTTCCTCTTATTTGAGTAAATGGGAGATCTTTAGATTTATCAAATAAACAATATATACCTCCTAATGCTCGATGCCACTAGCGGAGACTTTTCCCACTCAAATTAAACTCCCCCATCAAAAATCAAATCGAATTATACATATATACATTAAGTACCTATGTACGTGTACATATACTCTTGTATAAATAATGCATAGCGTGCTGATTCTGGTTTCAGTTTTGATTCTGCCTACCGTTCCCTTCCCGAAACCGATTTAAGTTTTTTTATTTTTACTGCCAGATCCCCTCCCATTCCTCCCTCGACCGTTTCCTTTTTGGCTTAATTTGCTGCAGTAAAATCATTTTTCATTCGGCTGAAACACTGAACGGATCCCAATTACCATATGAAAGAGTTGTGTGAGCATTCCTGATCAGGTCAATCAAATTACTTACAAATTACACATACGACCCGTTGAACAGTTCAAAAAGAAAACCGAAACAAATTGAACAAAAATTAATTGCGTTTGTATTGGACCTGACGCACACGCACGCAGTGAGTCCGCCCCGCCCCCATATCCCCCAAAAATATGATACGATAAAAAAATCTAAAGAAATACCGTAAATACCGAAAATACCAGCTACACTTCATACAATCTCATACCCGAATCCGTATGCTTGCCCCATTAGCCGACCGGCCCCCAATTGTGTATCCACGTGTGTGTGTTTTTTTTTTTTTTTATACCCGATACTCAAAATGAGTATTGGGGTATATTAGATTTGTGGTAAAAGTGGATGTGTGTAACGTCCAAAAGGAATCGTTTCCGACCCCATAAAGTATATATATTCTTGATCAGCATCAATAGCCGAGTCGATTGAGCCATGTCTGTCTGTCCGTCTGTCCGTCTGTCCGTCCGTCCGTCTGTCCGTCTGTCCGTCCCCTTCAGCGCTTAGTGCTAGAAGACTATAAGAGCGAGAGCAACGATGTTTTGGATCCAGACTTCTGTGATATGTCACTGACACAAGAATATTTCAAAACTTTGCCCCGCCAACTTCCGCCCCCACAAAGGACGAAAATCTGTTGCATCCACAATATTGAGGATACGAGAAAACTAAAAACGCAGAATCATAGATAATGATCATATATATCAGATTGCTGAATCAGATCAGATCATTTTTATAGCCAAAAGGAACAAATCAATTTGCACTGGCTACGCAGCACCCGACGTCACGCTCAGACTGATTTTCTGTCTCTCTCGCACGCACTCCTTGTCGTGTCGTTTAATATTAGCGGCGTCTGCCGGAGGAGAGCCATACTGACTTAGTATCGGGTATAACTGTAGAGTTGCGGTCTCCGCAGCAACTCACAACGTTCCCCCTCGTTTTTATTGGGAAAACAATATTAACAATAGTGGATGGTGGGGGGGGATGGGTTGTTGGAATGGGAATGTTGAGGGTAGGTCCGCTCCCGCGGGACTGCCGCTAGGCATTACTTCGCGGTGCGGAGCTTGGTGTCATCTATGGCTCTAGTTGGTTCGGCATCGCTCCAGCCTACGCAGCTCCCTTATGACGCTTGCTGCCATATTGGCAGCCGCCTGCCACGTCTGCTCGTCGGCTACCATCCGCTCGGTGAGGGTGTCTGCGCTTACTCCTGGGCTCGCCTCTCCTAGCATCTCTCGTTCCCGACGAAAGCGGGGACAGGAAAAGAAGACGTGCTCCGCGTCTTCATCTACTCCTGGCCCGCAGTAGCTGCAGTACGGGTCATCGGCGTGCTTGAAGCGGTATAGGTATTTCTTGAAGCAGCCATGCCCCGTTAGCAGTTGTCCGAGGTAGTGGTCAATCTGGCCTCTCTTCCGCTGCATCCATGGTCTCAGCTGGGGGATTAGCCGTCTCGTCCATCTTCCATTCTCGGCTTGGTCCCATCGCCGTTGCCAGCGTGCTATAGTGCCCTCGCGGCGTTCGCTACCGACTGCCATGCCGCTCTGCCGCTCGTCCGCCAGGAGGCCCAGCGGGACCATGCCTGCCACCAAAAGTGCGGCGTCCTCTGACACGTCCGGAAGCAGCATGCAACCTTGAGGGCGCAGCGTCTGTATGCGCCTCTGCTGTCCCTGCTGTATGACGGCACCCTCATTGCTGGTGCCCACACAACCGATCCATATAGGATTATGGAGGTGACAACTCCGGCGATGAGCTGTCTGCTGCGTTGTCTTGGCCCTCCAGTGTTGGCCATCATCCTACTGATGGCCGCTGTTGCTGTGGCTGCCTTCGCGCTTGCGTACTCCAGGTACGCCTTGAATGTAAGTCGCTGGTCGAGTACTACCCCTAAGTATTTTAGGGCGGGCTTGGTCCTGATGGCAGTGCTGCCAACCATCACGTACGCCTGTTCGACCACCTTCCTGCTACTTATGAGCACAGCCTCCGTTTTCTTCTCCGCTAGGGACAGTCCGTTCGCTGTGAGCCATGATGTTATTTTTCCCACTGCTGCGTTGCATCTCTGCTCTGCTCCGCTGATGTGCTTTGCTACCGTCACTAGCGCGATGTCGTCCGCAAAGCCCACTAGCGTGCAGCCTTCCGGTAGTTCCAGACGCAGGATGTCGTCGTACATCGCATTCCACAGGATCGGCCCTAGGACCGAACCCTGTGGGACGCCACCGGGGATAATTTGCTGCTTCGCTCCATCTTCCGTGTCGTACAGCAATACGCGGTCCGTGAAATAACTTCGGAGCGTCCGGATGAGGTATTGGGGTGTGCCTCTCCTCGCCAGTGCATCGAGGATGCTCTTCCAGCTGGCCGAGTTGAAGGCGTTCCGCACGTCTAGCGTGCACACTAGGCAGTATTCCTTCGAGCCTCCTGCCCATCGCGTTCCTGCAATGGCTTCTCTGGCCAAGCTCGTAACCATCTGGATGGCGTCGATGGTGCTCCTCTGCTTCCTGAATCCGAACTGGAGGGTGGAGAGGCCATTCCGTTGCGTCAGCTCGGCCTCGAGTCGGTTGCATACCAGCCTCTCGAAGATCTTACCCACACCATCTAGCAAGCATAGTGGTCGGTACGCCGATGGGTCGCTTAGGTCCTTGCCTGGCTTGGGTACCAGGGCAAGTCTCTGGCGTTTCCATGCTAGTGGTACGTACCGCTCCTGGATGCACTGGTTGTACATCCGTGTGAATACCTCTGGGTGGGCTCTGACCAAGCATTTCAGTGCCGCGTTGGGGATTCCGTCGGGTCCTGCCGCCTTGCCGTTCTTCAGTTTATCAGTGACCTCCTTCACCTCCTTCACCGAGAAGGTGGTGGTGGCCGCCTGTGCCTGATCCTCGACGCTGTCTGCCTCCTGGAGTGGTGGTTGCCGGGGGAAGAGTGCGCAGACTATTTCCCTCAGCAGGACAGGGCACTTGGGGGTGGGTTGCCTACAGAGCTTTCCCATGACCAACTTGTATGCCCCTCCGAAGGGTTCTGCATCTGCCGCCTCACAGAGCTGCTGGAAGCATTTGGCCTTGCTGCTTCTAATGGCGTCTCTAAGGGCTCTCCGGTTTGCCTTGAATGCCGCCCCTTTGATCCAAAACTGTGGTGTACCTCTGGATCGCTGGTACGCGCGTCGCGCTGCGCAGCACTCCCTCCTTGCTTGGGCGATGTGCTCGTTCCACCATGGTACTGGGCGGTGTCTACTTCCTCCTAGCTTCCTTCGCTGCATAGCTGCATCACATGCCGCTACGACGGTCCTGGAGATGGATCTCGCGCTTGTTTCGGCGTCCCCGGCGGCAGCTAGGTTCTCTGCTGCTGTTAGAAGCGCGTCTGTATCCAGCGTTGCTTCTTTGTAGCCAGTCAATTGCGCTCGTTGCCCCCTTGTTGCATTCCCGATGGCGGCTGTGTCCGTCATCACAGCCAGGTGGTCGCTGTGCGTGTACGTGCTCAGGACTTGCCACTTTGCGTGGCGAGCGATCTCCGGGCTTGCAAAGGTGAGGTCTATGATAGACACTCGGCCTGCTTTGCTGTATGTCGGGGTGCTTCCTGCGTTCAGGAGACAGACGTTCAGGCTCGCAAATTCCTCCAATAGCGCTGTCCCTCGGGGCGTGTTCCTGGCACTGCCCCAGGTCGTAGCCCAGGCGTTGAAATCGCCCGCTATTATGACCGGGGATCTGTCCTTGGCGTCGTTGGCTATGTCCCTGATGACCGCCTCGTATTCGCTCTGTGTGAATCGGGGGGCTATGTAGCAGCTATATGGGTACGTGCCATTATGTTTGGCTCTCGCATAACCCACCTTAGCCGCTCTATGTGTGAGCTGGCCTGGTTGGGGGCCACAGCTCCAGATTGCCGCACCGCCGTCTGTGCTTTGGTGCCAGATCGCTTCGCTTCTTTCCTTATAGGGCTCACTGAGGAGCGCCACATCGATCTGCTGCTCCAGCACCGTTTGCGTTAGCAAGTCCTGGGCAGCTTGGCAGTGGTTGAGGTTCAGCTGAAATAGCTTAACCATCTAGCAGCTGGGAAAGGGCTTTCTTATACTCGGGACAGCTGCGGCTGAGGACCGAGTGGGCTGTTGAGCAAGCGTCTCCGTTGTTGCCCACGCACAGTAGGCACTTTGGGGGGTTGGTGCATTTGTTTTGTACATGCCCCTCTCCGCCACACCTGAAGCAGGTATCCTTCGCCACTGTACGTTGGCTTCTGCATCTCGCTGCCGTGTGGCCGTAGGCCATACACTTGAAGCAGCGTGTTGGCGCGATCCGTCGTCGCATGCGGCACACCACCCAGCCGATTCGCACCTTGCCAAGCTCCAGGAGCTTCTGTGCAAGGGTGGGCTGGAGGTTTAGTGTAGCCACCTGCGTGGCACCATACGCTTTGCGCATCCTCGGCTTTGTTACTTGGGTCAAGTCCAGGTCGGTCGCTGCTGTAATTGCTTCCAATACCTCATCGCCTGTCGTGAGCTCATCTATGTCGAGCACTTCGACCGCGACTGTCTCCTGAATGGCCTTTACAGCTGCCATCTCTCCTATCGCTGCCTGTATTGCCTTCTGCAGTTCCTGTGTGGCAGGGTCAGATGGCTGTTGCATCCTGAGGAGCAGCTCGCCCGAGGCAGTCTTCCTTATGGCCTGGACCTTGCTCTTCAGGGCCTGGAGCGTTGGCGCTGCCATCACCACCTTCAGGATGTCGGCATATGACTTTCCCTCGGTGCACTTCACCAGTACCGCGTCCACGTGTGTGTGTGTGTGTGTGTGTGTGTGTACGTGTATGTAGAACTAGCAGTAAATACGCCCCTCCGGGACTGTGGTAGCCGTAGTAGCTCTCTATGTTTCTATATGTTTCTCTATAGGGTCCTGCGTGACCTGTTGGCTGCTGCATGTTTGATTTTCCGACTTTAATTTGGTTTTCTGTTCTGTTCCTGTTTCTGTTTCCGTTTCTGGTACTGTTTCCGCTTCCGTTTGTTCGGGCTTGTGTTGTTTGCATGCCACTTTTAATTAGCTGATTGAATTTTCTTGTTCTGTCAGGCCTTGCCAGTCCACTTGCCCACTATCCTTTCCTCAAACTCATTTTGAAGCATGGAAATTTCTACCAATTGTTCGTAGTTTTGTCGCCGGTTTGACATGGAGCTCATTAAAAAACCAATACGAGTTGGCAGAGGAGACGAAAGGAAAGAATCAATGGTATAATTGGCAAAAATAAAGAAAAAAAACGAGGGGGAACGTTGTGAGTTGCTGCGGACACCGCAGCTCTACAGTTATACCCGATACTAAGTCAGTATGGCTCTCCTCCGGCAGACGCCGCTAATGTTAAACGACACGACAAGGAGTGCGTGCGAGAGAGACAGAAAATCAGTCTGAGCGTGACGTCGGGTGCTGCGTAGCCAGTGCAAATTGATTTGTTCCTTTTGGCTATAAAAATGATCTGATCTGATCCAGATTCAGCAATCTGATAGATATGGTCATTATCTATGATTCTGCGTTTTAAGTTTTCTCGAATGTGCAATATTGTGGATGCAACAGATTTTCGTCCTTTGTGTGGGCCGAAATTTTGAGATACACGTTTTATAGTAAGATCTAACAGGAGTGCGGACACCAAATTTGGTTACTCTAGCCTTAATAGTCTCTGAGATTTTTGAATATCCCCAGATTTTCGTCCTTTGCGGGGGCGGAAGGGGGTATGGCGAAATTTTGAAACAAACTCGTCTCGGTCCGATATATTAGGAGTGTGGATACCAAATTTGGTTCCTCTAGCTTTTGTAGTCTCTGAGATCTAGGCGCTAATGTTTTACTCTAAGCAAAGCCGGCTATGCTACGTGTGTGTTAGAGAGAGACAGGACGAGAAAAAATTAAATTGTTTTCTTGATTCTGGCTATAATAATTATACGATCTGGTTCAGATTTTGCACTCTTTTGCCACAGATTACCGCCCTTTGTGGGGGCGGAAGTGGGCGGGGCAAAGTTTTGAAATATTCTTGTAGCAGTGACATATCACAGAAGTCTGGATCCAAAACATCGTTGCTCTCGCTCTTATAGTCTTCTAGCACTAAGCGCTGAAGGGGACGGACAGACGGACAGACGGACGGACGGACAGACGGACAGACGGACAGACAGACATGGCTCAATCGACTCGGCTATTGATGCTGATCAAGAATATATATACTTTATGGGGTCGGAAACGATTCCTTTTGGACGTTACACACATCCACTTTTACCACAAATCTAATATACCCCAATACTCATTTTGAGCATCGGATATAATAATTAGAAATTTCATCAGATTAGAGAACCCTGAAAAATATAAGAAAAGTATTTCCCACAGCGGAAATGTATTCTTCGCAAAGCATCCGCCTAGCGCTTGCCCCGCACTTTTTTGCTTAGTGTTTTCTTCGTTTTGGTTGAGAAACGTTTTGTGTTTTGGCTTCTTAAATTAATAAATCGCGTCAATTAATTTCGTTTTGTTTTTATACCCGATACTCAAAATGAGTATTGGTGTATATTAGATTTGTGGTAAAAGTGGATGTGTGTAACGTCCAGAAGGAATCGTTTCCGACCCCATAAAGTATATATATTCTTGATCAGCATCAATAGCCGAGTCGATTGAGCCCTGTCTGTCTGTCCGTCTGTCCGTCTGTCCGTCCCCTTCAGCGCCTAGTGCTCAAAGACTATAAGAGCTAGAGCAACGATGTTTTGGATCCAGACTTCTGTGATATGTCACTGCTACAAGAATATTTCAAAACTTCGCCCCGCCCACTTCCGCCCCCACAAAGGACGAAAATCTGTGGCATCCACAATTTTAAAGATATGAGAAAACCAAAAACGTAGAGTTGTAGAGAATGACCATATCTTTAAGACTGCGGAATCTGAATTGGATCGTATTATTATTATAGCCAGCATCAAGAAAACAATTTCATTTTTTCTCGCCCTGTCTCTCTCTAACACACGTAGCATAGGCGGCTTTGCTTAGAGTAAAACATTAGCGCCTAGATCTCAGAGACTACAAAAGCTAGAGCAACCAAATTTGGTATCCACACTCCTAATATATCGGACCGAGACGAGTTTGTTTCAAAATTTCGCCATACCCCCTTCAGCCCCCGCAAAGGACGAAAATCTGGGGATATTCAAAAATCTCAGAGACTATTAAGGCTAGAGTAACCAAATTTGGTATCCGCACTCCTGTTAGATCTTACTATAAAACGTGTATATCAAAATTTCGCCCCACCCCCTTCCGCCCACACAAAGGACGAAAATCTGTTGCATCCACAATATTGCACATTCGAGAAAACTAAAAACGCAGAATCATAGATAATGACCATATCTATCAAATTGCTGAATCTGGATCAGATCAGATCATTTTTATAGCCAATAGGAACAAATCAATTTGCAGTGGCTACGCAGCGCCCGACGTCACGCTCAGACTGATTTTCTGTCTCTCTCGCACGCACTCTTTGTCGTGTCGTTTAATATTAGCGGCGTCTGCTGGAGGAGAGCCATACTGACTTAGTATCGGGTATAACCGTAGAGTTGCGGTGTCCGCAGCAACTCACAACGTTCCCCCTCGTTAATAATTAAAATGTGCTTACGTCCATCGCTTGGAAAATATGTTCTGTTCCACAGCATGTTTATACTCCTATTACATAAATGTTAACTTTTTTGCTGTGGCCAACACCAACACCAACACGAACACGAACAGAACCAACAAAACACCACCACCATCACACCTCTCTCGCACACACATACTGCGAGTATACCTACATGAAAACGAGCACACAGAGAGCAGTGAGAGCAATTTGCCATTTCAATTAAAAACCAATTTAATATGTAAATCATTTTGAGTTTAACCGAACCTCATCGAAAAATTTGCATACACCAAAAAAATCCATGCCATGCCCCAGTACGACGAGGAGACTGGCACGCCCGACTCCACCAAGGACTCCACGGAAATGCTGCGCGGGGTCACCTACCGCCCGCCGTCCTCGGCAACAGGTGGGGCCAGCAGCCCCAGCTTTCGGGCCCCGTTGCAGCCGCAGCAGCGCCAGAGGTCGGTCAACTGTCTGGGCGGTTGCTCGGAGCGTAAGGGATCATCTGTAAGTAGTATTCGATTCGAGAGCACTTTCCATTCCCACCTCTACTCGACGCGACCCGACTCGACTCGACTCAAATCTTTTTATACCCGATACTCAAAAAGAGTATTGGGGTATATTAGATTTGTGGTAAAAGTGGATGTGTGTAACGTCCAGAAGGAATCGTTTCCGACCCCATAAAGTATATATATTCTTGATCAGCATCAATAGCCGAGTCGATTGAGCCCTGTCTGTCTGTCCGTCCGTCCGTCTGTCCGTCTGTCCGTCTGTCCGTCCCCTTCAGCGCCTAGTGCTCAAAGACTATAAGAGCTAGAGCAACGATGTTTTGGATCCAGACTTCCGTGATATGTCACTGCTACAAAAATATTTCAAAACTTCGCCCCGCCCACTTCCGCCCCCACAAAGGACGAAAGTCTGTGGCATCCACAATTTTAAAGATATGAGAAAACCAAAAACGTAGAATTGTAGAGAATGACCATATCTTTAAGACTGCGGAATCTGAATTGGATCGTATTATTATTATAGCCAGCATCAAGAAAACAATTTCATTTTTTCTCGCCCTGTCTCTCTCTAACACACACGTAGCATAGGCGGCTTTGCTTAGAGTAAAACATTAGCGCCTAGATCTCAGAGACTACAAAAGCTAGAGCAACCAAATTTGGTATCCACACTCCTAATATATCGGACCGAGACGAGTTTGTTTCAAAACTTCGCCACACCCCCTTCCGCCCCCGCAAAGGACGAAAATCTGGGGATATTCAAAAATCTCAGAGACTATTAAGGCTAGAATAACCAAATTTGGTATCCGCACTCCTCTTAGATCTTACTATAAAACGTGTATCTCAAAGTTTCACCCCACCCCCTTCCGCCCACACAAAGAACGAAAATCTGTTGCATCCACACTATTGCACATTCGAGAAAACTAAAAACGCAGAATCATAGATAATGACCATATCTATCAGATTGCTGAATCTGGATCAGATCAGATCATTTTTATAGCCAATAGGAACAAATCAATTTGCAGTGGCTACGCAGCGCCCGACGTCACGCTCAGACTGATTTTCTGTCTCTCTCGCACGCACTCTTTGTCGTGTCGTTTAATATTAGCGGCGTCTGCCGGAGGAGAGCCATACTGACTTAGTATCGGGTATAACCGTAGAGTTGCGGTGTCCGCAGCAACTCACAACCCCCTCGTTTCTGTGTAGGTTAATGGGTTAGTGGTTACCGTTTACCGTTTACTGGTTGAGGTTTAGGTTAAGGTGGCTAAGGTAGGTCGTCTTGACTCGTCCTATCGCTTTTGCAGCATGAAGTTTTGTTCTACTAGCATGCCTCTTAAAAACTAAAACAACTACCGCTGATGGCCACTGGTCAACCAATCGTCATCGATCATCGATCATCTCAGTACAACACTCACACAGGATCAACCAGAACTTTAATATACATTATCCAACATAAAGAGAACTCCTCTCCACTATTGAGTAAACGATGGCTTCCTCTTTTAGTACTCCATCAATCTGGCCGACGAGGCCAAGGACAATCATGCACAGCAGATCGAGCGCGCGGAGATCTCCAACCTGGTGAGGAGTCGCATGGAGTCCTTGAACCTGCCCACCAACGACTACGATGACGTGAGCGAGAAGCGGAACCACTTGTCCTATGTGATAATCAACCCGAGCTGTGATCTCAAGCTGGAGGAGGGCGATCTCATGTGAGTCCAATCATCCGTGCAGCAGGACCACCATCACTTTTCTCTACCACATTTCACATTTCTTTCCACAGCTACTTGGTGCGGCCGTCGCCGTTCTCGGCCCAAAAGACCTTCGAGCGCCACAATTCGCGTCGCAAGTCGAACATCTCGTTCTGCTCGAACATCAACCTGGGCGCCACTTGTGGGCCCCAGATGCAAAACATGTCCAACACCGCCGTCGGGGCTGGGTCGCGTCGCGGCTCCGGCATCGCCGGTTTGAACCCAATGCAAATGCAGAGCGTTCAGACTTTGGCCGGGTATGGATCATCCTCGCAGCGCTGTACCCCACCGATGCAGCAAATTAAGTCGAATTCTCTTTCTCTACCCGACAGTCCGACGGTGGTTGGCAATCAGCGTGGGCGGAGTAACTCATTGCGGGTTGGCTATTATTCCTTCTTCCACACCCACACCCACACGTACACCACCGCCCCACCCCCACACACCTCTTCCTCGCTCTCCCCCCCTCTCTTTTTCTCTATGTTTGTTGATTTAACTCACGTTCCTCTCGTTGGTTTGTTCGATTTCCGTTAAGATACACCAAGTGCTAACTCTACGGTCTCCAAGGTCTAAGCATATCTGGCTGTAAATCATCTTCAAAAGAGTTTCTTGCTTATTATGTTGATCTATTTATGGCTTTGGGTTCATTCAAAGCAGTTAAGCGCACAGTTTAATCTACAAATTTAATAAACAAATAAGATACTTATGTATGTAGATACATAATGTATTTTATATGGCTGTCAGAAGAAAGATTCATGCTTAGACCTTGGGCTTTGTCTGCGGCCGCAGTGTAGACGCTGTCCTAGGGAATGTAAATTTGGGCTGGCCATGGGTCTTCAGCTCCAGTTCGCAGTTCAGCACACACCTCGTTATCTTAGTTAAGTTTTTTAAACAAATTGGCTACATTAAAATACATAGCGGCTCGGTCCATTTGTTTGTTGCACTCCCACACACTAGCATCAAAATTCTCGTATCAAAGTTAAGCCGCAGACCACTCTACCGATCAGCACGGCAGCCACATCAATAGCAGAAGCAGCACCGGCAACATCCAGAAGCACACCACTGCAACAGCAGCAGCAACAACCCCTAGTCATAGTATCAACGCAGGGCTTGACCCAGAATCAAAGACCTCAGAATCCTATCAGAACCAGAGTCAAATGTAGATTAGTTTGTCGGCAGGAGCGAGCAGAAATTCTAGATTTTTGTCCCTGTGTTTGCTTTTTTTTTGAGTGACTGTAACTGCAACTGCAACTTCAACTGCAAGAATAGCCAATTTGTATGTGTATTGTAATTGCGTTTTGTTGGTACCTGCGCTGGGTTTTCTCCCCTCACTAATCGCGAAACACTTGCGTGGATATTTCCTTGCTCCTCTGTCCTTGCAGATCGACAACGACATACTTCTGCGTCGATCCTCCTCTCTGAGGCAAGGCCTTCCCAGCGTGGGCGTCAGTCATGGCCGGCGAAAGTCCTCGCTGGAGGAAATCGGCATCAGCCATTTCACGACCCTGATGCAGGCCACGAATCACAGCAACCCCATCAAGATCTCGCTCAATGGCAGCATAGGCATGGAGGTAAGTTTTAATCGCGCACAGATCATATGAATCCTATTGATGACTAACGCCTGTGCTAGAATCAGATTTCTCTCCAGGTCACCCCGCCAGAGGAGCCCACACCCATGCTGGGCGTGCCCTGCATGATGGGCGGCGGTGGCGGCGGCGGCATAAACCCATCCAGAACTGGATCCTCAACTAGTGGCATGCTGGGGCCTGGCTCTTCGCTGGCGATCAATACGGCTGACCTGGGGCCAGGACCCAGCACCTCATCGGGGGCCGGTAGCTCCCTGCAGCCCCAGGACTCGCTTGGCCCCCAGTCGTCCCAGGTGTCGTCGCCGCAGCATCTGCAGGGAACGATTGTATGATACAACCTGATGTGGGGGCGCCGTCTCCGCACCTCCATGTCAAAGAACAAATGGATATAGAACACGGCCGGCACACACAGACACACGCGTAGAGATAATTTCTGAGAGAAAAAGTATTAGGGGAGACCAACCCACCCCCAATGTCTGTGGTGTGCGTCCCAGTCCCTCTCCCTTTTAAGACGAGCCCTGCATAGGGAAGTGTTTAGCTACCGATATAGTGCGATAGATTACCATAGGAATAGGAATAATTACGAGTATATGCTTTACAAACAACAAACAACAAGCAACAAAAGTTGAGGCAAATTGTGTTTTGGGAACAAGATATGTAGTTAAACTATTGGATAGATTGGATGATGATTTAGCTAACTGTATATATATATATCTGAGCATAGTTCTAAGTACCCGATTCGTTTCTAGCATATCCGAGGAGCATAGGAAACTATCAAATTCTCAAGCCCCTATATCTGTGTGTATATCCCACATATATGCAAGTCCTATTCGGATTTTGGTCGGCTTAACTTCCTCCCACATACATATAATATACCACATATAGATACTTGTCTGAAGGTGCTATCAATGTCATGTACTATACACATACACACGAAAAACATCCCAAGTTTTGTAAAACTCTTTGAATTGTCTTACACAATTGTAAAAACAAAGGCAAATGAAAGAAAAATAAACTAAACAGGAAACGGTTTTCATAACATAGTTTGGAACGGGCTTTGGTATACTCTAATGCTTTACGAAACCAACCAAAAAAATGATATATACAAATATATACATATAGAGGCAAAGAATTTGTATATATACACTGTATATTAGAACCAACCAACATTCAAGGAAGCATTAAAAGAGAAAAACTAAAACAACTATTAGAACTTAAGAATACCATACGGAATACGGAAAAAGCAAAACAACAGAAGCTAGGATCTAGAACTTAGAGTTATTCTATAGATAAGAGTAGTATCCACTTAAATACTTTACATACATACCATACCATACCTATAACGCCGACACATCGAGAGTGTCGGCCACTGTACCAAATTCAATGAGCTATACACACACACACCCCCGTAGCATAGTGTTAGGAAACGAAACCCCAACTCAATTGAATTTCGAAGAAACGTCCCAATTATATAGCCTCTATAGGTAGTAGCTAGAGAAAACACACATCCCTTCACACACTTGAAAATGTTAGTTAAAGCACAAAAGGCAGTTTTTTAAGGAAATTTTACTCAACATTGCCGATGACGGTGAGGGTGAGGAAGATGAAATGCATTCCAGTGTCTCAAAAGAAAGCCTAGTTAAGCATATGCCTGTCACACCAGATACTTATTTACATAGATCTGTACAAACCAGCATTCATATACCCACTGTATGTACTTAGGTGAGAATGTATCTGTGTAAGAACTAGCACTTAGATCGAACCGATGTCTCAATGTACAAAAGATAGATAACTAATCCGCATCTGGCATCTGGCACCTGGCATTGGCATCATTAGAGTTTTTGTGTGGACTAGAATATAAACTTGCTGTAATATTTATCGATGCTCTTTAAAGCATGCCGAACAGAACTCACAATAAACTCAAAATATATAGTTGGAAATATTGTATTGCGAATGAAGTCATTTTATGTTCTGAGCTGTATAATAAACCGAACATAGTAGGTTGTATTCCTGTATATCCTGTATATCTAGCAGTGAAACTTGGATATCAGACTATTTGTTATGTGACTTACAGAGTTGTTAGATACAGTTTTTCAAAAGCAGTGCCAGAAGCTTAGCTCTTAGTTGTATTTAATTTCTAGACCCACGTCGGGTGGTTACTTTTATTTTATTAAGTTTTGAGTAGCTTTACATAAAATGCCACACAGGCATTCCTAGTTAGTACATTTAATTTAGTTAGCGTTTCTTAACTCATTGTTTCTTTGTGTTTTTTTTGTTCTGTATACGTATCGAAAAATAATGTCAATTTAGTTGAATATTGACTCAGTAGCCGGGATAGGGCGATGGCTGCAGACTGCAGCCGGTGGAGGCGCTGGTGCACTTGCAGCTCTTGCCCGAAGGAGCCTTGCGGTTCACCAGACAGAGCCGGGCGTCTGTGCAGCCGCCGTTGTTGATCTGGCAGGGGCTCTGGTACTGCGGACAGTTCTGCTCCACGACCGTCATGCCGTACATCTTGTGGCTGCCAAAGAACGGGGTCTGTATTGGCTTCTGGCGGGTACCCAGAGCGTCCACGCTCTCCAGTTTTTTGCTGGAAAATAGCTTGGTTAATTCTTTTCCATTTGAAGGTTAAGAGGTTCTCACGTAGTCCAGTCGGTCCAGTAAAACTGCTCATGGGTGAAGGTGAGGCCAAACGGATAGGACAGCTTGTTGGAGATGATGCGGGTCTCGCGGTTCTGGGGATGGATGCACTCCACTTTCTTGCTTCCCGCATCCGCGTAGCACAGTTCGCCCGTGTTCTCCACCACTACTAGAGAGTTCGGCAGGGTGACAGCATCGTGGCCCAGCAGCAGCTCCCGCCCAGTGCCGTCCAAGTCCGAGAACTCAATCTTGGGCGAGGAACGGTCCCAGTCCGACCAGAAGAGTTTCCTGTGAACCAAGAGGAAGGTCAGAAACGTTGATCTTCGGGTGTCTGTCGTCATTCCTTACTCTCTGTAGGGATCCACGGCAATGCCGCGGGGATTCACCAGCTGCTTGTTGATAACCACCGCACGCAGCGTGGGATCGTCCAGGCTGGCCACCTCAATGGTGTCCTTTACGGAGTCAGTCCAGTATAGGCGACGAGAAATGGCATCTATGGCAATGCCCTCAGGAGACTCGATACCTGAGCGATCAGGAAAAAATAAGAGCAGCTCTCATGGACCTAGTTAAAGCCATCTTACTCGTGGTAATGAAGGGACGGGCGTCGGTGCCATCGTACTTGGCACTCACAATCTTCTTGGCCGAGATGTCGCCCCAGTAGACGCGACCCTCCACGCAGTCCTTGTCCAGGCCGATGGCCATCGAGGCCACCGATATTGGCAAAACATTTCGTCCGTTGAGAGGTACTCGGACAATGACCACTCCCTGGCTGACGATGAGGAAGTCCGAGTCATGCTGCTGGCGCTCGAAACAGGTGGAGCCGTTTCCATAGAAACCTGGAATTTAGGAAATGGATTTGGGGTTGTTTAAGTACGTAGGTCTGGAAAATCATGATACCAGTAGTCTCTACCAATTCTCTCCATTCATTCTCCATTCGTAACTCAGAGTTCCGACATTTTTCTTGGCTAAATACAAAATTTGTACAGTTTAATTTTCAATTCATAAAAAGACTCCTCCGACACCCTTTACTTAATCTGCCAGGATGCGTCTTCTCCAGACTCTGCTAACGAGGATGTCGCGCTTGGAAGGCAGCGTCGCCTGGCGATCCTCGACTCAGAATCAGGCCGCCGGCTCCAGAGTGAAGCGCCGACCGACTACGAGAAATACTTTTGCAGATCGTCGCTTCGCGCAGAACCTGAACGAAGATCTGAAGAAGCCAGGGTCATCCTCTCTCGTGTCGATGCGTGAGTTCTTCATGCATCCCCATACATGGGACCGCAACAACGGCTACTTCAACGTGGTGCTGGCCCTGTCCATATTCGGGTTCTGCTTCTTCAACTCGTGCTCCCCGAGCGAGGAGAAGGTCGCCGCAGCTAACGAACTCGCCCCGCCCAAGAAGTGATGTCTCGGGAGTGGAGGCGGAATGTGCATCGGAACACTCACCTTGATTGCACGCGCAGACCAGGCCGGAGTTGGTCGAGTGGCACTTGGCGTTCATGTCGCAGAGCGTGGGGTTGTTGAGGCAGTTCTGCTCCTCGAGGCACACGTAGCCGTCGCCTTGGAAGCCGGCGGTGCACTGGCACTCGTAATTCGCAGGTTCCCTGGAATCGCAAAATACAAATAAAATATACGAATGATCCCCAGCTCTGCTGCTGTCCGAACTTACTCGGTTGGCTCGCAGGTGGCATGGATGCCGCAGGTGTTCCTCACGTTGCAGGGCGTGGGTTTGCTCAGGCACCCCGCCAGTGCGTCCCCAGATAGCCCTCGAGGCAGTCGCAGTACTGGACGCTCTGCACCGAGTCCCATTTGCAGATGGCGTTGGAGCCACAGAAGACGGCCCCGCAACGGCCGGCCGGCACACACCTGTCGCTCACATCCCGCTCGTAGTCCTCCTGGCACTGGCAAACGCCCGAGTCACAGATGGCGTTCTCCCCGCAATGCTCCGCGGACTCGCACTCCGGCGCCAGCTGGCAGCGGTATCCATCGCCCTCGTAGCGGCGCTCGCACACGCACTCGGACTTGCCCTGTTGGTCGTTGTGATTGCACGTGGCATGGGCGTCGCAGATTTCGGGTTTCTAGAAGCAGGCGGGGGATACTGGACTGCTCGATCGGGAATCGACTAGAACTTACAATAGCGCAGGAGTCGTCGATGGGCTCACAGGCGTAGCCGTCGCCGCTGAAGCCGGCGTTGCAGGTGCAGATGTGCCGCAGCACGTGCTCGTACCAGACACAAGTGGCGTTAATATGGCAGTTGGCGTCCACATCGCAAGGAACTATAAAGGTGGTATATTAGTTACCGAAGGAATAATTATACAACCACAGTCCGGAGTAAAACATCTTCTTATGTCGTTAACATTGAAATCCACCAATAAGAATATCCTAAGTGTGAAGGATATCACTCACCCAAGTCTCCATTCTTCTCCAAATCGGCATCCAGAGTATAGCGACAAATCTGACCATCTTCGGAGATTAGGTAGCCCTCCGGACAGCGACAGTTGCCTAGAAAATCGCACGACGGATCCACCTCCAGCTCCAGCAGGATGGGAACGCAGTGTCCGTGCTCCCAGGCCTCGTCATGGCCGCACAAATTGGAGCACTGGTACCCATCGCCGGAGAAGCCTATGCGACAGGCGCAACGCCCCTCGTAGCAGTCAGCATCAGGTGAGCAGCGCTGGACGGAGAGTGAGAGAGGTAATCATTGGACAGCAAGCGGTGGGGCTCTTCTCACTCACATAGCACTCATCCGAATGTGTGGGCCCTTGTTCCTCCTCACTGGGATAGGGGTAGGAATAGGGGTTGGGATCGGGATTGGCATTGGCATTAGCATCAGACTCGGAATCGGTCTCGGAGCTAGGTTCATCGACAACCTGGTTCGCTGGGGTGGAGTACTCGATGTTGTCGGCGGTGCTGTCACTGCTGTTGGACAGGCACCTGTAGTCGTTACCTGTGCCTGTAGGCAACTCCAAGCAATAGTTCTTATAAAGTCTTACAAAGGCTTTGATCGAATTTAATTTAGATCTCATCGTTAACATTTTCCTCTTTTGCGTCTTTGCAGAGTTCGTGTGGAGTACTACGTGAATGAAAACACATTTAAAGAAAGACTGCAACTCTATTTCATTAAGAATCAGCGTTCAAGTAAGTGCCCTCTCCGGACACACAACACATCTCTGGGGGCGACTCCATGTACACACATATTATCTTTGAATTACTCTAAAATATTTGGGTTGATTAAAAAAATCAACAAGGTGGAGCGTGTAGTTGAATTTGATTAGTGATTCGGGAATGGGAAATGGGCCAAAACGGAAACGTCTCCTGACCACACACTGACATCCACTCATAGATACACTCACCCACGAACACAGACAGACAGGCAGACAAACAGACAGGCAGACAGACAGACAGACAGCCACAAGAATGACATTACAAAGTCGAATTCGATAATCTTGGGTAAATATTGATTTGGAAAGGAAATAATTGAGCAGGTAAACAGGAGGAGGCACTGCGATTGGGGAAGGTGGTGGAGGAACCACCCTCTTTGGCCGACATTCGTCTTCGTATTCGTATTCACATTGTATTCATTGAATTGACCCAAAATCTTGCACGCCCTCTCCACGAAAAGGCTTACGCATACGAATTGCCGATTTATTCCTTAAGTTACTGTCGTGTGTTCTGTACATAATACGTGTGATATTGGATAAGAATCCAACATTTATAACTTGGTGAGTACGGAGCATTGAATAGGCCGTAGGCCTTGAGTACATTGCTGATTGATGGCCTTCCCATTCCCCCCCTCCCCCCCCCCCCTTCGCGCACATTCCCCCACAGCTATGGCTGCGAGGTGGGCAATAAGACAGAGTTCATCATTTCGGCCAAACTCACGGAGGAGGAGTTCCAAGAGAGTCCGATCATCAACTGGGATGCCATACTCTGGGTGAACCGGCCCACGGTGCTCTGGGTCCTGCAGCTGCTCCTAGCCATGGTGTCGCTAACGCAATCCCTGGTTCTCACATATCTAGGCTATAAGGTGAGTAGTCCCGCCCACTGGGCTCCCCTCTAAGCGTTCTCACACTTGTCTTTGCAGGGCAACATTTGGCAGCAGATACTCTCATTTCACTTTATACTAGAATTAGTAACGACAATACCCTTTGCACTAACGGTAGGTCCATCCATCAGAGAGAAGGTGAAGGTCAATCCATAGTGAATTAACCCCTTTGCAGATCGTTCATCCTCCACTACGGAATCTCTTCATTCCCATCTTCCTCAACTGCTGGCTGGCCAAGCGCTCGCTGGAGAACATGTTTGTGAGTAGAAAACCATACAGTTTCCGCATTTCCCACTTACGCATAACCAAAAAAACCCTATATTCCCCTCCCAGAATGACCTTCATCGGGCCATGCAGAAGTCTCAGTCGGCTCTGTCCCAGCAGCTGACCATCCTGTCGGCCACGCTGCTCTGTTTGGTGTTTACCAGGTGAGGACAGGAATGTGGCACATGTACCTCTGTGGCATACCGTACAACCACTGTTTTTCAGCGTTTGCGGCATCCAGCACTTCCAGCGGGCTGGCCATCGGCACTTGAACCTGTTCCAGAGCACGTACTATGTGGTTGTGACCTTCTCCACAGTGGGCTACAGCGACTTTGTTCCGGACATTTGGCCCTCCCAGCTGTACATGGTCATCATGATTTGTGTCGCCCTCATTGTGCTGCCCACGCAGGTGAGTCTACAGAATGTGGGGGGATGCCATTGGATGGAATCGGTAGATATGGGATGGGATAATTTGGTATGCGATGGGATTCGAATGAATGAGGCGGGATCCATTGCCGAGTAGTTCCATTGAGAAGCTAATATCTCATGGTCGAGCAAACTGCACATCAAATATTTATGTTCCATAAGCCAGAACGAACCGTATCCTCATCCATCATTATACCCGATACTCAAAATGAGTATTGGGGTATATTAGATTTGTGGTAAAAGTGGATGTGTGTAACGTCCAGAAGGAATCGTTTCCGACCCCATAAAGTATATATATTCTTGATCAGCATCAATAGCCGAGTCGATTGAGCCCTGTCTGTCTGTCCGTCCGTACGTCTGTACGTCTGTCCGTCCCCTTCAGCGCCTAGTGCTCAAAGACTATAAGAGCTAGAGCAACGATGTTTTGGATCCAGACTTCGGTGATATGTCACTGCTACAAAAATATTTCAAAACTTCACCCCGCCCACTTCCGCCCCCACAAAGAACGAAAATCTGTGACATCCACAATTTTAAAGATATGAGAAAACCAAAAACGTAGAATTGTAGAGAATTACCATATCTTTAAGACTGCGGAATCTGAATTGGATCGTATTATTATTATAGCCAGCATCAAGAAAACAATTTCATTTTTTCTCGCCCTGTCTCTCTCTAACACACACGTAGCATAGGCGGCTTTGCTTAGAGTAAAACATTAGCGCCTAGATCTCAGAGACTACAAAAGCTAGAGCAACCAAATTTGGTATCCACACTCCTAATATATCGGACCGAGACGAGTTTGTTTCAAAATTTCGCCACACCCCCTTCCGCCCCCGCAAAGGACGAAAATCTGGGGATATTCAAAAATCTCAGAGACTATTAAGGCTAGAGTAACCAAATTCGGTATCCGCACTCCTGTTAGATCTTACTATAAAACGTGTATCTCAAAATTTCGCCCCACCCCCTTCCGCCCACACAAAGGACGAAAATCTGTTGCATCCACAATATTGCACATTCGAGAAAACTAAAAACTCAGAATCATAGATAATGACGATATCTATCAGATTGCTGAATCTGGATCAGATCAGATCATTTTTATAGCCAATAGGAACAAATCAATTTGCAGTGGCTACGCAGCGCCCGACGTCACGCTCAGACTGATTTTCTGTCTCTCTCGCACGCACTCTTTGTCGTGTCGTTTAATATTAGCGGCGTCGGCCGAAGGAGAGCCATACTGACTTAGTATCGGGTATAACCGTAGAGTTGCGGTGTCCGCAGCAACTCACAACGTTCCCCCTCGTTTGTTTTTATGCTCGTGTCTGTATTTGTGTGTGTAGGCGGGAAGACTCTGGTCATCAATCGATATTAATAAGTATGGATGCTGTCAGTGGAAATTGTTTACCAGTTTTCCGTCTGTCTGTCTATGGACTCCCGCCCCTACCGGACGGAGCAACTGACGGACTGACTGCCATGTTGAACAATCAGCAAAAACAGGCATGGACAAGAGTAGAAGTGTAGAGTCCATAGAACAATAAACGCCAGAATGGAACAGAGCTCCAAACGCCGAAGCGCATACACCCTTGTTTGAGGCGGAATCAAAGAATCTGGGGATTCCGTGAGGGAAACCAGATCGCGATACGACAGCGGAATGTGCATTTTATACACCCCCATAAACGGTGCCTTGGTGTTTTCAACTATGACCGAATCGATAATGGTCGTCTGGGGAACTGGAGACAGAAACTAGGAGAAGGAAGTTAAATTCGAATTGGAACTGGGAAAAACACCATGTGGATACAAGAGAAAGGAAACTTGAACGACTAAAATATAAAATGGGAAAGAGAAAAGTAAATGTCATCAACTCTAAAGAGAGATCTGTAGCTGATGGTATCCGTCCAGGAAAGGGTGTGCATCATATAGATGGCGTATCGACCGACCAGTGAGCCATTTGGGCGAGCGGCAAACAACAGGAGCATCAATCAAAGCTACTTTTTCCGACATTCCCTATGCCCTGTTCCAGGGCATGACACACTTTTGGGGCACTTTTGAGGGAGAGCGGGCGGCAAGCAGCACTAAAAGTTTCAAGTGCATGTCAATATGCTGCGAAATTTATGACCTTTAGCGGCCCCATAAAAACACAGCACACAGAAAAAGTTGCAGGCGATTTAGACAAAGTGTGGCAAAGGACATAATGCACAGGGGTTTATGCAATTAAATTTCCCATGCGGGACAATTGACTTATCCCGATTAAATCTGATAACACTCTCTCACGTTGCAGTTCGAACAGTTGGCCTTCACCTGGATGGAGCGCCAGAAACTGGGCGGCAGCTACAGCTCGCACCGCACCCAGAGCGAGAAGCATGTGGTCGTGTGCTCGACCACCCTACACGCGGACACCATCATGGACTTCCTCAACGAGTTCTACGCCCATCCCCTGCTGCAGAACTTCTACGTGGTGCTGCTCAGTCCCATGGAGCTGGACACGACGATGCGGATGATATTACAGGTGCCGATTTGGGCGCAGCGTGTGATCTATATTCAGGTGCGGCTTCGTTCCTGCTCCCGATCCCATTCCCCAGCTCTCTGCAATTCAAATGACCTGTGCCCTTCTCTTTCTCTCTTCTGGCAGGGCTCTTGTCTGAAGGACGGCGACCTGGCCCGGGCTCGCATGAACGAGGCGGAGGCGTGCTTCATCCTTGCGGCCAGGAACTATGCGGACAAAACGGCCGCGGACGAGCACACCATCCTACGCTCCTGGGCGGTGAAGGACTTTGCGCCGAATGTGCCGCAGTATGTGCAGATTTTTAGGTGGGTACCAGTCTTCATATCAGTCGTGCGTGAAATAATTCAATTTCTACTATTTGCACACGCCAAACAAAACCCATCGGAACCAAATCCAACCGTTCGTATATCCTGCGGAAATCCAATTTCAAAATCGCCAGGCCGGAGCACAAGCTGCATGTGAAGTTCGCCGAGCATGTGGTCTGCGAGGACGAGTTCAAGTATGCGCTGCTGGCCAATAACTGCACCTGTCCGGGCGCCAGCACCCTGGTCACCCTCCTGCTGCACACCTCGCGCGGACAGTACGTATGGCATTTCCCATTCACCCCCTGGGCCAAGTCAACTGTTAACCAGTTAACGCAAAGTCGTCTATCTGACGTGCGTCATCAGCTCGCCTGGATGCGTCGGGGCACCATAGATAGTCGGTATCGGTTGGCTGGGCTGAGCTGAGCTGAGCCGAGCAGGCCGCTTGACTGCCCATTCAGACTTTTTTCGTTCCTCTCATTTCTTGTTGTTGGGCGGCTAATTCGGCTCCGACGGCGGTTAGCTGGATGTTCACGCTGGATAAGGGAATTACGGCTCAGTCGGGCTTTGTATAGATTTGTTTACCATTGCGCAGGTGACTGGGGAGAGAGTAGTACCAAAAACTGTACAATACCAAGATGTTGCATGAGCGACCAAAAAGCTGTTCTATGGCGGGTCCTAACATTAGGACCCAAAAGGCACGAGGGAGCGCGCGGGGTTTCAATTCCCTTTTCGCCTGTACTTCGTCTCTACCGCGACCCCGCTGCCCATCGGTTTCGTCTGTTCGGCAATGCCTTCACCAGCAACGAAATAATTCTGGACTCTCGAGCACCGTCGAAGCGGTGGTCGCGGATCGCCGATGTCTTTGGAGCGGCACAGTGGGACCTTTGACCGTCTCAGCTTGCTAAATTAGTTAGTGAATATGAGTTCAATAAACATTTGCACACTGAAAAAATGTTAAACTTTGAGTGCTTATACATATGTATCTCCTAAACTAAAACTATCTTGAAAATTCGATTGGAAAATTCTCTATTAGATGCGTACATTAAATTTATCTACAGCACTCATACAATTTTTGACTATTTCGGCAGAGTCCCCACTGTGCCGCGCCAAAGACATCAGCGACCACGCTGCCCTACGGTTTCGGCACGCAGACACTGACATGCTTTCACACCGACTCGACGCTGACCGAGGCATTGACGAAGCCGAGTAGCATTTCGGAGGCCAAAGTAGCGTAAAAGAGAATTGAAGTACTAGCCCCGCGCGCCCGTACCGTGAAGCGTCAAACGAAAATTGAAAAAGCATTTGTTCCTCATGCAACATCTTGGTATTGTATAGTCTTTGGTAGTACGGTGCTGTACATTTGAATGATATTCGGGGCATCTTCTACATTTAAATGCAATCCCATTTAAGTAGTGCCGCTAAAAGAGGTGGGTGTATTCTGTATTCTGAGAGTGTATTCTGTACATGACATCGAAATTCAATTAAAATTGAGAATTTTAATTAAATGCCATTTGTGTCGTGCAGAGCGTTCCCTTTCAGGAGGCAACGCAGACAGAGGGAGAGCCTTTGGAGGCATGGGGGCACATGTGGTAACCGTCAATTAAACGCGGCTTTTAGTTTTCGCGTGCTGCGGTAGAGGCTTGCAAAGCCAAGTTAATCAGATGTCAGGCCGCACCAAGAACCCGACACTCGCTGGGGCAGGTGGCACATGCTAATTGGAGGTTGGGCAAACCAGCCAAATGAGCCCTGACTCATGCATTTAACATGAGCCGTGTTCCACCTCAAAGACAACACCATCTCATTTCATCTCTTGTGCTTCTTCTTTGGCAGGGAGGGGCAGCAGTCTCCGGAGGAGTGGCACCGGCTGTACGGCAAGTGTTCAGGAAACGAGATCTATCACATTATCCTCGGCGACAGTCGATTCTTCGGGGAGTATGAGGGCAAGAGCTTCACCTACGCCAGCTTCCACTCGCATCGCAAGTAAGTTTTGGGGTCCGGCGTCCAGTCCTACCATTCAAATATGAAATTTATGTTAAACTGCCAAAAAAAAAATCCGTATTCTCCCCCACCCTCCTCCTTAGATATGGCGTGGCCTTGGTGGGGGTGCGGCCGGCCGAGCTGCCTGAGTTCTATGAGGACACAATACTCCTGAATCCTGGGCCCAGGCACATTATGAAAAAGGATGACACGTGCTATTATATGAGCATCACCAAGGAGGAGAACTCGGCGTTCGTCGTTAATCAAAATCAAACATCGGACCCCTCCACAGCCGCCAAGGATGGGGCTGGAGGGGCACCATCCTCCGCCTCTTCTCATCATCCAACAGCTGCAACTGGTGGGTAGAGCCTGTGTGTGTACTTGTGTGTGTGCTGTGTGTGTATGAGGATGGGTTAGTCCAGTGATAGCCCCATAAACTACTTACAGCGAATGAATGAACCTTTATGTCCCTAATAAGCATTCGATACATGCATAAATAAATATGTATTTTTAAGCTTCCCATTTTTTAGCAACAATTTCCTTGCTCTGTCTCTCTCTCTCTCTGTCTCTGTTTCTTTTTCACTTTTTCCCTTGCATCTTGATATTTGAGTTGAGGCTGAGTTCAAAGTTTTCCTTTCTGGTATTCCCACAAGTTTTTCATTTCGTTTCGTTTGGTTTGGTCTGGTTTTGTCTGAATGAAACAAAAACCGCTTTCAATGTCAGTTTTGTGAGCGTGTCTGTCTCGAATTACGGTTATTAATGATATTCGCCGTTTTGTAAAACTTTCCACTTTAATCGATTTTTTTGTGTTCCGTTTAACTTACGCCTTTATTAACCCTCCAAAGGAGCCTCACCCGCTTTTTTATGTTTTGTAGCTGTCTGTCCTCGAGAGCCGAGTAAAAACCGACTAGGGATGCTCAAAGGAGCGTCCACAGTTTTCCTTTAGAAGGAACTTAGCTCCTGTTTAATGACAATAGCAATAGTTATGGGCATTTTCATAACCTTAACTCACTTGGGATTGCCAAACTCTAGGTTAGCTTATGTCCATAACCCCTTCCCCCCCCACCATCCACACACACTTACACTATCCCAGACACACACACAGACACACACACACTCATGGAAAGAAAACACAATCCCAAGCAATCCTTTTGCCCTCGTTAGTGTGCAGTGAGAGCTCTCTGGGGCGGACACTCAGGGTGAATGTGTCCGCTGGCAGAGATTCCACCGTACAGCCACACACACTCATTACCTATACACGCCCACGTAAACTCGTTTAATCGTCTAATGTTATGTGTGAATGTAGCCAATAAAACAATAACCAGAACTACATCATCGACTACAACAACAGCAACAACAGTACAAGCAACAACAACAGCAACAATAAGCACTACTTTCACATCATCAACATTATTATCAGCATCTACTACAACAGCAACAATAAACGCTGGATCTGCCCCGTTCGCAGCAGCAGGGGCAGGGGCAGGCGCCTCCATTGCACCAGTGCCGTCTGTTTGTGTTCGTGTGCCCCATAGTCCCAACTACGAGAGTGGCAGCGGCGCCACTGGCACGACCCACTTCCAACCGTATCCGCATCCGTATCCGCATCGGTATCCGCAAACGTATCCGCATCCGCAAATTCCAGACAGTGGAGAGTTTGCATCACTATTTGTGCGTGAGTGTGGTGACACCAGATCCAATCCAAACAACAAAAAAACCCTCACCCAACAAATCCCCCAAACAGAAAAATGAAGCAACACAAAAATACTTCTTTGGTCTTTGTCTTTTAACTCGTTTTTGATCTCACGCTCTTTATCACTCACTCCCTCTTATAACCCTCATCCAGTTAACTGTCTCTGTTTCCCTCTAACTGTCCTTCTCTCTTCTTCTTTGGGAGCCTGAAGAGGCGGTTCCTCCGCGCCCATAACCATAACACTATGCAACAAGTTCTTGGAAGGGTCATCAAGTAGGGCCATCAAGTAGCTAGAGAAGGAGTCCACACTAGCGGCAGCTCAAAACTGGCCTCCTGTTCTCCTGAGTTCAGCGCCCATTCAGGCTTATCCGGTACCGACAGAGAAGTTTATCTTGGATACAGATGCGAGTGATACAGGAATTGGTGGAGTGCTGCCCCAAGTAATTGAGGGACAAGAGAGAGTGAAGTTTTGTCCGATTGGGTAGAAGAACCAACTAGATCCGATCCCCCTTAAAGAGGAAAATAGCATAGCCATAATGCAAAATCGATTAGACTGGTATTTTGGATACCTTTATCGTTAAGGTATCATCAGCTTAAGAGGCTGTACTTTTAAATCCATCATTTTAGCAGCTATGAAAGTGCTTGTCTGCCCGATCTACTCCTGAGTAGCATTATCATACAGAGTACATTTTATATCGATTTCTTGTACCATCTAGATAAAAAGGTTTTTTTGTAATTTATGCGGTCCCTGGTGGCAGGAATCCAAATATATTTCCAGAAAAGTGTCAAATTTGTTGCAAAGTGTTAACCCACGTCAAAAAACATTTCCGCTGCAGTCAAGGCTCAAACACACAAACACACACACATAGACTCTGTCTCCCTCTCTCTGTATTCTACTGGCCTTCACACTTAAATGCCACACCTAGCCACGCCTTGCCACATCTTCTTTCTATCCAAAACTATTTTTGATGTATGCTTCATTTTCTGGTTTCGCTCTTTTTTGCCTGGTAGCCTTGTACTTGTTCTCCTTCGCTCTCTTCTTCATCTTCCTGTCTTTGTATTTCCTTATTTGTCTTTCTGTTCGTATTGGTGTTCGTGTATGTGTATGTGTGCGAATATGTGCATGAGTATTCGGTGTCTTGAAGTTCTGCTATTCGCACCTCACGCGGCGATTCCTGTAAATTACGTCATATAGAAATAGTTGAGCTTGTTGTGCACTCGAATTAAACTAGCGTGCCCCACCACCACTCACACCCACAACCATACCCCCGACCATAGCTCGGTACCCTGTAATTAAGTGTCCGGAAAGGAGAGAGTCAACATTTTGGCAGAAGTGCACGCTAACTAAACTGAAACACTTTGCCGAAAGTTTCCGGACAGTGCAGTCTGTCTCTGTATCTGTCGTGGACTTTTAATGAGTTGTTTTCCCTCAGGTTTGTCTTGTAGAACTTCCCGCCCACGCCCGCGCCCACATCCACACCCCCACCCTCACCAGCCCCTCTTTCTCTGACACATGTTCTTCGCTCAGCTGAAATTAGTGGACATTTGTTTTGTATAGCAAGCGCCCAAGTAGATTCGATTTGATTTGGATAACAAGTGGATAGCCATATACATCTGATATCTGGTATATCTGATATCTGAGCAGGAAGCAGACGTCCCTCGATCCTGCCCGTGCCCGATATGTTCACGTCCTCATCGTTCACCATTGCCGGCTACGACGATGGCGAGGAGGGAGACGAGAGCGACGACGAGATCGACGATGAGATGCCCTGGCGCTCGCCCTCTGAGCAGATAGCGTGAGTATTCCACCCACCAGGATCCATCTGCCCGTTCCCCCACTTTCCGACTATCGGAGGCACCGTTTCCCTCTCCCTGTGTAGTATCTCTATCTACATAGACTGTACCTCGTGTATGTATCACTAACTGTATTTTTTAGCAAACTAATTATTACAAAACGAAAAAACCAACCCCCATCCCCAAAACTTGAATCCCCGTGTACATAGCTCGTGCTAGAAAGAGATTTGCAATTCAGAATGATCGAATACGATGAAGAAATCTATCAATCTATCTATTATTATTAGACAGTTCCAATTGAATATAATGTGTTCGGTACTGCTTCCAACATAGACATTTAAAGTACCTGAAAATATATCAAATGGGGGGACTGACTCATGAATGTAAATTTTATATGTTGTACTTAAGCACTAGACTCCCTACTCCCCACCCGCCTCCCCGCAATTCCTCCCCCAACATATATAAATATATATATTCGCCTCAGCTGCTTGGGCGGGCACTTTCCCCAATCGCGCACCTATTCGCTCATCATGAGCTCCTCGGAGGATTCGTATCAGCGCAGTTGCAGCTTTTGCAATGCCACCGCCACCGCTACTGCAGCTTCTGCCGTCACTACTTCTACTGCTGCTGCTGCTGCTCCTGTCATGCACCAGTCGCCGCCCCTAGGTAGTCTAGGACTCCCTCTCGAAGAGTGGGATTTGCCATTTGCCGCAGCAATGGCGGCAGCAGCATTTATATCGAGCAGTTCCGTTGAGATGCGTCGCCTGGCGCGTCCGGTGTGGGCCTCCGACTACTCAGGGTAAGTCTGGGGGCAGAGAACCATTCTACGGACGCCATTTGTTGAAGAGTTCTTATCGTTGTTGTTCCTTACTGTTGCCGTTGCTGTTGCTGTTGCCGTTTCTGTTGCTTGTGGAGTGTTTTGTTTGCCTGCCGCAGGACACCTTTTAATGACGCCCCCGTTTAACGTGGAAAAGCCGTGCATACCCGATACCCCGCGAGACTCGTTTGTATCTGTGTGTGTTGATGTTGCAGCATCTGCTTTGCCTTGAGTTTGCTTGTTGTTGGCTTCAGTTGCCGTGGTCTTGTCGTTCTAGGAGGGAGTCATCCTTGGAGTCGCTCTCGGGTGGGACATGGACATGGACAGGGGGAGGAGAACACACGTGCAGTTTTCCATTTGTTAATTCGTTCGTTGGTAGTGAATGCTTTCACCTCGTTTACTTCGTAGTTTAAACCCGGCCTGCGTTCTTTCTTAGTCAATGTCACTGCTCGAATCCCAGCACTTAGCTTAACTACATCCCCGCCACAACTCATCACCTGCTCTCCAGCCCGCCGATTTCCGGAAGAAGCATCCCCCATATAACGCCACCTCTCGCTGCAATTTCAGCATTGTCAAGGGGTTCCCGCCCGTGTCACCCTTCATCGGTGTCAGCCCCACGCTCTGTTTCCTGCTCAAAGAGAAGAAGCCTCTCTGTTGTCTGCAGCTGGCTCAGGTGAGACTCGGGATTGACGTGACTGACGGGGCCCCGTTCCACTAAAAACACGGTAATCCTCTACAGGTATGCGAGCACTGCAGCTATAGGAATGCCAAGGAGTACCAGTGGCAGAACAAGACGATCATTCTGGCCGCCGACTATGCCTCTAGCGGTATATACAACTTCATCATTCCGCTGAGAGCTCACTTTCGCTCGAAGACCTCACTCAATCACATTATCCTGCTGCTGGAGCGACGTCCGGACGTGGCCTTCCTGGACGTCCTCTCCTACTTTCCCCTGGTTGGTATTCCTAATGCCACGCCACTTCACCGAGCTAACTCTTTCGTTTTGGGGACAGGTGTACTGGATGCTAGGATCGATCGACTGCCTCGACGATCTCCTGCGTGCGGGCATCACGCTGGCCGAGAGCGTGGTCGTGGTCAACAAGGAGCTGTCGAACTCGGCCGAGGAGGATTCCCTCTCCGACTGCAACACCATAGTAGCTGTGCAGAACATGTTCAAGTGAGTGCAGTACAGTAATAGCCACATTTCGGAACCGGAATCGGTCCTTTCATTCCCTTACAGATTCTTTCCCAGCATCAAGAGCATCACTGAGTTGTCGCAGAGCTCAAACATGCGGTTTATGCAGTTCCGGGCCCACGACAAGTACGCCCTGCACCTGAGCAAAATGGAAAAGGTCCGTAACGAGTTGGCCCCGCCTGCCCCCGGCAGATGTCAGTTGGTTAATTTGCCGCTCACTTCTTTGCAGCGCGAAAAGGAGCGTGGATCGCACATCTCGTACATGTTCCGCCTGACGTTTGCGGCGGGGGCCGTGTTTAGCGCCTCCATGCTGGACACGCTGCTGTACCAGGCCTTCGTGAAGGATTATGTGATTACGTTTGTGCGCCTCCTGCTGGGGATCGACCAGGCTCCGGGCAGCGGTTTCCTGACCTCGGTAAGTACCAGCGGACAGCCGCTGACCGCCTCCAATGGGGTAGATAATGGAATCGAGTGCCTATGCCCGACAGATGCGCATCACCAAGGAGGACATGTGGATACGCACCTACGGCCGGCTCTACCAGAAGCTGTGCTCGACCACCCGCGAGATACCAATTGGCATCTACCGCACCCAGGACACCTCGAATGCGGACACGTCACATGTGAGTAACTCGCCGGTCGATAGATGGGGACCCTTCTCGGCCTTCGGCAGGCATTGTGTGCGCTTGCGTCCATCGGTGAGTCCAAAGCAAAGGCAAACAGCAAGATTCGGGCTTCAAGCTTCCAATCGCCTCCTCCTCCTCTTCCTTCGGTCTTCTGGGGCTTTCGGGGCACGCCGCTCCAGAGACAGACCCGCCCCATCACTTTCTAACCCTACTAACACGCTCACTCACACAAACTCACACACATAGCCTGTCTATCTATCTCTCTCTCTTTCTCTGTATCTAACTCTATCTCTTATTCTGTCTCTTGCTCACATATTCGTATTTCGAGTTGCGATTAGGTACACACACCAGAACAAATCGAAATTAAATTCAAGAAAATAATCGAATCGAATCGAACAATTTTAATCTTGATTTGCCTATTTCCGAATTGAGTTCCCCCGTTTCCCAGTTAACGCCTGATCGTAATTTTTGTTTTAGTTTTCGTTTCACTATCCCCGAGTTGGTCTTTCGTTTGTACTTTTGATTTATCAATCACACGCTTACGCCTTGATATTTTCAATACTACTCAACTGCTTTTGGGTCTGAAGTCTGTTTATTCATCCTAAAAAGTTGTTCATTACCTACAGTTTCATTAAGTGCATAGAAAACATGTAAAGTCTTTCCCGCTCTCGCTCTTTCTCTCTCTCTCTCTCTCTCTCTCTTCTTATAAATATATACATATATACATACATATATATATCCAAGTATATACAGTCTTTTCCTCTTATTTGAGTAAATGGGAGATCTTTAGATTTATCAAATAAACAATATATACCTCCTAATGCTCGATGCCACTAGCGGAGACTTTTCCCACTCAAATTCAACTCCCCCATCAAAAATCAAATCGAATTATACATATATACATTAAGTACCTATGTACGTGTACATATACTCTTGTATAAATAATGCATAGCGTGCTGATTCTGGTTTCAGTTTTGATTCTGCCTACCGTTCCCTTCCCGAAACCGATTTAAATTTTTTTATTTTTACTGCCAGATCCCCATCCATTCCTCCCTCGACCGTTTCCTTTTTGGCTTAATTTGCTGCAGTAAAATCATTTTTCATTCGGCTGAAACACTGAACGGATCACAATTACCATATGAAAGAGTTGTGTGAGCATTCCTGATCAGGTCAATCAAATTACTTACAAATTACACATACGACCCGTTGAACAGTTCAAAAAGAAAACCGAAACAAATTGAACAAAAATTAATTGCGTTTGTATTGGACCTGACGCACACGCACGCGGCGATTCCGCCCCGCCCCCATATCCCCCAAAAATATGATACGATAAAAAAATCTAAAGAAATACCGTAAATACCGAAAATACCAGCTACACTTCATACAATCTCATACCCGAATCCGTATGCTTGCCCCATTAGCCGACCGGCCACCAATTGTGTATCCACGTGTGTGTGTTTTTTTTTTTTTTTATACCCGATACTCAAAATGAGTATTGGGGTATATAAGATTTGTGGTAAAAGTGGATGTTTGTAACGTCCAAAAGGAATCGTTTCCGACCCCATAAAGTATATATATTCTTGATCAGCATCAATAGCCGAGTCGATTGAGCCATGTCTGTCTGTCCGTCTGTCCGTCTGTCCGTCCGTCCGTCTGTCCGTCTGTCCGTCCCCTTCAGCGCTTAGTGCTAGAAGACTATAAGAGCGAGAGCAACGATGTTTTGGATCCAGACTTCTGTGATATGTCACTGCTACAAGAATATTTCAAAACTTTGCCCCGCCAACTTCCGCCCCCACAAAGGACGAAAATCTGTTGCATCCACAATATTGAGGATACGAGAAAACTAAAAACGCAGAATCATAGATAATGATCATATATATCAGATTGCTGAATCAGATCAGATCATTTTTATAGCCAAAAGGAACAAATCAATTTGCACTGGCTACGCAGCACCCGACGTCACGCTCAGACTGATTTTCTGTCTCTCTCGCACGCACTCCTTGTCGTGTCGTTTAATATTAGCGGCGTCTGCCGGAGGAGAGCCATACTGACTTAGTATCGGGTATAACTGTAGAGTTGCGGTCTCCGCAGCAACTCACAACGTTCCCCCTCGTTTTTATTGGGAAAACAATATTAACAATAGTGGATGGGGGGGGGGGGGGGGGATGGGTTGTTGGAATGGGAATGTTGAGGGTAGGTCCGCTCCCGCGGGACTGCCGCTAGGCATTACTTCGCGGTGCGGAGCTTGGTGTCTTCTATGGCTCTAGTTGGTTCGGCATCGCTCCAGCCTACGCAGCTCCCTTATGACGCTTGCTGCCATATTGGCAGCCGCCTGCCACGTCTGCTCGTCGGCTACCATCCGCTCGGTGAGGGTGTCTGCGCTTACTCCTGGGCTCGCCTCTCCTAGCATCTCTCGTTCCCGACGAAAGCGGGGACAGGAAAAGAAGACGTGCTCCGCGTCTTCATCTACTCCTGGCCCGCAGTAGCTGCAGTACGGGTCATCGGCGTGCTTGAAGCGGTATAGGTATTTCTTGAAGCAGCCATGCCCCGTTAGCAGTTGTCCGAGGTAGTGGTCAATCTGGCCTCTCTTCCGCTGCATCCATGGTCTCAGCTGGGGGATTAGCCGTCTCGTCCATCTTCCATTCTCGGCTTGGTCCCATCGCCGTTGCCAGCGTGCTATAGTGCCCTCGCGGCGTTCGCTACCGACTGCCATGCCGCTCTGCCGCTCGTCCGCCAGGAGGCCCAGCGGGCCCATGCCTGCCACCAAAAGTGCGGCGTCCTCTGACACCGTCCGGAAGCAGCATGCAACCTTGAGGGCGCAGCGTCTGTATGCGCCTCTGCTGTCCCTGCTGTATGACGGCACCCTCATTGCTGGTGCCCACACAACCGATCCATATAGGATTATGGAGGTGACAACTCCGGCGATGAGCTGTCTGCTGCGTTGTCTTGGCCCTCCAGTGTTGGCCATCATCCTACTGATGGCCGCTGTTGCTGTGGCTGCCTTCGCGCTTGCGTACTCCAGGTACGACTTAAATGTAAGTCGCTGGTCGAGTACTACCCCTAAGTATTTTAGGGCGGGATTGGTTCTGGTGGCGGTGCTGCCAACCATCACGTACGCCTGTTCGACCACCTTCCTGCTACTTATGAGCACAGCCTCCGTTTTCTTCTCCGCTAGGGACAGTCCGTTCGCTGTGAGCCATGATGTTATTTTTCCCACTGCTGCGTTGCATCTCTGCTCTGCTCCGCTGATGTGCTTTGCTACCGTCACTAGCGCGATGTCGTCCGCAAAGCCCACTAGCGTGCAGCCTTCCGGTAGTTCCAGACGCAGGATGTCGTCGTACATCGCATTCCACAGGATCGGCCCTAGGACCGAACCCTGTGGGACGCCACCGGGGATAATTTGCTGCTTCGCTCCATCTTCCGTGTCGTACAGCAATACGCGGTCCGTGAAATAACTTCGGAGCGTCCGGATGAGGTATTGGGGTGTGCCTCTCCTCGCCAGTGCATCGAGGATGCTCTTCCAGCTGGCCGAGTTGAAGGCGTTCCGCACGTCTAGCGTGCACACTAGGCAGTATTCCTTCGAGCCTCCTGCCCATCGCGTTCCTGCAATGGCTTCTCTGGCCAAGCTCGTAACCATCTGGATGGCGTCGATGGTGCTCCTCTGCTTCCTGAATCCGAACTGGAGGGTGGAGAGGCCATTCCGTTGCGTCAGCTCGGCCTCGAGTCGGTTGCATACCAGCCTCTCGAAGATCTTACCCACACCATCTAGCAAGCATAGTGGTCGGTACGCCGATGGGTCGCTTAGGTCCTTGCCTGGCTTGGGTACCAGGGCAAGTCTCTGGCGTTTCCATGCTAGTGGTACGTACCGCTCCTGGATGCACTGGTTGTACATCCGTGTGAATACCTCTGGGTGGGCTCTGACCAAGCATTTCAGTGCCGCGTTGGGGATTCCGTCGGGTCCTGCCGCCTTGCCGTTCTTCAGTTTATCAGTGACCTCCTTCACCTCCTTCACCGAGAAGGTGGTGGTGGCCGCCTGTGCCTGATCCTCGACGCTGTCTGCCTCCTGGAGTGGTGGTTGCCGGGGGAAGAGTGCGCAGACTATTTCCCTCAGCAGGACAGGGCACTTGGGGGTGGGTTGCCTACAGAGCTTTCCCATGACCAACTTGTATGCCCCTCCGAAGGGTTCTGCATCTGCCGCCTCACAGAGCTGCTGGAAGCATT
Source organism: Drosophila miranda (assembly GCF_003369915.1). NCBI lineage: Eukaryota > Metazoa > Arthropoda > Insecta > Diptera > Drosophilidae > Drosophila > Drosophila miranda. The sequence goes on from NW_022881603.1 coordinate 16,623,205, forward strand.
TGGCCTTGCTGCTTCTAATGGCGTCTCTAAGGGCTCTCCGGTTTGCCTTGAATGCCGCCCCTTTGATCCCAAACTGTGGTGTACCTCTGGATCGCTGGTACGCGCGTCGCGCTGCGCAGCACTCCCTCCTTGCTTGGGCGATGTGCTCGTTCCACCATGGTACTGGGCGGTGTCTACTTCCTCCTAGCTTCCTTCGCTGCATAGCTGCATCACATGCCGCTACGACGGTCCTGGAGATGGATCTCGCGCTTGTTTCGGCGTCCCCGGCGGCAGCTAGGTTCTCTGCTGCTGTTAGAAGCGCGTCTGTATCCAGCGTTGCTTCTTTGTAGCCAGTCAATTGCGCTCGTTGCCCCCTTGTTGCATTCCCGATGGCGGCTGTGTCCGTCATCACAGCCAGGTGGTCGCTGTGCGTGTACGTGCTCAGGACTTGCCACTTTGCGTGGCGAGCGATCTCCGGGCTTGCAAAGGTGAGGTCTATGATAGACACTCGGCCTGCTTTGCTGTATGTCGGGGTGCTTCCTGCGTTCAGGAGACAGACGTTCAGGCTCGCAAATTCCTCCAATAGTGCTGTCCCTCGGGGCGTGTTCCTGGCACTGCCCCAGGTCGTAGCCCAGGCGTTGAAATCGCCCGCTATTATGACCGGGGATCTGTCCTTGGCGTCGTTGGCTATGTCCCTGATGACCGCCTCGTATTCGCTCTGTGTGAATCGGGGGGCTATGTAGCAGCTATATAGGTACGTGCCATTATGTTTGGCTCTCGCATAACCCACCTTAGCCGCTCTATGTGTGAGCTGGCCTGGTTGGGGGCCACAGCTCCAGATTGCCGCACCGCCGTCTGTGCTTTGGTGCCAGATCGCTTCGCTTCTTTCCTTATAGGGCTCACTGAGGAGCGCCACATCGATCTGCTGCTCCAGCACCGTTTGCGTTAGCAAGTCCTGGGCAGCTTGGCAGTGGTTGAGGTTCAGCTGAAGTAGCTTAACCATCTAGCAGCTGGGAAAGGGCTTTCTTATACTCGGGACAGCTGCGGCTGAGGACCGAGGGGGCTGTTGAGCGAGCGTCTCCGTTGTTGCCCACGCACAGTAGGCACTTTGGGGGGTTGGTGCATTTGTTTTGTACATGCCCCTCTCCGCCACACCTGAAGCAGGTATCCTTCGCCACTGTACGTTGGCTTCTGCATCTCGCTGCCGTGTGGCCGTAGGCCATACACTTGAAGCAGCGTGTTGGCGCGATCCGTCGTCGCATGCGGCACACCACCCAGCCGATTCGCACCTTGCCAAGCTCCAGGAGCTTCTGTGCAAGGGCGGGCTGGAGGTTTAGTGTAGCCACCTGCGTGGCACCATACGCTTTCCGCATCCTCGGCTTTGTTGCTTGGGTCAAGTCCAGGTCGGTCGCTGCTGTAATTGCTTCCAATACCTCATCGCCTGTCGTGAGCTCATCTATGTCGAGCACTTCGACCGCGACTGTCTCCTGAATGGCCTTTACAGCTGCCATCTCTCCTATCGCTGCCTGTATTGCCTTCTGCAGTTCCTGTGGGGCAGGGTCAGATGGTTGTTGCATCCTGAGGAGCAGCTCGCCCGAGGCAGTCTTCCTTATGGCCTGGACCTTGCTCTTCAGGGCCTGGAGCGTTGGCGCTGCCTTCACCACCTTCAGGATCTCGGCATATGACTTTCCCTCGGTGCACTTCACCAGTACCGCGTCCACGTGTGTGTGTGTGTGTGTGTGTGTGTACGTGTATGTAGAACTAGCAGTAAATACGCCCCTCCGGGACTGTGGTAGCCGTAGTAGCTCTCTATGTTTCTATATGTTTCTCTATAGGGTCCTGCGTGACCTGTTGGCTGCTGCATGTTTGATTTTCCGACTTTAATTTGGTTTTCTGTTCTGTTCCTGTTTCTGTTTCCGTTTCTGGTACTGTTTCCGCTTCCGTTTGTTCGGGCTTGTGTTGTTTGCATGCCCACTTTTAATTAGCTGATTGAATTTTCTTGTTCTGTCAGGCCTTGCCAGTCCACTTGCCCACTATCCTTTCCTCAAACTCATTTTGAAGCATGGAAATTTCTACCAATTGTTCGTAGTTTTGTCGCCGGTTTGACATGGAGCTCATTAAAAAACCAATACGAGTTGGCAGAGGAGACGAAAGGAAAGAATCAATGGTATAATTGGCAAAAATAAAGAAAAAAAACGAGGGGGAACGTTGTGAGTTGCTGCGGACACCGTAACTCTACAGTTATACCCGATACTAAGTCAGTATGGCTCTCCTCCGGCAGACGCCGCTAATATTAAACGACACGACAAGGAGTGCGTGCGAGAGAGACAGAAAATCAGTCTGAGCGTGACGTCGGGTGCTGCGTAGCCAGTGCAAATTGATTTGTTCCTTTTGGCTATAAAAATGATCTGATCTGATCCAGATTCAGCAATCTGATAGATATGGTCATTATCTATGATTCTGCGTTTTTAGTTTTCTCGAATGTGCAATATTGTGGATGCAACAGATTTTCGTCCTTTGTGTGGGCCGAAATTTTGAGATACACGTTTTATAGTAAGATCTAACAGGAGTGCGGACACCAAATTTGGTTACTCTAGCCTTAATAGTCTCTGAGATTTTTGAATATCCCCAGATTTTCGTCCTTTGCGGGGGCGGAAGGGGGTATGGCGAAATTTTGAAACAAACTCGTCTCGGTCCGATATATTAGGAGTGTGGATACCAAATTTGGTTGCTCTAGCTTTTATAGTCTCTGAGATCTAGGCGCTAATGTTTTACTCTAAGCAAAGCCGGCTATGCTACGTGTGTGTTAGAGAGAGACAGGACGAGAAAAAATTAAATTGTTTTCTTGATTCTGGCTATAATAATTATACGATCTGGTTCAGATTTTGCACTCTTTTGCCACAGATTACCGCCCTTTGTGGGGGCGGAAGTGGGCGGGGCAAAGTTTTGAAATATTCTTGTAGCAGTGACATATCACAGAAGTCTGGATCCAAAACATCGTTGCTCTCGCTCTTATAGTCTTCTAGCACTAAGCGCTGAAGGGGACGGACAGACGGACAGACGGACGGACGGACAGACGGACAGACGGACAGACAGACATGGCTCAATCGACTCGGCTATTGATGCTGATCAAGAATATATATACTTTATGGGGTCGGAAACGATTCCTTTTGGACGTTACACACATCCACTTTTACCACAAATCTAATATACCCCAATACTCATTTTGAGCATCGGATATAATAATTAGAAATTTCATCAGATTAGAGAACCCTGAAAAATATAAGAAAAGTATTTCCCACAGCGGAAATGTATTCTTCGCAAAGCATCCGCCTAGCGCTTGCCCCGCACTTTTTTGCTTAGTTTTTTCTTCGTTTTGGTTGAGAAACGTTTTGTGTTTTGGCTTCTTAAATTAATAAATCGCGTCAATTAATTTCGTTTTGTTTTTATACCCGATACTCAAAATGAGTATTGGGGTATATTAGATTTGTGGTAAAAGTGGATGTGTGTAACGTCCAGAAGGAATCGTTTCCGACCCCATAAAGTATATATATTCTTGATCAGCATCAATAGCCGAGTCGATTGAGCCCTGTCTGTCTGTCCGTCTGTCCGTCTGTCCGTCCCCTTCAGCGCCTAGTGCTCAAAGACTATAAGAGCTAGAGCAACGATGTTTTGGATCCAGACTTCTGTGATATGTCACTGCTACAAGAATATTTCAAAACTTCGCCCCGCCCACTTCCGCCCCCACAAAGGACGAAAATCTGTGGCATCCACAATTTTAAAGATATGAGAAAACCAAAAACGTAGAGTTGTAGAGAATGACCATATCTTTAAGACTGCGGAATCTGAATTGGATCGTATTATTATTATAGCCAGCATCAAGAAAACAATTTCATTTTTTCTCGCCCTGTCTCTCTCTAACACACGTAGCATAGGCGGCTTTGCTTAGAGTAAAACATTAGCGCCTAGATCTCAGAGACTACAAAAGCTAGAGGAACCAAATTTGGTATCCACACTCCTAATATATCGGACCGAGACGAGTTTGTTTCAAAATTTCGCCATACCCCCTTCCGCCCCCGCAAAGGACGAAAATCTGGGGATATTCAAAAATCTCAGAGACTATTAAGGCTAGAGTAACCAAATTTGGTATCCGCACTCCTGTTAGATCTTACTATAAAACGTGTATATCAAAATTTCGCCCCACCCCCTTCCGCCCACACAAAGGACGAAAATCTGTTGCATCCACAATATTGCACATTCGAGAAAACTAAAAACGCAGAATCATAGATAATGACCATATCTATCAAATTGCTGAATCTGGATCAGATCAGATCATTTTTATAGCCAATAGGAACAAATCAATTTGCAGTGGCTACGCAGCGCCCGACGTCACGCTCAGACTGATTTTCTGTCTCTCTCGCACGCACTCTTTGTCGTGTCGTTTAATATTAGCGGCGTCTGCTGGAGGAGAGCCATACTGACTTAGTATCGGGGATAACCGTAGAGTTGCGGTGTCCGCAGCAACTCACAACCCCCTCGTTTCTGTGTAGGTTAATGGGTTAGTGGTTACCGTTTACTGGTTGAGGTTTAGGTTAAGGTGGCTAAGGTAGGTCGTCTTGACTCGTCCTATCGCTTTTGCAGCATGAAGTTTTGTTCTACTAGCATGCCTCTTAAAAACTAAAACAACTACCGCTGATGGCCACTGGTCAACCAATCGTCATCGATCATCGATCATCTCAGTACAACACTCACACAGGATCAACCAGAACTTTAATATACATTATCCAACATAAAGAGAACTCCTCTCCACTATTGAGTAAACGATGGCTTCCTCTTTTAGTACTCCATCAATCTGGCCGACGAGGGCAAGGACAATCATGCACAGCAGATCGAGCGCGCGGAGATCGACAACCTGGTGAGGAGTCGCATGGAGTCCTTGAACCTGCCCACCAACGACTACGATGACGTGAGCGAGAAGCGGAACCACTTGTCCTATGTGATAATCAACCCGAGCTGTGATCTCAAGCTGGAGGAGGGCGATCTCATGTGAGTCCAATCATCCGTGCAGCAGGACCACCATCACTTTTCTCTACCACATTTCACATTTCTTTCCACAGCTACTTGGTGCGGCCGTCGCCGTTCTCGGCCCAAAAGACCTTTGAGCGCCACAATTCGCGTCGCAAGTCGAACATCTCGTTCTGCTCGAACATCAACCTGGGCGCCACTTGTGGGCCCCAGATGCAAAACATGTCCTACACCGCCGTCGGGGCTGGGTCGCGTCGCGGCTCCGGCATCGCCGGTTTGAACCCAATGCAAATGCAGAGCGTTCAGACTTTGGCCGGGTATGGATCATCCTCGCAGCGCTGTACCGCACCGATGCAGCAAATTAAGTCGAATTCTCTTTCTCTACCCGACAGTCCGACGGTGGTTGGCAATCAGCGTGGGCGGAGTAACTCATTGCGGGTTGGCTATTATTCCTTCTTCCACACCCACACCCACACGTACACCACCGCCCCACCCCCACACACCTCTTCCTCGCTCTCCCCCCCTCTCTTTTTCTCTATGTTTGTTGATTTAACTCACGTTCCTCTCGTTGGTTTGTTCGATTTCCGTTAAGATACACCAAGTGCTAACTCTACGGTCTCCAAGGTCTAAGCATATCTGGCTGTAAATCATCTTCAAAAGAGTTTCTCAGTTCTTTCCATACATTCGTCGAAGACGGACGTGTCGCGCATTGAAGTTTCTAAATAATCGCAAAGAGCATTCTGTGTGCTTATCTCGCACGAGAATCTATTTTTAGACACTGCGTAGCGGTGTCGGTAACACGAGAACAACAAAGAACAGTAAGCGAAGTAAGCTGTCGTACAGCGGGCAAGCTTTTGCCCTCGCCCTGCGCGCAGCCGCAAACGAAGGGCAACAAAAGCTCAACTTTTCTTAGTAGCAAGAATTCTTGATGCTAGGCAATCACAAATTTGTAACAAGCAAATTTCGTGAAGTGCCAAAAAATGGACGTAGACTCACCTGATCATTCCCAGCTTAGTGATAAGCTTTCAGCGACTGATAAGATGAGGAAAATAGCTGGTGCACCTGCAGAATTCCGTGCCAGCTTCCAGGCAATTGGAACGCCTAACTACAATAGTAGCTTGATCGCAACGACTACAAGCACTATTACCACGAGCACACTATCTTTTTCAACAGGGAAATGTCCAGCGAATTACTCAATGGCAAATACCGTAACTGGCAGCATATGTTCAGTACCGAGCACCTCGAGAGCTGAGGCGTCTACTTCAAGCTTAGCCAAAAAAGTATCCCAAGGAAAAGATTGTAGCTTTCAGATGCCGATGGTCTCTATTAGTAAAAAGCAAAAAAGAGCTGATAAAGTCTCAAAAACAATTAAAAAAACTACACACCCAGCTATTCCAAAAAATCACCCATTCAAGGGCCGCCAAAATTTTACACCTGTTACTACCCCTTCAGTAGCACTTCTAAATAATCGCTATGCAGCGCTATCTGAAGAAGCTGAATCTGTCATGGAACTGGACGAAGAAGAGCAACATGGGCTAGTAGCAAACGAAGCTAGCAATGAGCAGCAGCCAAGCATAGTGCCTAAGCCTCCAGCTATTTGCGTGCCGCAAGTGAATAAAATGGACAAACTCGAAGACGCCCTCAATTCTGTAATTCCAGCTGATGAGTATGACATTCGCACATCCAGATTTGGAGTTTCGCGTATATATGCAAAAAATTCCCAAGCTTTTCGAACAGTTATTGATATGCTGACGAAGCAAAACTGTGAATTCTGGCACCATCAGTTGAGAGAGGATACGCCGTACAGATTGATTATTCGAGATATCCATCCAAATGTACCAAAACACTTAATTGAGCACACTTTCACCGACAAGGGTTTCACAGTCATGAACATCTACTGCCCCAGGAAGCCAAACTGGCGTAATATTGAAATAAATGAAGAGGATGATCATGAAATAAATAACTTAAAAACAAGACAGAGTATGTTCTACGTGAACCTAAAGAAAACACCAAATATTGCAGAGGCACTTAAGATTACTCAAATTGGAAGGCACAGAGTAACAGTAATTAAGGCAAAGCACATTAAAGAATTGGTGCAGTGCTTTAGATGCCAAGATTTTGGACATACGCGAAACTACTGCCTTAAAAAGCCAGTCTGTGGAAAATGCTCTGGCGACCACTATACTGGATCAAAATCGTGCGAACTAAGTCTTAGTAACAAATCCATTTGTGCAAACTGCGGCGAAGATCACCTATCTAGCTATAAAAGTTGTTCAGTCCGAATTGAACTCAGCAAGAAGCTTAAGCCGACAGCCAGACTACCAGAAGATGGAATGCCTGCCAGTAGCAAAAATAAAAATCACCCAGTCGGATCGCAAGTCATCTCAAATGCCAATGTGAGGAGTGGGTTCTCCTATGCAGACATAACAAGACCGCGTGCAGAGAAAAATATTAACGTGAACACATTACATGACAGCTCCCGGTTGTTTAATGGTGCTGAAGATCAACATTTTAGTAGCAAATTCAAAATATTAGAAAAAGCTATAAACGACCTTAATAGTAGAATGGATCAAATGTTCAAACTAATACAGGATACGATGGAGGCAAACAAAGCCTTCCGCGACCTGGTACAGAAGCTTATTTCAAAATGAACAAGCTTCAATTAAAAATCGGATTATGGAATGCACGAGGGCTAGTCAAGAACATTGAAGAACTTAGACTTTTCCTTAATGCTAATAAAATCGATGTAATGTTGATAACAGAGACACATATGCGCCCTGGTCGGAGAGCATTCGTACCAGGATACGATCAATATTACGCTGATCATCCCAGCGGAACATCGAAAAGTGGCTCTGCTCTGTTCATACGATCGTCCATTGCCCATACTCAGAACGAACCTATGTCCAGGATAAACATACAAGTTGCCAGCGTGAGTGTGCCGACTAATGTTGGATGCATCAAGATCTCCTCACTATACCTGCCACCCAACCAACCTTGGAGTACAACTGATTTTGAGCAACTTTTTCTTAGCCTGGGGAACAGATTCATCGCAGGCGGTGACTTTAACGCAAAGCACCCATGGTGGGGTAACGTCAGATCATGCTGTCGAGGGAAGCGATTGCAAGAGGCCATCGTCAGTAGCACATGCGAAATCCTTGCCACTGGCGAGGCAACTTTCTTCTCATACAACACTCGCCTTACACCTTCTGCTCTCGACTTTTTCATTGTCAACGGGATTGCGCAAAACAAGCTGTCAGTCGAAACTAAATATGAACTCTCCTCGGATCACCTGCCAATTGTAGCATCAGTGCATCATTCTCCTCAAATCAAAACTATGAAGCAACAAATTCTCCCTCGAGGCTCTTGCGTTGAAGTATTTCAAGCCGAACTAGATAGTAGAATCAACCTCAACACGGAAATAAAAAGTCCCGATGATATAGATGATGCAATCTCGATATTTATGAGAAACGTAATATTGGCTGCATCTTCTGCTGCGCCTGTAAACCAATGTTCACCAAGCCAACGACGACTAGATACTCTTCCCCCAAGTGCCGTAGCTCTCCTGCGCCTGAAAAGAAGAGTAAGAAGAGAGTATGCGAGAACGGGTGATACTCGAGTTCATCAAATCTACTTGAGACTATCAAACCGTTTGCAAAAGGTACTTGCAAAAGTCAAGCAGACGAGCATTGATAACATTTTAGAAAAAGCTGGCCCCGATGCATTTTTCAACTATACTCTCTGGAAGCTTACAAGCCGATTTAAAAGAGTAGTCATGCCTAAATCGCCAATTAAAAATCCAGCAGGCGGTTGGTGCTACTCCAGTCAGCAAAAGGCTGATATCTTCGCAGACAGTTTAGAACAAAGATTTAAGCCATTTAATCTTACGTCTGCTGTTACACGAAGGGCCGTCGAGCTACAATTGGAAATGCCATTTCAAATGTCCTTGCCAGCAAGCCCAGTCACATTTCAAGAGGTGGTGCAGCAAATTAAGAAGCTGAAGGCCAAAAAATCCCCTGGTGAGGACCTGCTGGACAACAGGACTTTAAAACTTCTGCCTAAAAAAGCGCTGCTATTTATAGTGCTGCTCCTCAACAGCATTCTTAGGATAGGACACTTTCCTACCTGCTGGAAGATGGCGCTAATCTCCATGGTACCTAAGCCAGAAAAACAACACACAGAAGTCGATGGCTACAGACCAATTAGCCTGCTCTCAGCGCTGGGGAAGATGGCGGAAAGAATGATACTGAACCGCATCATGCAGCTTGAACCTGTAAAGAAAAGAATTCCAAAGTGGCAGTTTGGATTTAGACAAGGTCACGGCACGCCAGAACAACTTCATCGAGTGGTCAACTTCGCGCTTGATGCAATGGAGCAAAAAATGTATTCGGTAGCTGTGTTTATGGTCATTCAACAAGTGTTTGACAGGGTGTGGCATGATGGCCTCCTCTTTAAGCTGAGAAACATATTGCCGCCGCAGCTATTCCAGCTGGTGAGTAGCTTTCTAATGGACAGAAGTTTTAGAGTTGTTGTAAATGGAGCAAAATCATCGAAGCGCCCAATCTGTGCAGGCGTCCCACAAGGCAGCGTTCTTGGACCAACGTTATATACCCTATATACAGCCGATATGCCTTCCTCAAGGGTAATAACTGGGTTGGACGAGGACGATGTGTTGATAGCAACCTACGCGGATGACACTGCAGTGCTGACCAGAAGTCCAAGCATAAATCTAGCTACGGAAGCTCTGCAACAATATGTGAGCAGCTTTGAGGTCTGGGCTCAGAAATGGAACATAGGCATCAACAGCAGCAAATGTGCTAATGTTACTTTTGCTACGAGAACACTTTCTTGCGGAGGCATTAATATGCTGGGCTCCACACTTACGCACAAGAGCTCGTACAAATACCTGGGTGTTGTACTCGACAGGTCACTAAATTTCAAAACCCATACTACCATGGTTCGACAGTCTGTGATGGCGAAAGCGGGAAAGATGGCGTGGCTACTTGCACCAAGAAATAAGCTATCGCTGTACAGCAAAGTCACGATATACAAGTCCATCCTCAGCCCCATATGGAAATACGCACTTCAAGTTTACGGCATCGCGTCAAAAACCAACTTAAATAAAATTAGAGTTGCTCAGTCAAAAGTTCTACGACGAATATGCAATGCTCCATGGTACATACGAAACAGCGACATCGAGAGGGACCTAAAGGTTCCCAAAGTGGGCGATGTTATACAATTACATGCAGCAAGGTACTTGCAACGACTTGGTGGTCACCCTAATGCGCTAGCCAGACGTCTAATTAACCCGCCAAGGAAAAGAAGACTCAAAAGGAGTCATCCACTGGATCTCCCTACTAGATCCCTCCTATAACATCTCATTAACTTTTTGTAAAAATTCTAAATAATGTATGTACCTACTCCATATATGTAACATTAAGTTTAAGTATGTATCTCCTGTGATCAATTGTTTTTCCCCTTAAATGTAAAACTAGATTAAGTTGCCACGAAAGGTAGCAGTAAACTTGTTTACAATAAAATACAAATTTTCCACATGAAAAAAAAAAAAAAAAAAAAAAAAGAGTTTCTTGCTTATTATGTTGATCTATTTATGGCTTTGGGTTCATTCAAAGCAGTTAAGCGCACAGTTTAATCTACAAATTTAATAAACAAATAAGATACTTATGTATGTAGATACATAATGTATTTTATATGGCTGTCAGAAGAAAGATTCATGCTTAGACCTTGGGCTTTGCCTGCGGCCGCAGTGTAGACGCTGTCCTAGGGAATGTAAATTTGGGCTGGCCATGGGTCTTCAGCTCCAGTTCGCAGTCCAGCACACACCTCGTTATCTTAGTTAAGTTTTTTAAACAAATTGGCTACAACAAAATACATAGCGGCTCGGTCCATTCGGGGCCAGCACTTGCACTCCCACACACTAGCATCAAAATTCTCGTATCAAAGTTAAGCCGCAGACCACTCTACCGATCAGCACGGCAGCCACATCAATAGCAGAAGCAGCACCGGCAACATCCAGAAGCACACCACTGCAACAGCAGCAGCAACAACCCCTAGTCATAGTATCAACGCAGGGCTTGACCCAGAATCAAAGACCTCAGAATCCTATCAGAACCAGAGTCAAATGTAGATCAGTTTGTCGGCAGGAGCGAGCAGAAATTCTAGATTTTTGTCCCTGTGTTTTCTTTTTTTTTGAGTGACTGTAACTGCAACTGCAACTTCAACTGCAAGAATAGCCAATTTGTATGTGTATTGTAATTGCGTTTTGTTGGTACCTGCGCTGGGTTTTCTCCCCTCACTAATCGCGAAACACTTGCGTGGATATTTCCTTGCTCCTCTGTCCTTGCAGATCGACAACGACATACTTCTGCGTCGATCCTCCTCTCTGAGGCAAGCCCTTCCCAGCGTGGGCGTCAGTCATGGCCGGCGAAAGTCCTCGCTGGAGGAAATCGGCATCAGCCATTTCACGACCCTGATGCAGGCCACGAATCACAGCAACCCCATCAAGATCTCGCTCAATGGCAGCATAGGCATGGAGGTAAGTTTTAATCGCGCACAGATCATATGAATCCTATTGATGACTAACGCCTGTGCTAGAATCAGATTTCTCTCCAGGTCACCCCGCCAGAGGAGCCCACACCCATGCTGGGCGTGCCCTGCATGATGGGCGGCGGTGGCGGCGGCGGCATAAACCCATCCGGAACTGGATCCTCAACTAGTGGCATGCTGGGGCCTGGCTCTTCGCTGGCGATCAATACGGCTGACCTGGGGCCAGGCCCAGGCACCTCATCGGGGGCCGGTAGCTCCCTGCAGCCCCAGGACTCGCTTGGCCCCCAGTCGTCCCAGGTGTCGTCGCCGCAGCATCTGCAGGGAACGATTGTATGATACAACCTGATGTGGGGGCGCCGTCTCCGCACCTCCATGTCAAAGAACAAATGGATATAGAACACGGCCGGCACACACAGACACACGCGTAGAGATAATTTCTGAGAGAAAAAGTATTAGGGGAGACCAACCCACCCCCAATGTCTGTGGTGTGCGTCCCAGTCCCTCTCCCTTTTAAGACGAGCCCTGCATAGGGAAGTGTTTAGCTACCGATATAGTGCGATAGATTACCATAGGAATAGGACTAATTACGAGTATATGCTTTACAAACAACAAACAACAAGCAACAAAAGTTGAGGCAAATTGTGTTTTGGGAACAAGATATGTAGTTAAACTATTGGATAGATTGGATGATGATTTAGCTAACTGTATATATATATATCTGAGCATAGTTCTAAGTACCCGATTCGTTTCTAGCATATCCGAGGAGCATAGGAAACTATCAAATTCTCAAGCCCCTATATCTGTGTGTATATCCCACATATATGCAAGTCCTATTCGGATTTTGGTCGGCTTAACTTCCTCCCACATACATATAATATACCACATATAGATACTTGTCTGAAGGTGCTATCAATGTCATGTACTATACACATACACACGAAAAACATCCCAAGTTTTGTAAAACTCTTTGAATTGTCTTACACAATTGTAAAAACAAAGGCAAATGAAAGAAAAATAAACTAAACAGGAAACGGTTTTCATAACATAGTTTGGAACGGGCTTTGGTATACTCTAATGCTTTACGAAACCAACCAAAAAAATGATATATACAAATATATACATATAGAGGCAAAGAATTTGTATATATACACTGTATATTAGAAACAACCAACATTCAAGGAAGCATTAAAAGAGAAAAACTAAAACAACTATTAGAACTTAAGAATACCATACGGAATACGGAAAAAGCAAAACAACAGAAGCTAGGATCTAGAGCTTAGAGTTATTCTATAGATAAGAGTAGTATCCACTTAAATACTTTACATACATACCATACCATACCTATAACGCTGACACATCGAGAGTGTCGGCCACTGTACCAAATTCAATGAGCTATACACACACACACCCCCGTAGCATAGTGTTAGGAAACGCAACCCCAACTCAATTGAATTTCGAAGAAACGTCCCAATTATATAGCCTCTATAGGTAGTAGCTAGAGAAAACACACATCCCTTCACACACTTGAAAATGTTAGTTAAAGCACAAAAGGCAGTTTTTTAAGGAAATTTTACTCAACATTGCCGATGACGGTGAGGGTGAGGAAGATGAAATGCATTCCAGTGTCTCAAAAGAAAGCCTAGTTAAGCATATGCCTGTCACACCAGATACTTATTTACATAGATCTGTACAAACCAGCATTCATATACCCACTGTATGTACTTAGGTGAGAATGTATCTGTGTAAGAACTAGCACTTAGATCGAACCGATGTCTCAATGTACAAAAGATAGATAACTAATCCGCATCTGGCATCTGGCACCTGGCATTGGCATCATTAGAGTTTTTGTGTGGACTAGAATATAAACTTGCCGTAATATTTATCGATGCTCTTTAAAGCATGGCGAACAGAACTCACAATAAACTCAAAATATATAGTTGGAAATATTGTATTGCGAATGAAGTCATTTTATGTTCTGAGCTGTATAATAAACCGAACATAGTAGGTTGTATTCCTGTATATCCTGTATATCTAGCAGTGAAACTTGGATATCAGACTATTTGTTATGTGACTTACAGAGTTGTTAGATACAGTTTTTCAAAAGCAGTGCCAGAAGCTTAGCTCTTAGTTGTATTTAATTTCTAGACCCACGTCGGGTGGTTACTTTTATTTTATTAAGTTTTGAGTAGCTTTACATAAAATGCCACACAGGCATTCCTAGTTAGTACATTTAATTTAGTTAGCGTTTCTTAACTCATTGTTTCTTTGTGTTTTTTTTGTTCTGTATACGTATCGAAAAATAATGTCAATTTAGTTGAATATTGACTCAGTAGCCGGGATAGGGCGATGGCTGCAGACTGCAGCCGGTGGAGGCGCTGGTGCACTTGCAGCTCTTGCCCGAAGGAGCCTTGCGGTTCACCAGACAGAGCCGGGCGTCTGTGCAGCCGCCGTTGTTGATCTGGCAGGGGCTCTGGTACTGCGGACAGTTCTGCTCCACGACCGTCATGCCGTACATCTTGTGGCTGCCAAAGAACGGGGTCTGTATTGGCTTCTGGCGGGTACCCAGAGCGTCCACGCTCTCCAGTTTTTTGCTGGAAAATAGCTTGGTTAATTCTTTTCCATTTGAAGGTTAAGAGGTTCTCACGTAGTCCAGTCGGTCCAGTAAAACTGCTCATGGGTGAAGGTGAGGCCAAACGGATAGGACAGCTTGTTGGAGATGATGCGGGTCTCGCGGTTCTGGGGATGGATGCACTCCACTTTCTTGCTTCCCGCATCCGCGTAGCACAGTTCGCCCGTGTTCTCCACCACTACTAGAGAGTTCGGCAGGGTGACAGCATCGTGGCCCAGCAGCAGCTCCCGCCCAGTGCCGTCCAAGTCCGAGAACTCAATCTTGGGCGAGGAACGGTCCCAGTCCGACCAGAAGAGTTTCCTGTGAACCAAGAGGAAGGTCAGAAACGTTGATCTTCGGGTGTCTGTCGTCATTCCTTACTCTCTGTAGGGATCCACGGCAATGCCGCGGGGATTCACCAGCTGCTTGTTGATAACCACCGCACGCAGCGTGGGATCGTCCAGGCTGGCCACCTCAATGGGGTCCTTTACGGAGTCAGTCCAGTATAGGCGACGAGAAATGGCATCTATGGCAATGCCCTCAGGAGACTCGATACCTGAGCGATCAGGAAAAAATAAGAGCAGCTCTCATGGACCTAGTTAAAGCCATCTTACTCGTGGTAATGAAGGGACGGGCGTCGGTGCCATCGTACTTGGCACTCACAATCTTCTTGGCCGAGATGTCGCCCCAGTAGACGCGACCCTCCACGCAGTCCTTGTCCAGGCCGATGGCCATCGAGGCCACCGATATTGGCAAAACATTTCGTCCGTTGAGAGGTACTCGGACAATGACCACTCCCTGGCTGACGATGAGGAAGTCCGAGTCATGCTGCTGGCGCTCGAAACAGGTGGAGCCGTTTCCATAGAAACCTGGAATTTAGGAAATGGATTTGGGGTTGTTTAAGTACGTAGGTCTGGAAAATCATGATACCAGTAGTCTCTACCAATTCTCTCCATTCATTCTCCATTCGTAACTCAGAGTTCCGACATTTTTCTTGGCTAAATACAAAATTTGTACAGTTTAATTTTCAATTCATAAAAAGACTCCTCCGACACCCTTTACTTAATCTGCCAGGATGCGTCTTCTCCAGACTCTGCTAACGAGGATGTCGCGCTTGGAAGGCAGCGTCGCCTGACGATCCTCGACTCAGAATCAGGCCGCCGGCTCCAGAGTGAAGCGCCGACCGACTACGAGAAATACTTTTGCAGATCGTCGCTTCGCGCAGAACCTGAACGAAGATCTGAAGAAGCCAGGGTCATCCTCTCTCGTGTCGATGCGTGAGTTCTTCATGCATCCCCATACATGGGACCGCAACAACGGCTACTTCAACGTGGTGCTGGCCCTGTCCATATTCGGGTTCTGCTTCTTCAACTCGTGCTCCCCGAGCGAGGAGAAGGTCGCCGCAGCTAACGAACTCGCCCCGCCCAAGAAGTGATGTCTCGGGAGTGGAGGCGGAATGTGCATCGGAACACTCACCTTGATTGCACGCGCAGACCAGGCCGGAGTTGGTCGAGTGGCACTTGGCGTTCATGTCGCAGAGCGTGGGGTTGTTGAGGCAGTTCTGCTCCTCGAGGCACACGTAGCCGTCGCCTTGGAAGCCGGCGATGCACTGGCACTCATAATTCGCAGGATCCCTGGAATCGCAAAATACAAATAAAATATACGAATGATCCCCAGCTCTGCTGCTGTCCGAACTTACTCGGTTGGCTCGCAGGTGGCATGGATGCCGCAGGTGTTCCTCACGTTGCAGGGCGTGGGTTTGCTCAGGCACCCCGCCAGTGCGTCCCCCAGATAGCCCTCGAGGCAGTCGCAGTACTGGACGCTCTGCACCGAGTCCCATTTGCAGATGGCGTTGGAGCCACAGAAGACGGCCCCGCAACGGCCGGCCGGCACACACCTGTCGCTCACATCCCGCTCGTAGTCCTCCTGGCACTGGCAAACGCCCGAGTCACAGATGGCGTTCTCCCCGCAATGCTCCGCGGACTCGCACTCCGGCGCCAGCTGGCAGCGGTATCCATCGCCCTCGTAGCGGCGCTCGCACACGCACTCGGACTTGCCCTGTTGGTCGTTGTGATTGCACGTGGCATGGGCGTCGCAGATTTCGGGTTTCTAGAAGCAGGCGGAGTATACTGGACTGCTCGATCGGGAATCGACTAGAACTTACAATAGCGCAGGAGTCGTCGATGGGCTCACAGGCGTAGCCGTCGCCGCTGAAGCCGGCGTTGCAGGTGCAGATGTGCCGCAGCACGTGCTCGTACCAGACACAAGTGGCGTTAATATGGCAGTTGGCGTCCACAGCGCAAGGAACTATAAAGGTGGTATATTAGTTACCGAAGGAATAATTATACAACCACAGTCCGGAGTAAAACATCTTCTTATGTCGTTAACATTGAAAGCCAACCATAAGCATATCCTAAGTGTGAAGGATATCACTCACCCAAGTCTCCATTCTTCTCCAAATCGGCATCCAGAGTATAGCGACAAATCTGACCATCTTCGGAGATTAGGTAGCCCTCCGGACAGCGACAGTTGCCTAGAAAATCGCACGACGGATCCACCTCCAGCTCCAGCAGGATGGGAACGCAGTGTCCGTGCTCCCAGGCCTCGTCATGGCCGCACAAATTGGAGCACTGGTACCCATCGCCGGAGAAGCCTATGCGACAGGCGCAACGCCCCTCGTAGCAGTCAGCATCAGGTGAGCAGCGCTGGACGGAGAGTGAGAGAGGTAATCATTGGACAGCAAGCGGTGGGGCTCTTCTCACTCACATAGCACTCATCCGAATGTGTGGGCCCTTGTTCCTCCTCACTGGGATAGGGGTAGGGATAGGGGTTGGGATCGGGATTGGCATTGGCATTAGCATCAGACTCGGAATCGGTCTCGGAGCTAGGTTCATCGACAACCTGGTTCGCTGGGGTGGAGTACTCGATGTTGTCGGCGGTGCTGTCACTGCTGTTGGACAGGCACCTGTAGTCGTTACCCTGAAATCCCTCGGAGCAGAAGCAGGTGAATCCGCCCTCGTTGTTCTCGCACAGAGCGTTCTCGTCGCACACATGAGTACCCAGGGCGCACTCGTTTACATCCACACAAACCTCGAGGCCGCGCTCGTCCAGCTGGGCCGCGTAGCCGTGGTGACAGTCGCAGCGGTAGGTATCCTCATAGGGCACGCACACGGAGTTCTCCACGCACTGGCCAGTGCCGTCCGTGCAGGCATTGGACTCTGCGTCCACCCCAATCTTGCTCATGGCGCTTATGCGTAGCGCCTGATCACGCTCCACAAAGTCCAGGGCGATCTTGGATACCTTCTGCATGACGCTGGTATCGGAGGTATCCGGCTCGTCGTCGCGCAGGCAGCTCTGGTACAAGATGCGCTGGTCCACCTGGAAGCTGATGACGCGCTGGTCGTCCACCAGCTCAAGCTGGTGCGTCTGCACCGATTGCAGCTCTCCGGGCCGTACAAAGCGGTACTCATCGATGTAGTCGGGCAGGTGGAGAGTGGCGCCCGACTGGATGGTCGGCACCTCGCCGTAGATTTCGATTTTTACCGCCAGCTGGTCCCAGTAGTTGAGGCCCTGAAAGGTCTGGTCCACGTGCAACGTTTCTCCCGACTCGAACTGGATGCGCGAGATGTGCTCGTAGTCGCCGCCCGTCAGCTGGTAGCCATTGGAGGCTCCATTCACCGACTTGGCGAAAAGCCAGGGCACGGTCGTGAGCAGCGGCAGGATCAGGCGGATCTGAGCTCCCTGCTCCACGCTCAGCGGATTGATGGTCGTGTAGGACCTGGCATCGGTGGTGACAACGTATGATTGCAGCTTGGCCTGCTCGTCGACTGGCCGGCCATTTAACTCGCCCGAGAGCGTGCCCGTCACCCGGATGGGCAGGTCGTTGGCCAGACAAGCCTTTCCGTTTCCGTAGCAGCCCGGCTCACAGGCGCAGCAGTATCCCTCGGCCTTGTCGTGGCATTGAGCCTTGTCGTGGCACTGATGTCCAAGAGCGTGGCAGCTCTGGGCCAAAGCAGGCGACTCTGTGCGCGTCTCGGCGTTGTCGGGGGCCCGCACGTTCTGCTGTGCTGTCTCCGGAGCCACCTCGAACAGCCAGACTCCGGACACTCCTAGGTTGGTGCTCTCGCTAAGGAAACGGGCCTAAAACAGGTAACAGAAATCAATTAGAGAGCGATCTCCCCCGAACAGGTACTCTCTTGAACTTACATTCTCCGATCCGGATCCGTTGAGGCTGTAGTAACGTCCGTCCTTAGAAACGAATCCAGCCTGAGCGCGGATATCGGGCAGTCCATTGCCCAACGACACGCCCTGGAGCCAGTTGAGGCCGCCATCCGGGTAGATGAACTGCACGAAAGTCTGCTGATCGTTGGCTATCAGGGCCACCTGGAACGTGTTCACTTTGTCCGTCTTGGAGTCGAAGTAGCCTACGTTCTGCCAAGTGGCCACAACCACCTGTTCCGCCTCGAACGCGGCCTGTTCGCTGAAAGCGTAGCGCACCAGCTGCGAGGCTCTGTCCAGGGTGGCAGAGTCTTTGGTCTGGAATAGGGAGACGGAGGTCTCATCCCCGCTGTTTGATGTGTCCACGTTCGAGTAGAAGGCGGCTATCGAGGGGTACTCGAGTGGGAAAGGCTGGTTCAAGTACTCGGGGAATTCCACGTTGAACGTCAGGATTCCATTGGTATTGATCTGTGTAAGGGAACAGAGGCTAAGGAAATTAGGAAGTGCGCATCAGGGATCACAATCGGTTCAAGTGGCAGTACTTGGCTTCCATATGGCACTTCAAAGAGCCCTCTCCGCCGCCTCCCCTGCCATCCCATGCCATCCCATCACCGTGAAGTGCTAACGGGCCACTTAACTCCGAACGGGAATTGTTCTCATGGCGGAAAGCAAACACCAACAAACCATTAACAAGGCGGAAAATGATCATTTGAAGGGATGTGATAAGTGATCTGAGACGATCGCCCTCTAACTAATTGAGTCCCTCCCCAGAAGCATCCACATCCGCACTCCTCTGGCTGGAATTAGTTCGATCTAGTTCAGTTGCAACTACATCAGCATCAACATTACCATTACCCATCCCCATCCCCAACACCACTCCGCTCTCTTCATTCTCCATCCTCTCGAGCATATCCAGCGATGCATTGTTCTAAATAAACAACAATTTTGTTTCTAGCAGAATGGATTTGGAACACAGGTGTTCGAAATGTGGCTCTGAAGCGTTGACAGGCCCCATGCATAAATCAGATTGCACTGTTGCGCCTCCAGATAGCCGGCACCACGGGTGCACTTCATCTCTGCGGGCCGTTGGCAATGTGTTGCAATGTGCCTGGACTGGCAAATGGTTGCCAAAGCAAGGAATCTGCTGGGGCGCTAGGAATTTCGGCATCTTGGCAGATGATTTGTAGCTGTACAGATTCCATGATCTTCAAGGGGATGCCACAATTGGAGCTCCCCATGTTTGTTGTTTCTACGCAATTTGGTAAATGTTAAGAGTCTGTGGCAGGCTTTTGCTTGTGATCACATTTGTTTTCCAGTGAAAGACAGTCCAAAATTCCTTAATCGTCTAACAGAACAGCTTAAAAGCCTCTACCAATGTTTCACATTGTTACGAACCTTTGTTTTCTTCGGGGCAAGGCCGGCTAGCCAGTCATCCCAGGGCTGGGTACTTCCCAAGCCCTCAGGTCGCACAATATACCAACTAATTGGACATCTCGAACAAATTGAAACAACAAAAGTAACCGACAAAAAAAACTGCAAACGGACTCTACTCGACAAACAACATTACAGTAACTTCCTTCAACACAGACGTGGACCAGGTCGAGGTGTCGATGTTTTTACCCCTGACGTACCCTCCCTACCTGAGATCTGAATAAAAACGTTTTGGATCTCCCTGCCATGTGCAGCAGCCTTACCCTCTCGTTGCTGTGGCTCCTCTTCCCCCCATATGAAACGCTTAGCAATTCATTTTCTTCGTTATAATTTTCACTTCAATTTCCTAATTTTACACGGTATCATCGCTACACTAAGCCTGCCTATTCATACCCCCCTCATCTTATCACTACGGGCGGTTAATAAATAAATAGAAATAATTAATATAATAAATATAAATAAGTTACATATATAAATAGATATGGACGGACTTAAATTAGGGGATTAACATATACATATAAATGGAGACGTTTAACAAAAATAAATAATGGGAGTAAATAAGTTGATTGATGCTTTTTTTTTTCTCTCCCTAAATGGGCGAGGAACCCGCTCTACGTGGCCAGGATTGTGTCTTCGAGCCCAGCAAAAAGCAAGCCAGGATGGCGGAGCTGTGACCTATTCCCTACGGATTGGCCAACAAAAAAAATAAATTTTGGGGTTTCTTTACTTCCCCCTTTGGAGCGGACTCACTCTTATGTTTCTTGGGTCTCTTTCCCGTCCCGCTAGTCATGGTTCCTGGTCTCTCCCTGATCTGGATCCCCTGGAATCACAGATTTATTTATCTTTTTTTTTCAGGGTGATGGCCACTACTCCATCCTCATCCCACTCACCTTTTCTTTCAGAACAAAAAAAATCACTAGATCACTATGTCCGGCGCGCATGCTCCTCCGTTGCGGGAATTTCTTTCTCTGAACCCCCTCTTGGCTTAGCTGCTCTGTTTAATGCTCCCGGGCCGCTGATCCCCATCGCTCTCTCTTCTATCGCCCTTGAATTAGGTTCAAGGGCATGGCCTGATTCGGGCTGCTGGCGGCTCTCTTTTCTTTGGGGTATGGGTGAGTTGGCTTCGGGACTCCGTTATGGGATGAGATCGGAAATTTTCTCTCATAACGGCTCCGGAGAGCGCGCGGAACTCTCACTCTCCAGGACCAGGTGGCGCCACTCTTCGCTAACCTTTTCCCCTTAAATTTTGGCCTTGCCACTCTGTTCAAACTTCTTTCCGCCTCACCGCTTCTATGGGTATCACCTATCGATATCTTCGCATGCAACACCTAGCGAAAATTCGAGCGACCATGGCCGCGGAGAATTATTCGCAAACAGCGAAGAGTTACACGTTTCCCTAAAACTGCTGGCCTTCCCGGACATTACGGTGCCTAGGATCTTGCAGCGCCCAACGTAGGCTTACACCCACTGATCGGATATTCCCTAAGTGAGTGCGTTTTCCTTGTCTCTGACTCAGTCTGAAGTTTTCGATACAATTTTAGGTCTTTGGCGTGAAAAATCCCCACCGGCCTCCCCGACAGATCCTCCAGCTCGTAGGCGTTATTCCCTACTGGACGTACGACTCTGCATTTTAGGAATTTCCGGGCGAACTTGGCGTTGTAGCTTTTGCCAAAGTCGCTGAGGGTGAAGTTGTGCCTGTAGACTTCTTGGCCAGGTCTGGCGAAAAAGACTCGGGCCCGTTTGTTGTAACGCTGGCTGCTCCGCTCATACGCTTGGTGTAGGCTGCGTTTAATTTGCTCGCGAATGAGGTGTCGCTTATCCGCGGGATCTAACGCGTGCACTTCATGTTCCGTCAAAGCCTGCAGCTTCCTCGCCAGCTTATAGCAGTTCCCATTCAGAAACATCTGTTGTCCAAATACAGCGAAAAACGGCGTTACGCCTGTGGCTTCGTGCACCGAGTCACGGATTGAAACTTCGATCTCCGGTAGGTAGATGTCCCAGTCTCTGTGATCCTTTTCCAAATACGTCCTTATTGCAGCGAGTATCATCCGATTTACTCTCTCGGCTGCATTGCTTTGCGGCGAGAAGACTGCTGTGCGCATGTGTCGGATCCCGAAGCCGCTGACCATGTCCATGAACGCCTTCGATAGGAACTGCTTTCCGTTGTCGGAGTGGATCACCTCTGGCACCCCGAATTTGTAGAACACCTCTTGCACCAGGAATTGAACGACGTTCGCAGCGGTCGCCTCTCTCATCGCCTTCAAGAAGGTAAATTTTGAAAAGTGGTCTACGACGACGAAAATCCAGGCCTGTCCCCTTTTTGACCTGGGATACTTTCCCAGGAAGTCTATGTAGATCTTTTGGAATGGCCTCTCCGTGACCACTTCCTGACCGATCCCGACTTGGCTACGGTAATTGGGAGCTTTGGATTCCTTGCATTCGGTGCAGCTTCGGACGTATTCCCGCACTTGTGCCGTCATCGCCGGCCAGTAGTAGTGCCTTTTTAGCCTATGCAAGGTCTTCTTCATTCCACCGTGTCCAGCTGTGTGGTCTTCGTGGGCCTTCGCGATGAGGGTTTTCGTCAGTGACGCGGGAATCCATAATTTCCACATGGAACCTTCCACTTGGTCGTCGATTTGCGCGAAGGCCATTCGCTTGAATACCAGGTCCCCGTCTATTCGCAGGTCAGGCAATAACTCTTTGTTCCTGCAGACTTCTCCTTTCAACTCCTGGTATTCCGTTGATTTGAATTCCGTCGTCTGGAATCCGAGGATTTCCGTTGGGTCTAGGACCACCTCCTCGATGCAGCGCGATAGTGTATCCGCCACTATATTTTCGACTCCCTTGCGGTGTTCGATCTCAAAGTCGAACCTCTGCAGCCGCAATGACCATCTCGCTAGACGCCCATTCAGGTCCTTGAGTGACATTAGCCATTTAAGGCTGGCGTGGTCGGTGATTACCGTGAATGGCATCAATTCCACATATGGCCTGAATCTTTCAATCGCCAAGCATTCTTTCTCCGTTACCGAATAATTTATTTGATGTTTGTTCAGCTTGGAAGAAAAGAATGCCACTGGGCGCTCTGCTTTGTCATCATCCAGCTGAAAAAGCACTGATCCCACTCCAAAATTTGAGGCGTCGCACTGGATGTAGAAAAGGCGTTTAAGGTCGGCATGGACTAATACAGGAGCCGTGGTGAGTGCCTTCTTCAGGGATTCTATGGCCGCCCTCGCTTCCGTTGGCAAGGAAAACTTCCCGCGCGGATGCTTCTTCAGAGCATCTGTTAACGGTACCGCGATGGTGGCGAAGTCCTTGATGAAGCGCCTATACCATCCTGCGGTTCCTATGAAGCTCCGTAGCTCCTTCACTGAACTCGGGCTCGGGATCTTTTGTATAGCCACAACCCTATCGGGATCCATTTGCAGCGTGCCGCCCCCGATGATAAACCCCAGGTATTTCAGCGACTTAAAGCAGAATTTGGATTTTTTTAGACCTATCGTCAAATTCGCTCTTTTCAGGCACTGGGCCACCAATCGCAGATATCGCAGATGCGTCTGGAAATCCGGGGCTATCACCAAAAGATCGTCCAAATAAACGAAAACGTTTGATCTGAGCTGAGTCGGGATCACCTTATCCATCACTCTGCATAATCTCTGGGCAGCGTTACACAGACCGAAGGGCATCATCACGAATTGATACAGCGGACGGCCTGCAACGGTAAATGCGGTGCACTTCCGGCTTTCTGGGTCCAATTTAATTTGCCAGAATGCGAATTTGAGGTCGACGCTAGAAATGTAATATGTCTGGTCAATCCTGGACAGTATACCCTCGATGCTAGGAAGAGGGTAAGCATCTTTTACGGTGAGCTGATTCAGTTTTTGCGCGTCCAAACAGAATCTATTTTTATAGCCGATACTCAAAATGAGTATTGGGGTATATTAGATTTGTGGTCAAAGTGGATGTGTGTAACGTCCAGAAGGAATCGTTTCCGACCCCATAAAGTATATATATTCTTGATCAGCATCAATAGCCGAGTCGATTGAGCCCTGTCTGTCTGTCCGTCCGCCCGTCCGCCCGTCCGTCCGTCCGTCCCCTTCAGCGCCTAGTGCTCAAAGACTATAAGAGCTAGAGCAACGATATTTTGGATCCAGACTTCTGTGATATGTCACTGCTACAAAAATATTTCCGCCCCCACAAAGGACGAAAATCTGTGGCATCTACATTTTTAAAGATAGTATACAGCTAAAAACTCAGAATCGTAGAAGATGACTATATCTTCTAGAGTGCAAAATCTGAACCAGATCGTATACCCATCTCTCAGAACCTATAAGAGCCAGAGCAACCAAATTTGGTATCCACACTCCTGTGATATCGGACCTTGACCGTTTCGTTTCCAAATTTCGCCACACCCCCTTCCGCCCACGCAAAGGACGAAAATCTGGGGCATCCACAAATCTCAGAGACTATTAAGGCTAGAGTAACCAAATTTGGTATCCGCACTTCTGTTAGATCCCACTATAAAACGTATATCTCAGAATTTCGCCCCACCCCTTCCGCCCACACAAAAGACGAAAATCTGTTGCATCCACAATATTGCACATTCGAGAAAACTAAAAACGCAGAATCATAGATAATGACCATATCTATCAGATTGCTGAATCTGGATCAGATCGGATCATTTTTGTAGCCAAAAGCAAGAAATCAATTTGCAGTGGCTACGCAGCCCCCGACGTCACGCTCAGACTGATTTTTTGTCTCTCTCGCACGCACTCTTTGTCGTGTCGTTCAATATTAGCGGCGTCTGCCGGAGAGAGCCATACTGACTTAGTATCGGGTATAACTGTAGAGTTGCGGTGTCCGCAGCAACTCACAACGTTCCACCTCGTTTTGTTTGGCTTTCGCACCACCGTCGTCCGATTGCTCCATGGACTATCGCTGACCTCGATCACTCCTAGTTCCAGCATTTTATCCACTGCGGTCCAGATCACCTCCTGCATCGCTGGGGATTGAGGGTAATGCCGAACTTTAAATGGTTCTGCGCCCTCGATCAACTGGATCCGATGCTGTTCTACCGTCGTTGTTCCTAATCCGGCATCCTCATAGGTCAGAAACTCCTTCTTTACCTTCTCCAGCTCTTCGGTTTCCGTGTCTTCCAGGGTCCAAGCTTCCACATCCACGTCCTCCTGGCGATGTTCGACGTACTGGCTGATTTGTGACATTTGGATCTCGCCTACTTGGGCCTCGCTGGATCGACTGGGCTCTTCTCCGAGGACTGTGGGAGCCAGCGCGAAGGATCTCCAGAAATCAATACCCAGGTACATGGCTTGCTCTAGGTACGGGCATACGTAAAACAAGATCTCTTTATTCATTCCGTTATATCCTACGCAGAGTTTGGTTTTGCCGACTATGGACCTGTCTTCTCCAGAGGCTGTCTTGATGATCGAGACATAATTGTCCATTTTCACTTCGAGGTCGGCAAGGAGTTCACGGCTGCCCTTTCCTAAGACACTAACGGATGCCCCAGTATCTAGGAGTCCAGCAATCCGATGTCCTCTTATCTGCACTTCGGCAAATACTCTGGGATCGCGTCCTGCTCCTCGTCTGACTGCCTCGGCCACCTCTTCGCGAGTCTATCGCCTTTCCTTAAATGTGGAACGGGCCTTTTGGAGTCTACGACTGACACCGCGCATCCCCTCCAGCTGCCTGTCATCAAAGATCTGGTTTCGAATTTGTATGTATCTCCTCATCCTCTCTTCGGCCTGTATGAACTTCAAACTATTTTTATTAAATTTATTCGGGCTATTATTCTTAATTTCTATATTGATTAGTGGACCATAGCTCATTTCTTCGCGGGCTTCTGTCCCGAGCGCTGATCTCCCGCTTTCATCATGACCGATCGTGCGTTTCCCGAGCAATTTGGACACGTTGGAGTAAACATTTCTGGCTTTCCGCAGCGGTAACAAAATATTTTGCGTTCCTTCGCCACGCAGTCTCGAAACCCGTGGTCGAACTGGCCGCAATTCCAGCAACACAGCCTGGGTTTGTTCGCCAGGTGAGTTTCTTCTACTATCCTTGCTTCGTCTTCATCCAGAAACTCCGTTTCCGGCTCTAGCTCCTCCACTCGCTTCCCGGCTGAATGGAATTTCGGCGCAGGACGGAACGTCGACTTCTGCTCGCGTCCGCGAAAGTGGTACTCCACTTCCAGGCACTCTTCCCTCAGCTGCTCCACGTTTCGGACTCGGATCGCGTAAACGTAGCGGGCGATCTCGTCATCGAGTCCCTTCTTCAAGACTCGCACCATTTCGGACTCAACCAAAGGTGTGGTGAGTCTAGCTGCCAGCCTGCGCATCGCTCTAAAGTACTCTTCCACAGATTCGCCAGATTGTTGTCGTCGCTCGTGCGTAGCCGCTCGAACTCGCCACCCACTGCTCGGAACCGGGACACCAACTCGTCCTTCAAATCCTCCCATACTTCCGGAGGCCGTTCTCGGACAAATTGCCAATACCACTCCGCCGCTTGTCCTTTGACGAGATGGTGAAAGTTGTCAAGGACCTCGTCCCACGACCGTCGGTTCTGCCTACGGAGGAACTCGACCCTGAACACGAAGTCCTGCACCGTCATCTTATTTGGGTCTCCGTCGAAGTGGATTTCCCATTTGTCGACGCGTCCCCATCTCGCTCCTCTCCAATCATCTCTCCTTTCAAATGGTGTCAGATCTGTTGGAACTCCGCCGTCTCCTGATGTCTCCCGTCTCGGCCTTTCAGCACCTGGATCCAGGTCCGCATCGCCTATTCCTCGGTGCCAGTTCTGGCTCAACCTCGCCGGCTTCCTTGGAGGCGACTGGGAATTCCATGCGTCATCGTCCTTGGACCTTTTGGGAATGGTCCCTGTGTTCGGCTTCTGCCTGGGGTGAGCTAGAGGCTGCTGATCGCCATTATTATCCTTGATTTCATTCTGGTCTCTTTCCAATCTCAGGTCTTGGATCAATTCCACGTTCTGGCGCAGAGGCGCCATCACCTCTGTTATGGCTCCCATCAGCTCCATAAAGCCGCGACGGATCTCCTCCTGCAGCGTCTTACTCAGGGTATCTGCCATGCTGCCTCTCCACGTCTCCTGTGCTTGCGCTATGGCGACATTTACTCCTGAGAGAATCTCGGAGGGCAGTGCGTTGGATTGGCAAATTTCAGCTGTCGTCTCCACGCCCCTCAGCGCCCTGTGTGTCACCGCCTTGAATCTGTCCTTGGAGGTTACCTGGTGGAGGAGTCCTGCGGGTCATTTTCTGTTTAGACCGCAAGTTGTACGCGCTCATCAACTTGGCCCTATATTTCCCTACCTCGAACTATCCTACTTATCTTTTTATTCACTACAATTATCTATTTTTCTTTCAGAACAATCGCCTAAACACTACCTATAACGCTAACTCACTGATCTTCAGCACAAAAACACTTAATACGGCAAAACAATAATAAGGGGAAAGGAACCACAACTACTACTAGGGCCAACTCCGCACATGGTGTTCTACGTATTTTCCTGTCCAACGTCTAGAACTTTGCGAGCGCTGTTGACTAATCTTATCTTCCTTGGAAGATTAAGAGTCAAGGGCGCTCACTTCCCTACAGTCGCTGTTTCCGCCTACTTCCCTACTGAATGTTCGTTGCGGGATGTTGTAGCTGCTCCGAGTGCAACGCGTGGCCGACTTCTGTCCCCACGGGCCACTCAGAACAAAAATCTCATTGAGAATCTACCCTCCCGACTGCATCCAGCGGTAAGCAGGGGAAGCGAAAAACAGAAATCTTTCTGTCCATATCCTAACTTCGGGTATTTCTTTTTTCTTCTTCAGGTTCTCATTTTGCACACCAGGCACCGGGCCGGTTGCTAACTGGCTTGTGGATTCTCCTCTGCCAGTGCCAAACCAAAGCCCCTCTTGAGATTTCCTGCTTCCCGTTGTCAGATACGTGCCGAATCATCAAACACCAAAAAAAAACTTTTTACTTTGTGGATTTTCTTTGCATCCTCAGATCCCTCAGCGCCGTGCTTCTGTGAGCCAACTCGTCGAGTCCCTCACAGGACACCGGAACACCGATGGACCACAGATTGCAAAATACCACTCGAGATCTATCTTCTCTGCTGGATATTTATACTTTCTTCGACGTCTTGTTGATTCGCATCCGTACTCTCCCTCTTTGATGGTAGAGCCAGGACTGCGAGTCCACTTCCCTGTCTCAGATTGGGCGCCATTATTGTTACGAACCTTTGTTTTCTTCGGGGCAAGGCCGGCTAGCCAGTCATCCCAGGGCTGGGTACTTCCCAAGCCCTCAGGTCGCACAATATACCAACTAATTGGACATCTCGAACAAATTGAAACAACAAAAGTAACCGACAAAAAAAACTGCAAACGGACTCTACTCGACAAACAACATTACAGTAACTTACTTCAACACAGACGTGGACCAGGTCGAGGTGTCGATGTTTTTACCCCTGACGTACACTCCCTACCTGAGATCTGAATAACAACGTTTTGGATCTCCCTGCCATGTGCAGCAGCCTTACCCTCTCGTTGCTGTGGCTCCTCTTCCCCCCATATGAAACGCTTAGCAATTCATTTTCTTCGTTATAGTTTTCACTTCAATTTCCTAATTTTACACGGTATCATCGCTACACTAAGCCTGCCTATTCATACCCCCTCATCTTATCACTACGGGCGGTTGATAAATAAATAGAAATAATTAATATAATAAATATAAATAAGTTACATATATAAATAGATATGGACGGACTTAAATTAGGGGATTAACATATACATATAAATGGAGACGTTTAACAAAAATAAATAATGGGAGTAAATAAGTTGATTGATGCTTTTTTTTTTCTCTCCCTAAATGGGCGAGGGACCCGCTCTAAGTGGCCAGGATTGTGTCTTCGAGCCCAGCAAAAAGCAAGCCAGGATGGCGGAGCTGTGACCTATTCCCTACGGATTGGCCAACAAAAAAAATAAATTTTGGGGTTTCTTTACTTCCCCCTTTGGAGCGGACTCACTCTTATGTTTCTTGGGTCTCTTTCCCGTCCCGCTAGTCATGGTTCCTGGTCTCTCCCTGATCTGGATCCCCTGGAATCACAGATTTATTTATCTTTTTTTTTCAGGGTGATGGCCACTCCATCCTCATCCCACACACCTTTTCTTTCAGAACAAAAAAAATCACTAGATCACTATGTCCGACGCGCATGCTCCTCCGTTGCGGGAATTTCTTTCTCTGAACCCCCTCTTGGCTTAGCTGCTCTCTTTAATGCTCCCGGGCCGCTGATCCCCATCGCTCTCTCATCTATCGCCCTTGAACTAGGTTCAAGGGCATGGCCTGATTCGGGCTGCTGGCGGCTCTCTTTTCTTTGGGGTATGGGTGAGTTGGCTTCGGGACTCCGTTATGGGATGAGATCGGAAATCTTCTCTCATAACGGCTCCGGAGAGCGCGCAGAACTCTCACTCTCCAGGACCAGGTGGCGCCACTCTTCGCTAACCTTTTCCCCTTAAATTTTGGCCTTGCCACTCTGTTCAAACTTCTTTCGCCTCACCGCTTCTATGGGGTATCACCTATCGATATCTTCGCATGCAACAACATCGAGAACAAACCAGGAGAAAATTGAGACGGATTTCCCATTTCATTCTAATGAAGGAATCTTTTTTTTTAAATTGGAAAGTTCTTGAAACAATGAGTAGGATACGATCCCTAGAAAATAAACTGACAACCGAAAGAATTAACAAAATAGAAATATGCGGAGCTTAGTCTCTTTTGATATTCGAAAATTGCAATGTGCTGGCAAACAAATTCTTATCATGAATATAATATGTACGATTACTATATGTGTATACCTATGTCTGAACTTTCGAAAGTATCTAACCTCTCCGGTTATTCACACGATAATTGACGATTGGAATGGGGAATATGACGAATCTATTTATATGATTTTGGATTGGCTCCGGCAATAATTAAAGTCGAACGCTTTGGAGCTGCTGTCTGACACTTCTTCGCGACTACTCCCGACAGGAATTCCAATGAAATTTATGTATTCTGTTGGCCATAATAAAAGGCGGCGTTCCGATTCTGTGCCGCGTGCTATTTTTCCACGTCAGACACATAAATTCAGTTAATTAACTAACAAATACAAAGCACAGCAACAACAAAAACAGCAACAACAAAAGAGAAAAGACAAATACGGTTCAAAAATAGGCGACACTCTCGCACTCTCGACGCGGAGAACTCATAATTTTCGATGCCAAATGCTGAATACCACTCAGAACCGAAATGCTCAGGAACTTTGGCAGATGGCCAAGGCGGCACAGCGACATCAATTGGATGGGGGTCCGGTTCGCGTAGGCTTTCGGTATGGACTTGAGGGTGGTCCACTCGAGCGTGTAAATTGTACATGTGCGATACCTCGACTCGTATCGAAAGACAGATGTAAATTTTGACACTCGTGGGTGCTGTGTGGTGTGTGGAAATCGATGTCCGTCCTCCTGTCATGTTTTGCCGAAAATTAATGTCATCTATAAATACTCGCAACACAACAAAGCATGCTCTATCAATCGAAATAGAATGACTGCCTGCCCGCCTTACTGACTATAAGCAAGAAACTATTGAACTGTTGAATATTTGCATAATGATTGACCGCTTATCAGCGATTGAGGCGAATGGGGGATCGGGGATGGACGTGGGCGTCTTATCGGAAACTGCAAAAAAAATTCATTCAGCGCAGTGCAGAATCTTCGAGATACTTTGTAACCTGAATTCTGGAATCTAAAATGGGGCACTGGAAACACTCTACTCACATAGAGCTGCTCGTACTGCTCGCCATAGAAGCTGATGGGTTGCTCCAGTTGCAGGAGGGTGCGTTCGCTGTCGCCCTTGGGCAGGAACTGGATGCTGCCCGAGGAGCCGTCGTCGACGAACTCGTACAGCTCATTGGAGCGCAGGCTGTCCAGATAGTGCTCGTACTGTCCGCTGACCAGGATGGAGCTGCAGCACACCACCAGCAGCAGCCAGGAACACAGTTTGTTGCTTAAGTACATCATTGTTTCGGGATTTATGTGTTTATGGATTAAGTGCTAGATTGGATTTTTACTCGAGAGGATTTCACAATTTTGCCAACGGCATCTTCACACGGACACGCAGCACACACAAAACCGAGACGGGACCGAATTTTTTTTATCACTTTTGCTTTCGCCCCAAGTTTGATCCAAAAATATAGAGGATTTATAAATAAAGTGCCACTGGCCGCACCGCACTATCTGCGTAGACTATTTTCTATATTCACGTCTATGCCTATGTCTATGGCTATGAGTGCCTATAGTTTGTCAGATTTTTTGGAACTGGTCCTTCTGCTTCTTGCCTTATGGCTTTCGATTGCACTTCACGCGGGCGAGACCGAACGAACCGCACGCTTTGACAACAGAATTTCGATTGACTCTCGCCGCTGCTGCCCTGTGGATTCTTCGGGTCGGTTCGGTGCTCGTCTAACCGTTTCATGCGGCACAGCGCTCCCTGTGTGCGTGCGAGTTTGTGTCCGTTCCGTTCCCGTTTCCCTGTGTGTGGATGCCACATAGCGAGAGTGCTGCAGGCAGTGTTGCCTCCAGGCAGGCTCCAATTGCCTTGGCACAGAATGCTTCGGTTTAATTCTTGCACTTCGAATAGCATCCACAAACGCCAGAAGATACAGAGAGCGAGAGAGATATACATATGTTCGTAGAAACAAAAGCACGGAATCACATTTTAGTTATTTTTCTATTTTAGAGACTTTTTAAATACTAATTTTTTAAGGTTTTTTAGTTTCAGCAGAAACAACACCTAGAACAAATAGGTGTATTATAAAAGTTCCCTGTTTTCCATCCACAGGAATCTCATGAACGGCACCCCACTCTCAGCATGGAATCGGAATGTTGCGAGTACTCATTTATGGAATACTTTGGCAGCCCATCGGGGAAATATTCAAATATGGCGTATTATAAGAATTAATCGTCATACCCTTTCATGAACATATATTAAATCCCCTCCCAGTATGAAACTTAGAATCAAAAGAACTTTCTAGGCTGGGCTGGGTTTCCGACCAAACACGGATGCGCCCAGTTAGTTACGGCGTTCCAATTTCTACGATATAAACTTCAGGCGGCACTTGCCGCTTGATTGCTCTTGCCCCTAAATTTCCCATCTTGTCCGAACTCCCTAACGCGACCGCATGCCACCGTAAAGCGCCGCCATATCGAAATGGAGCCTCTGCCTGGCACACAGACATAGAATCCACACCCATTCTCCATTCCAACCCATCCTCCATTCCGGAGTTCTGTTGTGCGAGTCAAAAATAAACAAATGGAGCTGGAGGTGGAGTGCAGGGAGCGGCAGTTTGACTATTTATGATGTATTTCTCGGTTAATTAGTTGCAGCTGAAAACAGACGGAATGGACGTGGGATGTACGGGGGATGGGATGGCGGGCATGAGGCAATGCAATGCTTCCGCATGCATCGGCATCATCGTTGCCGTGGGCATGTCCAACAAGAAAGTGCGTGTTTCGGCAGTCTACCATATTTTTGCTATATTTGGAAGCGTTGAACATTGTGCCTCGCTTGATCGGTGATGGATGCCTTCGCCTTTTCATCATTTATCTTCGAGTGCTGCCGCATGGGCTAATGGAAGGGAAATGCGTTCCAGGAACTCGAGCGGAACGACGACGCTGCCACTGCACCCGTGATGCAGTCTGCAGACAGCAAGCACATGATCTCATGATGCCGCACTTTTGGCTGGAATAATTAAACAAGTAAATTAAGCCACAAATTAAAAACCATCAAATTTTACGCCACATTACACTTCCACTCTGAGAACTCTGGACTGAAAACCGAACTATAAAAGCCCCCGCCCGACTCATCGCCATGGCCGTGGACGCACTCTGGCTACTCCTCTGCTGCGGCTGGGCGATGGCCAAGCCCGCCCCTGAACTGGACGAGGATTGCGAACTGAATTCCATCGATACAATGGTGAGCCTAAACGTTCTAAACGTTCCAACAAAATCGAATGTCTGGACTCAATTGAAAACAAAATTATAATGCAAATCTAGGGTAAGGGGCTTTATGTATACACATATTGATAGAGACCAATAGAGACCTACGGGTTGGTAGGACATACATCCTATTCTGACGAAACAGAATAGAGAGAAGAAAGGGGGTGGACTTTTTACAGAAGCTAATTATTATAGGTCTTCTTCATCTATCTTTAAGGGTATATAAGTTCTAGGTTCGAAGTTGCCTTTCTCATTGATTTTATAATTGCAGCATGACTTTTGCTGCGATCTGCACGACGAAAGCCCCCATTTCAGCGACTGCTGAGAAGATCCACTGGCACGAGAAGATCCACTACAGGACTGATCAGGAGGAGCAGACGTACATGTTTGTGAGTACGGCCAGCCGCATCTGACCAAAGCCCATGATCAGCTCTTTGTCCAGTGCACCGCCGAATGCACCTTCAATAGCACCGATTTCGTGGGCAGCAATCGCCAGTCGCTGGATCTCGCAGCGGTTCGGGAACATTTGGAGAGCGAACTGGCCAACGATGAGGATGAGGCCCTGCTCTATCAGACATACAGCCAGTGCGAAAAACACGGTGGGTTGCCAATAGTTTCATCTAATCAGATTTGCTGATCCATCATCTTTTCAGCCCTCTCGTTGCTGCCCCGCAAGAGCGTTAAGTCGCTGGCCAAGCTCATGGCTAGTTTCGGATGCCATCCGTTTGCCGGTCTTGTCATGGAGTGTGTGGCCAACGAGATGATCCTCAACTGCCCGGCCAAGCGCTTCCATCAGACGCCGCAGTGCGTGGATACTCGCAACCAGCTGCGCCATTGCAAGCAGACCCTGAAGTACATATCCTAAAGTAATCCGAATCAAAAGAGGAACATGGGAAGATTTGTGTTCAGCTTACAACATTTATTTCCCCACTCGTGATCCATCGCTATAATTAACCTATGTATGACTTCCATGGCTGCTAGCACGACTTGACCAGGTCCCCATCTAGCCGCAGCGTCGTACACAGTTTCAGTTGCTTGTCGAACCTTTTGTGGAATTTCTTCGCCTGCTTCTCGCTCAGCTCGTCCACTGAGACGTACTTGGAGTACTTTTTCAGCAGCTTCTTTTTCAGCTTCTCCAGATAGATGCCGTCGGCTTGCTTGGACACGATCTTCGACAATTGCGTGGTCCAATCAAAGTCGTTGCTGTTGGTGTTTTCGGATTCCTCAGGAGCGGCTTCTAATTCTGCTTCAGCTTCAGCTGCCACCTTTGACTTTTTCTTTGGAGGAGCGTCCGTCTCTGGCTGCTCCTTTTCGTCCTTCTTTTCGGCCTTGCCATTCTGAGCCGCCTCCTTGGCTGCTTTGGCCTGGGCCAGCTGCTCCTGCTTGGCCTCCTTCATCTTGTTGAGCTCCTTCTCGAGTATGTCCCACACCTGGGTGGCCTGCTGTCGGGGCATGCGCATGCAGTTGCCCACAAAGTTTTCGAACTTGGCCCTCTTCCGGGGAACATTGTCGACGCTCTGCAGCCGCTGGAAGGCCATGCGCAGGGCCGGCGTCAGGTTGTATTCGCTGCTGTCGAGTATGGCGCGAATGATGTCCATCCAGCTCTCCTGCTTTTGGGCATTCTTGTTCCGCGACTCCTTGGCCACAAAGCTCTGACTTTGGTTGGCATACTTCTGGGCCTCTGAGATGCACTTCGTGTGGGCAACGTACTCCTCGCCGTAAAAGTCTTTGAGGCAGTCCATGCAGGAAACGTTCTTCTCGTTTCCGCGGCACCGTGTCTGGTAGTGCTTCTCCACCGATGGCTTCTTCACGGACTCGCCGCATATGTTGCACGTGAAGAATACCATTTCCAGGCGGGGTTTTCCAGTTACTTTTTTCAAGAAATTCGAATAAATTTAGCCGCGGCACAGCCAAACAAACGCACGTGGGGATTAGTGTGGCACCTCTCTATTCGACTGGTAATACTTCAGTGTTGATCCACATGATTGCCAGGGCTGCAGCTAGTGCGCCAAAATTGAATTCATGTACAAATCATGTAGAAATGGCTTTAACATTACTGTAAAAAGTTGTAGATCACTTTTTTTTCGCCAGGTGTCTGAGAGACGAAAGCATAAGCGTAGGTGCCATGTTAAAAAAAAAATTTTGTTACCGTTTAAATATATTTTTTATATATTTCTTAAAAATAATACAATTAAACTACTGCTGTAGAAACTTCCATACGCAGGAATTAGAAATTTCGCTCTTTACAGAGACCAAGAATTGGTATCGGGATCAGGATATATGTATATACAGGAAATTCTCAAATGCATTGATAGGTCGAGAAAATGTCTATCTTAATTAAGTTTGGAACAATTCATCGTATTAAATTTACAAAATAGGCCGGTTGACAAGCAACAGGTCTTCAAATAACAGCAACATTGACATGACAAAATTGCGGCTGCTTTGTTTGTTGAACTTTTTAGTCAAAATACAATAATAGGGATACAAATATGTGGGCAGGACTAAAGGTTCTATCTAGCGAGTAATAATCGACGGAATATCAAAAACGAGGAATATGGAGAATATAACTTGAATTCGTCAGTATATTTACGGTATATTTTTGAAATGATATGGTATGTTTCGGTATATTTCTGAGGATCTGAACAGCTGTTCATCGGCCCACAACACGCGACCAAAGTCAGTTCCGCGTCGAACGAAATACGAATGATTTTGTTGACATTAGCAAGGGCACCGCTTTATGGAACACTACGAAATCTGAAGATGAGCAGCTCTGTGGCCGCCATTGCCTCGGCCACGGATCCGTTGACGGGCCCCAAGTACGAGCGAGAACCGAATGTGCTGCGCAAGAAGCTGGCTTCGGTGGTGCCCGGCACGGTGAACCTTCAGGTTCTACCTACAGATCTTCGTGACACGTAACACGTGGGCGGCTGTGGGCGGTCTACCTGGCCTGGCGCTAACGATTCAGGATGCCGGCGTGCGTAGTGTGGGCCTGCACGGACCGTCGCACCTCTCCACCATGCTGCAGTCGATGCGGCGCTTCGTCGTGCTCAAGAATCTTCAAATGCAGTCGGTCGACTGCACCGCAGTCAGCTGCTTTGAAGACTCCATTCTGAAGATGACGTCCCTGCCGCTGGAGAGCGTGGAGAACCCAGAGAAGATCGTAATTAACTACATCTGCCAGCTGAAACCTCGTCCGGGTGCCCTCAACTTGGTCAAGTGTGTTGAGAAGGGCGTCCCGCCAGGCCCGCTACTGGGGCAGCTAAAGAACGGCCAGGACATCACACTCCCCGATGGCCAGATAGTTCGCTCCGTGGATGAGCCTGGAGCCTGGCGAAACGGCGCTCTCCTTTGTGTTCCTGGATGTGCCCTGCCAGGATTACCTTCCCGGTCTGCTTTCCCATGCCAAGACCATCAAAGATCTGGGCGAACAGCAGCTCACTGAGGTGTGCTTGGTGGTGCACTTTACGCCGCACAAAGTCTCCACCTGCCAGAAATATCAGAGATTTCTGCGAAACCATTTCTCGCCAGGCACGCAGCATATCTACCTGAGTTCCCCGCACAATCAATTCTCCGGCTATGCGGCCGCCCACCGCATCCAGCATCAGCTGCACCAGCTGGCTCCTCGGATATTTCCCCTCCTGGGAGAGCAGTTCCCCTGCCAGAGTCAGAATCTTAGCGTGAACCTGAAGAAAACCAAGCTGGATGAGGCAGATCCCGACGGCGGGGTTGATGCAAGCACAGAAATGGAGCAGGGCATGGTGTCTATGACGAGCTTCCATCTGCGTCCCAAAAAGGGTGAGTACCACTGCAGATTTATTCGTTATTTCTATCTCATTACATTTCGAACAGGACTGGACCAAACCCTGGCGGCCAAGCTTACACCAGAGGAGTACGTCAAGGAGACTCATGCCGTGCCCGGCTTTACGGAACTGCTGGCTAAGCTAAAGGCGGAAACCGACTTCCCATCGTCCGCCGCCAGCAGCTACCCAAGGATCATCTTCCTGGCCACGGGCTCCTGCATTCCCAACAAGACGCGCAACGTCAGCTCAATTCTGATCCAGACTACGGCGGAGGCCTTCATGTTGCTCGACTGCGGCGAGGGAACCTATGGACAGATTGTGCGCCTATACGGCAGCGCAAGGGCCGTAGAGGTACTCCGCCAGCGGCAGGCTGTGTACGTGTCCCACCTGCACGCGGATCATCACATTGGATTGATTGGACTGCTAAGGAAGCGCAGACAGCTGGCCCCGAAGGCAACTCCGCTTCTACTACTTGCGCCGCGCCAGATCGAGCCATTGCTGGAGTTTTACCAACGCCAGATCGAGGAGATTGAGGATGCGTACACTTTGGTGGGCAATCGAGAGCTCTTGGCGGGTCCCCTGACTGGAGAGGCAGTGGAACCATTGGGTATAACAGCCATTTCCACCTGCCTGGTAAGGCACTGTACCAACTCCTTTGGCGTGAGCCTCACTCTGAAGACGCATCACGATGGCGAGCCCGTCAAGATCACCTACAGCGGCGACACCATGCCTTGCCTGGACCTGATCGAGCTGGGGCGCAACTCTACAGTTCTCATTCACGAGGCCACCATGGAGGACGACCTGGAGGAGGAGGCGCGCATCAAGACGCACAGCACCATCTCCCAGGCCATCCAGCAGGGACGCAACCCTGAAAGACCTCCAGGAGTACCACAAGCTCTATCCCGCGCTCCTGGCCATGTATGCAGAGTACACCGAAGAACTGGAACAGCGGGCTGTCAAGCGAGAGCTCAAGCAGGAGCGAAAACGGAAGTTGGCCCAAACGTGATTGAAAGGTAACTCTAGCAGGAAAAATGGTGAAAGTATTTACTGAGCTACTGTTAAACTAATCTTAAGGAAATAGTGAGTAAACCTCTGTCATCAGGTGGTATAATTCTGTGGCCTGTTAAATGTAACCCAAATCAAGAATATGTATATTGTATATACTCTGAAATTTTGTTAGATATACCGCGGATAATGCTTGCACACTTGCATTGGAGCAGTATAGTATATACATATATGTGCCGGTTCATAGACCGAACATGTCGCAGAAGAACATGATTCCTGTCGCGCGGGGCTGTGGTCCTATGGCCCTCTCCCTTGCGTTGCACGCTGTTTTCTCCGCCTTTCCAGATCGTTCGCCGTCGGTACATCCACTGCAGGTAATTCTGCCGAAGCTCCTCGTCCTCTCGGGATGTCCAAGAGATGACTCCTGGCTGGACTGTGGCAGTCACTTGCTGTCCTGCTGCGAGCCATAGCCATGATGCCGCTGCTGTGTCGCTGAGTCGACAATGTGGCGTCCCGTCCGCTACAGCAGGGAACAGTGGTCGACGGCGGAATTGTTGGTTCACGACCACGGAAAATAATGTCAGCCACCCACCAATCGCAGGACAGAAGCGCACGTCTTGCTAAATCCAAACCTTACAAGCCATCGTCATCCTTCGACCTGGCCATCGACAACTATCTCAAGGACTTTGGCTGTGGCAACCAAGGGAGGAGCTACATGGGCTACTAGAATCTAGATATATGTCGTTATTATTAGGTTTAAGGAAATATGCGTCAATATATTTATATAGTAGATACAAATGTATTCAACTTGTTTATTTATTAATAATAAGCTAAGTTATGATGATTAAAACTATTGAAAAATCATCCTTGCTGTATCCTGTATGGGGGAAACTATCCCGATTACAAAAAGGCGTGGCACTCCCAGATCGGTTCTCAAATATCGGAGAAAATTAAATATTTTAGAAGGGGGAATTTTTCCTTGATCCTTTATAAGGACTCCATTAAATCAGGGACATTTTTTCGATAACAGGAAGCCGTCGCACGTCCCGATCGGGCCACAAATAGCCGAGAAAACTTAATAACACAAATAACGGATAAAACAACAAAAGTTGTTGTTGTCAATTTTTGTTCAACAAATTTTTGTTGTTGTACAAAAACAACTTTCAACATGCGACCGATCAAATGGCCAAAATCAAGAATTTCAGATCTGGGATACCAGGCGAACAGAAATCAGCAGGAGGTGCCTGGTTTTTTTAAAATTACGGAAAAATATGAAGGATCAAGGACAAATTCCCCCTTCTAAAATATTTTGTTTTCTCCGCTACTTGAGAACCGATCTGGGATTGCCACGCCTTTTTGTAATCGGGATAGTTTCCCCTATACAGGATACAGCAAGGATAATTTTTCAATAGTTTTAATCATCATACCTTAGCTTAGTATTAATAAATAAACAAGTTGAATACATTTGTATCTACTATATAAAAATATTGACGCATATATCCTTAAACCTAACAATAACGATATATATCTAAAGTCCAGTACCCCACGTAGCTCCTCCCTTGGTTGCCACAGCCAATATATGACGCATATATCCTTAAACCTAACAATAACGATATATATCTAGAGTCCAGTAGCCCACGTAGCTCCTCCCTTGGTTGCCACAGCCAAAGTCGTTGAGATAGTTGTCGATGGCCAGGTCGAAGGATGACGATGGCTTGTTAGGTTTGGATTTAGCAAGGCGTGCGCTTCTGTCCTGCTGGGATACGATGGGTGGGTGGCTGACATTATTTTCCGTGGTCGTGAACCAACAATTCCGCCGTCGACCACTGTTCCCTGCTGTCGCAGGCGGGACGCCACGTTGTCGACTCAGCGACACAGCAGCGGCATCATGGCCATGGCTCGCAACAGGACAGCAAGAAAAGGGATAACTCGGATGGTTGTCGGTTGGTTTTTGTTGTTGATTTATTTACTAAATACGTTTGCAACAGTGTCTGTGTAATAAACGCTCGTTTGTAATGATTAAAAAATGATTTTTTTCTGTTGGATCGGCTTGAGAATTTTATGGTTTTACGATCTCGTAGAGTGAGTATTTAACTCATTTTCATCGACTCAACAGAGGCACTTAGTTCATAGCACTTTTCAGCTTTTCTTTGTTTTATTTTCCATCGTTCTT
This sequence comes from Drosophila miranda, assembly GCF_003369915.1. Lineage (NCBI taxonomy): Eukaryota > Metazoa > Arthropoda > Insecta > Diptera > Drosophilidae > Drosophila > Drosophila miranda. The sequence continues at coordinate 16,663,050 of NW_022881603.1, forward strand.
TTGTTTAATTTAATTTATTTTTTAGTCATTAAAATATAAATTTTAAGGCACTTTTTTTGTTCAACGGTTCTCCATCATTGTGTATTGGTTTTCTTTTTGGAAATTAGCTGTGACTAGTTAAAATTAGTAGGTAAACAACAAAAGTATATAGTATATGTATGTATGATCTTAATTTAGTTCTCTTTGATATCAGGATTGTGGGGAGGTGGTTGTGATGCTGTTGGTGGTGGTGGTGTTTGGGGCAAACTTCTGGTTAAAAGTGTGTGTGGTGCTCACTTTTGCGAGTATAAATAAACATAATTCTGTAAACTTTTAATAGCACGGTTTTATTATATGTTCTTCTTTCTTGATCGGCGTATTCGAATGAATGTGTGTTGGCATATCGATACTTGTCCTCGACAAGTATCTATCGAGTACATTGGTATTTCTTATAATACTATCGATGAGTAAATCTTAAACTAATATTCAAATCTTATAAACTAATATTCATATCTTACATTCGGGCAACCTGACTACAGATCGCCCACGATCTACACACTAAGGCATACAGTTGGTTAAACATTTCTTATTCGGTATTGTCTTACTTAACATACTATTTCATCGATTAACAACATGAGACCATAGTTTTATCCTTGCACTCTACCCAGGGTTTAAGCCTTGCTAGTTCTAATATACTTCGGAATGGCATTTGCGTCAACTGACAGTCCTCAATGTCGACAACCTCATAACGATCATTATCCAATACTCTATTGATCCTGTACGGTCCTCGATACTTTGGTGCGAACTTCTTATTGATCCCCGGTGTTGTGTCCACATGCCGGACTGCTACATAGTCACCAGGTTCATACTTTAATGGGGCTCTATGTTTATGGGCATACATCTTCTCATTTCTTTTCTGCGACAACCGTATGTTCTCACTTGCTATTTCTCTTATAGTTTCCAACTCTCTAAGTTCTGACGCTAACTTCTCCTCTAGGTATTCGGTTAATTCATCTACAACGGGTCCTTTCTGGGGTATTCCAAATAACAATGTGCTAGGTGTCTTTTTCGTACTGCTGTTAACGGAGTTATTAATGGCGTGCTCTACCTTGCTCATCAACCTATACCAATCGGCTTGCTCAAGGGGCTCTGACAGTTTTCCTAACATAGGAGTAAGAACACGATTCACCCGCTCCACTTGGCCATTCGCCTGCGGTGCACCTGTAGCTACCTTAATGTGATCTATCCCTCTCTCCTGCAGAAAACTAGAGAACTCTAACGAGGTGAAACAGGTCCCACGATCTGATATTATCCTAGTAAGGCGACTATAGAAATCAAAATATTTACTTAAGGCATCCTTCGCTTCCCGCGTGCTGGTACTATTAACCGGGAACAATTTGACAAACTTAGTGAATGCATCTATTACCACAAGGAGGTGTTTTCGCTTAGATCTAATACTCGGCAACGGACCCAAATGATCAACATGTAGGGTATGAAAAGGAACACACGACTTTGGGATACTATGGAGCGTTATGTTATGGATTGTTTTAGGCATCGAGTGTAGTATACACGGTAGACAGTTTCTGATGAAACTTGCCACTTTACTTCTCATTGACGGAAACCAGTAGGTCCTCAAAAGGTCACTCACGCACTTCTCTGCGGCCAGATGTCCTAGTTTTTCGTGTGACCGCCTTATCAACTGCTCTTCCATACACATTGGTACATAGAAACATAGTTTGTTTTCACAACTCCTCTTGTAAACAATACCATCTATCATTTCAAAATCTACTTCAATTCCATCCTCTAGCATTTTTCGAATCCCAACTACTTCCTTGTCTCGCATCTGTTCTGTTTGCAATATCAAATCAACATCTTCTGGCGTTGCACCTACTACCCCAACTATCAATGATTTTAGTAATCTTTCCTCCTGAAACTCTAACTTGTCCCTCTCTACTGTATCCTCAACACATTTTTTCTCTTTATCTGAATTCCTGCTACTAATGTACTTTACTCCCCCCACCACATCGTTAACATCGTTCCTCTACATTGGCTCAAATCTCTAATTTCAATCTTCCATCCATCCTTTTCCCTATATTCACTATTCTCTATGTTATCTCTACAATCACCACCAAGGTTCTCTCTATCATCAGACTTCCACCTATTTCCCAATCTACTTCCTACTGCACTTGATTCTCCACACTCAATCGCAGGGTTCTGTACGGTACTACTACGCTCTCTATTGATATTTAATTCTCTACACTTAATCACAGGGTTCTCTACGGTACCTCTATGCTCACTACCAGTGTTGTCTTTACTTACACTATTCCTTGTATATTGCTTTCTACTCTCATCTTTTTCTAAATTAGACTTTTCTAAACCGTATTTGACTCTATAACCATCCTCTAACATATTCGTCACTTGATCTTGTCTGCTCAGCGCATCAACGTGCGCCATACTGGCCCCAGGTCTGTGCATAATGGAGTAATCATAGTTCTCTAACTCTTGGGACCACCGTGCTATCTTAGGACTAATTGACTTTCTGGTTAACGTGTGTACTAACGAATTACAATCCGTGATTATTTTGAAGGACCTATGCTCCAAATATGCTCTAAAACGCCTCAATGCATAAATTATAGCCAATGTCTCTAGTTCGAAACTATGATAACGTGATTCTCTTTCTGTTGTTTTGCCGGAATAATAGGACACAGGGTGCATCTTCCCATCATCTTGTCTTTGCATCAGTATTGCGCCATAACCGTATGAACTTGCGTCTGTATGTAATTCCGTTTCTCTTTTGGGCTAAAAATGGCTAATACCGGAGGATTTGCCAACGCATTCTTAAGAGTTTCAAACGTCTTCACCTGTTCTCTATTCATGGGAAACGGACCACCTTCTTTTAACAACTGCACCAAGGGCTTAGCTGTTGTCGCGAATGACAACATGAAACGTCGAAAATACGAAAAGAATCCCAAGCATGAGTGCAGTGCTTTTACATTTTGAGGGACTGGGTATTTTTTCAAGGCCTCAATATGGGAATCACTAGGAACTATTCCGTTTTGATTAACTTTATACCCCAGGAAATCGATGTTTCGATTGACAAACCTACACTTTTTTAGATTTATCTCTAAATTTTGCTCGCTAAACCGAATGCATAGTCTTTTTAATATATCCATGTGTTCTTCAACTGTTTTAGTCGCTACTAATATATCATCCATGTACACTACAATGCTTTTGTTCCTAATAAAGTCTCTCAAGAGCTCCGAAATAAATCTCTGAAAAATAGCGGATCCATTTTTTAACCCAAAGGGCATTCTCAAGTACTCATACTGTCCTTGCGGTGTCACAAACGATGTATACGGAACTGATTTTTCTTCTACGCCTATTTGATGATACCCACTTTTCAAATCTATAATGGAAAAACAGCACTTGTTTTCTAAAAACTCAAGACAGTCCTCAATAAGGGGCAATGGGAAATTATCTTTAACAATTCGTTTGTTCAGACCACGGTAATCGACACACATTCGAAGTTCTCATGATTTTTTTTTTACTGGGACCAAGGGGAAGCATAAGGAGACTCACTATGACGGATTACTTTCTTTTCTAACAGATCATCTACTATTTCAGCTACTTTCTCTCTCTCATGGTAGGATTAACGACGCGGAGTACAATGAAATGGTGTTGTTTCTGTTACACGAATCTGCATCTGATACTTTGGTGGTGCTTTCAAGTCAAATTCTTTGTGTAAATAGTATGTCTTAATAACTTCCCTACACTTTTCTGCAAGAGTGAGGCCAAATTCGAAACCTACGTTAATATGTTCCTCTTCATCAATCTCTACCGACGCACAAAAGTTACTGAATTCGTCGCCTTGATTCATATTCTCGATGGCCATTTTGTCATTCCTTGAGTTTTCTTGTATCTGATTTTTAAATGGATTAGAACGTTTGATTAGCTCGCTTCTTTCTGATTGATTACCATCTAACTTATCATATAGTCTTATGTTAATATTATTTTTACGTTCGGTGAATAAAGACGCGCAGGTTAAACTAATAGCTTTTTGCTTTAACGAACTTAATGATGTGTGTTGCTTCGCATTGATATTTTTCTTATGAACTAATTTTACTTCAATAACTTTAAGGGCATCGCGTCCCAACAATACCGGCAAAGGCAGCATGTTATCATCTACGATGTTTAATAAAACGATATATTTCTTTGTGCAAAATTCAATATGGCACTTAAATTTTCCCCATATGGGAATTGGTTGTCCTCCTAGTCCATAGTATTTCCTAACTTCATTATAGGCTTCAACTATAGCCGACTTCGGTATCAAAGACTTATGAATAAAACTTACAGGGCTTCCTGTATCAAATAGACTAAAAATACTGACGCCTCTTTGTTCACCAAACGGAAGTCATAAAGTGATTAACTGGACAGCCGCTAAATCGTCGTTGTTTTTTCTCCTGGTCGCTCCTCATCTTGAACTGCAGCTACCCTAGTGGCCATCTTTCGTTTCGGGCACTGCGAATATAGGTGGCTGGTACTCCAACAGTTAAAACATGCCCCATCCGGTCTCTTTGGCTGACTGCATTCCTTCATAACGTGCCCAAATTGCCGACAGTTGTAGCAACGCATTGCGCCACCACCTTGCTGCTGCCCAACTGCCATACTCACATTTAGTTTTCCCTTTGTCATACCTTCGCTACGAATTGCTACGACGCCAGGAGCTCTTCTGACCTTATCATAGGTGACCATCTTGTCACGCAACTCGTTGAGTGTGCTGCAATATAGCATGGATGCTGCCATGCCCGTCTTGTCCTGCAGTGCCTCTACGATGAATTTGACCACATCGCTCGTGGCCATGTCTGCTTGCGACGCTATGCTGCACATTGCGACGAAATATTGAAATGCGCTTTCATTATTTGCAATTTTCCGTGCCTCCAGTCGCTTTCCAATGTCCCACGCTCTCACATTCTGCTCAAAGACGTTGAGCAATTCTGCTCGCATCAATTGCCAAGTCAAAGGCGCCACATGGTCGATGTACGCCTTCGCCGATCCGCCTAGCAGCCGCTTCGCTAATATCCAGCATTTGGACTCGGATACACCATGGAAATTCATAATGGCCTGAAAGTTACTTATCCAACTGGTTACAGCCTGGTCGTCATCTCCAGAAAATCGACGCATCAACGCCTCAATGTGTGTCAAGTCGATGCAATCTCTCGGCGTTTCCAACTCCATAGCCTCTTTCTCCGTTTTCAATATGCTTAATTTGAGATCAGCTAAGCGCTTGCGAGAAACGTACAATTGTTCCAACTGCTGCAAACGGCGCGATTCTTCTTCGTGTTCATCTGATCGCATGGTCAATTTCGAACAAGCGTTGTCTTGTCGCGGCATGAATGCTTCTCGAGCCTTCTGCACATTTTCACCATATTCTTCTGGCGCCGCTTTTACTGCGTGTTGTGCACTACGGTTGTCTCTATCTATCTCGCGCTCAACCGGGACTGCAAAAATGTCTGCCTGCATAGTCTCGTCTGCGCTTGGCGCCGTATTTCCTAGCTCATGCGTGTCTTCCATGATTTTTTTCACTGCTGTACGTAATTGGTGTATGTTGGCATCTTGATCAAAATATACGTTATGTCGCTACGCAATATGTCGCTAAGTTCACTTTTGGTTTTCGCTCTTATGTCTGCATTGTTCATCGCAGTTTTTTTTTTTTTTGGGCAAACCCCACACCTGATATGTAATAGCACGGTTTCATTATATGTTCTTCTTTCTTGATCGGCGTATTCGAATGAATGTGTGTTGGCATATCGATACTTGTCGAGGACAAGTATCGATATATCGAGTACATTGGTATTTCTTATAATACTATCGATGAGTAAATCTTAAACTAATATTCAAATCTTATAAACTAATATTCATATCTTACAATTCCAACATTGATAAAATTAATGCTATGTTTAAAAATAAATAAATAGTTTTACGTTACGGCAACGCAAGCAGCAGAACAGAATTAGGGGAATAAGAAGAATTCAACAACAACATAAAGTAATCCAGTTAAATCAAATCAGAATTAATCTTATAACTGCCTGTGTCCTGTTTCCAGCTGCACTGGCCTGGCCTGGCCGGGTAGGGCCTCGGTTATTTCACATTATTCTCAGTATTAGACTACAAATTCATTAAGATTAGAGGTGAATTTTTGGGTATTTTGGTACTCGTTTTCGGGTGTCCCACACCTGTCTTGCCAGGATGGCTCAATGGCTCAATGGCTCCGCCTTAGGCGCGTTCCACATAGTTGCCGGGGAATGTGCCAAAGCAGCCGGTGCGCTGCGAGGTGCCCACGAACCATCCGTCGTCGCACTTCTCCAGCACGTGCACCAGATCCCCCTCCAGCAGCTCCAGTTCATCGGAGTTCTGTGGCCGGTACTTGTACAGGGCGCGATAGCTGAAAGGGAGAAAGGGAAACGGAGCATCTTGGATTAGCAGATCTAGGCAAGAGGTCAGTCCTGAGGGTCACTCACGCCAGTGGCTCGCAGCTGGTGTCCACGTGGAGTGCGTCCGTCTTGTGCAGCGTCCGCGTTTCTTTCAGGATTCCGTTCACGGGCTGGGCTCCGTTCTGGGTCAGTGTGTTGAACTCATTGTTGATGTTTGTGCGCAGCACATCCAGATTGGGCCGCAGATTTGTGGTGCTCTGGCTGCTGATCACGGTCGTCGTTCTGGCCGCGATATCTTCGGCTCCAATGTCCGTGAGCACCTGAGTGAGGAAGTAGGGTCAGATCTTGGCTAGAGGTAAACCTCTCAGAGGTATGACTCACCTCCACATAGGACACTGGGAATACGCCCTTCCTGTTGGCGATCTTGCCCTCGAACCAGTTTCCATCCACCCTACGCGTTAGCGTGACCAGCTCTCCCTTGTTCAGAGACAGCTCTACGCCCGACTGGGCCTGGAAATTGTATTTGGCACGAGCCTGGCCCTCCGATGGCCGCTTGGACGGAGTGCGGGCGCCATCGCGGCTAACAATCTGTGGAAAGGGAACGGAAACAAAAGAGGTTTAGAGGCATGGCAATCGATTGTTGATAAGAGACACGCACCTCCACATAGCTCGCTGGCAGCAACCCGATCATCGCCTTGTGCTCACCTTCATACCAATTGGGATCGATCTGCCGCCTTATGTAGATGGTGTCGCCCTTGCGGAAGGAGAGCTCTCTGCAAAAATCCATTTATTAAAAACTACTGGATCCACCGGAGTGCAACTGAAGAACTTACTTGGAGCTCTGTCCCTGGAAGTTGTAGAGGGCCCGGGCAACGGTTTTGGGACCCACAAGCAACTTGAGCGTCACGTCGGTGGGGAAGTCATCGTAGTGGTTTAGGGCGATCGGGAACTTCTGCGAGGGCGTGAAGTTGTCCGTGTGGCGTCGAGAGTTCATGTCCTGCAGCTCCTGTAGATACTTGCGGCGTCGCTCCTCGTGGTACAGCTTCTGCATATGCTCCGCTTGGCGTGTGGCTAGTTCCTCCTCCGGTATGTGCTGCTTCTGCTCATGCCTTATCGGTGTCTTGAAGTGAATGTTGACGTCTGTGTCATAATAACGATTGGGAGATTCTGTGTGAGATGCAAGATCGACAAAAGGGTGTTCAGGCTGTGGCTGAAGCTGGATCTGAGGCATTAACCCAAAGGGCGTTGGTCCCTCTCTATCATAGCCTATGCTATGCTATTCCCCCGTCATTTGATTTGTTCACAATAACGAAACTAGTTGACCGCTAAGATAGAAGGCTGTTGACATTTCCGATTCATAAGAAAGCCAGAGTTCCAGCTACTGGTATGTCATTCTCGTAAGACTCCAATAGTCCTCTAGCAAACTGAATCGTAAGACCGCAAATCGTTGTCATAGTTGTCGTTGTCGTTGTGGCTGTCGTTGCTGCTGCTGCTTGTGTTACGAAACCCCTGGCTTATCTGAGTCGCGACGAGGTTTGTATCTGTCTGCCAATTGGTAAGCAAATAAACAGTCTCCCCCCACCGCCCATTGTCCCCCACCTCCCCAGCTAAGCAGCTGGGAGAGATAACCCGCCCCCTTATAATGGGTGGAAGGGGTGCAGAGGGGAGACGTGACGTGTCACAACCTCAAATTGAATTAAGCTTCTCTTGATTCCCCATTGAAAATGAGCTGCAATTGAAGTTAATGCTTGCTAGCAAAATAATCAGTTAATTGGATACTGAATGGAATGGGTCTCCGGGGGGCAAGGGAGCTAGCCTCGGACTACGCACCCATACGACTAGTAATCGAAACGTTTTAGAGCTGTGCTAAGCCACTTAGCCTCGAGATAAGACTCATCCTCATTTGCATATGAATCGCATATACATAAGAATATCTATATGTATGTCTGTATGTACGTAAGTGGAAAAGTTCGCCTCAGATACATTCAATTCAATTGATGCATTAATGGAACTGCGCTGCAAATTGATAAAGATGGAATACTACGCATCCATCAATTGACCCGATTCAAGGAAATCCCTTGATGGGGGAAAACCTTGCGCAGCGAGGTGCGGTCTGGTCTTGGGGCTGGGGCTAGAGCTGGGCAGCTGTACAAATGTTTGTGCAACAAATACCCCGCCTCGTAGTAAGCTTAACAATTAGGAATAGTTTCGTACTCGTACATACACATACGATACTATGTAGTGTTGCAGTACGTGTTGTGTATGAGGCGTAAAAAGAGATTTAATTGACACTTGAGAGATTTTCACTTTCACTGATTTGTTATGGCGCATTTTTGCCAGCGTTCGAAAGCGTTTGAAAGCGTTGCCGATTTTCATCTTTCACTGGGGAAGTCCACTCACACACACACACACACACACACACTAGTCGGGGGCCTTTAAAGGCTTTTCCTTCCTTTCACGCTCAATTAACTTTTTAAATGGTTTTCTGTTGTTTTTCCCTCTTTCGTATTTGTCTATTTGCCGCTTATTAGTCACAACAATCAATGAGAATCAGAACCAGACCGCCGGATCGAAGGCTGAGAGGCAATTGTCTGATAAAGCAGAGAAGAAAGAACAGCAACAAACACTAGATTCACGCTCCACTTGATCCCCACTCCCACCAACAAAGCGAGAGAGAGAGACCGAGAAAGAGAGAAACGGGGAGCTTCGTACCTACCCAAGACCCCAACTACACCGTAGCACGCTTTCTGCTCAACTGAAACCGAAATCGAAACCGAAACCCAAACTGGGGCTCTGACTCAGTGGGGAGGAGGGGGGGCTCCGGTGCCGACGTCAAAGACTTTTGTCTCTGGGAGAGTGAGAGTAACGTGGGGCGATATCAATAGTCGCGTACTACGAGTTCCGTTGTACGAAAGTCACGTTTAATTGTTGTTTCGGGCTGTGTGAACACTGGGACCAGACTGACCAAGAATGCGTCGGTCTTTGATTGCTAGACATCAACTGTACCAAGAAAGATTATTTTCTGGTATGTAATGGTACCTTTGAGAACTGAAAGATACAAAGATCTTTTAGCATAATTGAGTTAATTGATATGTGGATTTTTAGTTCAAATAAAGACCTTTAATCTTTGAATTTTATAAAATTCCGAAATATCTGTCTGTGCTGAGTTTGTCCACCAAAAGAAGTTTTCCCTCAAGTCTTATTTTTTCTATTACATGGAACCCACTGTATTTGATCTTGAAGAAAAGCTTTTGCTCACAGTTACCGGCACGAAGCTTTTATCAAAGAGTTCGTTCGGAACGTGAGAGCAAGTGCCAAGCTTTATCTCAAACGCTCTCTCTCTCTCTCACTCGTTGGCTCTCACAATCTCTTGGAGTAAGGCTGATAACGAGTTTTTTTGGTTTTTGCAAAAGAAAAACCGTGAGAAAGGGCAAAACAGGAAGGTCGTTTGCCCGCTTAATCAAATGAGAAAGTGCCCAGAGAGGTGCGTTGGTAGAGGAGGGAGTCGATTGATCACTTTTCCTTCTTTCACATTTGTGTGAAGTCTAATACTAACTGCCATGCCACTGCTGCTGCTGCTGATGTTGCTGCTGCTGCTGCTGTTGCTGCCACGCAAGCAGAGGAATAGAAGCTCCGATTGCATGTCGATTGGCCAAGTACGCCCGTCGCTGGTGCGGCAGAGGAGTGTGCGGCAGACCCACTATGTGATAGGACACCTCTCCCACTACCCCATTGGACTGCTGATGCGGGTATGGGTGTGGCGGCACCATGGGTGCGGGGCCGGAGTAGTCATAGCCCCTACGATGTATCCAAAGGATTTTTCCGCAATTGGCAATGTCGCAGCTGCTACCCAACGCCGGATGAATGACCTTGTTGTTGCTGTTGTTGTTGAGGTTGTTGCATGAGTTGCTGTCTGCCCCACTGCTCTGCGGCCGCAGCCAGGGATTCTGATTGGCTTCGGGACTGCGCCACCAGCTCTGCTGATGGGTCTGCTGCGGCTGGGACAGCCTGTCATCTGTCAGCTCTAAATCATTGCAGCTGCGATGCAGCTTCTGGCTGGGATGCGACTGCCGCCAGTGGACACTCTGAGTGAGACGGCTCCTCCTCACGTGGACGTTGTTGTTGCCGTTGCCATGGAGGTTCTGGCCATGCTGGCTGGAGTAGGTGCTGCTGCGACGCGGTGCCAACGTTTGATGTATCATTGCGTGGGGGCGGGGGAGAGAGTCCTCTCACAGTTGCATAATCCCGACACGAGGCATCTATGCATGCATGCTGTTAGGCCGGCCAAAGGCTGAGCGTTGCGTGACTCTCACGTTTTGGCACGGAAAATTGAAACTAACTAACGACCACGACAGGTATTCCAGGTATTCCACTGGCGGGGTTTGTTTTGTTGACGCACTGTCTTGGCCATGGCAACGTGGGTCGTCGGTTGTCCGACGACCGCCGCCGGCAAGGTGAGCTTGCACAGGGTGGCTCCCTTACCTACCCAACTGGGTGGGGTGGTGCTGGTGGTTGTTCAGGTGCCTTTTGGTGCTGAGTGCTTGATAAGCAGGTCAGCTCCGTCAGTTTCAGCGTCGCGTCAGCGTCAGCGTGGCCGGCATTTTCAATGGATATATCGATTAATTTGGCCCAACTAATGTCCGGCGCGCCTTCAAAGCGAAATTGCACCAATTGCGGAAATTCGTTGTCCGCTGCTGCGGTAGTAAAAAGCTTTTAGTTTTGCAAAGGTCATTGATGGCAGTGCGCGGCAGCAGCAGGGGCGTAGCTGGTGACCTAACAGGGATTTTATTGAGCAGTAAAGGGAACTCCTTTAAGTTTATGTTGTGGCATGTGGCACAAATATACAGATGTGGCATGTGGCACAAATATACATATTAGTTTTGTGTGGGTGTATAACAGCCAGAAGGTAGAGTTTCCAATCTCATATATGTACATACGTATGTATGTACATTGTACATATATTTGTATACATATATTTATATAAGTACTCTTCATCAGCATATATGATATCACTTGAAAACAAGAGCAACTAAAACTTTTGGCTTTTCATCAGCAATCTCCTTTGCTGATCAGTTTTCTGCTCTAATTTTGTAAAGAGAATTTCTCCCATAGTTTAATAAAAATATTCTGTACACTCTTAACATTAGTTTTAGAACACATCGCTAATTGTTCATAAGAAATTCCTTTTCATGTGCAGTAGCTGTGCCACATTTCTCTCTTGAGCTGCGTCTTTAATATAAGCTGATTGAAGGACGAATAATGAAAATATAACAAGATCGACTAATCGACACGGCGATTAATTATCGATGGCAAAAGGTGCTGTAAAATCCATCCGTATAGCCGTTACTTAAAAAAAAGTACCCCCAAACAAACAGCATTTATATTTTTTAGCACATCTGAAAAACTTTGGCGGGTAATAGGCGTGACCGACCCCGACGCTCTGGGGTCTGGACAACAACTTAATCTCTCACCTGAGCCATCGATAGTGTCAGTGCTGTACGGTAGGTCGTAGGTGGAGCTGTACAGGCCCTTGATTGGCGGCTGTGGGGGAATGGGGGGCGCGTACGAGTCGGGATCTGCGCCAACGATTACAGATAACACATAAAAGTCAGGGATAGATAATTTCGAATAGTTACAGCCAATGGGAGGAGACCCTATAGCCTAAAGCGGTACCAAAAGCAGCAGCTCTACGAGATTAGGCGACAACCGAAGCATAGCGGAGCGTAAAAGTTGTCCTAGTTAGAGTTCCCAGACCCAACCCACACAAGACCCACTGCTCCCTGGAAGATGTTCGCTAATCACCAGTTAATCACCTTTGAACGTTACCGCCATCGTCTTCTTGAGGCGCTCCAAGGTGGCACCCCCAGTAGCAGCGCCGGTGGCGCTCCTCGTCGGCTCTGCGCCATCGGGCACATAGCGTGCCTTGGGGCGATGCATCCTCGGATCGAATTTCTGATTGGCAAAGATGTCGTCATAGTCGCCGCGCAGGGAGCTGGTCAGCTGGCAGCTCTGCTGGTGACGCGGCGACTTGGGCGGACGGGGCGGCGAGGTGGACCTGGCGCGTGGGACCACCCGTTGGGGCTTCTTGGGCAGAGCCCTTGGCAGCCTCGGCCGTGGCTGGTCTGTGGGCTGTGGGTGTTTGTGGGCCACCCAGTCGGCACATAGGTGGGGCGAGATGTCGTGCACGTCCCTCAGATCCGGATGCGACGTGGACAGATAGCTGATTGTTCGCGTTTGCGACTCAGCGGGGTCTGGCGACTCGTAGCGCATGCGCAGGCGCTCGATGTAGTTGCTGCTGCTGCTGAGGCTGCGCAGGGGGCTCCGAGCCGGCTTGGGCTGACGCTGGAGCTCCCGTTTGAGCGCCGCCGTCTTGCTGATGACATCGATGTGCGGCATGAGTCGATCCTGGGCACTGCGCTGACGCCTTCGACCGCGTTCAGGCGAGGGTGTGGCCCCGCGTAGGTCAATCTTGTGGATCGTCATTCGACTGACGTGTCTGCCAGGTATTGTTTTCCTGGCGCAAGCGATGATTCCTTCTGCGGCTCCGCCTCCGTAGCGGTGCCCGAAGCGCACCAAATTCAGGATCGCTGCGCGCCTTCCGCAGCGGGCTAAGCCCAAAAAATCGCTGCACTGTTCGTTGGACTGCTGCTCCATCTCCGCCACCCGGTGGATGCCCTCGAAGTGCTGTCGCATTTTCTGCACCTCGCCGGTGTAGACCCGCTGCAGGTAGGAGCTCGACCAGGCCGACACCTGCGACTGGGGCGAGAGGCTGCTCGAGCGGTAGTAGGACTGGCTGTCGTACAGCTCAAGGCTGGCATCTCCTGGCCCGGGCGAACCATTCTCGAAGCTGAGAAGCTCTGCCTCTGCCGTGTCGTCGGGTGGCCGCAGCGGGGGGCTGTGCAAGTGAAAATTTACCCGTGCTGCAGGTCGCTCCCCGTAAACGCCGCTCAGATCCGTCAGCGAGTAGCTCAGCTCCGTGTGGGTCAGCCCCTGAGTGTTTCTGGCCTTCTGGCGCGCCTGCATGTTGTGCTCGATGAGGCGCATCACCTCGGCCTCGTCGGGCGAGGAGTCCTCGCGAGCGTGGTAGATGGTCTTGGCCGGCTCCTCGAACTGGCGGTCCTCGAAGTACTGTATCTTCTGGTTGATATTCTCGGCGGGCTTCTGCTCCACTTTCGGCGGGGCAGCACAAGTCTTGGCCTGGCCCTTGACCTCGCTGGGCTTCGGCCGGGGCGGCACATCGGGGGCCCTGGTCAGCGTGAGTTCGGCATTCTTGGCGGCAATGGCCTCGCGCGTCTCCCTGGCCACCACCACGGGCGACTGACTGCGCGTGGGGCGTGGCAGAGTCTGCGGCTGCTGATGCTCCTCGCGCTTGCGCAGAACCGGTCCGATCAGCTGCTCCTTGGAGATGTTCGAATTGCAGCGCACCTTCAATGTGTTGGCATGGGCGCCCGCGACTGGCTTCGAGCCCTTCTCCACGGTGACCACGTACTGCTCGTCGACGGCTGCGGCGCCCTTGCAGTTGCCCGCATATATCTCATTCAGCTGCTGGGTGATCTTCTTGATCTGATCCTTGGACAGAGTGCTGACCAGGTCGTTGCCCAGGTGACGGTCCAACTCAGTGGTGGCGTCTGTTACCATCGCTTTTCGATGCTCCAGGCCTGCTCTGCTGGCCAGATCCGCCACAGTGTTTTGTCGCCATTGGCGCTGCACTGGCTGTAGCTGGCAGTCCTGATGGTGCTGCCTGAAGAGATTCAGCTGCTCAAAGTTCTCGCGCAGATCCTCCACGGACTTCTTCTTGGCACTGAGGGCCTGCTCCGTCTCCTGACGCCACTTGATTTCGCCCGCATTTCGGTCACGCTCACGCTGGTCGTTCTGCAGCTTGCCCACCAGATACTGCAGCTCCTTCTCGGCCCGCTCGTGCAGCCGCACCTTGCGCCACTCGTCAAAGGCCAGCAGCTCCGCATCCTTGCGCAGGGGATGGAAGCTGTTTGAGGACGTGGTCCTCTCCAGCTGGCCCACCCGCTCCAGGGTGCTGTAGAACCGGTTCAGATCCGTAAAACGCTCGCAGTTGTTGCGGTACCGGCAGCTGGGACTGTGCCGCTCCAGATACGTCAAGGATGTGGCGCTGTGGGCCAGATCTCCGCACTGGTAGAGACTTCCTGGAGCCGCGGCAGACCGCTTGCTGCGATAATCGGCGCTGCTCAGGCTGCTGGCCCGCGCGATGGCCTGTTCCCTGTCCTGCCGCTGGCTCGATCTCAGGCTATCGATGCGACGACGCGAGGGGGAGCGCACCTCTCTCCGGTTCTGGGGCACGCGAACCTCTCGTGCTGGCAAGAAACGTCGCTCCAGGGACTTCTCGTAGTCCGGCTGGGGCAACTGAGGCCGGGCAATGTCCGTGACCGTCTGGCATGGCTTGGCATGGCGATCGCGATCGCGATCCTTGTTCTCGTACTTCCACACCAGATCCTCGATGCAGCTGCTCGGAGCCTGATCCTGCACGGTCCCAGCATAGTCGTAGACATCCTCCGGCTCCAGGGAGCAGTACTTGTACTCCGTGGCACTGGACGCGGTCTGCTGTGGCAGGGACATGGACATGGACATAGAGACGGACTGCTTGGCGTTGTAGTCGTTCCAGAAGTTGGTCTTCTCGCGCACCGTATCGCTGTACGACTGCACGGATGCTTCGCCTTGCTGTTGCTGGAGGCGGATGGTTTTCCTACCTGGCTCTTGCGCGGCACATGACCCTCGCTGCGGCTGCTCTGCATCGGGACCAGCGACTTGGACTTGGGGCTGGGCTTCGCCTTGCCCACATAGATCTTGGGCGGGGCAATCGGCACGTACTCCTGGCGCACCATCGAGTTGATGGAGAAGGTGGAGTTGCTGCGCGGCAGGCTGTCGTTGGAGGCGTTCTTCGCCTGATTCTTGGGCAGCACCTTTCGCAGAGTGCGACCGCAGTCGATGAGGGTCTGGGGGCGCACCTGGGGGAAGCACATCGTCTGTCGGGTGGTGGTGCTCACGGTGCTCTGGCGCAGTCTGGGAAGGGATTTGCTGCGCGTGTGGTGCGCCTTGCAGGTGGCATAGGAGCGCACCGCCTCGCGCACCTCCTGGGGGGACTTGAGGAAGGGGTCCCTCAGGATGTTGGTGCTGGCCTCAAAGTTGGTCCGGCTGGGGGGCAGCGTGTTCTCCAGCCGCTTCTTCTCCTCGGCAAAGCTGCGCTCCTTGGAGATGCTCCGGCCAAAGGCCACCCGACTGCGACTCGATTGTCGCAGGGCCAAAAGACGGGCCGTCGGACGGCGACTGGGACTCAAGAAACGGAGACGAGACTGCTGCTGGACGCGGGTGACGCGACATGCGCCGCCGTCCTTGTCGCGCGTCTCCTTGGTGGCCGTGAGGGTGGCCAGCAAGGTGGATACGGCGCCCGCGCTCTTCGACCGAGAGATGGGTTCACGACGAGTGCTCGTCGAAGAGGCGACCTTCCTCAGGGTGATGGTTCCTCCGCCCGGGGGCTGGAAGCACTGCTCGTGACGGGACTTGGTGGAGCTCGACACACGCACCGTGCTCTTGGTGCAGGAGGATCTGCGGTTGGGTGGCATCGGGGCAGGTGCCTGATCCTGCTGCAGCTGCTGCTTCTTGCTCAGCGGAATGAACGAGGGCAGATTCTTCGACAGCTGCGAGAACATCTTGGGGTTGCTTCGTTTGTGACTTGTTGCTGGCGCTGGCAGGGGCGGCGGCGGCGGTTGTGGGGGAGGAGGAGGTGGTGGCGGTTGTGTTATTACTGGGCTGGGCACAGTGGGCTCGTGCTCGTGCTCGTACTCGTCCTCTTCCTCTTCCAGCTCCTTGGTGCTCACACGTATCTTGGTGAGGGTCGGAGTGATCTGTATGAATTCGAATTCCTCCACAATTTCTTGGGAAAGGCAAGACTTGGATTAGGCGGCGGCTTTTTGCTGGATTGTTGGTGCCAGTGCCTGTTGGTGGGTGCTGTTTTTCTTTTTCTTTTCTGGTGGGACAACTGGTGCCTACATCCTTGCCCCTTGAGGACAGAACGAACAACTTCAAGTGAGAGCAGTGTGTGTATGTGTGTGTGTGTGTGTGTGAGAGAGGAAACGAAACCAGGAACAACAGAGTAGTAAAGTGATCGATAGACCCGATAGAACCAACACCATTTGGATTACGATTAATTAGTGAATTAGTCAGTGGATTAGGCCAGCGACTTATGTTTATGTTAGGGATTATAAATCAAAAGAAAGACTCTCTCTTCACTTACCTCTGGGCCTCTCGGGCGCTGGCTTGCGGAAGCCGAAAAGGGGCGGTTCTCCGCCTGCCTGTAGACTCTTGTAGGCCTGTCGCTGCTCCACGGGTCTGAGGGGACTGCTGACGGGCAGCTCCTTCTTGCGGAAGACTAGGTTGGAGTCGCTGGTGTAGCCGGATTCCTTGGCCAGAGCTCTGCAACGACCAGAAGGAGGAGGAGGAGGAGTGTCAGGAGCGGTGGAGGTTCAGGTATCCTTGGGCACACTTACCTGGACAAGTTTCCTTCTGTGTAGAATGGAGATAGCTTCGATTGTTCTAGATTCTATCGTGGGGAAAGAGAATACTGTGAGGAAAGGTATTCCCACACGTAGGGGGCAGTATAGGGTTAGGCGCTAACGGCCGTTATCCGGGGATATCCGGAGGCGGCGAATTCCCGAGAAAAGCTCTCCCGGGGACCCAAGATGAGAGGGGAGGACCCCTGGAGAGAGAGCAGCGGGATGACGGGATCGGGCCGGCAGTGGCCCAGCGCATGACCAAATATGGTCATGAGATCACGCTACCAGCCAGGTCCCGTTGGAAAGCGACAAGGGAATGAAGGAACGCCGATGGAAAAATACGGGCACCGCATGGCGGAAAGTGCCGTTAGCGCCAGGCGGCATCGGCGGCGCCGACGCAGAAGCGAGCCTATAAGAGGAGGGCCGCGACCAGGAACGGGGGCAGTCAGCGAACGGAGCCAGCAAGAGTGAAGTGAATAGTGAGCCACAAGAGTGAGACCAAGCGAAGGGAAAAGAACGTTAGAAAGCGAACGCGTTGTGTGAGGATTGAGAGGCGGACTCGAGCGTGCAGCCAAGAGCCAAAGACCCAAATCCCTTGAACCAACGGTGCGACGCTTGACGCGCATCCCACCAGGAGTGAGGCACCCTCGGGCCGAAAAGCCAAGTGAGTCGAGTGAGAGCGAACGCGTCAGGCGCCTGACTGAGAGGCGGATTTGGGCCACGTGCCAAGAATCGCTAGCCTCAGTCAGTAGAGCCGGCGGTGCCACGCTCGGCGACGCCGTGGGGGGCCCAGGGAGCGGCACGCTCATCGAAACCACAGAGGAGAACCACGAGGAGAACCAGCACCGGAGTCGGAATAGCGTAAGATAGACTTAAGATACCAATAAAGCATATTAGCATACCAGTACAAGACCCAACCCGTGCCTTCTTACTTGTCGTCGGGGCAACATACAAATATTGTTGCAGCGAGCCTACCGACCGCTGAGCCAGCCCAGCTGCATCAGACGGGAAAAGAACGGATCGTTACAACTAGCGCCCAACGTGGGGCCTCTCGACAAGTAAAAGACAAAAGTGCATTTGGGAAGGGCGGTATTGAGTTTGGTATCGCGAGGGCATAAAAATGAGGAGCCGACGATGGGTTCATTCATTGAGGAAAGAGGACTTGGTACAGTGCGCGCGGGCGTGCGGTCTTCGATTGGAAGGCACGCTGACCGAGATGCGCCGAATCTTCAAGGAGTGGATAGAGAAGCACGGAGAGGAACCGGAGTATGCGGACGCGCTCGAGGCCTAGGAGATGAAGGCGGGAGGAGCCGTGACCGCGGCCCAGATGGAGGACGGGGCGGATCCATACGAGCGCCTGACGCTGCCGGCGAGTGCGGAGCAAGTAACGCTGTGGAGACGGCCGTCCGAGACCCAAGAGGAGCTCATCGCGAGCCTGGCGGTCCCGGTGAAAAGCCGGTCGCCTAGCCGACCGCGGGCAGAGAGTGGGGAGAGGCCAACCAGGCCAGCACAGCCGGAGCAAGGGAGCGCGAGAAACCCACAGGGATTGGAAGAAGGGAGAGCAGGGAAGGATCGTCGACGGGGACTCGATGAACAAACCACGAGACCGCCCAGTTCGAGTTTTGCCCACGTCGCCAAGCAGGTCAGGGAGTGGTCGTTTCGGTTCGACGGAACGGCGAAACCACTCGAATTCCTGGAACAGATCGAGTGGTCAGCCGACATGTACGGGTTGGAGTTGAATTTAATTCCGCGAGCCATGCCTGAGCTGCTAAAGGGTCGGGCGCTCATGTGGTTTGTAGCCAACAACAGGCAGTGGCAGACATGGGACGCATTTGCGCGTAGCTTCCAAGCATACTTCCTGCCGAGGGGGTATTTTGAAAAATTACTCCAGGAGGTGAGGTTGAGGAAGCAAAGATGGGGAGAGCCATTCAAGGACTACATAGTGGAGATGCAGACCCTCATGCGGCCACTAAAATGCACGCCCGAAGAGCAGTTGGAGCTCATTAGAGACAACAGCATGCCCGATCTGAGGGTGTTCATCCGGCCACATAGGTGCAGAGACCTGGATCACGTGATGACGCTGGCCGAGGAATTTGAGGCTCTGGAGAGGGACCGGCTGGAGTTCCAACGGGAGTGTCCGGCGAGTAAGGCAAAAGCAAACAATCCGTTCGCTCGTCCGGCAGTAACGGAGATATGTCGCCGCTGCCAGGGCGAAACGACAGCCAGCTCTGATTCGACTAGGGAAAAAAGGCCGGTCCCAACGCGGCGGGACGACCAAGCGAACACGAACATAGAGGCTGGGTTCGTGAAAAACCCAGCCCAGGCGTGTCGACGATGCGGAAGTGACCGCCATTGGGCACAAGCATGCAATGGCCGACCTATAACATTCTGCTGGAGGTGCGGCAAGGGAGGAGCCCCGACAGGGCAGGGCTGCCAGAAAGCGGGAAACGTCCCGCGACCCAAGCCGCGGAGGGCCGTGCCAGGGTCGCAAGACGAAGCCCCCCAAAGCTCATAGGAGAACTCACGGAGGAGGATGTCCAGCTGTCGGCGGTGGTGAGGATCGCGGGCAGCAACTGGAAAGCAACGGTCGATACCGGGGCGACAAGCAGTTTTATCAGCTGCGAGGCGGCGAGTAGACTGGGGGAAGAGAGGCGACAGAAAGAGACGAGGAAGCTGGTGCGGCTGGCTGACGGACGCAGCCGGGAAATCAATTCCCAGATCGAGGTGGAGCTGGCCTTCGGGGACAAGATCGTTACAATCCCGATTCTCGTGTTGCCCGGAGTAATAGATGAGCTGGTCCTGGGATGGGATTTCCTCGCCGCGGTCGGAGCAGAGGTGACCTGTGCGGGACACAGGATTGTGATCCCTGCGAGAGGCCACCGCCAGGGGCGGTTGGAGGAGAAGTTGTCAGTGGCGGTGGTAGCGAACACGGGAGGGTCTGTCGAGCCCGCATCCGACGGAACGCGAGCGGAGGAGGGATCGGTTGAAAACTTCCTGGCAAAGGAGTTGGAAGAGTTCCGAGAACTGAAGGGAGTGTCGAACATAGCTACACACACGATCACTATGAGTGATGCCCAGCCGGTCAAACAGCGTTACTATCCCAAAAATCCCAAGATGAAAGCCGAAATCAACCAACAGGTTGACGAACTGCTGGAAAGAGGGTGTATTGAGCCATCAAAGAGCCGGTACTGTTCACCCATCGTGATGGTCAAAAAGAAGACGGGAAAGTGGAGATTATGCGTGGACTTCAGACAGATAAACGCGAAGTCCATCAAGGATGACTATATTTTGGACCAGCTCAGGGAGGCACGGTTCATCTACTGATGAACTTAAAGGACGGATATTGGCAGATACCACTGGAGGAAGGCAGTAGAAAGTTCACCGCGTTCACGGTGCCCGGCAAAGGGCTGTTCCAGTGGAAGGTGATGCCATTCGGACTCCACTCAGCCTCGGCTACGTTTCAGAGGGCATTGGACCAGGTGATAGGCCCCGAGATGATGCCACACGCGTTCGCGTACCAAGACGACATCATTGTCATCGGCCGTACCGAGGAGGAGCACAAGCGCAACCTCGAAGAAGTTTTTCGACGGTTGAAGAACGCAAACTTGCGCCTAAATGTGGACAAGTGTCAATTTTTTAGGAAGGAGCTACGATACCTGGGGCATTTGGTAACGGGAGACGGAATCTGCACCGATCCCGAGAAAGTGGCGGCCATTAAGGAGTTGCAGCCGCCAGCGAGTGTCAAAGAGCTACGACAATACTTGGGCGTGGCCTCCTGGTACAGGCGTTTCGTAAAGGGATTCGCCACGTTGGTGCAGCCCCTCAGCACTTTGCTGAAGAAGAAGGCCAAGTGGGAATGGTCAACGGAACAGCAACAAGCGTTCGAGGACGTAAAAAGTCGGCTGACAGCAGACCCGGTGTTGGCATGCCCAGATTTCTCAAAGAAATTCGTGCTCCAGACGGACGCCAGCGACTACGGACTGGGGGCGATCCTGACGCAAGAGACGGAGAAGGGCGAGAGGGTCATCTCATACGTCAGTAGGACTCTGAATAGCGCAGAAAAGAACTATTCGGCGACTGAAAAGGAGTGTCTGGCCATTGTATGGGCTATAAGAAAGCTAAAGCCCTATCTGGAGGGATACCATTTCAAGGTAGTCACAGATCACATGGCGTTGAAATGGTTGAACAGCATCGAGAGCCCAACAGGGAGGATCGCCAGGTGGGCGCTGGAGCTACAACAATACGACTTCGAAGTGGCATATAGGAAAGGGCAGCTGAACGTAGTGGCGGACGCACTGTCCCGACAGCCATTGGCGGAGCGATGCCTGAGAACCACCGAGGAGGTAGCAGAGAAGGGACACGAACCGGAGGCAGAGTGCAGATGGATTAAAAAGGTCAAAGAGAGGATGAGGACGGAACCGAGGAAATATCCGGACTACGTCGAGGAAGCAGGCCAGATATACCGGCACATCCCGCACCGAGCTGGAGAAGAGGAGATAGCATCATGGAAGTTATGCGTCCCGAAGGATGTAAGAGAGAGAGTCATAAGAGAGAATCACGACTCGCCGGAGGCGGGGCACGCGGGCGGCAGAAGGACGATGGCCAGAGTAGCCGCCCGATACTACTGGCCGGGGACGCACCGAGATGTGAGGACATACGTGAGAAAGTGTGAAATCTGCATACGCTACAAACCAAGTCAACTGAAGGCGGCCGGGAAAAAGCTGACACAAGTGCCAGAGGAGCCGTGGGCAACGGTGTGTGCCGACTTCGTGGGCCCTCTGCCCAGGTCAAAGCATGGGTATGCCATGTTATTGGTGATGGTGGATCGGTTCTTGAAATGGACCGAGTTGGTCCCCTTGAGAAAGGCCACTGCGGAAGCACTAACAAAAGCGTTCCGAGAGCGCATCGTGTCCCGGTTTGGCGTGCCGAAGGTGGTGATCACGGATAATGGCGTCCAGTTCACCAGGAGAGCTTTTAAGAGGTTTTTGGAGCAGATGGGTGTACGGCATCAGTTCACGGCCCCGTACACGCCGCAGGAGAACCCGACGGAGCGAACTAACCGGACAGTGAAAACTATGATAGCTCAGTTCACCGAAGGGAACCAGAGGAACTGGGATGAGAAATGGCCAGAGATAATGTTGGCCGTAAATTCAGGGGTGTCCGAATCCACCGGGTACTCGCCGGCGTTCGTGGTCCAAGGGAGAGAGCCCAGGCTACCAAAGGCTCTATACGATGACGAAGCGCTTGGCACAGGACAGGGCACGCCCACTCCGGACGAGAACGCGGCCAAGTTGAGAGAGGTGTTTCAACTGGTGAGGCGGAATCTCGAGAGCGGCGCAGGACCAGGCGAGGTATTATAACCTGAGGAGGAGAGCGTGGAAACCCACGATTGGAGACAAGGTATGGGCCAAGCAACACCATCTATCCAACGCGGCCGAAGGGTTTGCGGCAAAACTGGCCCCGAAATATGACGGGCCCTACACCATAATGGATTTCGTGTCCCCGGTCATTTGTAAATTAAAGAAGGACATCGAGAAACGGACGCGGACCGCCCATATAGGGGACCTGAAGCCACAACCCGGGGAAGGAACCCCTAAAACAGGCCCTGGAGCCGAAGCGTAGACGACGCACAAGGAGGGGCAACGGGCGAGGCATACGGAGAAGGGTGGACGAGCACGAAAGACAGAGACTAACGGCAGGGGCAGAAAGGAGAGTCCCAGCTGGATGCCACGCAGGACAAGGTCGTACGGGATACTCTTACAACTAAGGTTCAGTAAAACTAAGAACCACGCGTGTCACGCAGGACATGAATCGCCCACAAGGGAGGAGCGGGCGGCCCAACTTGATGCCACGCAGGTCAAGGCCGTACAGGATACTCTTACAACTAAGGTTCAGTAAAACTAAGCAGCAGACGGCGACCGGCGGACCAATAAAGCTGGACCTACAAGAAAAAAAAAGGAGGATTAGCTCGTCAGCCAATAGGAACTGATCAAAGGCAAAGAAGGTAGAAGATACCCGGGTTACCACTATCCCAGGGGGGGCGGGTTGCGTGGTGCGTCGACGGACGAGGGGGCACCCGAGAAGGGGGTTCCGAGATGAGCAGAAGTTCGGGTCCGGGTCCAGGGCATCGAAGCCAGCTGCTAACGTCGGGGATGGCGGGACAAAAGCGGATGCCGCCCGTGCGCGGTCTACCGGCTGGGGAATCGGATGATCCCTGGGTCCCAGGCGCGGCACGTGGGTGACATCCGCGTCTAAGCCGATCCAGAGACGGGCGGAGCTGGCCACGGGGGCGGGCCGATGTTTCGCAGCACGGGCGAAAGGTCGGAGGACCTATTGATCACGAGCTGGGAGATCGGTCAGCACCCTGGACTGGAACCCAAGGACGGGCTGGAAGAAAGGCAAGGTGAGATGAGGAACCCAAGAACTCGGGAGGCTTACCAGATTCAAGGCGAACCCAAACAACACGTCGCCAGACCTGGAAGTAGAAAGGGCCAAATAAAAAAAAAAAAAGAGAAAAAGGAAGAAAAAGTGGGAACCGAAGGAAAGCTAACAAAACCAGGGGGCACCCTAGGGTTAACGCGGCGAGAGGCGCGGATAACTTTCAAAACGGGAGCGAGCGAGAGAGAGCCAGCTGGAAGGCAAGAGAGAGCCGTCCCACGGGCCCATGTAAGGCACCGTTACAGGGAAAGGTGAGCACCGGCACGAGCCCTTATAAAGGGGGGAGCAGCGCACGATCAGGTCTTTTCAAAAGTTGACCACGTGGAAAAAAAAGGGTAAGATGCAGCAGCACTTAATAAGGTACATAACGGAGCAGCGAAAATGGATTCGCCGCTGGTATCAGGCTATGGGTGATACGCAAAGTCGGCGACAGGCGTACCAGGTCGAGCGCGAGGAGCAAAGGGCGAGTAGGAGTAGGTCCCCGGAGCTACAGTTATTGGCCTCACCGCTAGTGTCAACCGCGGGATCCATGGGACCGACGGTGTCCCCCGTGGTATCGCCGGGGTACACCGAGGCGGAAAGTGACCTAGAATTGGTGAGCTGGGAGCCGGCGCCACGGAGAAAACGCGCACGCGAGGCGAAGCGCGAGGAGCCCCGGACCAGCAGACGCGAGGAGCCCCACACCAAGCGCGAGGAGCCCCGGACCAGCAGACGCGAGGCGCCCCGTACCAGCAAGCGCGAGGGGTCCCGCACCAGCAAGCGCGAGGAGCCCCACACCGGCAAGCGCGAGGAGCACCGGACCAGCAGACGCGAGGAGTCCCGCACCGGCAAGCGCGAGGAGCCCCGGACCAGCAGGCGCGAGGAGCCCCGGACCAGCAAGCACGAAGAGCCCCGCACCGGCAAGCGCGAGAAGCCCCACCCCAGCAAGCGCGAGGAGCGGCCTGAGGGAGGAAGGAGGGGACGCACGGAGACGCGGAAGGAGGAGCCCAGTGAGCGGGCCTCGAAGCGGGCGTCCACGCGTTCGTCGCGTACGGCCAAGGAAGAGGAGTCGTCGGCACGCACAAGGGGGAGGTCGACGGCGCGGCGAGGGGATCAGCGGCCGACAGACCCACAGGTCGAGGAGCCGCAGCCAACGCCGACCGAAACCGCGGTCAAAGAGCCGCAGAAAACGCCGACCGAAACCGCGGTCAAAGAGCCGCAGGCAACGCAGGCCGACATCGCGGAAAACAACGCGGCCGCTGAGGCACGACGCCTCGCGGAATGGCACCGGCGGTTCGCGCTGGCCGCGGCAGCGGAGGAGCGGAGGCAACGGCGTGTATGGGAGGACGCCTTGACCCTGGCAAAGAGGCTGAAGGCCACGCAGGAGGCTGAAAAGGCGGCGCAAGAAGCGGAGGCGGAGCGCCACAAACGGGACGTCGCGCACCAATGGCGGTGTATTAGCCGGATCGACGCAGCGGAGCAAAGGGAGATTGCGCGTCTGCGTGCGGAAGCGGAGAAGGCAAGGGCGACGCGGGCGGAGGGCGCGGCAGGCGGGCTGGCGGTGATCTCCAGCGATGAGGAGGAGGCGGAGTGCCCACCAGCGCCGAAGGCGGCTCGAGTCCAGTCGCCCGAAGAGGAGTGGCAGGAGAGGCTACGACGAGCCGAGGTGGAGGAGGAAGAGCTCTGGCAGCCACCCCCTGAACACGTCGAGTCCGAGGAGGAGCCACGGCCGCAGGCCCCACCGTCACCGGGGGCAGAGGAAGAGCTGTTCCAGCGTCGGCCGCCGGCTGACAACGCGCGCGGTCAAGGGGCTCAGCAGCAGCAGCAGCAGCGTCAGCAGCAGCAGCAGCAGCACTGGCACGGGCCCTCTGCCCAGGTCAAAGCATGGGTATGCCATGTTATTGGTGATGGTGGATCGGTTCTTGAAATGGACCGAGTTGGTCCCCTTGAGAAAGGCCACTGCGGAAGCACTAACAAAAGCGTTCCGAGAGCGCATCGTGTCCCGGTTTGGCGTGCCGAAGGTGGTGATTACGGATAATGGCGTCCAGTTCCCCAGTAGAGCTTTTAAGAGGTTTTTGGAGCAGATGGGTGTACGGCATCAGTTCACGGCCCCGTACACGCCGCAGGAGAACCCGACGGATCGAACTAACCGGACAGTGAAAACTATGATAGCTCAGTTCACCGAAGGGAACCAGAGGAACTGGGATGAGAAATGGCCAGAGATAATGTTGGCCGTAAATTCAGGGGTGTCCGAATCCACCGGGTACTCGCCGGCGTTCGTGGTCCAAGAGAGAGAGCCCAGGCTACCAAAGGCTCTATACGATGACGAAGCGCTTGGCACAGGACAGGGCACGCCCACTCCGGACGAGAACGCGGCCAAGTTGAGAGAGGTGTTTCAACTGGTGAGGCGGAATCTCGAAAGAGCGGCGCAGGACCAGGCGAGGTATTATAACCTGAGGAGGAGAGCGTGGAAACCCACGATTGGAGACAAGGTATGGGCCAAGCAACACCATCTATCCAACGCGGCCGAAGGGTTTGCGGCAAAACTGGCCCCGAAATATGACGGGCCCTACACCATAATGGATTTCGTGTCCCCGGTCATTTGTAAATTAAAGAAGGACATCGAGAAACGGACGCGGACCGCCCATATAGGGGACCTGAAGCCACAACCCGGGGAAGGAACCCCTAAAACAGGCCCTGGAGCCGAAGCGTAGACGACGCACAAGGAGGGGCAACGGGCGAGGCATACGGAGAAGGGTGGACGAGCACGAAAGACAGAGACTAACGGCAGGGGCAGAAAGGAGAGTCCCAGCTGGATGCCACGCAGGACAAGGTCGTACGGGATACTCTTACAACTAAGGTTCAGTAAAACTAAGAACCACGCGTGTCACGCAGGACATGAATCGCCCACAAGGGAGGAGCGGGCGGCCCAACTTGATGCCACGCAGGACAAGGCCGTACAGGATACTCTTACAACTAAGGTTCAGTAAAACTAAGCAGCAGACGGCGGCCGGCGGAATAATAAAGCTGGACCTACAAGAAAAAAAAAAGGAGGATTAGCTCGTCAGCCAATAGGAACTGATCAAAGGCAAAGAAGGTAGAAGATACCCGGGTTACCACTATCCCAGGGGGGCGGGTTGCGTGGTGCGTCGACGGACGAGGGGGCACCCGAGAAGGGGGTTCCGAGATGAGCAGAAGTTCGGGTCCGGGTCCAGGTCATCGAAGCCAGCTGCTAACGTCGGGGATGGCGGGACAAAAGCGGATGCCGCCCGTGCGCGGTCTACCGGCTGGGGAATCGGATGATCCCTGGGTCCGAGGCGCTGCACGTGGGTGACATCCGCGTCTAAGCCGATCCAGAGACGGGCGGAGCTGGCCACGGGGGGCGGGCCGATGTTTCGCAGCACGGGCGAAAGGTCGGAGGACCTATTGATCACGAGCTGGGAGATCGGTCAGCACCCTGGACTGGAACCCAAGGACGGGCTGGAAGAAAGGCAAGGTGAGATGAGGAACCCAAGAACTCGGGAGGCTTACCAGATTCAAGGCGAAGCCAAACAACACGTCGCCAGACCTGGAAGTAGAAAGGGACAAATAAAAAAAAAAAAAGAGAAAAAGGAAGAAAAAGTGGGAACCGAAGGAAAGCTAACAAAACCAGGGGGCACCCTAGGGTTAACGCGGCGAGAGGCGCGGATAACTTTCAAAACGGGAGCGAGCGAGAGAGAGCCAGCTGGAAGGCAAGAGAGAGCCGTCCCACGGGCCCATGTAAGGCACCGTTACAGGGAACGGTGAGCACCGGCACGAGCCCTTATAAAGGGGGGAGCAGCGCACGATCAGGTCTTTTCAAAAGTTGACCACGTGGAAAAAAAAGGGTAAGATGCAGCAGCACTTAATAAGGTACATAACGGAGCAGCGAAAATGGATTCGCGGCTGGTATCAGGCTATGGGTGATACGCAAAGTCGGCGGCAGGCGTACCAGGTCGAGCGCGAGGAGCAAAGGGCGAGTAGGAGTAGGTCCCCGGAGCTACAGTTATTGGCCTCACCGCTAGTGTCAACCGCGGGATCCATGGGACCGACGGTGTCCCCCGTGGTATCGCCGGGGTACACCGAGGCGGAAAGTGACCTAGAATTGGTGAGCTGGGAGCCGGCGCCACGGAGAAAACGGGCACGCGAGGCGAAGCGCGAGGAGCCCCGGACCAGCAGACGCGAGGAACCCCACACCAAGCGCGAGGAGCCCCGGACCAGCAGACGCGAGGCGCCCCGTACCAGCAAGCGCGAGGGGTCCCGCACCAGCAAGCGCGAGGAGCCCCACACCGGCAAGCGCGAGGAGCACCGGACCAGCAGACGCGAGGAGTTCCGCACCGGCAAGCGCGAGGAGCCCCGGACCAGCAGGCGCGAGGAGCCCCGGACCAGCAAGCACGAAGAGCCCCGCACCGGCAAGCGCGAGAAGCCCCACCCCAGCAAGCGCGAGGAGCGGCCTGAGGGAGGAAGGAGGGGGCGCACGGAGACGCGGAAGGAGGAGCCCAGTGAGCGGGCCTCGAAGCGGGCGTCCACGCGTTCGACGCGTACAGCCAAGGAAGAGGAGTCGTCGGCACGCACAAGGGGGAGGTCGACGGCGCGGCGAGGGGATCAGCGGCCGACAGACCCACAGGTCGAGGAGCCGCAGCCAACGCCGACCGAAACCGCGGTCAAAGAGCCGCAGAAAACGCCGACCGAAACCGCGGTCAAAGAGCCGCAGGCAACGCAGGCCGACATCGCGGAAAACAACGCGGCCGCTGAGGCACGACGCCTCGCGGAATGGCACCGGCGGTTCGCGCTGGCCGCGGCAGCGGAGGAGCGGAGGCAACGGCGTGTATGGGAGGACGCCTTGACGCTGGCAAAGAGGCTGAAGGCCACGCAGGAGGCTGAAAAGGCGGCGCAAGAAGCGGAGGCGGAGCGCCACAAACGGGACGTCGCGCACCAATGGCGGTGTATTAGCCGGATCGACGCAGCGGAGCAAAGGGAGATGGCGCGTCTGCGTGCGGAAGCGGAGAAGGCAAGGGCGACGCGGGCGGAGGGCGCGGCAGGCGGGCTGGCGGTGATCTCCAGCGATGAGGAGGAGGCGGAGTGCCCACCAGCGCCGAAGGCGGCTCGAGTCCAGTCGCCCGAAGAGGAGTGGCAGGAGAGGCTACGACGAGCCGAGGTGGAGGAGGAAGAGCTCTGGCAGCCACCCCCTGAACACGTCGAGTCCGAGGAGGAGCCACGGCCGCAGGCCCCACCGTCACCGGGGGCAGAGGAAGAGCTGTTCCAGCGTCGGCCGCCGGCTGACAACGCGCGCGGTCAAGGGGCTCAGCAGCAGCAGCATCAGCAGCAGCAGCAGCAGCGTCAGCAGCAGCAGCATCAGCAGCAGCAGCAGCACTGGCACGGGCCACAGGGAGCCGCCATCGGGCCGTTCGTCTCGCAGGAGGTGCGCTCCGCGGTACGAGACGGCATGATGTGGCACGTGCAAGCGCTGCACATATCGTGGGCCTCTGGGTCCGCGCCCCAGCATCCCGGGCAAGAGGCGAGGGAGATTCGACTGTGGGAGGAGGCACCACGCGCCAGTGACGAGCGGGACCCGAGGCGTCGGGCACGGCCACAGGAGTCGACAGGCCCAGGTGCCCGAGGAGGCGCCCGGGCGTGTTCCAACATCACTGGGCCCTCCGCCGTGGCCCAGCGGCGGCACCCGAAGTCGAGGTGGCGACCGACGGCGAAGCGGATGACGGCGCGAGAGCAACGGCGGAAGCGAAGAAGGACGAGGCCGCGGAACAACACTCACCTGAGCCATGGGAGAGAGGTCCTTGGCGATGGCCGGAACCCGGCCAGGGCGAGCGTCCGAAGCTGGGCCGACAGGCGTCGTGCCCAGGGGAGCGGGCGGAGGCGCGCCGGCCCGAGCTCCAGCGCCATACATCGTGGCCCCAGACGAGGTCGGCGGACAACTCACGGTGGCGGTCCGTCAAACGCGAGGAGTGGGGCGACGGGGGCGTCCGGTACCGGCTATTGGTGTCCACCGATCGGCAGGAGGGATTCCGGGCTAGGTATTGAGGAGAAAAGAAGAGTAGAGAAGAAGAATGGGAAAAAAAGTAACTGAAAACAAGAACAAGTAAAAGAAAATAAAAACCAAAATAAAAAAACAAACATGGTCTTACCTTGCAGCAGAGGAACAGCGGGGAATCGGTGAAGCTTGAATGAAGGCGGCGGAAGGCGTTAAAGCGGGAGGAAAACTTACCCGAAGCATCCAGAGGGCCGGCGGAAGGCATGCGCGCCAGCGAAGGGTAGTAGGGAAAACCAGACGCGCACAAGATAAACAAAGAAAACACCCGGCATCGCGAGAAAATAGTACGTTTCCAGTCCATTGAGGAATTCGCGATCCGGAAGTAAAATACGCACGCTGCGACATATCGAGTAGATCACAAAAACGACCCTATGCTGTATCGAGTGGAGCGTAAGGGCAACGCTGTGTCATATCGAGTAGGTCAGAATAGCGACCGTACCCTATATTGGGCGGTGCAAAAGAAGCTCCTATGCGAACTATCGATAAGGGGGAATCGAATCGATCGCGCTCATCGGAGAGATACGGCAACACCGCAAGGCGTGAGGCCGAAAGAGGGCGCCAGGGGCACCCGGGTCGAGAACAAAGCACGCGCGCGCCGGTAGCGCGGGGTTTTTGAAGCATCCCAAACCTGGGACGCGGAAAACCGGGGTTTTCCGCCAATAAAAGAAAGGGGGAAGTGGAGGAAAAGTATTCCCACACGTAGGGGGCAGTATAGGGTTAAGCGCTAACGGCCGTTATCCGGGGATATCCGGAGGCGGCGAATTCCCGAGGAGAGCTCTCCCGGGGACCCAAGATGAGAGGGGAGGACCCCTGGAGAGAGAGCAGCGGGATGACGGGATCGGGCCGGCAGTGGCCCAGCGCATGACCAAATATGGTCATGAGATCACGCCACCAGCCAGGTCCCGTTGGAAAGCGACAAGGGAATGAAGGAACGCCGATGGAAAAATACGGGCACCGCATGGCGGAAAGTGCCGTTAGCGCCAGGCGGCATCGGCGGCGCCGACGCAGAAGCGAGCCTATAAGAGGAGGGCCGCGACCAGGAACGGGGGCAGTCAGCAAACGGAGCCAGCAAGAGTGAAGTGAATAGTGAGCCACAAGAGTGAGACCAAGCGAAGGAAAAAGAACGTTAGAAAGCGAACGCGTTGTGTGAGGATTGAGAGGCGGACTCTAGCGTGCAGCCAAGAGCCAAAGACCCCAATCCCTTGAACCAACGGTGCGACGCTTGACGCGCATCCCACCAGGAGTGAGGCACCCTCGGGCCGAAAAGCCAAGTGAGTCGAGTGAGAGCGAACGCGTCAGGCGCCTGACTGAGAGGCGGATTTGGGCCACGTGCCAAGAATCGCTAGCCCCAGTCAGTAGAGCCGGCGGTGCCACGCTCGGCGACGCCGTGGGGGGCCCAGGGAGCGACACGCTCATCGAAACCACAGAGGAGAACCACGAGGAGAACCAGCACCGGAGTCGGAATAGCGTAAGATAGACTTAAGATACCAATAAAGCATATTAGCATACCAGTACAAGACACAACCCGTGCCTTCTTACTTGTCGTCGGGGCAACATACAAATATTGTTGCAGCGAGCCTACCGACCGCTGAGCCAGCCCAGCTGCATCAGACGGGAAAAGAACGGATCGTTACAATACATTAGTCAGCATTTAAGGGGAGATGCAGAGTGCATTTGTTGATTTGATTTGCTTAAATTTTTGGTACTAGTTGAGGTGCCTTGGCGATGATCCTGCCTCGCTCTCTCTCTAAAGAAACTTACTCCGACTCCATCGAAATCATCGACAAACTCTATTATAATGCGCGGTATGCGCGTATGCTCCCTAAGCCACTTTTCGCATGGTATTGCATGGATCGGTTAATTAGACAGGAAACAGGAGAGATACAGTAAGCAGTAAAGGAACGGGCTTAAATCGACTTGAAATGACGGAAAACAATCGGAAACTATAAGCTAAAACTAAAACTGTGGTAACAGTAGTTAAGATACGATCTAGGAATACAAATATAGTAGAGTGCCATACCCCGTTAAAGATGTCCATCACTTCGTCCCACCACTAGAATTGTGAATAGAATATATATTTGCTGTGAGTTAGAATATTGACGCGATCTGAATGACTGTATGAGTGAATGAGTGTATGCGAATGAAGTGGGGTCAGGTATTATCATGGCAGTGCTGGGTCAAAATATTCGGTTGTAGCAGGGAAACTATTTGAGACCGCCATAGTCGAGTAATCCGACCCTAAAATACCCGACACTCAAATTTATCTACGATTATAAAGTCCCAGATTCAACCACTAGGTGGAAAAAAAAAGATATTCCCACCTTTTTCTAAGTGAAAATTTTCCAAGGCTTAGTACCTCAAGAGACAGACAGACAGAAGCTGATACATCGAATCGCTACGAAAAATATATGAGGTACAGGACTGAAATTGTAATATATACCAATAGTTTTGCTCCGAGAGTGGTAATTGTAAGAAGAATCTTTTTATACCCGATACTCAAAATGAGTATTGGGGTATATTAGATTTGTGGTAAAAGTGGATGTGTGTAACGTCCAGAAGGAATCGTTTCCGACCCCATAAAGTATATATATTCTTGATCAGCATCAATAGCCGAGTCGATTGAGCCCTGTCTGTCTGTCCGTCTGTCAGTGATATGTCACTGCTACAAAAATATTTGAAAACTTCGCCCCGCCCACTTCCGCCCCCACAAAGGACGAAAATCTGTGGCATCCACATTTTTAAAGATACGATAAAACCAAAAACGCAGAATCGTAGAGGATGACTATATGTTCTAGAGTGTAAAATCTCAACTAGATCGTATAATTATTATAGCCAGAATCAAGAAAACAATTTCATTCTTTCTCGCTCTGTCTCTCTCTAACACACAGGTTTCATGGTCGTCTTGGCCAATTGCAAAATATGAGTTCAAGGATCTCAGAACCTATAAGAGCCAGAGCAACCAAATTTGGTATCCACACTCCTGTGATATCGGACCTTGACCGTTTCGTGTCCAAATTTCGCCACACCCCCTTCCGCCCCGCAAAGGACGAAAATCTGGGGCATCCACAAATCTCAGAGACTATTAAGGCTAGAGTAACCAAATTTGGTATCCGCACTTCTGTTAGATCTCACTATAAAACGTATATCTCAGAATTTCGCCCCACTCTTTTCCGCCCCCACAAAGAACGAAAATCTGTTGCATCCACAATATTGCACATTCGAGAAAACTAAAAACGCAGAATCATAGATAATGACCATATCTATCAGATTGTTGAATCTGGATAGATAATCTGAGGAGAGCCATACTGACTTAGTATCGGGTATAACTGTAGAGTTGCGGTCTCCGCAGCAACTCACAACGTTCCCCCTCGTTTCACTTAAATTTTGACATTAATTTGAAAATATTTGACTGAAATAAATTGTATATTTAAATGAAATACATTTCATATTTAAATTACATATTTTACTATTTAAAATAAATATATATCCCACATTGAATATATTAAATTTAACTGAAAGTGTTTTCTGTTTAGATTAAATGTGGGACTTATAAAAAGATTTTTGAATACATCTAGCCTATATATTTTTACATCAAAGTGAATTCTACTTAATTTTCTGTACGTCTATTAATATATATTTCCAAGAAACCAACAAGTGTCGGGTATACTCGTAAGTGGATCAATTAAGCGACTACCGAGTTTTTGGTCTACAGTGGGTTAAAGGTGTTAAAAGGGTTAAATGATTGTGAGCTTAGCACCGAAATTGTCAAGCCGTGGTGATGTTGATGAATGCTCGCCTTCGGTTCGGACTTACCTCCTTCTTCTCCTTTTCGGACACAGACGAATGTCCTGTGGTGTAGTCCTCAATGCGACCTGGCTGATTTTTATACGAATTCTGAGCCGACTTGATGGGATTTGGCATAGTACCATACAACCTGTAAGAAGCAACACTCTTTGAGTCGACTTCAATGGCAAACTCAATGCTGGGGGTGACCTACTTCTCGTCCTGGCTCAGGTTTCGCACATTGACGGCCGAGGAGACTGACTGCACTCGATGCGGATTCTGTGTGCGGTACCTCACCGTGGAGTAGTCGGAGTCGTAGTTGGGTTCGGACTCTGATACGTAACCGTTGCTCTTGTACGACGGACGGGCTGTATGGGTACGCAAGGGGCGAATAGAAGAGACACACATTAGTCGGGGTCACCAGCTCGATGCTGGGATCTTCGGTATCAGGTTCTACCAGTGCGTTTAATACTCGTACATTGCTTGGATGGTGTACTGGCGGCGGACATGATGTTAGGCTAGCGTTTGTGCTGTGGTTGGCGGGTGGAATTGGTGACGGAGATACTCATATGAGAGAAATAAAATATGTAGATAAACCAAATAATAATAAAGCATGCACTACGGGTAAAGCTCTCTGCTTCGAGCAGGCACCACAGCGTTGGGCTTCTATCTCTATCTACGAGAATGTATGTACAAGCAAATGGAAGGTTACTTAGGGCGGAAATTGGTATAGTTTAAAGATCAAAGAATTACCTCTGGGACACTTGTAGCGTATCACGAAATCGTCTGAGGCAAAGCGAATGGGAGGATGAGATATTGTGAAGAGACAGACCAAAGAGGAAAAATCATTGACCGGAATGCAGCATTAAAGGGGGGTTAGGGATTCGTGGATTCGTGGGATTCGGGATGGGAGTGTGGTTCATGGAGGGTGGATTTGGGATTTGGATTTTGGGGTTTTCATGGAGTTCACAATGCTTCATACCAATATGATAGAGGGAGAGAGACATTTACCGCCGTTCTTCTGCTTGTGTATGGTCTGATAGAGGCGCTTGTACCACTCATGCTGATGCGGCTCCTGGACCTCCTGCATGTGAGGGGGTGGATAAGGAAACAGTTGCATATCACAAATCACATTTCACATCGGACCCACATCAAGTGGCGATTCCCTCCTGGCCCCCTGTATCCTTTACCGATCTGAGTATGATGGGCATTCCATCGTTGGTCACCGGACCGATGCCAACGTACTGCCTCCGACCTAACTGTGCCATTTTGCGCGGACGATCGTGGTCCGTTTCCGTGCTTGACTTTGTAGACTGGAAACCGCAGATTAATTAACGGTTAGTGGTTGGTTCATTGTGGGGATGTGAGACGGATTGGGTTGTGGGTCTTCGGGTGGGGACACGGGTGTACAAAGGTCAGTGTTGTGCAGCAACGTGAGCGCGAGCTTTCCCTATGGTCATTTGCCAACACTCTGGGTTGGGTCCCTAATTGCATGGATACTTACTGACTTCATTGGGCCTATAGGCTGGGCGGCTAGTGTCCGACAGTTGGCGGCGCACGAACGGCCTCTGCAGCTCCGAGGTGGAAGCCGAGCGTTCAAAGGCTTTTGGGGCGATAAACGAGAACCGAACGTTAGAAAGGCAGAACGAGAGAAAGGGACACAAAGAGAAAGAGAGACAGAGAAAGGACTAGCACAAGAAGAACTGTATCTGTCTGTGTGTGTGTGTGTTTGTGGGTGGAAAGTACTACTTCTGATCTTGTCCAAGACGCTGGCTGATGGAGCCACTGGGCCAAAATGGGTGGAGCAGTCCGTTTCGGTGTAGTCGGAGTAGGGGTCTCCGTTTGTATGCGACCAGGGTGGTCGCTCTTCGTCTGTGGCTCCTGCTGTTGTGGCAGGGTGGGCGACTCGAAGCGCACCGGGCGGAACTCCTTGCGGCCGCTCAACGACGGCGAT
This sequence comes from Drosophila miranda, assembly GCF_003369915.1. Classification (NCBI taxonomy): domain Eukaryota; kingdom Metazoa; phylum Arthropoda; class Insecta; order Diptera; family Drosophilidae; genus Drosophila; species Drosophila miranda. The sequence continues at coordinate 16,698,204 of NW_022881603.1, forward strand.
GGCTGCGGTGTCCACACGGGCTGCGTGGGCGGCGGCGGGGGCGTGGGTGCCGCCGATGAGCTGTGGTTCAGATCGCTGGCGGAACCGTACGGTGTCCACACGCCTGTTGAAAGTTTTCAATGATTGAGAGCGTGGGCGTTTGGGGCACAGGTGGGGGGCACAGGCAACATGACATCTTCAGGGGCGCCGGATATCGAGATCGTTCAGAGATTGAGTTTCCCCTTCCCTGGACATTTATCCTTGTCAGCAAGTTCACGCTCGCAATGTGCGGTTTCCCTTTCCTTATCCTCCCCTCCCTTCAGTTCTCTTCCTTCTCTCGAATATAGTTTCGTTTCGACAGTCGACAAACCGAGCGAAGACAAATTGACAAACAAACATAGCGACGTGGAACAGCAATAATTAATACGACGGACGGCGACCAAGAAAGCCTAGCCGCCATTTGGCAGCCATTAAAAAATCGGCCAAAACACACACACACACTCTCGCACCGCTCTCACGCATGCACACAGCCACACTCTCACACACGGTCGGATGGATGGTCGGACGGATGGCCGGAAGGGGAGTGTAAAGGCGCTGCGGATGAGTCACAGCATTTGGCGCATGTTTAGCATTCACAATCACACAAATAGATACTCACGTACAAACGTATCTGTATATTCTCGTACCGTTAAAGAACGATGCGAGGCTTGTTCCAAGGGTTTGTTGGACCGCAACGAAACGATTATCCCAAAACAAATCGAAGAAGATCGATCTATCTAAATATCGGAAAAACCATACGAATCTTATTTCCGATTGCTTCTTAGGTGTTTCGCTATCGATATCGATAAGTAGAGACATAATCTCTTCTGATATCTCAAATATCAAATAAATAGGTCTTTGATTCGTGGAATGGCATTGAAAACCTATGGAAGGCACTTCTGGCCTATTCATGTTCATGTTATCCATATTTGTAATTCAATATCGCGCATTCTACAATCGCAATCAAGAAATCTTTGAAAGAGCTATTCACCGAAAACTTCGACTAGCTGTTCATATGGCATACAAAATGTATATTATATTAAATGCATTGAAACGAGCACGAAACGTACCAAAATAGTAGCCAACCAACGTTGCCAAAATCCGTGTATTTTATTGGCGAGCAGACGGAGCCGAGTAGATCAGAGCGAAGGATGGCCCGAAGGAGAATTGAAGTACCAGCAATATAGGAATCCAAACAACAAATTCTTGCCCTACTCTCTCTATTAAGTATTTGTGTTATAATGTTTCAGGAAGACACTGATGTTTCGTATGTGGGCGCGCTGACGTCTTTATTCAATCAGCTTTTAATTGAATTATACAATCGAATCAAAAGGAGAAGTTTCTCCTCGCAAATGTCAATCAAATTCACACACACACACACACACACACAGAAATCCTTTGGTCACTTGAGTCACACCCGTTTATGGATGTCATTTTGATTTGTATTCGGATTTGATGGATTTCCTAGCTGATGGGGCACAGGATGGGGCACTGATAGTCGCACAGATACACGCTGTTATGGACACAGCACGGATTTGGAGAGCGATGTCGCTGATTGAGTTGCTGACTCCGCGCACGGCTCGAGGCGAACTGAATTTTGCGTGACCCGGCAGCAGCGAGCAGAGCGCGCCAGCGTGGCCCAAATGGGGAATGTAATGGGATTGGGACTGGGACTGGGAATAAGAATGGAGACAAAAGGCAAAATCAGCCAGCGAGCAGCCAAAAGCAGGCAAACAACACACCCAGTTCGGTGGGGCAGTCGCTCCTCGGCCGCTCTGTTGCAGTACCCAGTGCCGAGCACCCAGCAGAAGATCAATTACTCGAATTGTGGGAGCAGTTCGGTGCTCGATCAAGCGCGGACAGGGGAGGCGGCTCGGCCTCTGGCTCCCTCCCAGATACCCAGGTACGGTACCCAGACTTGGGCGCCAATTATGCGTGCAATGCGAAATGGAACGGAAATGTGTGCGGCGACAAAAGGTTCCCCGGAATGATTTCATTGCGTTTCGTTGGCTTTTTGTTGCTGGCCAAAAAACAAAACAACTCTTCGAGCTCGAGCTCGTCTTGGCTTCGATTGGTTCGGTTTGATTTGGTTTGGTTTGGCGGGGCACTTCCGGTGGCCGGGCAGACACTGCTGCCCGGGTGCTGCTGCTTTAGAATCAAATCAAACGGAAAATTCGCTTGGAAAAAATGTTAATAAAGGCACTTGAGTGCGATAGAGCGGCACACCCTCAAGGAGCGCCCGCAGTCGAGCAGAAGTCGCATTTCGAATATCGTTGTTGGAGGCAATTCATTTGAAATTTATCGATTTGCAAACAAGAAAGATTCTGAAACGAATCGGGCACAGCGACAACAACAATGACTGGGGTAACCATTTAATTCTCACTTTGGATCATTTCCAAAGTGTTTTCCACATAGCGGAACCCGACCCGCGTTGGCCTTGTGAAAATCCTGCGCAAAGCATAAAAAGGGCTGGGGGAGGCGGGGTATAGATACATATATGTAGCTGCATAGACGCCTGTGCAACCTGTCACTGAATCTGAATGGCAACGGGAGTCGGGAGTTCCACTCGGAACTGCTTTCGAGTCGGAGACCTGTCACTGCGACTGGGGCAGGGGCTGGAACTGGGAATGGGAATGGGTGCGGCCGCCTCTGGCAAATTGAGAGCATTTCCTGAGTTGATTTATGTGGAATGCCTAGGGAGAACGCGCCCGTCTGAGGAGTGGGATCGGGGGACTCCCGAGTTTCGGTTATTTATGGAGTGGATATTTGTGGCTTTGCTAATTGAACGGGGAACTTCTGAATGAAGAAGGCAAGAAGGGGAGGGGGTACAGACTGTATCGAAAACGGAAGTTTTATGGATCGTTTATTGGACGGTTTTCTAAGGGTTAAACTACAAAGAGAGTGAGAGCGCTCTAACTGCGATTGCCCACTCGGAGAACGGCGTCGTTTCATGCTAGGGCGGCGTAACCTCGTTTCCGATCACCATGAAGAGTCTTCGTTTGCGTTTCGACGAAATCACAACGACAATTAGCAATTACATACATACATACTCTATACGCGATTAAGATTAAAGTTTAAGTTGATTGAAGTCCAAATGAATAAATCTCGAATTGTCTATATCGTGTAGTACATTATTAAACGCAAAGATTCCCCAGAGCATTTCTGCTCAACATTGAAATCTCGTATCGAGGATTTCACAACATTTTTGGTGGCCCATGGGGGGACTATATTCGTACTATACGCATATGATTCTATGTACCTCGTTCCGCGTTCAGTTAAATGTACAAATAAAATCATATTTTACCGGCTGCAACTGTAAACGCCAAACACAACGCAAACCAACGGTTTATCCAACAGCCGCTATCTCTCGCACGAAGCAGGGACAAAGAAGACCAGACGATAGCTCTGTGCCCGGACAGTAGCACACAACAACAACACAAGCCGACGGTTAGACAGCAGCCTCTCTCTCGTGCAAAGCAGAGACCAAGAGACCAACGAGCGTTCTGTTGCTGCACATCATCTCTAGACACAAGGCCTCAACTCAACGCTCACAGTAGCACAGTTTCTGCTCTCCGCTCGGACAACACCAACAACAACGACTCGCAAGTTCTCTTAAGCTACGCTTTAAGCAAAGAGAAGCACTTCCGAGTACCAGAGTAAGTGTTTCGTTGTGGGTATTTTGTACAAGGTCAAAGAGAGTGCAACTAAGGGTGAGAAAGGTACATACACATATAACAGCAACATGTCAACAGCCGAGTCCCACGACCTCGAAGCCGATCCTCAGGTGGAGATCGACAATCTCAGTGTTATTCAGACAAATCTCATTGCGAGGGTTAATCAAACGGTGCGTAATTTCAGAAAGGATGGCGCAGATCGGAAAACAAAAGCTTATTTTCAAACGCGCTTACAAACTTTGCAACGGTTCTTAGGTGAATTTGAGCAAAATCATCAACGTTTGCTAATACTTCGATGTCCAAGTACGCATAGTTATGTGTCCAGCGAAGTGGCCTTTCGCTTGGATGAAGACTATACAACGGCATTCAGCATCATATCAGAGGCCTACGAAAATGTATGTCCAAGAGCACCACCGGTACAGCAGAATCCGGAGCCAGCAAATCCATCTGTATCATCAGTGCAATTGCCCAAGCTACCTGTACCGACTTTTACAGGCAAGTTTGTGGATTGGCCGGCATTTCACGATGCATTTGTTCAACTCATCCATAACAACCAGAAACTGTCCGACGTCCAAAGGTTTCATTTCCTGAAGCAAGCTCTTCCCTCGGATCGCGACGAGGATATTCAGCAGATGGCGCTTGCGGGAAATAACTATGCAACAGCTTGGAGTCTCGTCCTCAAGCGATACGACAACAAACGGCTGCAGTTTATGTACCATATGAACGGTTTGTATGACTTGTCACAGTTGACAAAGGAGCAGTCTGCTGATATAAAACATATGCTTAATGTTGCGACGGTTTGTCTCAATGCTTTCAAGAATCTAGATGTTCAGCATTGGATGGCTCATCATCTCACTTCCAGACTGCCAAGCACGACACTGCAAGCTTGGGAGCTCCATCTCGGTAGCTCTGCCGAACTTGCCACATTTTCTCAGCTACAATCATTTCTCAACGACCGTCTCGTCAGCATCGATGTGTTCGAAAATCGAGGCCACTCCACGACGCGGACACCTGTGCCGCAGCCTGTCAATCAAAGGCACCCGAAGAAGTCAGTTGGCAACGTAACATACAAGGGCAACAGTTTCCACGCCAAGACTGCGGTTGCCGAACACACTCGCTGCCCTCACTGTAGCGACAGTCACAATCTTCGGCATTGCCCGGACCTTTTGTCCAAGGACTGCTTTGCAAGGAAAGCCATCGTCGATCATGCAAAGGCATGCCTCAACTGTCTGAGCCGTTCCCATGCACTTTCAAAATGTACCAGTAAAAGGAACTGCAGGCAGTGTGGTCAAAGACACCATACACTGCTGCACTTCCCAACTCCTGCTCAGGTGGCAACACAGCCTCACGCAGCCTCCCATAGCGCTCGTTCCGGTAACTCCTGGCAGTATACAACGAGCGACTCATCTGGCAGGGCTATACCTACGCAACTCTACGCTAGGACCCCACTTCCTACTCAGAGCACTTCACAGCCTCTCCCAGTTGTTCCCAACACTAGTTCCGGTGGTCATCCACAGTCTGCAGCGACCGACTCGTCTGTGAGAACACACTCTGCGCAACTAGTCTCCGCTACGGCAACGCATCACGGACCCAGCACTGTCCTTCTGGCCACTGCCCTGGTCACAATCCACAACCCCCACACTGGCCAATCAGTGGATTCAGGCTCGGAAGGAACCCTCATTACAGAGCACACAGTGCAGGCTCTCAACCTCAAGCGGCATCCAATTTCGGCAGAAATTGCTGGAGTTGGGACCACCTCCAAGAACAGGTGTACCTACACTAAAGAATTGGCATTAAGTTCTTGTACTTCGCAGTTTTGTACTACCATTGATACTGCGTTTATACTTAAAACGCTTACATCGCAATTACCTTCAAAATCCATCAAATTGCAGCAATGTCCTCATTTAAACGGAATAGAACTCGCCGATCCCAGGTTCTACAAATCACAACGGATTGATCTTCTGCTGGGAGCGGACGTAATCCCACAGATCCGGCTTTCAGATATCCGCAGAGGAAAGGAGAACCAACCAATTGCACAGCACACCCAGCTTGGCTGGATAGTCTTTGGTCGAGCCACTTCCACACGCTCACACGCTGTCACCATTAGATGTCACCACAACAGGCTAGAGAATCTCGTCCAGAAATTCTTCGAAATGGAGCATCTCGGTTCTGCAAAACAGCTCACACCAGAAGAGCGATGGTGCGAGGAGCATTTTAAACGAACTCACATCCGTCAACGAAACGGCAAGTATTTGGTACGGTTACCACTTAAGCGTTTGTTTGACCCTTCGCTGGTGCTAGGCAAATCACGTCAAATCGCGATTAATCGATTCCAAATGCTTCAACGAAAATTCCAAAGGCAGCCGGAGCTGCAAACCAAATATTCGGAAGTCATGAATGAGTACTTTCAACTAGGCCAGCTGACCAAAGTAACAACCAAGGAGCAGCAGCATTGCACCATTAGCAAGGAGAATGGAATCGAGTCCACATGTTGCACCTTGCCTCATCACGCAGTATTCAAAGAGGAAAGTGTCACTACTAAGGTTAGAATAGTATATGACGCCTCCTGTAAAACGTCAAACGGAAAATCGTTCAATGACGCACTATGCACCGGACCAGCGCTCCAAAACGATCTAGCCGGCGTGGTCCTGAATTGGCGTTTCCATCGTTTTGTTTTTGCTGCCGACATTCAGAAGGTGTATAGATGCATTGACATGAATGCAGAGGATTCGCAATATCAACGCATCTTTTGGCATGACGAACACAACCAAGTAGCTGAGTATTATCTCAACACAGTTACGTTTGGAACCGCTTCAGCTCCTTACACAGCCATTCGCGTCATACATCAACTGGCGCAGGATGAACGAGACCGATACCCACTCGCGGAAAGGGTCCTTCGACACGAAATATACGTGGACGACGTACAAAGCGGAGCTTCCACTCGCGAAGGAGCATTAGAAATTCAAAATCAATTGATCGGAGCCTTACGATCAGCAGGAATGGAGCTTCGAAAGTGGTCTGCGAATGACGCTTCTCTGCTACAAGACATACATCCACATCAAGACTATTTTGGGTTCAAGATAAATTTTGAAATCAGTCACGCACATACTAAACGTTCTTTACTTTCCACAGTCGCCCGACTGTACGACCCATTAGGTTTCATCACGCCCTGCGTCACGACCGCGAAGGCGATACTCAAGGACTCATGGATGGCCCGCATCAAATGCAACGATGGCAGCCTAGCACAACTGGACTGGGATGAACCGCTGCCAACCGAACTGCTTGATAGATGGCAGGGATTCATACAGAACTTGCCATATGTCGAGCAAATTCAAGTACCACGATGGCTGCGCTTCAACATCCACGAGCTTGCGTCATTACAGCTACATGTTTTCTGCGATGGATCATCACTGGCGTATGCCGCATGTGCATATATTCGTGCAGAGCTACCAAACGGAATGATTCAAACTCATTTGCTAGCTGCACGCAGTCGAGTCGAACAAGGCACTATCGGGCACACACAAGCTGTGTCAATTATCCCCATTTCTAGATGACCAACAAAGTCTACGAGTCAGAGGTCGACTGCGAAATGCAATGCACCTTCCGATAAGCCAGCGACAACCAATGATCATTCCCAATCATCATCATTTTACCGATCTCGTCGTGCGTAATGCCCACCGTCTCGCACTCCACGGCGGCACCGAATTAACGCTGGCCACTATTCGACACAAATTCTGGATAGTCAACGGAAAACAAACTGTCAAACGCATTCTTCGACAATGCGTCCGATGTTTTCGTCACCGACCGAAACCAGCAGCACAATTGATGGCCGATCTTCCCCTACATAGAGTGAATCCGCCAACTCGTGCATTCATCGCCACCGGAGTGGACTATACAGGCGCGTTCGAAATTCCAGCATCCAGATTCCGTGGACACACAAACTACAAGGCGTATATCGCAGTTTTCATCTGTTTGGCTACAAAGGCAATTCATCTTGAAGCGGTCACGGGCTTAACCACCGAACACTTTCTCATGGCCCTACAACGTTTCATCGCGCGTCGGGGCTACTGTCAACACATGTATAGCGACTGCGGCACGAACTTCATTGGTGCCGACCGGGCTCTTCAAACCTGGCAAATACATTTGAAACGAGAGCTACCCACAACTGTAATACCTGCTTTAGCGGCCCGAAACGTCAAATGGCATTTTACTCCACCGCATAGTCCTAATTTCGGAGGCCTTTGGGAGGCAAATGTAAAGTCTGTCAAAACACATCTCTATCGAGCCTTTTCAGGATATAAAATGACCTACGAACAACTTGCTACCGTGCTAACACAAATTGAAGCCTGTTTAAATTCCAGGCCATTATGTCCACTAAGCGCGGAGCCGGAGGACCTAGCTGTCCTCACCCCGGCACATTTTCTTATTGGAGATTCATTATTAGCACCGCCGGATGTAACGACAAGGGATGTTCCACTCACAGTCCAATTTCTGGAAGGACAGAAAATGATCCGGCAATTTTGGAAACGTTGGAGTTCGGATTGGCTATCACATCTTCAAGCCCGTCCAAAGTGGCGACATGAAACCGACAATCTACAAGTCAGCGATCTAGTAATTGTCAAGGATGACCGACTGCCACCCAACGAGTGGAAACTGGGAAGGATAATAGAAGTTCACCTTGGAGCTGAATGTTTAGTCAGAGTCGCAACTGTTAAAACAGCATCAGGCGTATACAAACGTAAACTATGTCGTTGCCAGAGACCTCAGAATAATCCTACCACCGTTGCTAGCTCTATTCGACCATACATGTACCATAACGAACACTTTATTTATTCACAGAGCATTCACATGTGACATCCTTTGGTTTCTAATACTGGTCCCAGTATTGGGGGCGGCATGGACGGTTTTCTAAGGGTTAAACTACAAAGAGAGTGAGAGCGCTCTAACTGCGATTGCCCACTCGGAGAACGGCGTCGTTTCATGCTAGGGCGGCGTAACCTCGTTTCCGATCACCATGAAGAGTCTTTGTTTGCGTTTCGACGAAATCACAACGACAATTAGCAGTTGCAGCCGGCCGCGCTTAAACCCGTATTACCCATTACATACATACATACTCTATACGCGATTAAGATTAAAGTTTAAGTTGATTGAAGTCCAAATGAATAAATCTCGAATTGTCTATCTCGTGTAGTACATTATTAAACGCAAAGATTCCCCAGAGCATTTCTGCTCAACATTGAAATCTCGTATCGAGGATTTCACAACATTTATATTGATAAATTATTATGAAAACAATGCTAGAAGAAAGTCGCATAGCTGGGAAACCTCAAAAACGATGTTTTAAAGATATCCGGAGAAATTTAAATTTCTCCTCATAATTTTAACCTATATTTTCCATCTTTCAATAATCAAGTTCTAAAATCAATCAACCAGAAGGAGAAGCCATATCTCCCCCACTTTGATCTGTTTTGTTTGACGTTTAGCCACCTGCAATCTCAAAATTATCAGACTTATCCATCATCAGAGCAATCTGATCCAATCTCCATCAGTACTATAGCCCCCATCAAATCTATAATCCCCGTTTCATCCCCGACAACGTCATCAACCAAAATGGGAATCGCCCTTCCCCGTTCCGTTCCGTCTCATCACGTTTCCAACCGAAAGGAAGATACGCGATCTTTCCGTCCAAGTTCAACTGAATTTATACCAAAAAAAAAACTATAAATTATTTTCACTCACTAAAAGTCTTTGAATTTATACTTTTCCATTCTTTGGCATAGCCAAAGGCACAACAACAACAAAATATAAAGAAAATAGACCCAGAGAGTAGAGAATGTTAAAAATAAAAACATACTCGTACAGATTAATGCTTCGAATAAATATGTGTATGGGATCTTCTACCAATCTCAAGTCCGGTCCGGAGCTACATATCAGCCATCAGATGACGCCAATCGAGAAACGATGGATTTTTGATGGATTTGTGTACGCCCCCGTGGAGCCTTATGGGGATCATGGCTGGCTCCATCGACCCGAATGGAAGCGAAACCCCAAGGCAAACAAATCTGAATCGGGCATCACAGCACATCAGATGGAATAGAATAGAATGGAATGGTCAGGGCGACATGGCAGAGAGCATCCAAGTATCTCTGGGCAGTGTTCGTGTTGCTTTCGTTTGGCGTGAACTTTTATTGGAGACTGTAAAAGGCGGAATCCGCGTGGGCGGCGGCTAACAAGAACAACAATTGAGCACATTGCAAATATTGTAATAAATATTTTCCCGTATTTTCCTCTGCTCTGCGTGATCGTACGTCATTTCATATATTTAGCCATGGCGCACCTCCAGCAATATCACCCCACCCCACCCCACCACATCAGCCCGCCCCCCTTTCCAGCTTTTGGATTTTCCAAAATGCTCGTCTAAATCATGTTGAAATTTTGGTGTGCGCACAATTAACATGAACTAATGTGAAATATTTAAAATAAATAATCCGAAACGACCCAAAGCGAGTGAAATCAATTTCAGAAAAAGCCAAACAGAATAGAAAATCTTCATAAAATAATCTATAAATAAGGGCGATAAATCGCGAGATGAAAAGTTGATTGGGAAACGATGGATTTCCGCGGGAAGTGAGTGTAGTCACTCAAGTCCCAAAAAGATTGAAATTTCCATTCACAGCCCGAGATTCGCCGTTGAATCATCATCTACATACATCAAAGAAAACAGCCAGACAACCCCCTGAAAACGTCATGTGTGCCATTTGTCGGTGCAGGCGGTGCAGACGGTGCAGACGGTGGTGCATCCGCTGGCATAGCTGCTGCCATTTACCTGATCCTGAAGGCGCGCGTGCCTTGAATTTTGGTGCGAACATCGTCGTGCCCGTGCTCTGAGTGTACTCTGCAAAAGTCGGAGGGCAGATGGCAAAATTTTGGGGGGTTTTAGATACGGTTTGTCGGGAGTCTCTCGAAACTTCACTCAGTTCAGTTCACTTCACTTGGGGGCTGCTGGGGCCCGCGTGTATCTTTCGTAGGGGGCCAAGTGGCAGCCGGGGAAAGGCACGGAAACACACACAAACAAATTTGAATACAAAACGCTCGACTAACCCTGCCGCATTTTTTTTTTGTTGCTGTGGAAATATAGAAGCGGTTTCTGATTTATGACTTCTATTTGACTATTATTTTCTATTTTTTCGGTTTCTTTCTTTTGCTGACGCGCCTTCGCGTTGCTCACACGACTTTAACACGACGACGACTACGAAAAGTGTTTCATTTTCATGCAGGTTGCTTGGATTTTCGTTGGTTTGTTTTCAAAAACGTATTCAGAACGGCCCGCCCCAAGAAATCCCAGCCGAAAAACAAAAAATCTCAATTTGTGTGCGAGCGCAACCAAACAAATTTGTTTAACGAACGAAAGTTCTCAGCTCTGTTCTCGCATCTCAGATGAAAAATATAATTCGTATTTCCTTCGCCCAGTGCGAGTAGTATAAACAACCTTTTTATTTTGGATGCTTTCGTAAACAGAGACCGGAGAGGGAGACCCTGAATGGTAGATCGTTGGAGAGCGAGTAAGAGCGAGATCTTTGACTCAAGTGGGTCATAAATTATGAATACAGCCAAAAGATATACATGTATGTCCATACATATATATATATATATATATAGTTGGGTGAGGGAAATGACCAGAGGTGCGGTGCTCACGTCGTATACGTAATATGCTGAGAATTTCCTGAAAACCGATAGTGAAATTCGCTGCATACTTTCAGGCGGATGCGCAAAATTCACTCGACACGAAAATGAAAAACTAAAATTAAACTCAATTTAGTCGTAATTATACCGAAAATGGGATTAGACACTCAACAAGCAGCTGCACAAATTAGCGGGGTTAGCAGTTAATTAATTAAGTTAGGGCATTGCAATGGTTAGGTCAGTCCTATAATTTCGAAACGCACTGTATGCATATTTACACTGTGCGACAGTCTTTTTGAAATTTGCACGAGACAAAAATCTTTATAACTTTATAACATAACCGCCACAAAAAAAATCCTGATGGGTTTAAAAGAGATAGTAAAATATATGATTGTTCGGGCCAGCCGCTGAAGAATAACCGTAACTTTAACATTATTATTGTATGAGCAGAGAGAGCCGCCTATGTTGTAAAACGTTGACGTTCTGCAGAGCTGCTGCGCTCTCCCGCTAAAGGGGCTCTCTGCCGCCGCCACTTCGGCAACTACTTTGATCTGCTGCCGCCACTTCGGCAATCACTTTGATCTAACGCCGTCGTCTATAGTTTAGTTCTATGCTAACCCCTCTGCGCATTGGTTGCATATCGAACTCGCATAAAGTTTATCTGGCAATAGCAAGCAATCGGCTTCCGCTAAGCCACCAAGATTAAATACGAATTATAAAGTTTAACCCAAAATCTCTTTTCATTTTTGAAACACATAGGTGCCAAAAAAGCTTGCCATCTCAAACATTGGTGACCCCCCGACGTGATATAAAACCATTGCTTAATCGCGTTCCGTTAAAACACTTATTATTTATACAATGTTTTGTTGTTGGGTAGTTTAACTACCAAAAAATACATTTGGGTGCACGTCGAAAAACAGTTTAGTGTGCAAATTCAGTGAGAGGGCGGCTGGAATATTTATAGACAAATTCCGGTACTTTAAGCGTCGAATCTCTCATTCTCTGCGCAGCTGCAGCCGCGGTTCTTGACTTTTCGTGTCTTGCATTCTCGCTCTCGCGTCTATACGTCGTCGCTTAAGCGGTATTTCATTTTCCGTTGTTGTGTCGAATTGCACAACGGTTAACATGGACAACGATCCGAATACAGGCGCGGGCGGAAATATTGTGGTGGCTGATTCCAGACTGAGTCTGTATAAGCGTAAAAGTCAGTCATTATATGATCGATTGCACAGGCTTGGCGAATCCTTCGCGGGGAATAAAATCGATAAGCTGACCGCCGCGGAAGCCGAGGTGCGCCTTGATATGTTGGCAGAAATTCGAGAGGAATTTAATAAGGCCCATAATGAGTTGGAGGCTCTCGATCAAAACGAGATTGGGAGTGAGCTGCGCGAAATCTTCGATACTCTTTTCATATCGTTGAAAGCTGAGTTGCTGGCTGCTGTTGAAGTAAGCCAGTCACACGCCGCTGCCCATTCTACGACTCTGCTAAGCCATTCCGGACAAAGTACCATCATCATGGCTCACAAGCAGCGACTTCCTGAGCTGAAGGTGCCTAAGTTTTCTGGTGGATACGTCGAGTTCTCGAATTTTATGGCAATGTTCAAATCGGTGATTGAAGCGGATGCGGATCTCAGTGACATCGAGAAATTCCAGCACCTTCGCTCTTGCCTCGCTGATGCGGCTTTGGATTCGGTTCGATCGTTAGAGCTCTCCAGTGCCAATTATCGTGCGGCTCTAGATATACTTAATAAACGCTTTAATAACAAAAGACTTGTTTTCCAGGCACACATCAAGAAGATTCTTGGGCTAAAGAGGGTAGACTCGCCTTCTGCTAAAAGGCTTCGGGAGTTTTCGGATGCAGTCAATTTACACATGCGAGCGTTGCAGACATTGGGAACTGCTGAGGAGATTTCAGGATTCATGGTCATCAACATGCTGCTGCAGAAGTTGGATTCGAAGACGCAAACCAAATGGGAGGAGCACACATCGTCGGATGCTATACCTACCGCAGAGGAATTCTTCGAATTCTTGCAGCAACGCTGCCAGAAAATGGAGCGGTTGGAATATGCTACAGCGACACACGCTAGTAGCGATCAGGTGGGAAAAAACCATTCCTATACGCAGGTTAAGAAAACGTTTGTAGCTTCCAACTCTTCCGCCGACCCGTCTGTATGCGTCTTTTGCCACTCAGCGGGCCATGGAATATACTCGTGCAAGATATTCGGAAATCTCTCACCGTTGCTGCGCCACAAAGAAGTGAAGAAGCTTTCCCTATGCTTCAATTGCCTAAAGCCGGGGCACGGGACCCGCGCATGCAATAGTGGAAAATGTCGAGTATGCGGCGGTAGGCATCATAGTTTGTTGCACTTCGATAGTATACAGCCCACAACACAAGGCTGCCCAGGTATTACTCCTCCCTATCTGGCCGTTTAACCGGACACTCTTTCCGTTGCTCAAAATTCTGCTAGCAGCTCGTCTCTACCTTCGTCTACCTCTCTTGCTGCCCAAGGTCTTCACTCTGATGTCGTGCTTCTGGCTACAGCCGTGGTTCTCGTAAAGAATCGGTCTGGCGTTTTAGTTCCTTGTCGTGCCATCTTAGATTCAGGATCGCAGCTGCATCTCGTCACATCCAGGTTCGCCCAGCAGCTTCAGCTTAGGAGAACTCAATCGTCTGCACTTGTGTCTGGGCTGGGCGATACCAGCGTTTCTACTGAGGGATCCACCATAAGCATTTGTATGCATTCTCGCACCTCTGCTTACACAACTACACTTACTGCTCTCATCGCCCCCACGATTACCGATTCTCAACCAAGTATGACAGTAAATGTATCCGATTGGCGTATTCCATCTAACATTCAGCTCGCTGATCCTGCATTTTTCAATCCTCAACGGGTTGATCTTCTCATTGGTGCGAGCGTTTTTTATGATCTCCTCTGCGTAGGGTAAATCAAACTCACCGATGGACTGACTCTTCTGCAGAAGACCCGGCTTGGGTGGATCGTATCTGGCGGTGAACAGAAGGTATCAAGCTCGGCGCTTTTGGCTACGCACAATTGTCCAGATTCGATAGCTGAGATGGAAGCAAGGTTGGAGAAAACTCTTCGTATGTTTTGGGAAGTCGAGAATTGTGTGGAGGCTGGGTTGCATACCAAAGAAGACGACGATTGTGAAGCACACTTCGTAAGCCACCTTTTACGGTAGCCATCCGGGGAGTATGCAGTTCGTCTGCCGCTAAATAACAATACTGATCGTTTAGGAGAATCTTATGCTCAGGCTTATCGACGGTTCATCAGTCTGGAGCGAAAACTGGAGCGTAATCCTACACTCAAGGAGCGGTATTCCGCCTTTATGAGGGAGTACATTGATTTGCATCATATGCACCAAGTCAACCCTGATTCCCGTAGTCTCTGCAAATATTTCTTGCCTCATCACTGTGTCCTAAAGGAGGACAGTACGACGACAAAACTCCGTGTCGTTTTCGATGGATCCGCAGCTAAATCAACTGGATATTCTCTAAATGATGTGATGATGACAGGCCCTGTTATTCAGCCTGCATTGTTTAACATATTGATTCGCTTTCGAACATATCCAGTCGCTCTCACTGGGGACATTTGTAAAATGTACCGCTGCGTACGAGTGTCTCCACCCGACAATTTGTATCAGTGCATCCTATGGCGAGATTCCATCGAGTCCGAGGTTCAAGTCTACACATTAGACACCGTCACATACGGGACGAGGGCTGCATCATTTTTAGCGGTCCGCGCAATGCACCAGCTGGCCATCGACGAGGGTGAGTCCTACCCTCTTGGCTCAGCTGCTCTGCGGCAGGAGTTTTACGTGGATGACCTTATTTCGGGCGGTAATTCGGTCGCACAGGTCATGGAGAAGATGCACCAAACATCAGCTTTACTGTCCCGTGGTAATTTTAGACTTAGGAAATGGTGCTCCAGTCACCAGGAAGTACTTGAGGGAACCACTGAAGATGACATAGAGAAGTTCCTAAAGTTTAATGATGGAAGCGACATTGCCAAAACTCTCGGCTTAGCGTTGGTCCCTGCTTCGGATCAGCTGCTTTTTGCCTTGTCCGCACTGGACACAAACTCAAAGCAATCAAAGCGGTCGGTTTTATCTACGATTGCGCGGTTCTACGACCCTCTTGGATTGATAAATCCAGTCATTGTCAGGTGCAAAATCTTCCTTCAGCAGCTTTGGAGAGAAAATTTGGATTGGGATGAAAGACTACCCTCAGCGTTGCATTCAACTTGGATGGACTTGAGAAATAGTTTGGCAAGCATTTCTCGGATCTCATTTCCTCGCTTGGTTCTTCGTTCTAGTGTGGCTACAGAAGTTCACGGATTCTGTGATGCCAGCTTAGAAGCATATGGCGCTTGCGTGTATGTCGTGTCCAGGGAAGCCCAGTCTTCGAGCCACGTTTTGTGCTCAAAGTCGCGAGTGGCGCCGCTAAAGACTATATCGATTCCTAAGCTGGAATTAAGTGGAGCCCATTTGCTTGCGAAAATCATGCAAAATGCAAAAAGGACATGGGAATCTTTACAGGTCGGTTCTATTGCTGGTCGGATTCGTCAACAGCATTATCTTGGATTAGGGACGAGCCAGCTAAATTTCAAGTTTTCGTGGCAAATCGAGTGGCATCAATTCAGGAATTGACGGCAGCCATGGAATGGCGCTATGTTCCCACATCTTTAAATCCTGCTGATATTCTCTCGAGAGGCTCGCTTCCCAACCATCTTATCCAGTCAGAGCTATGGTTTCACGGCCCATCCTTTTTGCTAGGCTCCAAGGATAAGTTGGCCATCTAACAACATAGCAACTTTGGAGCTTCGCAAGAGAGGATTGCTAATCACGTCTCCACATGCCGATCTCACGTCCGGAAGCAAATTTGCGAATTCATTCTTTCGCATGCAGCGCACATTTGCCTACATGCATAAATTTATACATCGTCTTAGGCATCCAGGACTCACCGTTTCTGATATTCGGCAAGGAACGCATCTTCTAATTCGACACATTCAGCTGGCAAATTTGTGGATGGACATAAAGGAGATTCGGCGCAATGGTCAAGTCATGAAATCCAGATCTATTAGTTCGCTCAACCCGTTCATCGATCATTCTGGACTACTTAGAGTTGGAGGTCGTCTTGGCAACTCATCGCTAGGATTTGACGCTCAGCACCCGCTCATTCTGCCAAAGGGACATTCCATTACCTTTGCGCTGATAAGATATAATCATGAAAGACACCTCCATGCCGGACCTCGCGCCTTGCTATCCAAAATTCGGCTGGAATATTGGCCCATTGGAGGTGTTAAGGCAGTGTCAAGGGTCGTCAGCAGATGTGTGAGATGCTTCAGGATTAGGCCGCGCATGGTCGAACACATCATGGGAGACCTACCTAAGGAACGTTTGGAAGGATCTTGAGCTTTTGAAGTCACTGGAGTAGATTACTGTGGACCTTTTTTCTACCGATCAGAAATCCGCACGAGGCCTCCGATCAAGTGCTACATTAGCGTATTCATCTGTTTCACTTCTAAGGCTATACACATGGAGCTCGTAAAGGATTTGACCACCGCATCGTTTCTAGGCGCACTAAAGCGTTTTACTTCCACTCGAGGAAGGCCAAGTCAAATTTGGTCGGACAATGCGACAAACTTCGTTGGGGCCAAGAACGAGCTTCTGGAGCTAAAGAAGCTTTGTCTGAGCGAACCGCATATGAAGGAGGTCCACGAATCCTGCTTGGCTGACTCGATCGACTGGCGTTTCATCCCACCTCGCTCTCCGCATTTTGGCGCGTTGTGGGAAGCGGACGTGAAGACCGCAAAATATCACCTGTACCGCTCAGTTGGACCATCTGTGCTTAGCTTCGACGAGCTGCGCACTCTGATCTGTCAGATCACTGCAATTGTTAACTCTCGCCCTTTGCTCTCGCTTTCAGAAAATGCTGATGATTTAGACGTTTTGACTCCTGCTCATCTGCTTTTAGGCGGCCCCCATGAGCAAATCCTCGAGCCTGACCTAACGAAGCTGAACTACAATCGTCTGGATGGCTGGCAGCGGGTCACCCAACTACAGCAAATATTTTGGAGCCGTTGGCGCGAAGAGTATCTCACTCTTTTGCAAGAGCGCGCGAAGTGGCGTACCCCCGCGCAAAACATCTGCAAGAACGACCTCGTCCTGGTGAAGGACGAAAATCTTCCTCCAATGCGTTGGCCACTGGCTAGAGTGGTCGATGTCGTTTTGGGCAAGGACGGAGTGTGTCGCATCGCTGACCTGAAGACATCCTCAGGAAACATCAGGAGGGCCGTCACTCGGCTATGTTTGCTGCCCCTTAAGGAATCTGTTGAGAGACTAGCTCTCAACGGGGGGCAGAGAGAGTGCAACTAAGGGTGAGAAAGGTACATACACATATAACAGCAACATGTCAACAGCCGAGTCCCCCGACCTCGAAGCCGATCCTCAGGTGGAGATCGACAATCTCAGTGTTATTCAGACAAATCTCATTGCGAGGGTTAATCAAACGGTGCGTAATTTCAGAAAGGATGGCGCAGATCGGAAAACAAAAGCTTATTTTCAAACGCGCTTACAAACTTTGCAACGGTTCTTAGGTGAATTTGAGCAAAATCATCAACGTTTACTAATACTTCGATGTCCAAGTACGCATAGTTATGTGTCCAGCGAAGTGGCCTTTCGCTTTGATGAAGACTATACAACGGCATTCAGCATCATATCAGAGGCCTACGAAAATGTATGTCCAAGAGCACCACCGGTACAGCAGAATCCGGAGCCAGCAAATCCATCTGTATCATCAGTGCAATTGCCCAAGCTACCTGTACCGACATTTACAGGCAAGTTTGTGGATTGGCCGGCATTTCACGATGCATTTGTTCAACTCATCCATAACAACCAGAAACTGTCCGACGTCCAAAGGTTTCATTTCCTGAAGCAAGCTCTTCCCTCGGGTCGCGACGAGGATATTCAGCAGATGGCGCTTGCGGGAAATAACTATGCAACAGCTTGGAGTCTCGTCCTCAAGCGATACGACAACAAACGGCTGCAGTTTATGTACCATATGAACGGTTTGTATGACTTGCCACAGTTGACAAAGGAGCAGTCTGCTGATATAAAACATATGCTTAATGTTGCAACGGTTTGTCTCAATGCTTTCAAGAATCTAGATGTTCAGCATTGGATGGCTCATCATCTCACTTCCAGACTGCCAAGCACGACACTGCAAGCTTGAGAGCTCCATCTCGGTAGCTCTGCCGAACTTGCCACATTTTCTCAGTTACAATCATTTCTCAACGACCGTCTCGTCAGCATCGATGTGTTCGAAAATAGAGGCCACTCCACGACGCGGACACCTGTGCCGCAGCCTGTCAATCAAAGGCACCCGAAGAAGTCAGTTGGCAACGTAACATACAAGGGCAACAGTTTCCACGCCAAGACTGCGGTTGCCGAACACACTCGCTGCCCTCACTGTAGCGACAGTCACAATCTTCGGCATTGCCCGGACCTTTTGTCCAAGGACTGCTTTGCAAGGAAAGCCATCGTCGATCATGCAAAGGCATGCCTCAACTGTCTGAGCCGTTCCCATGCACTTTCAAAATGTACCAGTAAAAGGAACTGCACGCAGTGTGGTCAAAGACACCATACACTGCTGCACTTCCCAACTCCTGCTCAGGTGGCAACACAGCCTCACGCAGCCTCCCATAGCGCTCGTTCCAGTAACTCCTGGCAGTATACAACGAGCGACTCATCTGGCAGGGCTACACCTACGCAACTCTACGCTAGGACTCAGAGCACTGCACAGCCTCTCCCAGTTGTTCCCAACACTAGTTCCGGTGGTCATCCACAGTCTGCAGCGACCGACTCGTCTGTGAGAACACACTCTGCGCAACTAGTCTCCGCTACGGCAACGCATCACGGACCCAGCACTGTCCTTCTGGCCACTGCCCTGGTCACAATCCACAACCCCCACACTGGCCAATCAGCTGTGGTACGTGCGTTAGTTGATTCAGGCTCGGAAGGAACCCTCAGAACAGAGCACACAGTGCAGGCTCTCAACCTCAAGCGGCATCCAATTTCGGCAGAAATTGCTGGAGTTGGGACCACCTCCAAGAACAGGTGTACCTACACTACAGAATTGTCATTAAGTTCTTGTACTTCGCAGTTTTGTACTACCATTGATACTGCGTTTATACTTAAAACGCTTACATCGCAATTACCTTCAAAATCCATCAAATTGCAGCAATGTCCTCATTTGAACGGAATAGAACTCGCCGATCCCAGGTTCTACAAATCACAACGGATTGATCTTCTGCTGGGAGCGGACGTAATCCCACAGATCCTGCTTTCAGATATCCGCAGAGGAAAGGAGAACCAACCAATTGCACAGCACACCCAGCTTGGCTGGATAGTCTTTGGTCGAGCCACTTCCACACGCTCACACGCTGTCACCATTAGATGTCACCACAACAGGCTAGAGAATCTCGTCCAGAAATTCTTCGAAATGGAGCATCTCGGTTCTGCAAAACAGCTCACACCAGAAGAGCGATGGTGCGAGGAGCATTTTAAACGAACTCACATCCGTCAACGAAACGGCAAGTATTTGGTACGGTTACCACTTAAGCGTTTGTTTGACCCTTCGCAGGTGCTAGGCAAATCACGTCAAATCGCGATTAATCGATTCCAAATGCTTCAACGAAGATTCCAAAGGCAGCCGGAGCTGCAAACCAAATATTCGGAAGTCATGAATGAGTACTTTCAACTAGGCCAGCTGACCAAAGTAACAACCAAGGAGCAGCAGCATTGCACCATTAGCAAGGAGAATGGAATCGAGTCCACATGTTGCACCTTGCCTCATCACGCAGTATTCAAAGAGGAAAGTGTCGCTACTAAGGTTAGAATAGTATATGACGCCTCCTGTAAAACGTCAAACGGAAAATCGCTCAATGACGCACTATGCACCGGACCAGCGCTCCAAAACGATCTAGCCGGCGTGGTCCTGAATTGGCGTTTCCATCGTTTTGTTTTTGCTGCCGACATTCAGAAGATGTATAGATGCATTGACATGAATGCAGAGGATTCGCAATATCAACGCATCTTTTGGCATGACGAACACAACCAAGTAGCTGAGTATTATCTCAACACAGTTACGTTTGGAACCGCTTCAGCTCCTTACACAGCCATTCGCGTCATACATCAACTGGCGCAGGATGAACGAGACCGATACCCACTCGCGGAAAGGGTCCTTCGACACGAAATATACGTGGACGACGTACAAAGCGGAGCTTCCACTCGCGAAGGAGCATTAGAAATTCAAAATCAATTGATCGGAGCCTTACGATCAGCAGGAATGGAGCTTCGAAAGTGGTCTGCGAATGACGCTTCTCTGCTACAAGACATACCTCCAGACCATTTATCTCATAAGACATTATTAGAGTTTGAGTACCAAGATCCCGTTAAAACCTTAGGCCTCTATTGGCATCCACATCAAGACTATTTTGGGTTCAAGATAAATTTTGAAATCAGTCACGCACATACTAAACGTTCTTTACTTTCCACAGTCGCCCGACTGTACGACCCATTAGGTTTCATCACGCCCTGTGTCATGACCGCGAAGGCGATACTCAAGGACTCATGGATGGCCCGCATCAAACGCAACGATGGCAGCCTAGCACAACTGGACTGGGATGAACCGCTGCCAACCGAACTGCTTGATAGATGGCAGGGATTCATACAGAACTTGCCATATGTCGCGCAAATTCAAGTACCACGATGGCTGCGCTTCAACATCCACGAGCTTGCGTCATTACAGCTACATGTTTTCTGCGATGGATCATCACTGGCTTATGCAGCATGTGCATATATTCGTGCAGAGCTACCAAACGGAATGATTCAAACTCATTTGCTAGCTGCACGCAGTCGAGTCACACCCACGAAACCGATCACAATTCCACGAGTCGAACTTTCGGGTGCGCTGCTGGCAGTTAAACTGGCAAAATGGATCCGGGACCAACTTCGCACTGCAGGACCACCTATGGCAACCTTCCATTGGTCAGATGCTACTATCGTTTTGTTTTGGATAAATGGAGATCCCCACCGATGGCAAACCTTTGTGTCAAATCGCGTTGGACAGATTTTGGAGCATAGTACATCAACTCAGTGGAGACATGTACCTACTGCGGTAAACCCAGCAGACTGCGCAACTCGTGGCTTAACACCACAAGAGTTAGCAGTACATCCATTATGGTGGTCTGGACCATCGTGGCTACAGCAGCCGGAAAGCCAATGGCCGGCAAACGGAGTTCCCAGTCAGGACATCGACAGGACTATAATTGAGGAGAAACCATCAGTTTTATTCCAAAATGCTGTGCAAGTCTCGGAGGCTCCAGAAGCCTTCATCCAAAACTCGTCCTCATACGACAGGTTAATATCAGTCATGGCATATGTTCTACGGTTTATACATAACAGTCAAGCCAAAGGGGACAAGCTGTCTGGACCACTGAGTGTGCAGGAGCTCGACAACGCTTTAATTCATCTCGTTCGCAGCATTCAACAGGAGGTCTACGCGACAGAGATATTGAGGTTGAAGGGAAACAAGGCACTATCGGGCACACACAAGCTGTGTCAATTATCCCCATTTCTAGATGACCAACAAATTCTACGAGTCAGAGGTCGACTGCGAAATGCAATGCACCTTCCGATAAGCCAGCGACAACCAATGATCATTCCCAATCATCATCATTTTACCGATCTCGTCGTGCGTAATGCCCACCGTCTCGCACTCCACGGCGGCACCGAATTAACGCTGGCCACTATTCGACACAAATTCTGGATAGTCAACGGAAAACAAACTGTCAAACGCATTCTTCGACAATGCGTCCGATGTTTTCGTCACCGACCGAAACCAGCAGCACAATGGATGGCCGATCTTCCCCTACATAGAGTGAATCCGCCAACTCGTGCATTCATCGCCACCGGAGTGGACTATACAGGCGCGTTCGAAATTCAAGCATCCAGATTCCGTGGACACACAAACTACAAGGCGTATATCGCAGTTTTCATCTGTTTGGCTACAAAGGCAATTCATCTTGAAGCGGTCACGGGCTTAACCACCGAACACTTTCTCATGGCCCTACAACGTTTCATCGCGCGTCGGGGCTACTGTCACCACATGTATAGCGACTGCGGCACGAACTTCATTGGTGCCGAACGGGCTCTTCAAACCTGGCAAATACATTTGAAACGAGAGCTACCCACAACTGTAATACCTGCTTTAGCGGCCCGAAACGTCAAATGGCATTTTACTCCACCGCATAGTCCTAATTTCGGAGGCCTTTGGGAGGCAAATGTAAAGTCTGTCAAAACACATCTCTATCGAGCCTTTTCAGGATATAAAATGACCTACGAACAACTTGCTACCGTGCTAACACAAATTGAAGCCTGTTTAAATTCCAGGCCATTATGTCCACTAAGCGCGGAGCCGGAGGACCTAGCTGTCCTCACCCCGGCACATTTTCTTATTGGAGATTCATTATTAGCACCGCCGGATGTAACGACAAGGGATGTTCCACTCACAGTCCAATTTCTGGAAGGACAGAAAATGATCCGGCAATTTTGGAAACGTTGGAGTTCGGATTGGCTATCACATCTTCAAGCCCGTCCAAAGTGGCGACATGAAACCGACAATCTACAAGTCAGCGATCTAGTAATTGTCAAGGATGACCGACTGCCACCCAACGAGTGGAAACTGGGAAGGATAATAGAAGTTCACCCTGGAGCTGACAGTTTAGTCAGAGTCGCAACTGTTAAAACAGCATCAGGCGTATACAAACGATCGGTCTCTAAACTATGTCGGCTACCGTTGCCACAGATCTCAGAATAATCCTACCACCGTTGCTAGCTCTATTCGACCATACATGTACCATAACGAACACTTTATTTATTCACAGAGCATTCACATGTGACATCCTTTGGTTTCTAATACTGGTCCCAGTATTGGGGGCGGCATGGACGGTTTTCTAAGGGTTAAACTACAAAGAGAGTGAGAGCGCTCTAACTGCGATTGCCCACTCGGAGAACGGCGTCGTTTCATGCTAGGGCGGCGTAACCTCGTTTCCGATCACCATGAAGAGTCTTCGTTTGTGTTTCGACGAAATCACAACGACAATTAGCAGTTGCAGCCGGCCGCGCTTAAACCCGTATTACCCATTACATACATACATACTCTATACGCGATTAAGATTAAAGTTTAAGTTGATTGAAGTCCAAATGAATAAATCTCGAATTGTCTATCTCGTGTAGTACATTATTAAACGCAAAGATTCCCCAGAGCATTTCTGCTCAACATTGAAATCTCGTATCGAGGATTTCACAACATTTATATTGATAAATTATTATGAAAACAATGCTAGAAGAAAGTCGCATAGCTGGGAAACCTCAAAAACGATGTTTTAAAGATATCCGGAGAAATTTAAATTTCTCCTCATAATTTTAACCTATATTTTCCATCTTTCAATTATCAAGTTCTAAAATCAATCAACCAGAAGGAGAAGCCATATCTCCCCCACTTTGATCTGTTTTGTTTGACGTTTAGCCACCTGCGATCTCAAAATTATCAGACTTATCCATCATCAGAGCAATCTGATCCAATCTCCATCAGTACTATAGCCCCAATCAAATCTATAATCCCCGTTTCATCCCCGACAACGTCATCAACCAAAATGGGAATCGCCCTTCCCCGTTCCGTTCCGTCTCGTCACGTTTCCAACCGAAAGGAAGATACGCGAACTTTCCGTCCAAGTTCAACTGAATTTATACCAAAACGAGGTGGAACGTTGTGAGTTGCTGCGGACACCGCAACTCTACAGTTATACCCGATACTAAGTCGGTATGGCTCTCCTGCGGCAGACGCCGCTAATATTGAACCACACGACAAAGAGTGCGTGCTAGAGAGACAGAAAATCAGTCTGAGCGTGACGTCGGGCGCTGCGTAGCCACTGAAAATTGATTTCTTGCTTTTGGCTACAAAAATGATCCGATCTGATCCAGATTCAGCAATCTGATAAATATGGTCATTATCTATGATTCTGCGTTTTTAGTTTTCTCGAATGTGCAATATTGTGGATGCAACAGATTTTCGTCCTTTGTGGGGGCGGAAGGGGGTGGGGCGAAATTCTGAGATATACGTTTTATAGTGAGATCTAACAGAAGTGCGGATACCAAATTTGGTTACTCTAGCCTTAATAGTCTCTGAGATTTGTGGATGCCCCAGATTTTCGTCCTTTGCGGGGGCGGAAGGGGGTGTGGCGAAATTTGGACACGAAACGGTCAAGGTCCGATATCACAGGAGTGTGGATACCAAATTTGGTTGCTCTGGCTCTTATAGGTTCTGAGATCCTTGAACTCATATTTTGCAATTGACAAAACCGACCATGAAACCTGTGTGTTAGAGAGAGACAGAGCGAGAAAGAATGAAATTGTTTTCTTGATTCTGGCTATAATCATTATACGATCTGGTTCAGATTTTGCACTGTAGAAGATATGGTCATCCTCACCGATTCTGCGTTTTTGGTTTTATCGTATCTTTAAAAATGTGGATGCCACAGATTTTCGTCCTTTGTGGGGGCGGAAGTGGGCGGGGCGAAGTTTTGAAATATTTTTGTAGCAGTGACATATCACAGAAGTCTGGATCCAAAACATCGTTGCTCTAGCTCTTATAGTCTTTGAGCACTAGGCGCTGAAGGGGACGGACGGACGGACGGACGGACGGACGGACGGACGGACAGACGGACAGACAGACAGGGCTCAATCGACTCGGCTATTGATGCTGATCAAGAATATATATACTTTATGGGGTCAGAAACGATTCCTTCTGGACGTTACACACATCCACTTTTACCACAAATCTAATATACCCCAATACTCATTTTGAGTATCGGGTATAAAAAAAACTATAAATTATTTTCACTCACTAAAAGTCTTTGAATTTATACTTTTCCATTCTTTGGCATAGCCAAAGGCACAAAAACAACAAAATATAAAGAAAATAGACCCAGAGAGTAGAGAATGTTAAAAATAAAAACATACTCGTACAGATTAATGCTTCGAATAAATATGTGTATGGGATCTTCTACCAATCTCAAGTCCGGTCCGGAGCTACATATCAGCCATCAGATGACGCCAATCGAGAAACGATGGATTTTTGATTGATTTGTGTACGCCCCCGTGGAGCCTTATGGGGATCATGGCTGGCTCCATCGACCCGAATGGAAGCGAAACCCCAAGGCAAACAAATCTGAATCGGGCATCACAGCACATCAGATGGAATAGAATAGAATGGAATGGTCAGGGCGACATGGCAGAGAGCATCCAAGTATCTCTGGGCAGTGTTCGTGTTGCTTTCGTTTGGCGTGAACTTTTATTGGAGACTGTAAAAGGCGGAATCCGCGTGGGCGGCGGCTAACAAGAACAACAATTGAGCACATTGCAAATATTGTAATAAATATTTTACCGTATTTTCCTCTGCTCTGCGTGATCGTACGTCATTTCATATATTTAGCCATGGCGCACCTCCAGCAATATCACCCCACCCCACCCCACCACATCAGCCCGCCCCCCTTTCCAGCTTTCGGATTTTCCAAAATGCTCGTCTAAATCATGTTGAAATTTTGGTGTGCGCACAATTAACATGAACTAATGTGAAATATTTAAAATAAACAATCCGAAACGACCCAAAGCGAGTGAAATCAATTTCAGAAAAAGCCAAACAGAATAGAAAATCTTCATAAAATAATCTATAAATAAGGGCGATAAATCGCGAGATGAAAAGTTGATTGGGAAAAGATGGATTTTCGCGGGAAGTGAGTGTAGTCACTCAAGTCCCAAAAAGATTGAAATTTCCATTCACAGCCCGAGATTCGCCGTTGAATCATCATCTACATACATCAAAGAAAACAGCCAGACAACCCCCTGAAAACGTCATGTGTGCCATTTGTCGGTGCAGGCGGTGCAGACGGTGCAGACGGTGGTGCATCCGCTGGCATAGCTGCTGCCATTTACCTGATCCTGAAGGCGCGCGTGCCTTGAATTTTGGTGCGAACATCGTCGTGCCCGTGCTCTGAGTGTACTCTGCAAAAGTCGGAGGGCAGATGGCAAAATTTTGGGGGGTTTTAGATACGGTTTGTCGGGAGTCTCTCGAAACTTCACTCAGTTCAGTTCACTTCACTTGGGGCTGCTGGGGCCCGCGTGTATCTTTCGTAGGGGGCCAAGTGGCAGCCGGGGAAAGGCACGGAAACACACACAAACAAATTTGAATACAAAACGCTCGACTAACCCTGCCGCATTTTTTTTTTGTTGCTGTGGAAATATAGAAGCGATTTCTGATTTCTGATTTATGACTTCGGACTATTTTCTATTTTTTCGGTTTCTTTCTTTTGCTGACGCGCCTTCGCGTTGCTCACACGACTTTAACACGACGACGACTACGAAAAGTGTTTCATTTTCATGCAGGTTGCTTGGATTTTCGTTGGTTTGTTTTCAAAAACGTATTCAGAACGGCCCGCCCCAAGAAATCCCAGCCGAAAAACAAAAAATCTCAATTTGTGTGCGAGCGAAACCAAACAAATTTGTTTAACGAACGAAAGTTCTCAGCTCTGTTCTCGCATCTCAGATGAAAAATATAATTCGTATTTCCTTCGCCCAGTGCGAGTAGTATAAACAACCTTTTTATTTTGGGTGCTTTCGTAAACAGAGACCGGAGAGGGAGACCCTGAATGGTAGATCGTTGGAGAGCGAGTAAGAGCGAGATCTTTGACTCAAGTGGGTCATAAATTATGAATACAGCCAAAAGATATACATGTATGTCCATACATATATATATATATATATAGTTGGGTGAGGGAAATGACCAGAGGTGCGGTGCTCACGTCGTATACGTAATATGCTGAGAATTTCCTGAAAACCGATAGTGAAATTCGCTGCATACTTTCAGGCGGATGCGCAAAATTCACTCGACACGAAAATGAAAAACTAAAATTAAACTCAATTTAGTCGTAATTATACCGAAAATGGGATTAGACACTCAACAAGCAGCTGCACAAATTAGCGGGGTTAGCAGTTAATTAATTAAGTTAGGGCATTGCAATGGTTAGGTCAGTCCTATAATTTCGAAACGCACTGTATGCATATTTACACTGTGCGACAGTCTTTTTGAAATTTGCACGAGACAAAAATCTTTATAACTTTATAACATAACCGCCACAAAAAAAATCCTGATGGGTTTAAAAGAGATAGTAAAATATATGATTGTTCGGGCCAGCCGCTGAAGAATAACCGTAACTTTAACATTATTATTGTATGAGCAGAGAGAGCCGCCTATGTTGTAAAACGTTGACGTTCTGCAGAGCTGCTGCGCTCTCCCGCTAAAGGGGCTCTCTGCCGCCGCCACTTCGGCAACTACTTTGATCTGCTGCCGCCACTTCGGCAATCACTTTGATCTAACGCCGTCGTCTATAGTTTAGTTCTATGCTAACCCCTCTGCGCATTGGTTGCATATCGAACTCGCATAAAGTTTATCTGGCAATAGCAAGCAATCGGCTTCCGCTAAGCCACCAAGATTAAATACGAATTATAAAGTTTAACCCAAAATCTCTTTTCATTTTTGAAACACATAGGTGCCAAAAAAGCTTGCCATCTCAAACATTGGTGACCCCCGACGTGATATAAAACCATTGCTTAATCGCGTTCCGTTAAAACACTTATTATTTATACAATGTTTTGTTGTTGGGTAGTTTAACTACCCACAAATACATTTGGGTGCACGTTGAAAAACAGTTTAGTGTGCAAATTCAGTGAGAGGGCGGCTGGAATATTTATAGACAAATTCCGGTACTTTAAGCGTCGAATCTCTCATTCTCTGCGCAGCTGCAGCCGCGGTTCTTGACTTTTCGTGTCTTGCATTCTCGCTCTCGCGTCTATACATCGTGGCTTAAGCGGTATTTCATTTTCCGTTGTTGTGTCGAGTTGCACAACGGTTAACATGGACAACGATCCGAATACAGGCGCGGGCGGAAATATTGTGGTGGCTGATTCCAGACTGAGTCTGTATAAGCGTAAAAGTCAGTCATTATATGATCGATTGCACAGGCTTGGCGAATCCTTCGCGGGGAATAAAATCGATAAGCTGACCGCCGCGGAAGTCGAGGTGCGCCTTGATATGTTGGCAGAAATTCGAGAGGAATTTAATAAGGCCCATAATGAGTTGGAGGCTCTCGATCAAAACGAGATTGGGAGTGAGCTGCGCGAAATCTTCGATACTCTTTTCATATCGTTGAAAGCTGAGTTGCTGGCTGCTGTTGAAGCAAGCCAGTCACACGACGCTGCCCATTCTACGACTCTGCTAAGCCATTCCGGACATAGTACCATCATCATGGCTCACAAGCAGCGACTTCCTGAGCTGAAGGTGCCTAAGTTTTCTGGTGGATACGTCGAGTTCTCGGATTTTATGGCAATGTTCAAATCGGTGATTGAAGCGGATGCGGATCTCAGTGACATCGAGAAATTCCAGCACCTTCGCTCTTGCCTCGCTGATGCGGCTTTGGATTCGGTTCGATCGTTAGAGCTCTCCAGTGCCAATTATCGTGCGGCTCTGGATATACTTAATAAACGCTTTAATAACAAAAGACT
Source organism: Drosophila miranda (assembly GCF_003369915.1). Classification (NCBI taxonomy): domain Eukaryota; kingdom Metazoa; phylum Arthropoda; class Insecta; order Diptera; family Drosophilidae; genus Drosophila; species Drosophila miranda. The sequence goes on from NW_022881603.1 coordinate 16,727,279, forward strand.
TGTTTTCCAGGCACACATCAAGAAGATTCTTGGGCTAAAGAGGGTAGACTCGCCTTCTGCTAAAAGGCTTCGGGAGTTTTCAGATGCAGTCAATTTACACATGCGAGCGTTGCAGACATTGGGAACTGCTGAGGAGATTTCAGGATTCATGGTCATCAACATGCTGCTGCAGAAGTTGGATTCGAAGACGCAAACCAAATGGGAGGAGCACACATCGTCGGATGCTATACCTACCGCAGAGGAATTCTTCGAATTCTTGCAGCAACGCTGCCAGAAAATGGAGCGGTTGGAATATGCTACAGCGACACACGCTAGTAGCGATCAGGTGGGAAAAAACCATTCCTATACGCAGGTTAAGAAAACGTTTGTAGCTTCCAACTCTTCCGCCGACCCGTCTGTATGCGTCTTTTGCCACTCAGCGGGCCATGGAATATACTCGTGCAAGATATTCGGAAATCTCTCACCGTTGCTGCGCCACAAAGAAGTGAAGAAGCTTTCCCTATGCTTCAATTGCCTAAAGCCGGGGCACCGGACCCGCGCATGCAATAGTGGAAAATGTCGAGTATGCGGCGGTAGGAATCATAGTTTGTTGCACTTCGATAGTATACAGCCCACAACACAAGGCTGCCCAGGTATTACTCCTCCCTATCTGGCCGTTCAACCGGACACTCTTTCCGTTGCTCAAAATTCTGCTAGCAGCTCGTCTCTACCTTCGTCTACCTCTCTTGCTGCCCAAGGTCTTCACTCTGATGTCGTGCTTCTGGCTACAGCCGTGGTTCTCGTAAAGAATCGGTCTGGCGTTTTAGTTCCTTGTCGTGCCATCTTAGATTCAGGATCGCAGCTGCATCTCGTCACATCCAGGTTCGCCCAGCAGCTTCAGCTTAGGAGAACTCAATCGTCTGCACTTGTGTCTGGGCTGGGCGATACCAGCGTTTCTACTGAGGGATCCACCATAAGCATTTGTATGCATTCTCGCACCTCTGCTTACACAACTACACTTACTGCTCTCATCGCCCCCACGATTACCGATTCTCAACCAAGTATGACAGTAAATGTATCCGATTGGCGTATTCCATCTAACATTCAGCTCGCTGATCCTGCATTTTTCAATCCTCAACGGGTTGATCTTCTCATTGGTGCGAGCGTTTTTTATGATCTCCTCTGCGTAGGGCAAATCAAACTCACCGATGGACTGCCTCTTCTGCAGAAGACCCGGCTTGGGTGGATCGTATCTGGCGGTGGACAGAAGGTATCAAGCTCGGCGCTTTTGTCTACGCACAATTGTCCAGATTGGATAGCTGAGATGGAAGCAAGGTTGGATAAAACTCTTCGTATGTTTTGGGAAGTCGAGAATTGTGTGGAGGCTGGGTTGCATACCAAAGAAGAAGACGATTGTGAAGCACACTTCGTAAGCCACCTTTACGGTAGCCATCCGGGGAGTATGCAGTTCGTCTGCCGCTAAATAACAATACTGACCGTTTAGGAGAATCTTATGCTCAGGCTTATCGACGGTTCATCAGTCTGGAGCGAAAACTGGAGCGTAATCCTACACTCAAGGAGCGGTATTCCGCCTTTATGAGGGAGTACATTGATTTGCATCATATGCACCAAGTCAACCCTGATTCCCGTAGTCTCTGCAAATATTTCTTGCCTCATCACTGTGTCCTAAAGGAGGACAGTACGACGACAAAACTCCGTGTCGTTTTCGATGGATCCGCAGCTACATCAACTGGATATTCTCTAAATGATGTGATGATGACAGGCCCTGTTATTCAGCCTGCATTGTTTAACATATTGATTCGCTTTCGAACATATCCAGTCGCTCTCACTGGGGACATTTGTAAAATGTACCGCTGCGTACGAGTGTCTCCACCCGACAATTTGTATCAGTGCATCCTATGGCGAGATTCCATCGAGTCCGAGGTTCAAGTCTACACATTAGACACCGTCACATACGGGACGAGGGCTGCATCATTTTTAGCAGTCCGCGCAATGCACCAGCTGGCCATCGACGAGGGTGAGTCCTACCCTCTTGGCTCAGCTGCTCTGCGGCAGGAGTTTTACGTGGATGACCTTATTTCGGGCGGTAATTCGGTCGCACAGGTCATGGACAAGATGCACCAAACATCAGCTTTACTGTCCCGTGGTAATTTTAGACTTAGGAAATGGTGCTCCAGTCACCAGGAAGTACTTGAGGGAACCCCTGAAGATGACATAGAGAAGTTCCTAAAGTTTAATGATGGAAGCGACATTGCCAAAACTCTCGGCTTAGCGTGGGACCCTGCTTCGGATCAGCTGCTTTTTGCCTTGTCCGCACTGGACACAAACTCAAAGCCATCAAAGCGGTCGGTTTTATCTACGATTGCGCGGTTCTACGACCCTCTTGGATTGATAAATCCAGTCATTGTCTGGTGCAAAATCTTCCTTCAGCAGCTTTGGAGAGAAAATTTGGATTGGGATGAAAGACTACCCTCAGCGTTGCATTCAACTTGGATGGACTTGAGAAATAGTTTGGCAAGCATTTCTCGGATCTCATTTCCTCGCTTGGTTCTTCGTTCTAGTGTGGCTACAGAAGTTCACGGATTCTGTGATGCCAGCTTAGAAGCATATGGCGCTTGCGTGTATGTCGTGTCCAGGGAAGCCCAGTCTTCGAGCCACGTTTTGTGCTCAAAGTCGCGAGTGGCGCCGCTAAAGACTATATCGATTCCTAAGCTGGAATTAAGTGGAGCCCATTTGCTTGCGAAAGTCATGCAGAATGTAAAGGACATGGGAATCTTTACAGGTCGGTTCTATTGCTGGTCGGATTCGTCAACAGCATTATCTTGGATTAGGGACGAGCCAGCTAAATTTCAAGTTTTCGTGGCAAATCGAGTGGCATCAATTCAGGAATTGACGGCAGCCATGGAATGGCGCTATGTTCCCACATCTTTAAATCCTGCTGATATTCTCTCGAGAGGCTCGCTTCCCAACCATCTTATCCAGTCAGAGCTATGGTTTCACGGCCCATCCTTTTTGCTAGGCTCCAAGGATAAGTGGCCTGTATCTCCATCTAACAACATAGCAACTTTGGAGCTTCGCAAGAGAGGATTGCTAATCACGTCTCCACATGCCGATCTCACGTCCGGAAGCAAATTTGCGAATTCATTCTTTCGCATGCAGCGCACATTTGCCTACATGCATAAATTTATACATCGTCTTAGGCATCCAGGACTCACCGTTTCTGATATTCGGCAAGGAACGCATCTTCTAATTCGACACATTCAGCTGGCAAATTTGTGGATGGACATAAAGGAGATTCGGCGCAATGGTGAAGTCATGAAATCCAGATCTATTAGTTCGCTCAACCCGTTCATCGATCATTCTGGACTACTTAGAGTTGGAGGTCGTCTTGGCAACTCATCGCTAGGATTTGACGCTCAGCACCCGCTCATTCTGCCAAAGGGACATTCCATTACCTTTGCGCTGATAAGATATAATCATGAAAGACACCTCCATGCCGGACCTCGCGCCTTGCTATCCAAAATTCGGCTGGAATATTGGCCCATTGGAGGTGTTAAGGCAGTGTCAAGGGTCGTCAGCAGATGTGTGAGATGCTTCAGGATTAGGCCGCGCATGGTCGAACACATCATGGGAGACCTACCTAAGGAACGTTTGGAAGGATCTTGAGCTTTTGAAGTCACTGGAGTAGATTACTGTGGACCTTTTTTCTACCGATCAGAAATCCGCACGAGGCCTCCGATCAAGTGCTACATTAGCGTATTCATCTGTTTCACTTCTAAGGCTATACACATGGAGCTCGTAAAGGATTTGACCACCGCATCGTTTCTAGGCGCACTAAAGCGTTTTACTTCCACTCGAGGAAGGCCAAGTCAAATTTGGTCGGACAATGCGACAAACTTCGTTGAGGCCAAGAACGAGCTTCTGGAGCTAAAGAAGCTTTGTCTGAGCGAACCGCATATGAAGGAGGTCCACGAATCCTGCTTGGCTGACTCGATCGACTGGCGTTTCATCCCACCTCGCTCTCCGCATTTTGGCGCGTTGTGGGAAGCGGCCGTGAAGACCGCAAAATATCACCTGTACCGCTCAGTTGGACCATCTGTGCTTAGCTTCGACGAGCTGCGCACTCTGATCTGTCAGATCACTGCAATTGTTAACTCTCGCCCTTTGCTCTCGCTTTCAGAAAGTGCTGATGATTTAGACGTTTTGACTCCTGCTCATCTGCTTTTAGGCGGCCCCCATGAGCAAATCCTCGAGCCTGACCTAACGAAGCTGAACTACAATCGTCTGGATGGCTGGCAGCGGGTCACCCAACTACAGCAAATATTTTGGAGCCGTTGGCGCGAAGAGTATCTCACTCTTTTGCAAGAGCGCGCGAAGTAGCGTACCCCCGCGCAAAACATCTGCAAGAACGACCTCGTCCTGGTGAAGGACGAAAATCTTCCTCGATGTCGTTTTGGGCAAGGATGGAGTGTGTCGCGTCGCTGACCTGAAGACATCCTCAGGAAACATCAGGAGGGCCGTCACTCGGCTATGTTTGCTGCCCCTTAAGGAATCTGTTGAGAGACTAGCTCCCAACGGGGGGAGTATGTTCGGGCCAGCCGCTGAAGAATAACCGTAACTTTAACATTATTATTTTATGAGCAGAGAGAGCCGCCTATGTTGTAAAACGTTGACGTTCTGCAGAGCTGCTGCGCTCTCCCGCTAAAGGGGCTCTCTGCCGCCGCCACTTCGGCAACTACTTTGATCTGCTACCGCCACTTCGGCAATCACTTTGATCTAACGCCGTCGTCTATAGTTTAGTTCTATGCTAACCCCTCTGCGCATTGGTTGCATATCGAACTCGCATAAAGTTTATCTGGCAAGAAGTTTAAAGTTTAAAGTTTAAAGTTTATAGCAAGCAATCGGCTTCCGCTAAGCCACCAAGATTAAATACGAATTATAAAGTTTAACCCAAAATCTCTTTTCAGTTTTGAAACACATAGGTGCCAAAAAATTAGGCATCTCAAACAATGATCTTTCATTAGATTTAATACAATGGCCACCCTGAAGATTACATCAACCAATTTAACATGTTTCTTCAACTTTGACATTTACAAAAGCAATGTTTGTTTTGTAGGCTATTTTTTTAGATTTGTAATTTTTTTTTTTTACTGCAATTAATTTCCAAACTAAAAAAGCTTTTTGGAATTATGTAAAATTGTGCAAAGAATGACAAATATTTGATATCTCAACCCCTTTTTATATTACCCCAAAAAATCATTGTTTTGTACGTCTTTTATGAAGGATATCAGCACTATAGATACCGAGTGAAAACTATCAAGGTTTTTCATTTTTAAAGAAGATTTGTAAGACACATTCAAACATAAATTTTATCGCACAGTGTTACGCACATACAGTGGTATGACTATGTAATGTACACTACACATCTATAAAGAATATATCTGTACATGGATTAGTTTGGTTTGAAGCATATCATCTCTCTCTTTGGACATATCACACAACTATTGTAAATGGAAAATGTTTCGGCATGCGGAATGGAATACAGGAAACTGCAACAAGTAATCGAATATCAATTGTAGTATGCTCATATTAAATTAAATATAATATACACATTCACATAAAGTATTCATTATTTCGAATACCCACTGTACCGACGGTACTTAAAGAATACACACTGTAACACTTTGTTGCAGTGTTTACGTAACAATAAAGTCCCAGACATTCTGGGTGATCGTATTACGATTCACTCAAGAATGCCTCGAGCGACCCAAGTGCAGCGTCAGCATGTTCCCATGACTTGACGGCACTAATATACATGCATACACACATATATCTTCCCTCGCGCTCTCGCTGCCAACAGCGCTGAGCATATTCACACATATACATACTAACATATAAGAGATAAGAACACATAGTTCTGCCGCTCCGCTGCCGGCGTCACTGGCAGCGCAGCTCCGCGGCTTTTGGCTTATGAAAGCCCAAACACAATTGTTAAATTTAATCAACAAGAACCAACAAATCAGATCGGAGGGATAACTCCCGAAAGATCAAAATAAAGAAATACACATATATTTGTACAAAGAATTATACTTCTTTCCACATGGCGACCGTGACAGGACGCTTTGTGAAAAATAAATTAGTGAAAAATTATAAATACGCAACCGGAAGGAGCACACGCCAATAACCATTCTTTAACTACAATGGAACAATTAACCAATAAACAATTAAAATTAAAAGTGAATTAAAAGTGCGACAAAAGAAAACGGAAGAAGATAAAGACCTCAAAAGGCACCGACAACGCTACAAAGAGCGTGTGTCACTAGAAGCACCTGTGCGATGACCAGCACCGGCACCGCCTGAGCTCATAGGCCTAAAAGAAGAAAATAAACTACAAATATAACATACAAATATGTATATAACTTGACCTGTGCGATGACCGGCACCGGCATCGCCTGAGCCCTTAGGCCCATGGAAAAGGAACCAATGAAAAATGCTGTTCCTATTGAACAAAGGGACGCACCGACGCTGAAAGAGGCGCTTGAGGTGTGTCCAGCTGATGGACCACGCCCACTCACAATAGCTGAGTACAGGGCAAGACACGAAAAAAGGCCAAGGTCAACCTAACCTAACCCAACGCAAATGAGCTGCAGAAATGCCATGCCTCATATTGCCAATAATTATAATTTTCTAACTCAAGTTGAAGCACCCTTAAAGTGCAACTTGAAAATACTAACCTCTGTTAGGCTATTACTAAAACCATGTGATGGATGTTGAATTATATAATGAAAAACCTGTAAATCGATCACATGTCCCTTAACATTTTTTTTTCCTTCCTCCATTTTGGTCAAATATTAAAAAAAAAAATATATATATATATATAAAACAAAAAATATATATATTGATAAAATTTTAAAGAGTATAGAAAAAAGAAGAAAGGGTATATAGATATGTATATTCAAAAAAAAAAAAAAAAATTTTAATAATTTTTTTATTATTGAAAAGAATAAACGAATAGCAGATAATTAAAAAAAAAAACCCCAACATTGTAGAAACCAATTTTTGAGAGAAAATCATCACCATGGCACACTGGGCGGAATTCCCAAATAAGTGGCATAAAGTCGAAAATTTTGTTGAAGCAAATATTAATTATATTTCAATATATTGAAAGTAGAATCCCTATATATAAAAAATCAATAAATTTTGTTGCTAAAAATGCAATCCTGTCATTCTGATCAAGCTTCAAAGTCAGTTGATTAGTCAGCTGATTCCTGCGACAAAATTGGCGGGAAATTATTATTCACTTTGAGCGCTTGGCAAATTCACACATTGCAAAAATAAAATATTGGATTTGTATGTAGATATGTATGTATGTAGGATATGTAGATTGAATAACAAAAAACATTTTGTGTTAAAATGTGTTATATGTTATATATGTTAATTGTTTTGTATTGTCCAAAAAAAAAAGAAAACCAAACCAATGTGATCGTCTTGTGTGGAGTAAAAACTAACCTTCTGCGTGTTTGTGCGTTATGTAATGTACATATGTTAAAATAAAGTAGAAAGTGTGTATTAAAAGTAAGTAATAATCCGGTTTGCGGCTTTTTGCGGCTCTTGCGCTCTTATGAACTTCGACAACGGCCGCAACTCTACCGCCCTTGCAAACTGGATAGTTGGCCAATTGACGGAATGTTCACTAACCAATGAAAACATTAGTAAAATTAGCAAAAAGTTGAAAGCTTTTCAATTTATATTTCTTCGAATCTGCAAAAGTGCAACCGAAATAAGCACACATTTAGAAAAAAACATTCACAGTGGCTATCAATGCGTTTAAAAATTGTTTTGGAAAATAAAGATGAGACGCACAGTCTTCAATTGGGTAGACCAAGGCTAACTTATGATGATGCAGGGCCCCGTCTAAGACGAAAACTAGCTGCCGATGTAGCAATCAGTAATAAAAACTCTCCATAAAATTTTAGTCCATGAATCACAAATAATAACTGCATCTGTGATGCCGGTAGGCTGTCTTGGAGAAAATCCGTCTGAAGCGAAAAATAAATTTTACAAGCGTGACCGGCAAATGCACGCTCGACACAATTCGCGGGTAAACAATATGATGGATGTATTCCAAAGATCTAAGCACTCTTCAGATCCCCTCATCTCAAGTATATCCATTAAGAGGGCAGCTCGACATAAAAAACAAACCCTTCCGCGAGATGTCATTGAGCTTTTAGAAGAACCCCATTGAAATTTTCCAAAAAATATTCAGCCTTTAGCTAATGACTACAGTTTCGATTATGACTCGGATGAGTCGGAATTACAGGATATAAATCCATATTCGTTTGAATTATCTGTACAAAACAACTAAATGATAATTTAACATAAATTGTTAGAAATAGTTAAATAGTAGTGTTGAGGAACGTATAACAAGTCCATCGCTAAGCGAAGAACCATCGGCAAAGGAGAACAAGATGAGAATGGAAGAGACGAAAATTTGTATACACACATATTCTTACCGCCGCTGCGACGGCATTTTCTCAGTACCAAATAGACATCGAACTGGACAAGAACAAAATAAATACAGTCCACTAAAATCAAATCCGTCGAGCATATTATTCGCGAACATTCTTTGGTCCTTCGAGACGGATTCTTGAACAGTTTTGTGTGCTTTGGTGTTCATTGAAAATTTTTTACAATGGAACAATTAAAGGCATTGGTAAAAGCCCGTGGCAGACTCAAGGCCATTATCACACGCGCATTGGCTTGGGCTGAACGGGAGGAACCAACGACAACGGCGCAGGTCACCTCACGAATGGAACTGCTCCAATCGGCTTGGAAAGAGTTCTCACAACTTGGAGATTCCATAGCCCTTCTCGAACACGTGGATGGGTATGGGGATCCAGAGGAAGACAATGCACTCTACGAGGAAAAGTATCTATTGGCACATGCAATGATTTTGGAGAAAAAGGGGTTAGTACAACCAACTACAACTGCAACGATCAAAGGGGATGGCAGCAGAGAGCTTCATCTAAACAACGACGCAGTACTCAGCCTGCTACAACAGCAACAACAGCTATTTGAACAGTTAGCTGCAAACCAGAACACGACGAACATGTCTATGCGTGCTGCTGGAGAGAGCGAGAGCGTCGAGTTTAGAGGCGCCGTAAATTCGAATTCTGCAGTTGGTGCGGTCACACCAATACAGAGCGAATTGCCAAAAATTCAAATCAAACGGTTCGCTGGCAGCTACACAGAGTGGCCAGCATTTCAGGATATCTATGAAAGTACAATTCATAGCAAGCAGCATTTGACGAGCACACAGAAGTTTCATCATTTGAAAACACTACTCATCGATGAGGCTGCCAACTTGGTACGACATTTGGCGATCACGGACACTGCTTACAACACTGCATGGGAGCGTCTCAAGGAAAGGTACAATCGGCCGAGGCATATCATAAACTCGTTTTTGGAACAATTTATGAGGTTGCCCACAACTACTAAAATTGATGCGGCGATTTTGCGTAAAGTGTCCGACGGTGCAAACGAAATTGTACGTGGTCTGGACGCCGTAAATCAAACGGGACGCGACTGTTGGATTATATATGTAGCACTGGAAAAACTTGATGCCGACACGAGGCGCAGGTGGATTGAACGCAGTTGAAGGCAGCAACTGCACCAAATGCCATTCGACAATGTCCACAATTTTTGGAAATGACAGGTTTGCAAATGCGCTCTTTTGTAAAAGATAAAAATCTATGCTATAGCTGTTTGAAGCCTGGTCATTTGAGCAACAAGTGTAAATCAAAATACACATGTAAACAATGCAAAGGTCATCACCATTCACTACTCAATTTACCAGATACTACATCGGGTATTATCGGGACCTTTGCGCAAACAAAAGGGGATAATCAGAGCAATTCAAACGCGCATTATAACACTTCGGTGACTTCAAGTCACATTGCCCAAGCAGAGGGCACACCATCGATTGTATGTGCGCAAGGCACTGCACAATCTACTCAAGCAAAAGGATTGAACAGAAGCACATTACCCACGGCCATGGTTTATGTTAAAAACGCAAATGGGGACTACATAACATGTCGCCTCTTATTGGATACTGGCTCAGAACTCTCGTATATATCGGAACGTTGCATTCACGCTCTTGGATTGGCACGTTCACAATCACGCATCCTTGTTTCGGGAATATCTTCAGTAAAAGCCGACACCACAAGGGGATTCAGCACACTTCACATCAAGTCCCGAATTTCTGAGGATTATTTGACTGTAAACGCCCATGTACTTGGCAGAATCACTTCATCAATGGGAAGGCAAAACATTGATGCATCGGCACTCGATGTGTTTACTGATCTTCAATTGGCTGACACACCCTTCTGCACAAACGCACCAATTGACATACTATTGGGTAGCGAACACGTATGGTCTACATTTACAGGAAGGAAGATGTATGACAGCAAGGGCAATCTTATCGCCATTTCATCAATTTTTGGATGGGTTATTACGGCACTCATGACACCCCAAGCAAGCAACGCAATTTCACTAACAACAACATTGGATATAGATGCTTCGCTCCAGAAGTCTTGGCAGCTGGAGAACGTCGACTGCACGACCAAACTTGAACCCGAAGATGAACAGGTCGAGAAAGACTTTCTCACCACACACACTCGCGATGCAAATGGGAAGTATATCGTGGAGCTTCCATTCCACACCACACACCCGGAATTTGGAGATACTCTACAAGGAGCTCTACAGCGTTTCAAAATGGTTGAACGTCGCTTGCAACAGAATGAGCAGCTACGAATACAATACATACATTTCATGCGAGAATATCAGACTTTGGGACACATGCGACAACTGCCAACGGAAGAAATCACCTCTGGGCAACATTTCTACATGCCACTCCACCCTGTGTTGGGTCAAAAACTCCGAGTAGTTTTCGACGGGTCATTCCGCGACGCCAATGGTAAGACTTTGAACGACACTCTCTTTACAGGGCCGAGCATTCAACGCGATCTGTTTGCTGTGTGCCTGCGCTTCAGAATGTACAAATTCGTATTCTCAGCGGATATTGTGAAAATGTTCCGCCAAATATGGGTCTGCAATAAGCATCGAGATTTTCAGAGAATCGTTTGGAGGGAAGATCCAACCGATCCAATCAAGCACTTTCAACTATGTACCGTCACCTACGGAACTTCATGTGCGCCATTCCTAGCGGTTCGGGTGTTGCAACAACTGGCTTCGGATCATCATCATGAATTTCCGAATGCTGCAAAAATCCTACTGGAAGATTTCTACGTTGACGATGTTCTTACTGGATCAAACAGTGAGGATGAGCTACTGCGGAACCGGAACGAACTTATACAACTAATGTCCTGAGCCAAGCTAGAGCTCGGGAAATGGGTATCCAATACCAAAGGCATAGCAGAGGTGGATACCGACGCCTACACACAACCAACTCAATGGTCACCAGTAAAGGTTCTGGGACTCCACTGGCATCCTGGAAAGGACACGCTAACATACAATGTGGGTCTATCTGCAAATCCTAACTGCACAAAAAGACAAGTCTTGTCCGATGTTTCACGGATATTCGACCCACTTGGACTCTTGGCACCCGTCGTGGTTCAGTTCAGGATTCTTTTTCAGCGACTATGGTTACTCAATCTGGATTGGGATGATCCACTTCCAACAAAACTGGCGGACAATTGGCTGAAGTGGCGCGCTGACCTCGACACATTGCAGCAGTTTCAACTACCACGATTGGTTGTCAACTACGCAGACAAAATCGAGTTGCACGGATTCTCCGATGCTTCTATCAAGGCATACGCGGCTGTAGTTTACAGCAGAGTAATACACGACGACGGCTCTGTGTCCGTATCTTTAGTGGCTGCAAAGACAAGGGTGGCTCCACTCAAGCAGCAATCCTTGCCACGCCTGGAGCTTTGCGGAGCACTTCTTCTGAGCCAACTCATACGATCAATTAAGGCTGGGTTACGACACAAAGATACAACTGTATTTGCATGGTGCGACTCTACAATTGTATTATCGTGGTTATCATATGCACCAGCCCAGCTGAAGACGTTTGTTGGGAATCGAACCTCGGAAATTCTGGATTCCATTCCATGCCATGCTTGGCGTCATGTGGACTCCAAAACAAACCCAGCTGACTGTGCGTCCAGAGGCCTCATGGCTGCCGATCTCATCGACTTTCGGCTGTGGTGGACTGGTCCTTCATGGCTACGTGACAACGATCAATTCTTGGTAAAGTTGAACAACTCAAAGTTTTACGTTACTCTTTCAGAAACTGGCATACAAAACGAAGTCAAAACCAATTGTTTGTCTACATTGGCCGAATCACACGGATTCTGTGTTTGCGTTACGCGCAAACCTGCTTTCAATATGACTACCAATTGCTACTTGCCAAGAAGCCATTACGGAGCCGATCGCAGCTTGTGAAACTGTCACCAATCATTGACAAAGACAATCTACTCAGGGTCGGCGGACGATTGCATCACTCTCAATTGCCAGAAGAGGCGAAACATCCAGTTTTGCTGCCAAAGACTCATCGCATCACGAAACTGAACTTGGAACACGAGCACCGGGTCAACCTCCACCCTGGTGTTTCTGCACTCTTCGTAATTGTTCGGCAAAGGTTCTGGATATTTGGCGCACGTAACCTCGTACGCAAAATCACGCACGAATGTTTGGCATGCTTTCGACAAAGACAGCATACATCACAGCAACGAATGGCTGATCTACCCAGCATTCGTATCACACAAGCACTGCCATTTGTCAACACCGGTTGCGACTATGCTGGGCCAATCCTTCTCAAGGATGGCAAGGTTCGCAAACCACGTATAAGCAAGGGCTATATATGCCTATTCGTTTGCCTGGTCACATCGGCAATACATTTGGAACTTGCCACGGATCTTACCACTGAAACGTTCCTGGCTGCACTGCGGCGCTTCATATCTCTACGTGGCAAGTGTGCCAAAATCTACAGTGACAACGGCACAAATTTCATCGGCGCGAAACGCTCACTTGATGAAATGCAAACCCTACTGGCGTCACAGCAACACACCGACCTGGTTACTCATACCCTGGCGGATGACGGCATACAATGGGTATTCATTCCGCCTGGCTCACCTCATTGGGGTGGAAAATGGGAATCGGCAGTTCGATCTGTTAAACTGCACCTTCGACGAGTCGTCGGAACCTCAATGCTTACATTTGAGCAGATGCGTACCCTACTTGCGCAAGTCAGCGCAGTGGTCAACTCACGTCCTCTATGCTACACACCGGATACTGAGGTCAACTATTTATCGCCGGCTCGCTTCTTAATTGGAAGACCATTCACCACTATACCAGAGGCTGACTTGGGTCACATTACTGTGTGTCGATTGGGGTACTGGCAGAGTATCCAGTCCATGTACCAAGGCTTCTGGAAACAATGGCATCAGGAGTACCTGACCACTCTTCAACAGCGTCCAAATTGGACCACGTCTAACCCTAATATCTCGATCGGAGACGTTGTGCTTGTTAAGGAGTCCAACAGCCCACCGGCTTCATGGCACATCGCAAGAGTAATAGAAGCCTATCCAGGAAAGGACGAACTGGTTCGAGCTGTCAAGCTTAAGACCGCATCTGGAGAATTAACCCGACCAATTACTAAAATCGCGGTATTGCCCCGTTCCGAAACTTTGTTTCAGGGGGGCCGGGATGTTGAGGAACGTATAACAAGTCCATCGCTAAGCGAAGAACCATCGGCAAAGGAGAACAAGATGAGAATGGAAGAGACGAAAATTTGTATACACACATATTCTTACCGCCGCTGAGAAGGCATTTTCTCAGTACCAAATAGACATCGAACTGGACAAGAACAAAATAAATACAGTCCACTAAAATCAAATCCGTCGAGCATATTATTCGCGAACAAGTAGAATAGGAATTTGATCATAATAAGAATTGTTTATCAAAAAATGTGTTTTATATTTTTATATTTACCACTATTACATCAAAATTACAACAGAATAATAAATTCCCTTAAAATCTTAGTACTTTTTTATAGCTCTCTTGACTTTCCTTTGTGATCACGTATACGCCTTGTTGCCATATATGGGCTATTGCGGTAGGCGTGGTCAGATGAACTTAAAATTTTGTTCAAATATTTAGAGTGCTGTATTTCTTAAATACACGAAGTTTCAGCTCGATATCTGCTTTATTCGACTTTATGCCACTTATTTGGGAATTCCGCCCAGTGTGGCAGTGTTTACGTAAAAATAAAGTCCCAGACATTCTGGGTGATCGTATTACGATTCACTCAAGAATGCCTCGAGCGACCCAAGTGCAGCGTCAGCATGTTCCCATGACTTGACGGCACTAATATACATGCATACACACATATATCTTCCCTCGCGCTCTCGCTGCCAACAGCGCTGAGCATATTCACACATATACATACTAACATATAAGAGATAAGAACACATAGTTCTGCCGCTCCGCTGCCGGCGTCACTGGCAGCGCAGCTCCGCGGCTTTTGGCTTATGAAAGCCCAAACACAATTGTTAAATTTAATCAACAAGAACCAACAAATCAGATCGGAGGGATAACTCCCGAAAGATCAAAATAAAGAAATACACATATATTTTTACAAAAAATTATACTTCTTTCCACACAATAAACATTTTCTGGTTAATCGAATAGTTTTCGTTTATTAAATATTAAACAACACTAAGTATAAATTTTGTTTTTATTAATTTTTCAATGTCAAACATTTAACAAGAGTTTCACAAAACAATATTTTTTGCACAAATTTTCACCTAATTTAGGAGCTGGGTGTAGAGAGGACATGGCCGGGGGCGGGGGCGGTGAGGCTGCATGCAGCTGCGGGGAAGGGTGGGAGAGGGGTGGCTATAGGGGGGGTTAAAGCATTCGGATTGGATTGTGGTTCTGCTTCCGGTTCAAAGGGGGGTTCGGTATGCTCTCTAGAAGCTGTTCGACGCCGAATGCTCAAAGTTTCGCCAGTATTTGTCGAACTCTTCGAAGATCTTGGAGCGGAAGGGCGACCCGGCAAAGAGCCCCTTCAGGTCGCCATTGAACATGCTCGGGAGGGGCGACCGCGGCAGGCCGGTCGAAGAGCTGCTTTCGTGGCCCACGGGATGACTGTTGCAGGTGGATTCTGTTGCATCGTCTGTGTGGAGGAGTAGAGTAGGAGGAAGGCGCACACAATGAACAATCGGGAGAGAGAGAGAGAGAGATAGAGATACGTACAAAAGAAAGAGTGAGACAGACAGAGAGTGTATCTACAATATGGATGGTGTGTGAGGGAGATGGCCGTACACCGGTGAGTGGGAGGGAGCGGGAGGGGATAATGGTGCTATGGGATCTAGCTAAACTTATTCCAGGCCGTCAGCAGGGACAGACCCACAAGGAGGGCAGTGCCCAAGATGGTGGGTGCGGCAGAGGTGGATGTGGACGCCTGGGCGGGATCATTAAGCGATGAAGTCTGTACGCTTGATGCACGCCCTGTGCAGGCGTGGGTCGAGGTGGCGATGGAGATGGCGATGGAGTGTGGATGGGGAGTGGGACGACAGGGAGCCTTTGATGGGGGAACGGGAACCACAACCACGACCAGATGGGTCTGTTTCGGGCGATGAGCGGGAACTAGTTACGGAAGCAGTTAGTCCAGTTAGTCCAAGTGGAATATTACGACTAACGAGCCTCGCCGTTTGCGAGCGATTGCGATAAAGATAACGATTATTGGGCCACGTCCCAGCAGCTCCTCCGCCACCGGAGGAGGAGGAAAACTCACCCTGCACGGAAGGCAGCAGACGCGACACCTTGTACGTCTTTACGATGCTGGTCTTCTGGCTGGCACTGCTGTGCGAGTGGTCCGTAGCCTCCTCGCGCCGCTCCTGCTGCTCGTGCCGCTCCACCTGTGCCCCATCCGGCATCTGTTCGCTAGTCGAGAACTTGGCAAATTCGCGCAGATGCCTCGGAAGCTGTCGCAGACTGGCCTCCGCCTGGCCCTCGAGGATGCGCACGGGCGCTGACTCCACATTCGACGATGACTCGTTGGCGGCCACGCCCACCTGGGGGTTGGCCTGGGGCTGCGATTCGGCTCCGCTCTCCCAATCACTGTCCGCCGGCATGGCCAGCTTGTGGCGTCGCTCCTTGACGGCGCTGAGGAACTCGTCGCTTATGTTGGCCCGCTCTGTGGCATGGTCCTGCTCGTCCTCGATCTTGGAGATCTTGATGATCTTGTTCTGGCGCCGCTCCTCACGCTCAGCCACCTTGATCATCCACTCCTCGGCCATCTGCTGGCGGAACACCTCGTCCTCGCTGAGCGTCGGCAGCTTGGCCGACGGCCGATAGCTCTCCCGTCGCTGTGGCGGCGGCAATATGGGCGCCCGCTGCATCTCCTCCATCAGGCGACGGCGCTCCAGCTGCAGCCGCTCCACCTCCAGGCGCAGTTCCTCCTCCTTGGACAGGATGTACTTGAGCTGCTGCTCGTTCAGCTCACGCGGCAGCGAGGATCGCCTCTGCTGGCGATCATAGGCTGGCGGCGGTATGCCTATGACTGGCGATGGAGCTGGGCCCGGGCTCACGCCTCGCCTGGAGGTGGTGCTGATGTACTTCGGATTCGGATCTCGCTGGATCATCGAGTAGCAGCTGGCGTAGTGGGGCCGCTGCTGCTGCGGCGCCTGGCTGAGCATGGGCGCGTGTGTCCTCCGGCCGCCGTACGCGTTGTAGCTATCGAAGCTGTGCTGGTGGCCACTGCTGCTCAGGTCGTTGGTGCTGGCAGAGAGGCGTGGCGCCCGGATGGGCTGCGATTGCCTGGGAGTCGTTTTCTGTCCCTGACGCTGGTAGCAGATCTCCACCTCGCGGGCAAAGGGTCGCGCGATGTTCTCCGAGTATCCCAGATCGCTGGCATAACGCGCCCAGTCGTCCTGCGACAAGCTGCTGTTGTTGTTGCTTTAGTTGTAGTGCCCCACGGAGGTGTGTGGCCGGGGGCGTGGTTCGCTCAGGTTGCACATAGATACGGCGCGCCGGGAACGCTGCCCCTGCCCCTGCTCCAGCTCCAGTTCGATGGGAATCTCGTGGGTCCTGGACGTAGGTGTGCTCTCCAGGTTGCGTGGCACCGAGGACATGCGCTCCTGCCGCGATCGGGAAGACCGCTCGATCTCCCGCTCAAGCTCCTGCATGTGGGCGTGCCGCCGCTGCTTCAACTCCTCCAGCGGATGCTTCCCCTGGCTCCTGGTCATCCCGCTGAGATCGAAGAGCGAGGCGGACTTCTCGCGCCGCTCCCTCGTGGACTGCAGCTCGGCGTTCATCTGCTGCGAGAGCCGGTCGAAGTCCTTGAACACCTTCTCATTGTCCAACCCGTTAGCTGGGGCTGGGGGTGGTGGTCGGGGTCCTCCAATGGCATCCACGGCTGCCTTGGCACGCTGCCGAAATTCCTCATACGTGCCGCCAAAGGTGGAGGTAGAGGTAGAGGCAGTGCCACTCTCGCGATTGCTCGCGCCATTCTCTCGCCTATACGGCTCTTGCCGGCTATTTTTGGTCGCGTCATCATCCTCAATGAAAGTGTTTGCCGTAGTCGAACCGTTTAATTTCGTTGCTGACATAATTGGCGGCGGTGGGACGGGTGGCGGCGGGGCGTGGTCGGGGTAATCCGACCTGGCCTCTGTCCGGGACCGGGAAGCGGTTGCTCTGATTCTCGTGGCTGGAATTTGTTATGTCGTAGATCACCTGACCGTTCTCCGTGCGTTTCTTCGACTCGTACGAGCTGGTCTCGATGTTGGAGAAGCGCTTGCGCTGCTCCTCAAAGATGTCGCCCTGCTGCTGGGTCATGCTGGGGAACATCCTGGCCAGCTCGCTCTCCATTCCGCCCATTGAGGTGGCCGGGAATCTGACGTCCGTGCTGCTGTTCATCTGGTAGCTGGATCTGGTCTGCTGCTGCTGGTGCCGCTGCTCTTGCTGCTCTGTCGATTGCTGCTCGATGGGATCAGCTGCTCGCCTTGGTTTATTTTCAATCGATGACGATGCTGCCACTGATGCTGCGTTCTTCTTCGGGTCGCTTGCGTCATCACTCTTGGCGCTCGCCTTGGCCGCTGTTTCGGCGCTCTTCACTGGCACAGGCGGCGGCGTGGGTGTCAGGCTCTTGCGCAACTCTCGCATCATGGCCGCCGTCTTGAGCATCTCGCTCTGCTTCTGCTGCTGCTGCTGTTGCTCCTGCTCGCTGTCGAGGGCACGCACTTGGGCGCTGCTCAGCTCGTGGTAGCCTCGTCGCTCCACGAACTTCTGATGGTCGTCCAGCAGCTGATCGGGCTTGGTCTCTCCGATCAGTGGACGCTGTGCCGGCGAGAGGCATACCAGCAGCTTGGGATCCGCCTGTGTGGGCATGCCCAGCCAGGCGGAAGAGGAGAACGACGACGACGACGACGACTTGCTCTCGTGTTTAGTGGACAACTGCATCTCTGGCAGGGGATAGGGCATCGTGGCTAGTTCCTCGAGCACCTGCTCGCCATACGGCATAGACGCCAAGGTCTCGGTGCACAGCAGGCGAAGCTTCTTTATGGGATCCGATTCTGATTCCGGTTCCGGTTCCAGTTCGTCATCTGCAACTGAAATCTCTGACTCTTGCTGCTGCTGCTGCTGCTCGGTGGGGGGTTCTGGGTGGGTGCAGGTGGAAGCAGGAGCAGGTGCAGGAGCGGATAGAGGAACAGGGTATATTGGTGCATGGTACTGTTGTCGTCTGAGGGGCGGTGTGGATGCAATGCACTATGACCTTGGCTTGTCGGGGACTTCCCGGTGCCTTTAACGGAGGCACCTCCTGCTGCTCCAATTCCTTTTTGTGCTTCTCCGGCTCATTGCTGGATTGCTTGCCGGATTTATCCGTCTGATGCTTGGAGTTTTTGGACCCCATCTCTGTTTGGTTGCTGCTCGTAGATGGTTCTTTTTCTTCCGTCTCGTCTTTCGCTGCGTGAATTGTGGATTTCTCTTCTTCTACTGTTGCTGCTGCTGCTTTTGGTGGCTCCTCCCACTCTCCTAGCTGCGGATCCACAGCAACTTTGTTGGTGGCGGTGCCCGTGTCCAATTCATTTGAAACGCTGCCAGAATTTCCATTATCAGCTATGGAAGAAGATGATGCCTCTGGCTTTGCCTCTGCCTCTGCCTCTGGCTGGGGATCCTGCTGCTCCTCCTCACCTTTTTCTTGCTGCTGCTGGTTTTGGTTTTGGTTTTGATTTTGGTTTCGATTGCGTTTGTTGCGATTGCGATTACGATTGCGATTGCGATTATTGGGCATCGTCTTCGTCACGTCTCGCGCCTCCCGATCACTCGACTAGTAATGCAATTGGATTCTCTTAATAAATGTATCTGTGTATGTGCGTGTGGGTATCGTATCTGTGTGTTTTTGCTCAATCAGCGAAATCTACAACTATATTTTGTTGTTCCTATTTCTATTCCTATTCCTATTGCTATTTCCTATTTCGTTGTTGTCGTTGTCGTTGTCGTGGATTCTTTCTTCTAGTATTTTTCTCTGTCTCTGTTTCTGTTTCTATCTCTGGTTATGTCTTTGGCTTTGCCTTTGCCTTTGCCTCTGCCTCTGACTCGGTGTGTCACTCGTCGCCAGAAACCCAACTAGAACTGAAACCGCTCGGAGCGGATCCGCCGGCAACAAGCCCACGACGACACGACCGACAGCCGGCAAAACATGGGAAAGTGAAAAACGAGGAAAACTAATATTAAACGAGGGGGAACGTTGTGAGTTGCTGCGGACACCGCAACTCTACAGTTATACCCGATACTAAGTCAGTATGGCTCTCCTCCGGCAGACGCCGCTAATCTTAAACGACACGACAAAGAGTGCGTGCGAGAGAGACAGAAAATCAGTCTGAGCATGACGTCGGGCGCTGCGTAGCCACTGCAAATTGATTTCTTGCTTTTGGCTACAAAAATGATCCGATCTGATCAGCAATCTGATAGATATGGTCGTTATCTATGATTCTGCGTTTTTAGTTTTCTCGAATGTGCAATATTGTGGATGCAACAGATTTTCGTCCTTTGTGGGGGCGGAAGGGGGTGGGGCGAAATTCTGAGATATGCGTTTTATAGTGAGATCTAACAGAAGTGCGGATACCAAATTTGGTTACTCTAGCCTTAATAGTCTCTGAGATTTGTGGATGCCCCAGATTTTCGTCCTTTGGGGGGGGCGGAAGGGTGTGTGGCGAAATTTGGACACGAAACGGTCAAGGTCCGATATCACAGGAGTGTGGATACCAAATTTGGTTGCTCTGGCTCTTAAAGGTTCTGAGATCCTTGAACTCATACTTTGCAATTGGCAAAACCGACCATGAAACCTGTGTGTTAGAGAGAGACAGAGCGAGAAAGATTGAAATTGTTTTCTTGATTCTGGCTATAATAATTATACGATCTGATTGAGATTGTACGATCTAGAACATATAGTCATCCTCTACGATTCTGCGTTTTTGGTTTTATCGTATCTTTAAAAATGTAGATGCCACAGATTTTCGTCCTTTGTGGGGGCGGGAGGGGGCGGGGCGAAGTTTTGAAATATTTTTGTAGCAGTGACATATCACAGAAGTCTGGATCCAAAACATCGTTGCTCTAGCTCTTATAGTCTTTGAGCACTAGGCGCTGAAGGGGACGGACAGACGGACGGAAGGACAGACGGACAGACAGACAGGGCTCAATCGACTCGGCTATTGATGCTGATCCAGAATATATATAATTTATGGGGTCGGAAACGATTCCTTCTGGACGTTACACACATCCACTTTTACCACAAATATAATATACCCTAATACTCTTTTTGAGTATCGGGTATAAAAACACGTCGTCAGCGTCGACTGCGACTGCGACGCCGGCGTCCAACGCCCCAGTGCCTGGCACGCGTCCGGCCCCTTGCTGCACAATAAAATTCGCGTATAGATCGTAATATTCTGCGGTCTGCGATCCGTTCTATGGCATTTTCGAGATATTTTTCGTGCGGAATTTCTTTTGATTTTGATTTTTGTGGTCACAAGTCTCTGCTGCCGCCGCTCCTGCTTTTTTCTGCTGCTGGGTACTCTTGAATAATTGAAGCACATACATACATATACAATAGCATATACTCGTACAGACGTACATTTATCCCCGTGTATATATGTATACCACTTGGGTGTATCATCCTAGTGGGCCATGCGGTTAGTAGTATTCAGCTTTTATTTTTAAAGGTACTTAATGGACCGCAATCTCTCTTGTTTGTCTGCCCCTCCATCATCATCATCAGCAACTTCCTCCTATCCGATCCGATCTGATCTAAAGTGAAGTGAAGTCTGTGGCCCTTGTCAGGTGCCAGACAGCCCGTGATGTGCATTCGGGGGAAGGGAAAGGGAATGGGTTGGCCTGCATTGGATTATGCAATCTCTATTTTATGCACAGTGGGACAAGGTGCATAATGTGCGGCCACTCGATTGGGAACCATTCAAGCGTCGTCTTCTCCTTTGACTGAGCAAAACTATTCAGACCACACGCCATTCTCAGTCGCTGGTACAGTACAATCTTGCACACAAATATAGAAACAATTGATTCGGTTTCCGTTGGAAATTCTCTTCTGGGTGGATCGTTTGGGTAATTTCGAGGTGCTTGAATTATGGACGTAAGCAAACTATAGAAATTTTGTATTTGTTAGTTTAGAAAATTGATTTCTTCATTTCATTTTCGACTGCTGTAGAACAGCGCACATTTGTGTTATCTTTTCTGGCCCCAATCGCTGATAAATTTTACATTTCTGATAAAGCATGAGGAACGGAACACTGGCGAAAAAGTTTCCTGTTGGAGTAATAGGTATGGGGGGAAAAGGTATGGGGGATATATCCCCCATATTTCTATGGAAATATGAATTTCAAGAAAATGCAAGAAGAATCTTTATTCTATTTTATGTCGAAAGGGAGATTCAAGAATCCTCTATACATACAGATAGTGGACGGTTTTCTAAGGGTTAAACTACAAAGAGAGTGAGAGCGCTCTAACTGCGATTGCCCACTCGGAGAACGGCGTCGTTTCATGCTAGGGCGGCGTAACCTCGTCTCCGATCACCATAAAGAGTCTTCGTTTGCGTGTCGACGAAATCACAACGACAATTAGCAGTTGCAGCCGGCCGCGCTTAAACCCGTATTACCCATTACATACATACATACTCTATACGCGATTAAGATTAAAGTTTAAGTTGATTGAAGTCCAAATGAATAAATCTCGAATTGTCTATATCGTGTAGTACATTATTAACCGCAAAGATTCCCCAGAGCATTTCTGCTCAACATTGAAATCTCGTATCGAGGATTTCACAACATTTTTGGTGGCCCATGGGGGGACACCGCGTTTAATTCGTACTATACGCATATGATTCTACCTCGTTCCGCGTTCAGTTAAATGTACAAATAAAATCATATTTTACCGGCTGCAACTGTAAACGGCAAACACAACGCAAACCAACGGTTTATCCAACAGCCGCTATCTCTCGCACGAAGCAGGGACAAAGAAGACCAGACGATAGCTCTGTGCCTGGACAGTAGCACACAACAACAACACAAGCCGGCGGTTAGACAGCAGCCTCTCTCTCGTGCAAAGCAGAGACCAAGAGACCAACGAGCGTTCTGTTGCTGCACATCATCTCTAGACACAAGGCCTCAACTCAACGCTCACAGTAGCACAGTTTCTGCTCTCCGCTCGGACAACACCAACAACAACGACTCGCAAGTTCTCTTAAGCTACGCTTTAAGCAAAGAGAAGCACTCCCGAGTACCAGAGTAAGTGTTTCGTTGTGGGTATTTTGTACAAGGTCAAAGAGAGTGCAACTAAGGGTGAGAAAGGTACATACACATATAACAGCAACATGTCAACAGCCGAGTCCCACGACCTCGAAGCCGATCCTCAGGTGGAGATCGACAATCTCAGTGTTATTCAGACAAATCTCATTGCGAGGGTTAATCAAACGGTGCGTAATTTCAGAAAGGATGGCGCAGATCGGAAAACAAAAGCTTATTTTCAAACGCGCTTACAAACTTTGCAACGGTTCTTAGGTGAATTTGAGCAAAATCATCAACGTTTGCTAATACTTCGATGTCCAAGTACGCATAGTTATGTGTCCAGCGAAGTGGCCTTTCGCTTTGATGAAGACTATACAACGGCATTCAGCATCATATCAGAGGCCTACGAAAATGTATGTCCAAGAGCACCACCGGTACAGCAGAATCCGGAGCCAGCAAATCCATCTGTATCATCAGTGCAATTGCCCAAGCTACCTGTACCGACTTTTACAGGCAAGTTTGTGGATTGGCCGGCATTTCACGATGCATTTGTTCAACTCATCCATAACAACCAGAAACTGTCCGACGTCCAAAGGTTTCATTTCCTGAAGCAAGCTCTTCCCTCGGATCGCGACGAGGATATTCAGCAGATGGCGCTTGCGGGAAATAACTATGCAACAGCTTGGAGTCTCGTCCTCAAGCGATACGACAACAAACGGCTGCAGTTTATGTACCATATGAACGGTTTGTATGACTTGTCACAGTTGACAAAGGAGCAGTCTGCTGATATAAAACATATGCTTAATGTTGCAACGGTTTGTCTCAATGCTTTCAAGAATCTAGATGTTCAGCATTGGATGGCTCATCATCTCACTTCCAGACTGCCAAGCACGACACTGCAAGCTTGGGAGCTCCATCTCGGTAGCTCTGCCGAACTTGCCACATTTTCTCAGCTACAATCATTTCTCAACGACCGTCTCGTCAGCATCGATGTGTTCGAAAATCGAGGCCACTCCACGACGCGGACACCTGTGCCGCAGCCTGTCAATCAAAGGCACCCGAAGAAGTCAGTTGGCAACGTAACATACAAGGGCAACAGTTTCCACGCCAAGACTGCGGTTGCCGAACACACTCGCTGCCCTCACTGTAGCGACAGTCACAATCTTCGGCATTGCCCGGACCTTTTGTCCAAGGACTGCTTTGCAAGGAAAGCCATCGTCGATCATGCAAAGGCATGCCTCAACTGTCTGAGCCGTTCCCATGCACTTTCAAAATGTACCAGTAAAAGGAACTGCAGGCAGTGTGGTCAAAGACACCATACACTGCTGCACTTCCCAACTCCTGCTCAGGTGGCAACACAGCCTCACGCAGCCTCCCATAGCGCTCGTTCCGGTAACTCCTGGCAGTATACAACGAGCGACTCATCTGGCAGGGCTACACCTACGCAACTCTACGCTAGGACCCCACTTCCTACTCAGAGCACTGCACAGCCTCTCCCAGTTGTTCCCAACACTAGCTCCGGTGGTCATCCACAGTCTGCAGCGACCGACTCGTCTGTGAGAACACACTCTGCGCAACTAGTCTCCGCTACGGCAACGCATCACGGACCCAGCACTGTCCTTCTGGCCACTGCCCTGGTCACAATCCACAACCCCCACACTGGTCAATCAGCGGTGGTACGTGCGTTAGTGGATTCAGGCTCGGAAGGAACCCTCATTACAGAGCACACAGTGCAGGCTCTCAACCTCAAGCGGCATCCAATTTCGGCAGAAATTGCTGGAGTTGGGACCACCTCCAAGAACAGGTGTACCTACACTAAAGAATTGGCATTAAGTTCTTGTACTTCGCAGTTTTGTACTACCATTGATACTGCGTTTATACTTAAAACGCTTACATCGCAATTACCTTCAAAATCCATCAAATTGCAGCAATGTCCTCATTTGAACGGAATAGAACTCGCCGATCCCAGGTTCTACAAATCACAACGGATTGATCTTCTGCTGGGAGCGGGCGTAATCCCACAGATCCTGCTTTCAGATATCCGCAGAGGAAAGGAGAACCAACCAATTGCACAGCACACCCAGCTGGGCTGGATAGTCTTTGGTCGAGCCACTTCCACACGCTCACACGCTGTCACCATTAGATGTCACCACAACAGGCTAGAGAATCTCGTCCAGAAATTCTTCGAAATGGAGCATCTCGGTTCTGCAAAACAGCTCACACCAGAAGAGCGATGGTGCGAGGAGCATTTAAAACGAACTCAGATCCGTCAACGAAACGGCAAGTATTTGGTACGGTTACCACTTAAGCGTTTGTTTGACCCTTCGTAGGTGCTAGGCAAATCACGTCAAATCGCGATTAATCGATTCCAAATGCTTCAACGAAGATTCCAAAGGCAGCCGGAGCTGCAAGCCAAATATTCGGAAGTCATGAAGGAGTACTTTCAACTAGGCCAGGTGACCAATGTAACAACCAAGGAGCAGCAGCATTGCATCATTAGCAAGGAGAATGGAATCGAGTCCACATGTTGCACCTTGCCTCATCACGCAGTATTTAAAGAGGAAAGTGTCACTACTAAGGTTAGAGTAGTATATGACGCCTCCTGTAAAACGTCAAACGGAAAATCGCTCAATGACGTCCTATGCACCGGACCAGCGCTCCAAAACGATCTAGCCGGCGTGGTCCTGAATTGGCGTTTCCATCGTTTTGTTTTTGCTGCCGACATTCAGAAGATGTATAGATGCATTGACATGAATGCAGAGGATTCGCAATATCAACGCATCTTTTGGCATGACGAACACAACCAAGTAGCTGAGTATTATCTCAACACAGTTACGTTTGGAACCGCTTCAGCTCCTTACACAGCCATTCGCGTCATACATCAACTGGCGCAGGATGAACGAGACCGATACCCACTCGCGGAAAGGGTCCTTCGACACGAAATATACGTGGACGACGTACAAAGCGGAGCTTCCACTCGCGAAGGAGCATTACAAATTCAAAATCAATTGATCGGAGCCTTACGATCAGCAGGAATGGAGCTTCGAAAGTGGACTGCGAATGACGCTTCTCTGCTACAAGAAATACCTCCAGACCATTTATCTCATAAGACATTATTAGAGTTTGAGTACCAAGATCCCGTTAAAACCTTAGGCCTCTATTGGCATCCACATCAAGACTATTTTGGGTTCAAGATAAATTTTGAAATCAGTCACGCACATACTAAACGTTCTTTACTTTCCACAGTCGCCCGACTGTACGACCCATTAGGTTTCATCACGCCCTGTGTCATGACCGCGAAGGCGATACTCAAGGACTCATGGATGGCCCGCATCAAACGCAACGATGGCAGCCTAGCACAACTGGACTGGGATGAACCGCTGCCAACCGAACTGCTTGATAGATGGCAGGGATTCATACAGAACTTGCCATATGTCGCGCAAATTCAAGTACCACGATGGCTGCGCTTCAACATCCACGAGCTTGCGTCATTACAGCTACATGTTTTCTGCGATGGATCATCACTGGCTTATGCAGCATGTGCATATATTCGTGCAGAGCTACCAAACGGAATGATTCAAACTCATTTGCTAGCTGCACGCAGTCGAGTCACACCCACGAAACCGATCACAATTCCACGAGTCGAACTTTCGGGTGCGCTGCTGGCAGTTAAACTGGCAAAATGGATCCGGGACCAACTTCGCACTGCAGGACCACCTATGGCAACCTTCTATTGGTCAGATGCTACTATCGTTTTGTTTTGGATAAATGGAGATCCCCACCGATGGCAAACCTTTGTGTCAAATCGCGTTGGACAGATTTTGGAGCATAGTCCATCAACTCAGTGGAGACATGTATCTACTGCGGTAAACCTTTCGGACTGCGCAACTCGTGGCTTAACACCACAAGAGTTAGCAGTACATCCATTATGGTGGTCTGGACCATCATGGCTACAGCAGCCGGAAAGCCAATGGCCGGCAAACGGAGTTCCCAGTCAGGACATCGACAGGACTATAATCGAGGAGAAACCGTCAGTTTTGTTCCAAAATGCTGTGCAAGTCTCGGAGGCTCCAGAAGCCTTCATCCAAAACTCGTCCTCATACGACAGGTATGTCAGTCATGGCATATGTTCTACGGTTTATACATAACATTCAAGCCAAAGGGGACAAACTGTCTGGACCACTGAGTGTGCAGGAGCTCGACAACGCTTTAATTCATCTCGTTCGCAGCATTCAACAGGAGGTCTACGCGACAGAGATATTGAGGTTGAAGGGAAACAAGGCACTATCGGGCACACACAAGCTGTGTCAATTATCCCCATTTCTAGATGACCAACAAATTCTACGAGTCAGAGGTCGACTGCGAAATGCAATGCACCTTCCGATAAGCCAGCGACAACCAATGATCATTCCCAATCATCATCATTTTACCGATCTCGTCGTGCGTAATGCCCACCGTCTCGCACTCCACGGCGGCACCGAATTAACGCTGGCCACTATTCGACACAAATTCTGGATAGTCAACGGAAAACAAACTGTCAAACGTTTTCGTCACCGACCGAAACCAGCAGCACAATTGATGGCCGATCTTCCCCTACATAGAGTCAATCCGCCAACTCGTGCATTCATCGCCACCGGAGTGGACTATACAGGCGCGTTCGAAATTCAAGCATCCAGATTCCGTGGACACACAAACTACAAGGCGTATATCGCAGTTTTCATCTGTTTGGCTACAAAGGCAATTCATCTTGAAGCGGTCACGGGTTTAACCACCGAACACTTTCTCATGGCCCGACAAAGTTTCATCGTGCGTCGGGGCTACTGTCAACACATGTATAGCGACTGCGGCACGAACTTCATTGGTGCCGACCGGGCTTTTCAAACCTGGCAAATACATTTGAAACGAGAGCTACCTACAACTGTAATACCTGCTTTAGCGGCCCGAAACGTCCAATGGCATTTTAATCCACCGCATAGTCCTAATTTCGGAGGCCTTTGGGAGGCAAATGTAAAGTCTGTCAAAACACATCTCTATCGAGCCTTTTCAGGATATAAAATGACCTACGAACAACTTGCTACCGTGCTAACACAAATTGAAGCCTGTTTAAATTCCAGGCCATTATGTCCACTAAGCGCGGAGCCGGAGGACCTAGCTATCCTCACCCCGGCACATTTTCTTTTTGGAGATTCATTATTAGCACCGCCGGATGTAACGACAAGGGATGTTCCACTCACAGTCCAATTTCTGGAAGGACAGAAAATGATCCGGCAATTTTGGAAACGTTGGAGTTCGGATTGGCTATCACATCTTCAAGACCGTCCAAAGTGGCGACATGAAACCGACAATCTACAAGTCAGCGATCTAGTAATTGTCAAGGATGACCGACTGCCACCCAACGAGTGGAAACTGGGAAGGATAATAGAAGTTCACCCTGGAGCTGACAGTTTAGTCAGAGTCGCAACTGTTAAAACAGCATCAGGCGTATACAAACGATCGGTCTCTAAACTATGTCGGCTACCTTTGCCACAGACCTCAGAATAATTCTACCACCGTTGCTAGCTCTATTCGACCATACATGTACCATAACGAACACTTTATTTATTCACAGAGCATTCACATGTGACATCCTTTGGTTTCTAATACTGGTCCCAGTATTGGGGGCGGCATGGACGGTTTTCTAAGGGTTAAACTACAAAGAGAGTGAGAGCGCTCTAACTGCGATTGCCCACTCGGAGAACGGCGTCGTTTCATGCTAGGGCGGCGTAACCTCGTCTCCGATCACCATAAAGAGTCTTCGTTTGCGTGTCGACGAAATCACAACGACAATTAGCAGTTGCAGCCGGCCGCGCTTAAACCCGTATTACCCATTACATACATACATACTCTATACGCGATTAAGATTAAAGTTTAAGTTGATTGAAGTCCAAATGAATAAATCTCGAATTGTCTATATCGTGTAGTACATTATTAAACGCAAAGATTCCCCAGAGCATTTCTGCTCAACATTGAAATCTCGTATCGAGGATTTCACAACAGATAGATATGAAAAGGAACGTCGATTTTGAACGTTTGTTCGGAATAAGAAAGAATGAGAGATTCCTTTCTGTGAAGAAGGAATAGAAATCACTATATTATTTCTAAGGAAAGATTCCTATTTCCCACGATCGTTCTTTATTGTTCATCAACGTTTTGTCACTTATAGGGTATTCGTAGTCCCGTCCTCCAGTTTCCCTCTCATTAAATTGGTAATTTTTGCATGGATTATTCTGTCTGCCTGTCTTTGTTTCTCCCTCTCTCACTCTCTTTCGGTGGTTGTATCACACTGTCTTTTGTTATTGTTTTTGTCGCTTCTGCTGCTGCTAATTAGCATAGATTTTTGAATCTCTTTGTTGTTTCTGTTATTTATTTGGACAGCGCTAAGCATTTCGTTTTTTTGTTCTGTTCCGTTCTCCCATAAAGAGCGAAGCACATGTTTGGCCCTCTCTCTGTCTCTCTCTATCTCTCTCTTTTGGCCAAAGTGTTGTGTTTTGGCTTTTACCAAAGACTATACATACATTGTATTGTATAGTCTTTGCTTTTACTCAGTCTTGGACAAGGTATATTATATCGAGGGTAAGGCACGAATATCGTATCCCTGCCCGTCTACCCTCTCCGAATCACTCTCTTTGTGCCGCAGACATTTTTGTATAGTTGCAGAGTACCGTTCTGCCTTACCCTCTTATTGCATATACCTTGGCGATGGGGAAGCACAACCACAAAAACAGACTCACTCACCCACACAAACAAACAAACAAACAAACAATGTGTTTAGTAAATTAATTTATGAAGCGCGCTCGATTTTGCCACCCACCCACCAACAGGCGCACCGCCAGTCTCTGACGTCACGTTCTGCATGCAAACAACACACACCACACACACACATGTACATACATCTGTACATATGTACATATGTATGTTCGTATGAGCAAGGGTCAACGGAGTCTTACAATTTAATTCCCAATTAATTGCAAATCGTCGGCATCGGCTGTTGCCTCAAAGGAGAGGAGCGCACTTTTATCCGCCGCGTACGTAAGCCAACTGAGGCGACATCCAAGGGGCCATCCGGCACTGAGGCGGCGCACTCTCTCGTTGCCCGCACAGTGGTGCCGGCCGGCTGGCGAGCGGGGTAATGCGGGCAGACTCGTACGCCCCCCCGCCTCTCCCCCGGTGTCTTATCTGAGCATAATGTATTTTTCGATTTCTAAAATCGAATAATGATCTCAGCTCCCGACGACTTCGCGGCTTCGCGGCCTCGCATCTAAGTGCCAAAGTTTGCGCGTAATTGCCAGCGATTTGTGAAAACTATTAGTATTGTACGGTATAGTGGAGCTGAACCGAATCGCACCCCTCCTCCTTTCCTGTTCTCTTATATGGTATAAACAAACACATTACACTTTCGGCCCTATTGCGTCAGTGTCCGTCGTCTTCGTCTCTGTGGCATCCGAAGTGTTCTC
This sequence comes from Drosophila miranda, assembly GCF_003369915.1. NCBI lineage: Eukaryota > Metazoa > Arthropoda > Insecta > Diptera > Drosophilidae > Drosophila > Drosophila miranda. The sequence continues at coordinate 16,757,595 of NW_022881603.1, forward strand.
TTCGCTCCATCTGTCTTTACAGTTAAAGTTGAAGGCAAACACAGATACACGCACACACAGACACAGCGTTACAATGGGAAACAAAAAGAAAAACACACACAAAGCTATTTATAAGCGGCAAAATCAATCGGCGGGCTCCAAACCACAACTGGGGAAACACTACAGCGGTACTCGAGTTCGTGTGTGTGTAGTGCAGTGTAGTTCTCGATGGCTCCGCTTCAATCCGCAGCGATCGACACAACGTCAAAGTCGAAGTTCTAATGTCAAACTGAAGCTTTGAAAGCTTCAACACCTGGAAGCACCGGTTCGTTCCTTCCCTCCAGCCCAAGCGGCGGCGGCAGAGCCAGCCTCAGCCGCGATAAAGTTTCTGCCAGAGCCGTTAACTTTTGCTGATTTCCGAGCTCCACCTTCGCCGCTACCTCTGCCCCATCGCCGGAACCCCATCTGGAAGCGGGTTCCGCCGGCTGCTAGCCGGCACCCAGCTGATTTGCTGAGCTCTTTGTATTGCGAATAGAAATGTTTTGGCGTTCGGCCAATCTATTGACAGCTGGAAGCAGCTTTCGATTTCTGGAGCACTTGACAGGCGGCGTCGATAGGGCATGGGGTGAGGAAAGGTTAGGACAAGATTATAATGTAACTACGAGCATTGTACGCCAGACTACGCTGTGAGTATTTCAGCCCACTGCCGGGGGTTCCATGAACTTCGAAGTGCCCTGACTGGCGGCCCTAAAGGCGGAAGGAAAGTGATTTTTCTTTAAAAGATAACTCACTTCGTGTGGAAAGATTTTCAGATGGAGAAGGTATCACAATAGATGTATGGATGCATGTACATATGTACATCTGTACACCCAACACTCATATGGAGATTCTGGCATGTGTATACTTTCATGGGACTTCCCAGTATATCAGGAATAAAATTTAAAGTTTAAAGTTAATCTTTTGAGAAATGATCAACATTTATGGTAAAATTCGAGTACCGCTGTGTTGTTTACACCGATATTAGTCGTTTTAACTTATCGAACAACACGGCAGGCGAAATGCGATAAGCAGGGACATTCTGAAAGCCGAAGAATATTCTTATCAATGGTTATTCAAAAGTTTGTGCTGTAATTTATTTGTTAGTCCCCAAACAGAACAACAAATAATTATATAACACGAACATATCGAAGTTCATTTCCTTGTTGAATAACAAATTAATGCTAATTGCATTGTCTGAATTTGCTTTCGCGAATTTTTTTTTGTATTTCTTTTATTTTCTGTTTTTTTGGGGACGACACTGAATCACAATTCAATACTGAAATGCTGTTTTGTTTCGCTTCTGCTCCCAAAATCATTGCCGTTGCAGAGACAATAAAAACTGCGCGGCAGCTGCGGCAAAACTATGTCGGCTACCTTTGCCACAGACCTCAGAATAATTCTACCACCGTTGCTAGCTCTATTCGACCATACATGTACCATAACGAACACTTTATTTATTCACAGAGCATTCACATGTGACATCCTTTGGTTTCTAATACTGGTCCCAGTATTGGGGGCGGCATGGACGGTTTTCTAAGGGTTAAACTACAAAGAGAGTGAGAGCGCTCTAACTGCGATTGCCCACTCGGAGAACGGCGTCGTTTCATGCTAGGGCGGCGTAACCTCGTCTCCGATCACCATAAAGAGTCTTCGTTTGCGTGTCGACGAAATCACAACGACAATTAGCAGTTGCAGCCGGCCGCGCTTAAACCCGTATTACCCATTACATACATACATACTCTATACGCGATTAAGATTAAAGTTTAAGTTGATTGAAGTCCAAATGAATAAATCTCGAATTGTCTATATCGTGTAGTACATTATTAAACGCAAAGATTCCCCAGAGCGTTTCTGCTCAACATTGAAATCTCGTATCGAGGATTTCACAACAGATAGATATGAAAAGGAACGTCGATTTTGAACGTTTGTTCGGAATAAGAAAGAATGAGAGATTCCTTTCTGTGAAGAAGGAATAGAAATAACTATATTATTTCTAAGGAAAGATTCCTATTTCCCACGATCGTTCTTTATTGTTCATCAACGTTTTGTCACTTATAGGGTATTCGTAGTCCCGTCCTCCAGTTTCCCTCTCATTAAATTGGTAATTTTTGCATGGATTATTCTGTCTGCCTGTCTTTGTTTCTCCCTCTCTCACTCTCTTTCGGTGGTTGTATCACACTGTCTTTTGTTATTGTTTTTGTCGCTTCTGCTGCTGCTAATTAGCATAGATTTTTGAATCTCTTTGTTGTTTCTGTTATTTATTTGGACAGCGCTAAGCATTTCGTTTTTTTGTTCTGTTCCGTTCTCCCATAAAGAGCGAAGCACATGTTTGGCCCTCTCTCTGTCTCTCTCTATCTCTCTCTTTTGGCCAAAGTGTTGTGTTTTGGCTTTTACCAAAGACTATACATACATTGTATTGTATAGTCTTTGCTTTTACTCAGTCTTGGACAAGGTATATTATATCGAGGGTAAGGCACGAATATCGTATCCCTGCCCGTCTACCCTCTCCGAATCACTCTCTTTGTGCCGCAGACATTTTTGTATAGTTGCAGAGTACCGTTCTGCCTTACCCTCTTATTGCATATACCTTGGCGATGGGGAAGCACAACCACAAAAACAGACTCACTCACCCACACAAACAAACAAACAAACAAACAATGTGTTTAGTAAATTAATTTATGAAGCGCGCTCGATTTTGCCACCCACCCACCAACAGGCGCACCGCCAGTCTCTGACGTCACGTTCTGCATGCAAACAACACACACCACACACACACATGTACATACATCTGTACATATGTACATATGTATGTTCGTATGAGCAAGGGTCAACGGAGTCTTACAATTTAATTCCCAATTAATTGCAAATCGTCGGCATCGGCTGTTGCCTCAAAGGAGAGGAGCGCACTTTTATCCGCCGCGTACGTAAGCCAACTGAGGCGACATCCAAGGGGCCATCCGGCACTGAGGCGGCGCACTCTCTCGTTGCCCGCACAGTGGTGCCGGCCGGCTGGCGAGCGGGGTAATGCGGGCAGACTCGTACGCCCCCCGCCTCTCCCCGGTGTCTTATCTGAGCATAATGTATTTTTCGATTTCTAAAATCGAATAATGATCTCAGCTCCCGACGACTTCGCGGCTTCGCGGCCTCGCATCTAAGTGCCAAAGTTTGCGCGTAATTGCCAGCGATTTGTGAAAACTATTAGTATTGTACGGTATAGTGGAGCTGAACCGAATCGCACCCCTCCTCCTTTCCTGTTCTCTTATATGGTATAAACAAACACATTACACTTTCGGCCCTATTGCGTCAGTGTCCGTCGTCTTCGTCTCTGTGGCATCCGAAGTGTTCTCTTCGCTCCATCTGTCTTTACAGTTAAAGTTGAAGGCAAACACAGATACACGCACACACAGACACAGCGTTACAATGGGAAACAAAAAGAAAAACACACACAAAGCTATTTATAAGCGGCAAAATCAATCGGCGGGCTCCAAACCACAACTGGGGAAACACTACAGCGGTACTCGAGTTCGTGTGTGTGTAGTGCAGTGTAGTTCTCGATGGCTCCGCTTCAATCCGCAGCGATCGACACAACGTCAAAGTCGAAGTTCTAATGTCAAACTGAAGCTTTGAAAGCTTCAACACCTGGAAGCACCGGTTCGTTCCTTCCCTCCAGCCCAAGCGGCGGCGGCAGAGCCAGCCTCAGCCGCGATAAAGTTTCTGCCAGAGCCGTTAACTTTTGCTGATTTCCGAGCTACACCTTCGCCGCTACCTCTGCCCCATCGCCGGAACCCCATCTGGAAGCGGGTTCCGCCGGCTGCTAGCCGGCACCCAGCTGATTTGCTGAGCTCTTTGTATTGCGAATAGAAATGTTTTGGCGTTCGGCCAATCTATTGACAGCTGGAAGCAGCTTTCGATTTCTGGAGCACTTGACAGGCGGCGTCGATAGGGCATGGGGTGAGGAAAGGTTAGGACAAGATTATAATGTAACTACGAGCATTGTACGCCAGACTACGCTGTGAGTATTTCAGCCCACTGCCGGGGGTTCCATGAACTTCGAAGTGCCCTGACTGGCGGCCCTAAAGGCGGAAGGAAAGTGATTTTTCTTTAAAAGATAACTCACTTCGTGTGGAAAGATTTTCAGATGGAGAAGGTATCACAATAGATGTATGGATGCATGTACATATGTACATCTGTACACCCAACACTCATATGGAGATTCTGGCATGTGTATACTTTCATGGGACTTCCCAGTATATCAGGAATAAAATTTAAAGTTTAAAGTTAATCTTTTGAGAAATGATCAACATTTATGGTAAAATTCGAGTACCGCTGTGTTGTTTACACCGATATTAGTCGTTTTAACTTATCGAACAACACGGCAGGCGAAATGCGATAAGCAGGGACATTCTGAAAGCCGAAGAATATTCTTATCAATGGTTATTCAAAAGTTTGTGCTGTAATTTATTTGTTAGTCCCCAAACAGAACAACAAATAATTATATAACACGAACATATCGAAGTTCATTTCCTTGTTGAATAACAAATTAATGCTAATTGCATTGTCTGAATTTGCTTTCGCGAATTTTTTTTTGTATTTCTTTTATTTTCTGTTTTTTTGGGGACGACACTGAATCACAATTCAATACTGAAATGCTGTTTTGTTTCGCTTCTGCTCCCAAAATCATTGCCGTTGCAGAGACAATAAAAACCGCGCGGCAGCTGCGGCAAAACATAGATACCATACCAGCCACCATGCACAAACAAAATTATTATAATGAAATAATGGCCAAGCGAGAATGGTCAACGATTTGGGCAAGTATTCGGTTTGGGTCGAACTGTGTGGGCGCTACTATAAAAGAAGAGTTTCGCCGAAGTAAGAAAAATTACCCAAAAAATACTAAACTAAAACTAAAATATTCACCGAACGAGGTAGCAATTCTTTTGGAAACAGGAAAGGCTGATATTTAGACAAGGGGGAAGGTCACTAACATTTCAATTTGCGCCCAAAAGTATGCAAAATAAGGACTAACTGAACAGATTTGCAGAGAATTCAGTCAAAACTCCAGATTGTATAAAACTGACAACCCGTCAACATGGCTAATAAATGTGGCACAATTCATTAAAAGTGACTCCCGACAATCAAATTAAATAAAGCGCTGCCTCCCACTCCGCCAGGCAACCAGAAACCGCAACAATGTCTGTCAAATCAAAATCCAGTGCCCGGGGACTTGCCCCAAGGGCCTTAACGAGCGGAGGGAGTCCCGCTAGGCAAGCCAATGACCGCACACCGAACTTGATTGAGTCACCACAGGAGAACGATGAATGATGATGATAATTTCCTTAAATTTCATACAAATTATGCATGAGCGGTACGAGTGTGTACTTGAAAAGGGGGCATGGCAGAGACAATGAACAGCTGCACGTTAAAAATTTACGGGAATACATATAATATTCACTCGCTTTTCGGTTCACTATGTCAGGGGCGCAGTTTTCTGTCTGTCACAATAATCGATTTGGTAAACAAAGAAATTGAAAAGCTGTAAGTACCTTTGGGAATATATGTATCGTCCAGAAGTTGGACTTTACCATATCGAAGATCGAATAATTCTACATTTCCCGTCTTATGGAGTACAAAAGGGTATTTCCCTTCGTTCCGGTCTTTTGCTGCTCCCCAAATTCGTAGTCAACCTCCCTTACTGTTTTGTCTGCTCTCCCTCTCTCCCTCTCATTTTATCGCTTTTAACAATTGACGGTGGCGATTGACCATGCCCGAACTACTGATTTGGCTGGTTCATACGTGGGTACATTCCGGACTAACCCTATGGTAAACGAACGCCGAACCACTCAAAGAAGAGACAAAAAATGTTGTTCTGTATACTCTACAACCCACCGCGCACCAGCCACCGTACTAGTTCGGTTGGGATGCAACGTCTCACCAGTAGACGAAGAAACGAAAAAGCATGAGAGGAAAATAAAGAGAGCAGTTAGCTAAAAATTATGCTGTCCTGCTTTTTTCCAATTCCTTTCCCTCTCCCTTTTCTGTTTTCGGTCACTGCATGCTGGAATGTTCTTTTGCATTTGGAGTTTGTGCAAATCAGTTCGGCTGACCAAGTAGTTATAATTATTATACCCGATACTCAAAATGAGTATTGGGGTATATTAGATTTGTGGTAAAAGCGGATGTGTGTAACGTCCAGAAGGAATCGTTTCCGACCCCATAAAGTATATATATTCTTGATCAGCATCAATAGCCGAGTCGATTGAGCCCTGTCTGTCTGTGCGTCCCCTTCAGCGCCTAGTGCTCAAAGACTATAAGAGCTAGAGCAACGATGTTTTGGATCCAGACTTCTGTGATATGTCACTGCTACAAAAATATTTCAAAACTTCGGCCCGCCCACTTCCGCCCCCACAAAGGACGAAAATCTGTGGCATCCACAATTTTAAAGATATGAGAAAACCAAAAACGTAGAGTTGTAGAGAATGACCATATCTTTAAGACTGCGGAATCTGAATTGGATCGTATTATTATTATAGCCAGCATCAAGAAAACAATTTCATTTTTTCTCGCCCTGTCTCTCTCTAACACACACGTAGCATAGGCGGCTTTGCTTAGAGTAAAACATTAGCGCCTAGATCTCAGAGACTACAAAAGCTAGAGCAACCAAATTTGGTATCCACACTCCTAATATATCGGACCGAGACGAGTTTGTTTCAAAATTTCGCCACACCCCCTTCCGCCCCCGCAAAGGACGAAAATCTGGGGATATTCAAAAATCTCAGAGACTATTAAGGCTAGAGGAACCAAATTTGGTATTCGCACTCCAGTTAGATCTTACTATAAAACGTGTATCTCAAAATTTCGCCCCACCCCCTTCCGCCCACACAAAGGACGAAAATCTGTTGCATCCACAATATTGCACATTCGAGAAAACTAAAAACGCAGAATCATAGATAATGACCATATCTATCAGATTGCTGAATCTGGATCAGATCAGATTTGTATAGCCAATAGGAACAAAACAATTTGCAGTGGCTACGCAGCGCCCGACGTGACGCTCAGACTGATTTTCTGTCTCTCTCGCACGCACTCTTTGTCGTGTCGTTTAATATTAGCGGCGTCTGCCGGAGGAGAGTTATACTGACTTAGTATCGGGTATAACCGTAGAGTTGCTGTGTCCGCAGCAACTCACAACGTTCCCCCTCGTTCAATTTTAAACAGTAAGTCAAAGCAAATGTAGCAAACGGCATTTGCGTAGGCTCAATAAAGAAATATAAGACAAATATGCAGCCAAACATAATCGTGTTAGCGGAGAAACAGTGTCGTGCAGTGAAAAAGAAAAAGTTGAAGGCCGCGAAATAGGAGAGACAATCGACGAAAATTAAAAAATGGAAAATGAAAAATGCTTTTTGTTTTTTTGTATGCCTATTATATCTGTACTTTATATTTATAGATGCCATAACTGTAGATACGGGGACTGGATCAGCTGAAATCCAGCTTAGGAAGGCCCTACAGCTGCAAAAAAAAGTTTTTTCAAAAGCAGTACCACCGCGAACAGCAGACTTTAATTAGTAAATTTAAAAACTAAAATGAAATATATAATAAAATAAAAATTTAAATATGAAATGAAATGAAGATTGATAACCTACTTCTTGGGTACCCATTTCCCTAGCTACTTCATGGGTACCCATTTTACTAGCTACTTCATGGGTAGCCATTTCACTAGCTACTACATGGGTACCCATTTCACTAGCTACTAGACGAGTACCCATATCACTAGTTCGGGGGTAAACGATGTGGTGTCGCTGGTCCCCATGTCGTAGGACATTGCGGGTAAAAATGGAAATGATAAAAAGGACTGTTAAGGGTTAGTAAAGAAAGTACCCCTGGTCTGTTAGGGAGTGGTGATATCACCACCTCCGAACTAGTTCCCAGTACTGCTGGAAATTGACAATATATTTTTTTTTATTGTCTTAAATTTACTAACACGAAGGTAAAACACACACTCACATATGAGATACAGCAAAAGAGAGAAACCATTTGAAATTTTTGCCAGCGGATGCTTATCAAAATTGTGTGCGCTCTGTCGCGGCTGTGGGGAGCGGTAACAAACAAAAGCAAAATAATACATAATAGTACATAGAAACGGTTCGTATTGACTCGGCTTTCTTTCTGCTTAATTCGAAGCGCAAGAAGAATGTCAAATGGGAATTTAATTAACCATTAATCATCGAGTGCGCTGGGTGTGCCGCGGAATGCTTTCCCGCTGGCCTCCCGCTCGAAGGAAATTTAATTTATAAAATATAATTTCACAATTAAATCAAAACTGAATTCTGGAACAGTTTCCGAGCTTCATTTGCATGCACGGCACACACACTCAAACACAGACACAATAAAACACACACACACACTAACATCCGGTCATTAGAGACTTAATTGAACTATAACCAAATGATGTGGCCTGAGGAAAAGGGTTGCACTGTATAATTTAAAACAAATTAAAACCATATATGCACACAGAGACTGCCCATCCAGATCCATATAAATAAATACAAATAGCGAACATTTTGCTCCGTTTTTGGGGCATCATTATCGCCAGACACAAATACAATAATTAACCCAAATTCGGTCTGAATTCGCCTATCAGCTGAATTTAAAATAGAAATCCAATATTTCCCAATGGGCGTTTATCGGTTAAACAGAAATTGATTTAAATACTTAATGAAGCCACGTCACAAGGAGGCAGGCACGTAGAACAAAGCGTTGGAGGTTCTCCGCAGAACAGTGAAAGTTCCCTTTACCGGACGCGGTCCACTCAAAAAAGATATTTGCCCCGAAATATTATGTTTAGGAAAAAACGATTTCCGCTTTCGGGGCTCCACTGTAAAACAATTACAACGCCACGGCGTAGCACAGTCTCTGGCTGTTGGAATACGCCTATTCAACATTCAAATAATAACATTAAATAATATTAACGATATGTTAAGTATTATTATGTTGAGTTAGTCTGGTCACACTTTAAGTATCCACTCTCTCTTCTTTTGTGTGATCACGAATTGAATGTGTGGACCGGTGTTGCAGCAAAAATAAATCAAAGAATACATTAATAATCATTAAAGAAAAACCTAACTTAATACTGTCATTCGAGGGACTCCCAGGCCCAGATGGGGCCATTAACATCTTCACAGATATATCAAAGCTGGACGACAGAGTCGGAGGGGGAATCTACTCTGAACAGCTAAACATAAGGCATTCCTTCAGGCTCCCAGATCATTGCAGTGTCTTTCAAGCGGAAGTCATAGCAATCAGGGAGGCTCTAGACTGCCTACAAGCGGCTGCCGTTACGGCAACCAAGCTAAACATTTCTACTCTTTGGACGTTGACATGCAATGACTGCATCTTTCAAGAGGCGATGCAGTTACTGCACCGTCAAGTGGCCCGTGTGACACCAGCAGAAGGCTGTTACGCGCGGATCCCAGGCAAAACGCAGCCCTCCTCACGCCCAACCGACCGAGGGGCGCTGCCGCATGACGCGCGGTGCGTAGCCGAACCAAACGCGAACATGCAAGAAAGATAGCTATTAGACTAACATTCGAGGAAAATTAGTACTAAACTTACTAAGAAACTAAGCATGCAATCAAAATACAAATACCACTACAGTTTCTAATTAATAGAAAGGTGTGTAAGGATTAATAATTTAATAAGAGGAAGAGAATTAGTGGTGGATATAATATGGTAGAGGGAATTATAATCGGAGCATAAGACCCTAAACGGTTCATGCAAGGAATAATTCGATCTACAAAGTGGAAGGAACAACGGTATAAAATTTCTAGTCAGTCTAATAGGAATCGTGAAGTTTATGCGGCTCAACAGATCAGGGCTGTCTATGTCACCCCTGATCAAGTTGTGCATAAATATCACACCAAGCATTTTTCTACGGTTAACTAAGGATGGGAGGTTTACTAATAGTAGTCTACTAGAGTAAGATGGGAGTCTTACACCCGCATCCCAGTTAAGGCCCCGCAGAGCAAAGAGTAAAAAGTTTTTCTGTACTGATTCTATACGGTCCTGGTGTACTTTGTACTGAGGGCACCATACACAGGAGCCGTATTCTAAGATCGGACGAACAAGCGAGGTATAGAGAGTCTTTGTTATATAGGGGTCGTCAAATTCCTTTGACCACCCTTTTACCATGGTAGAAATGTGTTCGGAAAACTTTAACTTGGGGTCTAACATAACACCCAGATCATCCACCAGGGTATTTCTCTCAAGAGAACCACCAAATAGGGTATAGGGAGCCAACAAAGGGCTAGAACGATGAAATGTCATAACTTTGCATTTCGAGGCATTAAGGTGTAACAAGTTTGCACAACACCATGACTGAAAGTTATTGAGATCGGATTGCAAGCGAGAATGAAATGAAATGTCCTTGTACTGGACACAGAGTTTAACATCATCCGCATACATAAGTACTCGAGAGTATGTTAATACTGAAGGTAAGTCATTAAGAAAGAGTGTGAAGAGTAAGGGGCCTAGATGGCTGCCCTGTGGTACTCCCGAAGAAACCTTTACTGGTAAAGAGAGGGAGTTTTTGAAGAGGACTCTTTGAGACCTAGAACAAAGATAGCTAGAAATCCATCTCAGGAGGTTGGCCGGAAACCCTAAAAGGTCAAGTTTATGCGCTAAAAGGGAATGGTTTACAGAGTCGAATGCTTTACTAAAGTCGGTGTAAATAACATCCGTCTGTAAGTTACATTGAAAGCCTTTAATAATGAAAGAGGTAAACTCTAACAAGTTCGTGGTGGTTGATCGCCGCCTTATAAATCCATGCTGAGTTGGAGATATAAGTGACTTGCAGAGATGTTGCAAGTGCGGAGTTAAAACCTTCTCAAACATTTTAGGAATAGCGGATAACTTTGCTATACCTCTATAATTTTTTGCATCAGACTTGCTACCTTTTTTATGGAGAGGAATTATAAACGATTCCTTCCAGATCGGGGGGAAGCAAGAAGAATCAATGGACAGGTTGAATAGTTTAAGCAAAGGTCCACACAGAGCCTCGGCGCAGAACCTGAGTACACAACCTGGAACCCCGTCTGGACCCGGTGAAAACACCGGCTTAACTAGTCGAAGATCATGAAGTAGGGAACATTCATTTAACAAGGGACTGAAAATGCCGTTCGACCTCGGTAAACCGTATGGGTACGGATGACCAGAGTAGCTTTCCTCAGAATAGGTGGTTTGGAAGAATTGGGCAAAAATATCGGCAATTGCCTGATCATTATTTGCCGACGTATTACAAAATGATAGCGAGGATGGGTGTGCGGACGTTCTACGCTTACTGTTTACGAAGCTGTAAAACTGTTTAGGGTCCTGAGAAAAACGTATCCTGCATCGAGATAGGTAGTTTTTATAGCATTGAGCATTAAGAACTGAAAAGTTTGACCGAGCTAATACATAGCGAGAGTGAGAAGGAGGAGAACCCACTTCTTGAAATTTTTTATAAAGTCTTGATTTTAAGTTTTTTAGACTGGATAACTCTTTGGTAAACCAAGGGGGTTTTCCAGATCTAGTCGGACAAGAAAGCGGGACACAAGAATCGAAAAATGCCTTTTATGATATCAGTGCACAAGTACAAAGCGGACCAATCAAAATCCCTAATGAGGTTATTAAGCTTCGCAAACTCGGCTTTACAAAAGCAGCGGACACGTTCGGGCAGCCTCCTCGACCGATCCAATACAGTTGGTCCTATATCTAGCGACACCTCGAAAGTAGGGTGGTAGGCGTCTTCAGGTATAGTGAGCGGAAGGGCTTGGGTTAACAACACTATGGTCGGATCCGATACAAAGCACAGATCAAGAAATCGACCCAAGGAATTTTTCACATGGTTGACTTGGGACAGGGATAGGTCAAGCAAGCCGTCAACAAAGTCATGTCGTGACATGGGCACTAGGATACTAGACTCGTTTACCGAAGACCAAACAGTTCCTGGCAAGTTGAAGTCACCAAGAACTATCATACGATCTTTATCAAATAGCGAGGAAGAAACAGCGGTTAAAGCGGACAAGTGCTTCTCATAAATTGATCACGAATTGAATGTGTGGACCGGTGTTGCAGCAAAAATAAATCAAAGAATACATTAATAATCATTAAAGAAAAACCTAACTTAATACTGTCATTCGAGGGACTCCCAGGCCCAGATGGGGCCATTAACATCTTCACAGATATATCAAAGCTGGACGACAGAGTCGGAGGGGGAATCTACTCTGAACAGCTAAACATAAGGCATTCCTTCAGGCTCCCAGATCATTGCAGTGTCTTTCAAGCGGAAGTCATAGCAATCAGGGAGGCTCTAGACTGCCTACAAGCGGCTGCCGTTACGGCAACCAAGCTAAACATTTCTACTCTTTGGACGTTGACATGCAATGACTGCATCTTTCAAGAGGCGATGCAGTTACTGCACCGTCAAGTGGCCCGTGTGACACCAGCAGAAGGCTGTTACGCGCGGATCCCAGGCAAAACGCAGCCCTCCTCCCGCCCAACCGACCGAGGGGCGCTGCCGCATGACGCGCGGTGCGTAGCCGAACCAAACGCGAACATGCAAGAAAGATAGCTATTAGACTAACATTCGAGGAAAATTAGTACTAAACTTACTAAGAAACTAAGCATGCAATCAAAATACAAATACCACTACAGTTTCTAATTAATAGAAAGGTGTGTAAGGATTAATAATTTAATAAGAGGAAGAGAATTAGTGGTGGATATAATATGGTAGAGGGAATTATAATCGGAGCATAAGACCCTAAACGGTTCATGCAAGGAATAATTCGATCTACAAAGTGGAAGGAACAACGGTATAAAATTTCTAGTCAGTCTAATAGGAATCGTGAAGTTTATGCGGCTCAACAGATCAGGGCTGTCTATGTCACCCCTGATCAAGTTGTGCATAAATATCACACCAAGCATTTTTCTACGGTTAACTAAGGATGGGAGGTTTACTAATAGTAGTCTACTAGAGTAAGATGGGAGTCTTACACCCGCATCCCAGTTAAGGCCCCGCAGAGCAAAGAGTAAAAAGTTTTTCTGTACTGATTCTATACGGTCCTGGTGTACTTTGTACTGAGGGCACCATACACAGGAGCCGTATTCTAAGATCGGACGAACAAGCGAGGTATAGAGAGTCTTTGTTATATAGGGGTCGTCAAATTCCTTTGACCACCTCTTTATAAACCCAAGCACGCCCATGGCCTTATTTACCATGGTAGAAATGTGTTCGGAAAACTTTAACTTGGGGTCTAACATAACACCCAGATCATCCACCAGGGTATTTCTCTCAAGAGAACCACCAAATAGGGTATAGGGAGCCAACAAAGGGCTAGAACGATGAAATGTCATAACTTTGCATTTCGAGGCATTAAGGTGTAACAAGTTTGCACAACACCATGACTGAAAGTTATTGAGATCGGATTGCAAGCGAGAATGAAATGAAATGTCCTTGTACTGGACACAGAGTTTAACATCATCCGCATACATAAGTACTCGAGAGTATGTTAATACTGAAGGTAAGTCATTAAGAAAGAGTGTGAAGAGTAAGGGGCCTAGATGGCTGCCCTGTGGTACTCCCGAAGAAACCTTTACTGGTAAAGAGAGGGAGTTTTTGAAGAGGACTCTTTGAGACCTAGAACAAAGATAGCTAGAAATCCATCTCAGGAGGTTGGCCGGAAACCCTAAAAGGTCAAGTTTATGCGCTAAAAGGGAATGGTTTACAGAGTCGAATGCTTTACTAAAGTCGGTGTAAATAACATCCGTCTGTAAGTTACATTGAAAGCCTTTAATAATGAAAGAGGTAAACTCTAACAAGTTCGTGGTGGTTGATCGCCGCCTTATAAATCCATGCTGAGTTGGAGATATAAGTGACTTGCAGAGATGTTGCAAGTGCGGAGTTAAAACCTTCTCAAACATTTTAGGAATAGCGGATAACTTTGCTATACCTCTATAATTTTTTGCATCAGACTTGCTACCTTTTTTATGGAGAGGAATTATAAACGATTCCTTCCAGATCGGGGGGAAGCAAGAAGAATCAATGGACAGGTTGAATAGTTTAAGCAAAGGTCCACACAGAGCCTCGGCGCAGTACCTGAGTACACAACCTGGAACCCCGTCTGGACCCGGTGAAAACACCGGCTTAACTAGTCGAAGATCATGAAGTAGGGAACATTCATTTAACAATGGACTGAAAATGCCGTTCGACCTCGGTAAACCGTATGGGTACGGATGACCAGAGTAGCTTTCCTCAGAATAGGTGGTTTGGAAGAATTGGGCAAAAATATCGGCAATTGCCTGATCATTATTTGCCGACGTATTACAAAATGATAGCGAGGATGGGTGTGCGCTTACTGTTTACGAAGCTGTAAAACTGTTTAGGGTCCTGAGAAAAACGTATCCTGCATCGAGATAGGTAGTTTTTATAGCATTGAGCATTAAGAACTGAAAAGTTTGACCGAGCTAATACATAGCGAGAGTGAGAAGTAGGAGAACCCACTTCTTGAAATTTTTTATAAAGTCTTGATTTTAAGTTTTTTAGACTGGATAACTCTTTGGTAAACCAAGGGGGTTTTCCAGATCTAGTCGGACAAGAAAGCGGGACACAAGAATCGAAAAATGTGCCAAGAGCATTGTAAAAATGTTTGTGCCTTTTATGATATCAGTGCACAAGTACAAAGCGGACCAATCAAAATCCCTAATGAGGTTATTAAGCTTCGCAAACTCGGCTTTACAAAAGCAGCGGACACGTTCGGGCAGCCTACTCGACCGATCCAATACAGTTGGTCCTATATCTAGCGACACCTCGAAAGTAGGGTGGTAGGCGTCTTCAGGTATAGTGAGCGGAAGGGCTTGGGTTAACAACACTATGGTCGGATCCGATACAAAGCACAGATCAAGAAATCGACCCAAGGAATTTTTCACATGGTTGACTTGGGACAGGGATAGGTCAAGCAAGCCGTCAACAAAGTCATGTCGTGACATGGGCACTAGGATACTAGACTCGTTTACCGAAGACCAAACAGTTCCTGGCAAGTTGAAGTCACCAAGAACTATCATACGATCTTTATCAAATAGCGAGGAAGAAACAGCGGTTAAAGCGGACAAGTGCTTCTCATAAATTGAAATATCCGAAGAAGGTGGGATATACGAGCAAGTAATGAATATAGCGAAAGCGGAAAGAATCAGTTTTACACACAGGAATTCCAGTTCCTGTTGAGTCCACTGCAATTAGAACCCCCCCTGCACGTTGAGACGAACGGTCCTTGTGTACCGACCTGCCAAAACCTCGGAACTAAGAATGTCCGGCTTTAACCAGGTTTCAGTAAACACAATAACGTGGGAAGCAAATGCAACACTATCCCGGGAAAGAATGCTGAGCTTACTACGCAAGCCTCTTACATTCTGATAGGTTACTAAAAGAGAAGTTAGTTTTTTGGAAAGGTGGAAGCAAGACGGGAAGATGAGGAAGATGAAGTTGAGGTTGAGGGTGGCACACTGGAAAGATTTGGAAGGGATATGGGGGGCCTATTCTTCTTCTTAGCCTTAAACTCCTTCACCACCAAATGCTCCGGCCAAAATTTGGCGGAGCAAATGGTGTCAAATTGAGTTGGGTAGATGCTTATCTTAAACGAGGCTATCTTTCTGGCATAAGAGAAGTTAAATTTCTCCACCTTTAAACCCACGGATTTTATTTTGCTTTAAATAAAAGCAATTACATCATTAGATGTGAGGTCAGGGGCCAGCCGTGAAACAAAATCTTGTCGTTTTGGTGGGACTCCCACCAGTGGATTAGTCACCACAGGCCTAGTACCTGTGGTGGCAATATCCGGAACGTCTATTTACTGGTGGGATCGGGATAGACGGGACAACTAGCGAACTTGCGGACACCACGGACACGGACGCTGCAGACGTACTTGGCTGCACATTCTCCGAGGCGATGAATTCGGCTACCGAATCTGCATCGCCAGCAGCTGTCGTTGCCCTTGGAGTGGCAAACGAGATCAACTGCTGCACACTTGGAGTGGTCGGAGTCAGTTTTTCGGCGGCGCACGGCTGAGTGACGGTTGGCAATTGCAGATCCCGCGGAGTGACCTTTTTGCGCCTCGGAGACTCATTCAGCAGTTTTAAACCGCTAAACTGAGCCTCCATGGCTAGGAGCCGATCGTATTGGTTATTAAAACCAACGGTCAGCTCCTTAAAGCCACTCCGCGTTTGCCTCATGAAAGATACCATGTCCTTCTCCACCGCACGGCATGCCTCGCAACTGTAATGCAAGCCATTACGTTTGGCTATAGCATCACTCACGAGGCCAGAAAATCCAGCGCATTTTGCGTGCACTACGCTGTCGCAGAGCCAGCAGGGGACATTCGGCTGATCGTGGGTGATCTGCTTCTTGCAGGTTTTTTTGGCACAGACCACAGCGTATTCCATTTTATTATTATTTATTTACAATTACCTGCAAAACAAACTGGTATCAGTCCAATGACACAATTACAATTTACAATTATTTGCAAAACAAATTGGTATCAGTCCAATGTGCCAGACAACGCTCAAAGCGGAATTGGTAAAAAAAAGAGAGCAGAGTGGAGAGCGGTTATAGCGACAGCTACTAAACAGAAAGTTTAAAGAGCGAGAGAGAAAGAACAGTTATTGAAGTTGAGGTGATAGCGAGAGAGTGATAAAACAACAAAAGCTACCAGACGAGAGCGGACTGCAATGCAATACTCACTCACTGCAACAACACAAACACAAGCCGACGCCGAAAAATAAAAAGTTAAATAATGTTTTAACACAAATTAAAAGGCATGCACTCGCGTAAATGAATAGGTTTCCAGATTGTTGTCTGGTTAGAAAGTATAATTAGAATTTAGTTAGGAAAACACCGGCTGTTTATTCAAGACAAAAGGAAAAAATGCGGAGCGCAAAACAAAAACACGTCTGATCACTACGAAAGATAATCGGAATCGCTATAAACATTTATAGCGACAGCCAGGCTGCGATCAAATCGCTAAGTGCGATTTCCTTGAACTCGGCCACCGTGGCAGACTGCCGCAAATCTCTGCACGAGATGGCTCAGCAATTTGCTATTAGCCTGATTTGGGGCCCGGGGCACCGGGACATCCAGGGCAACTGTATAGCGGACGAGCTGGCCAGATCTGGCACTACAATCCCCCTTCTCCAAGACAAGGAGGATATCTGTATGCCAATGGCCACCTGTAAGCTCATTATAAAAGAGCAATACAAGCGACTAACAAACGATATGGGGCAAATAGTGCCACGATGTCGCACAACTCGGCAAACATGGCCGACCATGGACATGAAGCGCACCTCCGAGCTCCTCAAGTTAAGCAGGAAAAGGTGCAGCGTAGTCATACGTTCCCTCACGGGACACTGGCTAATAGGCACCCACGCTAACAGGCTGGGGGCCCCACATAACGATTTTTGTCGCAGCTGTAGAGACGAGGAAGAGGAGGAGACAGTGGAACATCTGTTCTGCTCCTGCCCAGCTCTCAGCAGAAGAAGGCTACAGCACCTAGGCTCAGCATTTCTACACGACATCTCAGAGATGTCCAAACTATGTCCCAGGAGGATAGCGAACTTTGTGAGAGCATCTGGATGGGTTCCGAGCGAGCCCGGCAGCCGCCTCAACCTAACCTACTGTCATTCGTTTACTAATTAACATAGCTAGTCAACCAATAGGTTATGGGCCCAGTCCACGCCAATTTAAATAAATTAAATTAATAACAAATAGTTGTGAAATTAGTTCCGCGTGCGTTCTTGTGTAGTTTTTTTTTTTTTTTTTGTAGTGTGTGTGTGTATAATATATACATACATACATAGAAAATAGAAAGAAAGCCTTTTTGTGGCATGAAATATTCTATATGGAAATTTAGAATCAGAGCTTTGTTTGCTGAATTAGAGGTGCTCCAAGTAGTCGATAACATAATGCCTAACGAAGTAGATGATAATTGGAAAAAGGCAGAGCGATGTGCGAAGAGCATTTTAATTCAATATTTAGGCGACGCATTTCTAAACTTCGCGGCAGGCGACATGTCGGCACGTGATATTCTGAAGAATTGAGACGCCATACATATATGAGCGTAGAAGCCTTGCGTCGCAATTAGCTGCACGTAAACGTTTAATAACACTCAAACACTCAAGTGAAATGACACTTTCGAGTCATTTTGTTATTTTTGATGAAACAGTGAGTGAGTTGTTAGGGGCGGGCGCTAAAATGGATGAGATGAACAAAGTGGCACATTTGCTGCAGACTCTACCTTCAACCTATAATGGTGTCATCACGGCAATTGAAACTTTGTCAGATGAAACTCTATCATTAGCGTTTGTAAAAAATAAATTGTTCGACTACGAGACCAAATTAAGAAATGAAAGTACTGATACAAGTAGTAAAGTCATGAAGGCAGTTGTAAGAAATAATAACAATTTTAATAATCGTAAAACGTTTGGATCTAGAAACACACGGCAAAAGATATTATTTAAGGGAAAAGCTAGAAGTAACATTAAATGCCATCACTGTGGCAAAGAAGGGCTCATGAAAAAAGACTGTTACCAGTTTATAAGGTTAAATCAAAACGAGGGGAACGTTGTGAGTTGCGGCGGACACCGCAACTCTACATTTATACCCGATACTAAGTCAGTATGGCTCTCCTCCGGCAGACGCCGCTAATATTAAACGACACAACAAAGAGTGCGTGCGAGAGAGACAGAAAATCAGTCTGAGCGTGACGTCGGGCGCTGCGTAGCCACTTCAAATTGATTTGTTCCTTTTGGCTATAAAAATTTTCTGATCTGATCCAGATTCAGCAATCTGATAGATATGGTCATTATCTATGATTCTGCGTTTTTAGTTTTCTCGTATCCTCAATATTGTGGATGCAACAGATTTTCGTCCTTTGTGGGGGCGGAAGGGGGTGGGTCGAAATTCTGAGATATACGTTGTATAGTGAAATCTAACAGAAATGCGGATACCAAATTTGGTTACTCTAGCCTTAATAGTCTCTGAGATTTGTGGATGCCCCAGATTTTCGTCCTTTGCGGGGGCGTTAGGGTGTGTGGCGAAATTTTGACACAAAACGGTCAAGGTCCGATATCACAGGAGTGTGGATACCAAATAAGGTTGCTCTAGCTCTTATAGGTTCTGAGATCCTTGAACTCATATTTTGCAATTGGCAAAACCGACCATGAAACCTGTGTGTTAGAGAGAGACAGAGCGAGAAAGAATAAAATTGTTTTCTTGATTCAGCCTATAATAGTTATACGATCTGGTTGAGATTTTACACTCTAGAACATATAGTAATTCTCTACGACTCTGCGTTTTTGGTAGTATCGTATCTTTAAAAATCTGGATGCCACAGATTTTCGTCCTTTGTGGGGACGGAAGTGGACGGGGCGAAGTTTTGAAATATTTTTGTAGCAGTGACATATCACAGAAGTCTGGATCCAATACATCGTTGCTCTAGCTCTTATAGTCTTTGAGCACTAGGCGCTGAAGTGGACGGACAGACGTTACACACATCCACTTTTACCACAAATCTAATATACCCCAATACTCATTTTGAGTATCGGGTATAATAAAGAAAATTATAAACATAATAAACAAGCTCAGCTTGCAGCATCGGGCCACGGGCTCGCATTTATGATACGCAAAATGACAAAGAGTGATCAAATAAATAATGAACTCGGTTTTATACTCGATTCTGGTGCAACGGATCATTTGATCAATGATGACTCGCTGTACGCCGATTGCATCGAATTGGAGCAGCCAATTAAAATCGCTGTGGCAAAAGAAGGCGAGTTTTTATATGCCACTAAGCGTGGAATTGTGCGGCTGCACAATGGACACAATATCACACTGGAATATGTGCTCTACTGCAAGGAGGCAGCAGGAAACCTCATGTCTGTCAAGCGTCTGCAACAGGCTCAAAATGAGTATTGGGGTATATTAGATTTGTGGTAAAAGCGGATGTGTGTAACGTCCAGAAGGAATCGTTTCCGACCCCATAAAGTATATATATTCTTGATCAGCATCAATAGCCGAGTCGATTGAGCCCTGTCTGTCTGTCCGTCCGTCCGTCTGTCCGTCTGTGCGTCCCCTTCAGCGCCTAGTGCTCAAAGACTATAAGAGCTAGAGCAACGATGTTTTGGATCCAGACTTCTGTGATATGTCACTGCTACAAAAATATTTCAAAACTTCGGCCCGCCCACTTCCGCCCCCACAAAGGACGAAAATCTGTGGCATCCACAATTTTAAAGATATGAGAAAACCAAAAACGTAGAGTTGTAGAGAATGACCATATCTTTAAGACTGCGGAATCTGAATTGGATCGTATTATTATTATAGCCAGCATCAAGAAAACAATTTCATTTTTTCTCGCCCTGTCTCTCTCTAACACACACGTAGCATAGGCGGCTTTGCTTAGAGTAAAACATTAGCGCCTAGATCTCAGAGACTACAAAAGCTAGAGCAACCAAATTTGGTATCCACACTCCTAATATATCGGACCGAGACGAGTTTGTTTCAAAATTTCGCCACACCCCCTTCCGCCCCCGCAAAGGACGAAAATCTGGGGATATTCAAAAATCTCAGAGACTATTAAGGCTAGAGGAACCAAATTTGGTATTCGCACTCCAGTTAGATCTTACTATAAAACGTGTATCTCAAAATTTCGCCCCACCCCCTTCCGCCCACACAAAGGACGAAAATCTGTTGCATCCACAATATTGCACATTCGAGAAAACTAAAAACGCAGAATCATAGATAATGACCATATCTATCAGATTGCTGAATCTGGATCAGATCAGATTTGTATAGCCAATAGGAACAAAACAATTTGCAGTGGCTACGCAGCGCCCGACGTGACGCTCAGACTGATTTTCTGTCTCTCTCGCACGCACTCTTTGTCGTGTCGTTTAATATTAGCGGCGTCTGCCGGAGGAGAGTTATACTGACTTAGTATCGGGTATAACCGTAGAGTTGCTGTGTCCGCAGCAACTCACAACGTTCCCCCTCGTTCAATTTTAAACAGTAAGTCAAAGCAAATGTAGCAAACGGCATTTGCGTAGGCTCAATAAAGAAATATAAGACAAATATGCAGCCAAACATAATCGTGTTAGCGGAGAAACAGTGTCGTGCAGTGAAAAAGAAAAAGTTGAAGGCCGCGAAATAGGAGAGACAATCGACGAAAATTAAAAAATGGAAAATGAAAAATGCTTTTTGTTTTTTTGTATGCCTATTATATCTGTACTTTATATTTATAGATGCCATAACTGTAGATACGGGGACTGGATCAGCTGAAATCCAGCTTAGGAAGGCCCTACAGCTGCAAAAAAAAGTTTTTTCAAAAGCAGTACCACCGCGAACAGCAGACTTTAATTAGTAAATTTAAAAACTAAAATGAAATATATAATAAAATAAAAATTTAAATATGAAATGAAATGAAGATTGATAACCTACTTCTTGGGTACCCATTTCCCTAGCTACTTCATGGGTACCCATTTTACTAGCTACTTCATGGGTAGCCATTTCACTAGCTACTACATGGGTACCCATTTCACTAGCTACTAGACGAGTACCCATATCACTAGTTCGGGGTAAACGATGTGGTGTCGCTGGTCCCCATGTCGTAGGACATTGCGGGTAAAAATGGAAATGATAAAAAGGACTGTTAAGGGTTAGTAAAGAAAGTACCCCTGGTCTGTTAGGGAGTGGTGATATCACCACCTCCGAACTAGTTCCCAGTACTGCTGGAAATTGACAATATATTTTTTTTTATTGTCTTAAATTTACTAACACGAAGGTAAAACACACACTCACATATGAGATACAGCAAAAGAGAGAAACCATTTGAAATTTTTGCCAGCGGATGCTTATCAAAATTGTGTGCGCTCTGTCGCGGCTGTGGGGAGCGGTAACAAACAAAAGCAAAATAATACATAATAGTACATAGAAACGGTTCGTATTGACTCGGCTTTCTTTCTGCTTAATTCGAAGCGCAAGAAGAATGTCAAATGGGAATTTAATTAACCATTAATCATCGAGTGCGCTGGGTGTGCCGCGGAATGCTTTCCCGCTGGCCTCCCGCTCGAAGGAAATTTAATTTATAAAATATAATTTCACAATTAAATCAAAACTGAATTCTGGAACAGTTTCCGAGCTTCATTTGCATGCACGGCACACACACTCAAACACAGACACAATAAAACACACACACACACTAACATCCGGTCATTAGAGACTTAATTGAACTATAACCAAATGATGTGGCCTGAGGAAAAGGGTTGCACTGTATAATTTAAAACAAATTAAAACCATATATGCACACAGAGACTGCCCATCCAGATCCATATAAATAAATACAAATAGCGAACATTTTGCTCCGTTTTTGGGGCATCATTATCGCCAGACACAAATACAATAATTAACCCAAATTCGGTCTGAATTCGCCTATCAGCTGAATTTAAAATAGAAATCCAATATTTCCCAATGGGCGTTTATCGGTTAAACAGAAATTGATTTAAATACTTAATGAAGCCACGTCACAAGGAGGCAGGCACGTAGAACAAAGCGTTGGAGGTTCTCCGCAGAACAGTGAAAGTTCCCTTTACCGGACGCGGTCCACTCAAAAAAGATATTTGCCCCGAATTATTATGTTTAGGAAAAAACGATTTCCGCTTTCGGGGCTCCACTGTAAAACAATTACAACGCCACGGCGTAGCACAGTCTCTGGCTGTTGGAATACGCCTATTCAACATTCAAATAATAACATTAAATAATATTAACGATATGTTAAGTATTATTATGTTGAGTTAGTCTGGTCACACTTTAAGTATCCACTCTCTCTTCTTTTGTGTGATCACGAATTGAATGTGTGGACCGGTGTTGCAGCAAAAATAAATCAAAGAATACATTAATAATCATTAAAGAAAAACCTAACTTAATACTGTCATTCGAGGGACTCCCAGGCCCAGATGGGGCCATTAACATCTTCACAGATATATCAAAGCTGGACGACAGAGTCGGAGGGGAATCTACTCTGAACAGCTAAACATAAGGCATTCCTTCAGGCTCCCAGATCATTGCAGTGTCTTTCAAGCGGAAGTCATAGCAATCAGGGAGGCTCTAGACTGCCTACAAGCGGCTGCCGTTACGGCAACCAAGCTAAACATTTCTACTCTTTGGACGTTGACATGCAATGACTGCATCTTTCAAGAGGCGATGCAGTTACTGCACCGTCAAGTGGCCCGCGTGACACCAGCAGAAGGCTGTTACGCGCGGATCCCAGGCAAAACGCAGCCCTCCTCCCGCCCAACCGACCGAGGGGCGCTGCCGCATGACGCGCGGTGCGTAGCCGAACCAAACGCGAACATGCAAGAAAGATAGCTATTAGACTAACATTCGAGGAAAATTAGTACTAAACTTACTAAGAAACTAAGCATGCAATCAAAATACAAATACCACTACAGTTTCTAATTAATAGAAAGGTGTGTAAGGATTAATAATTTAATAAGAGGAAGAGAATTAGTGGTGGATATAATATGGTAGAGGGAATTATAATCGGAGCATAAGACCCTAAACGGTTCATGCAAGGAATAATTCGATCTACAAAGTGGAAGGAACAACGGTATAAAATTTCTAGTCAGTCTAATAGGAATCGTGAAGTTTATGCGGCTCAACAGATCAGGGCTGTCTATGTCACCCCTGATCAAGTTGTGCATAAATATCACACCAAGCATTTTTCTACGGTTAACTTAGGATGGGAGGTTTACTAATAGTAGTCTACTAGAGTAAGATGGGAGTCTTACACCCGCATCCCAGTTAAGGCCCCGCAGAGCAAAGAGTAAAAAGTTTTTCTGTACTGATTCTATACGGTCCTGGTGTACTTTGTACTGAGGGCACCATACACAGGAGCCGTATTCTAAGATCGGACGAACAAGCGAGGTATAGAGAGTCTTTGTTATATAGGGGTCGTCAAATTCCTTTGACCACCCTTTTACCATGGTAGAAATGTGTTCGGAAAACTTTAACTTGGGGTCTAACATAACACCCAGATCATCCACCAGGGTATTTCTCTCAAGAGAACCACCAAATAGGGTATAGGGAGCCAACAAAGGGCTAGAACGATGAAATGTCATAACTTTGCATTTCGAGGCATTAAGGTGTAACAAGTTTGCACAACACCATGACTGAAAGTTATTGAGATCGGATTGCAAGCGAGAATGAAATGAAATGTCCTTGTACTGGACACAGAGTTTAACATCACCCGCATACATAAGTACTCGAGAGTATGTTAATACTGAAGGTAAGTCATTAAGAAAGAGTGTGAAGAGTAAGGGGCCTAGATGGCTGCCCTGTGGTACTCCCGAAGAAACCTTTACTGGTAAAGAGAGGGAGTTTTTGAAGAGGACTCTTTGAGACCTAGAACAAAGATAGCTAGAAATCCATCTCAGGAGGTTGGCCGGAAACCCTAAAAGGTCAAGTTTATGCGCTAAAAGGGAATGGTTTACAGAGTCGAATGCTTTACTAAAGTCGGTGTAAATAACATCCGTCTGTAAGTTACATTGAAAGCCTTTAATAATGAAAGAGGTAAACTCTAACAAGTTCGTGGTGGTTGATCGCCGCCTTATAAATCCATGCTGAGTTGGAGATATAAGTGACTTGCAGAGATGTTGCAAGTGCGGAGTTAAAACCTTCTCAAACATTTTAGGAATAGCGGATAACTTTGCTATACCTCTATAATTTTTTGCATCAGACTTGCTACCTTTTTTATGGAGAGGAATTATAAACGATTCCTTCCAGATCGGGGGGAAGCAAGAAGAATCAATGGACAGGTTGAATAGTTTAAGCAAAGGTCCACACAGAGCCTCGGCGCAGTACCTGAGTACACAACCTGGAACCCCGTCTGGACCCGGTGAAAACACCGGCTTAACTAGTCGAAGATCATGAAGTAGGGAACATTCATTTAACAAGGGACTGAAAATGCCGTTCGACCTCGGTAAACCGTATGGGTACGGATGACCAGAGTAGCTTTCCTCAGAATAGGTGGTTTGGAAGAATTGGGCAAAAATATCGGCAATTGCCTGATCATTATTTGCCGACGTATTACAAAATGATAGCGAGGATGGGTGTGCGGACGTTCTACGCTTACTGTTTACGAAGCTGTAAAACTGTTTAGGGTCCTGAGAAAAACGTATCCTGCATCGAGATAGGTAGTTTTTATAGCATTGAGCATTAAGAACTGAAAAGTTTGACCGAGCTAATACATAGCGAGAGTGAGAAGTAGGAGAACCCACTTCTTGAAATTTTTTATAAAGTCTTGATTTTAAGTTTTTTAGACTGGATAACTCTTTGGTAAACCAAGGGGTTTTCCAGATCTAGTCGGACAAGAAAGCGGGACACAAGAATCGAAAAATGTGCCAAAAGCATTGTAAAAATGTTTGTGCCTTTTATGATATCAGTGCACAAGTACAAAGCGGACCAATCAAAATCCCTAATGAGGTTATTAAGCTTCGCAAACTCGGCTTTACAAAAGCAGCGGACACGTTCGGGCAGCCTACTCGACCGATACAATACAGTTGGTCCTATATCTAGCGACACCTCGAAAGAAGGGTGGTAGGCGTCTTCAGGTATAGTGAGCGGAAGGGCTTGGGTTAACAACACTATGGTCGGATCCGATACAAAGCACAGATCAAGAAATCGACCCAAGGAATTTTTCACATGGTTGACTTGGGACAGGGATAGGTCAAGCAAGCCGTCAACAAAGTCATGTCGTGACATGGGCACTAGGATACTAGACTCGTTTACCGAAGACCAAACAGTTATAACCAAGTTGAAGTCACCAAGAACTATCATACGATCTTTATCAAATAGCGAGGAAGAAACAGCGGTTAAAGCGGACAAGTGCTTCTCATAAATTGAAATATCCGAAGAAGGTGGGATACACGAGCAAGTAATGAATATAGCGAAAGCGGGAAGAATCAGTTTTACACACAGAAATTCCAGTTCCTGTTGAGTCCACTGCAATTAGAACCCCCCCTGCACGTTGAGACGAACGGTCCTTGTGTACCGACCTGCCAAAACCTCGGAACTAAGAATGTCCGGCTTTAACCAGGTTTCAGTAAACACAATAACGTGGGAAGCAAATGCAACACTATCCCGGGAAAGAATGCTGAGCTTACTACGCAAGCCTCTTACATTCTGATAGGTTACTAAAAGAGAAGTTAGTTTTTTGGAAAGGTGGAAGCAAGACGGGAAGATGAGGAAGATGAAGTTGAGGTTGAGGGTGGCACACTGGAAAGATTTGGAAGGGATATGGGGGGCCTATTCTTCTTCTTAGCCTTAAACTCCTTCACCACCAAATGCTCCGGCCAAAATTTGGCGGAGCAAATGGTGTCAAATTGAGTTGGGTAGATGCTTATCTTAAACGAGGCTATCTCCCTGGCATAAGAGAAGTTAAATTTCTCCACCTTTAAACCCACGGATTTTATTTTGCTTTAAATAAAAGCAATTACATCATTAGATGTGAGGTCAGGGGCCAGCCGTGAAACAAAAACTTGTCGTTTTGGTGGGACTCCCACCAGTGGATTAGTCACCACAGGCCTAGTACCTGTGGTGGCAATATCCGGAACGTCTATTTACTGGTGGGATCGGGATAGACGGGACAACTAGCGAACTTGCGGACACCACGGACACGGACGCTGCAGACGTACTTGGCTGCACATTCTCCGAGGCGATGAATTCGGCTACCGAATCTGCATCGCCAGCAGCTGTCGTTGCCCTTGGAGTGGCAAACGAGATCAACTGCTGCACACTTGGAGTGGTCGGAGTCAGTTTTTCGGCGGCGCACGGCTGAGTGACGGTTGGCAATTGCAGATCCCGCGGAGTGACCTTTTTGCGCCTCGGAGACTCATTCAGCAGTTTTAAACCGCTAAACTGAGCCTCCATGGCTAGGAGCCGATCGTATTGGTTATTAAAACCAACGGTCAGCTCCTTAAAGCCACTCCGCGTTTGCCTCATGAAAGATACCATGTCCTTCTCCACCGCACGGCATGCCTCGCAACTGTAATGCAAGCCATTACGTTTGGCTATAGCATCACTCACGAGGCCAGAAAATCCAGCGCATTTTACGTGCACTACGCTGTCGCAGAGCCAGCAGGGGACATTCGGCTGATCGTGGGTGATCTGCTTCTTGCAGGTTTTTTTGGCACAGACCACAGCGTATTCCATTTTATTATTATTTATTTACAATTACCTGCAAAACAAACTGGTATCAGTCCAATGACACAATTACAATTTACAATTATTTGCAAAACAAATTGGTATCAGTCCAATGTGCCAGACAACGCTCAAAGCGGAATTGGTAAAAAAAAGAGAGCAGAGTGGAGAGCGGTTATAGCGACAGCTACTAAACAGAGAGCGCTATTGCTCAGAAAGTTTAAAGAGCGAGAGAGAAAGAACAGTTATTGAAGTTGAGGTGATAGCGAGAGAGTGATAAAACAACAAAAGCTACCAGACGAGAGCGGACTGCAATGCAATACTCACTCACTGCAACAACACAAACACAAGCCGACGCCGAAAAATAAAAAGTTAAATAATGTTTTAACACAAATTAAAAGGCATGCACTCGCGTAAATGAATAGGTTTCCAGATTGTTGTCTGGTTAGAAAGTATAATTAGAATTTAGTTAGGAAAACACCGGCTGTTTATTCAAAACAAAAGGAAAAAATGCGGAGCGCAAAACAAAAACACGTCTGATCACTACGAAAGATAATCGGAATCGCTATAAACATTTATAGCGACAGACAGGCTGCGATCAAATCGCTAAGTGCGATTTCCTCGAACTCGGCCACCGTGGCAGACGGCCGCAAATCTCTGCACGAGATGGCTCAGCAATTTGCTATTAGCCTGATTTGGGGCCCGGGCCACCGGGACATCGAGGGCAACTGTATAGCGGACGAGCTGGCCAGATCTGGCACTACAATCCCCCTTCTCCAAGACAAGGAGGATATCTGTATGCCAATGGCCACCTGTAAGCTCATTATAAAAGAGCAATACAAGCGACTAACAAACGATACGGGGCAAATAGTGCCACGATGTCGCACAACTCGGCAAACATGGCCGACCATGGACATGAAGCGCACCTCCGAGCTCCTCAAGTTAAGCAGGAAAAGGTGCAGCGTAGTCATACGTTCCCTCACGGGACACTGGCTAATAGGCACCCACGCTAACAGGCTGGGGGCCCCACATAACGATTTTTGTCGCAGCTGTAGAGACGAGGAAGAGGAGGAGACAGTGGAACATCTGTTCTGCTCCTGCCCAGCTCTCAGCAGAAGAAGGCTACAGCACCTAGGCTCAGCATTTCTACACGACATCTCAGAGATGTCCAAACTATGTCCCAGGAGGATAGCGAACTTTGTGAGAGCATCTGGATGGGTTCCGAGCGACCCCGCCAGACTCCTCAACCTAACCTACTGTCATTCGTTTACTAATTAACATAACTAGTCAACCAATAGGTTATGGGCCCAGTCCACGCCAACTTAAATAAATTAAATTAATAACAAATAGTTGTGAAATTAGTTCCGCGTGCGTTCTTGTGTAGATTTTTTTTTTTTTTTGTAGTGTGTGTGTGTATAATATATACATACATACATAGAAAATAGAAAGAAAGCCTTTTTGTGGCAAGAAATATTCTATATGGAAATTTAGAATCAGAGCTTTGTTTGCTGAATTAGAGGTGCTCCAAGTAGTCGATAACATAATGCCTAACGAAGTAGATGATAATTGGAAAAAGGCAGAGCGATGTGCGAAGAGTATTTTAATTCAAAATTTAGGCGACGCATTTCTAAACTTCGCGGCAGGCGACATGTCGGCACGTGATATTCTGAAGAATTGAGACGCCATACATATATGAGCGTAGAAGCCTTGCGTCGCAATTAGCTGCACGTAAACGTTTAATAACACTCAAACTCTCAAGTGAAATGACACTTTCGAGTCATTTTGTTATTTTTGATGAAACAGTGAGTGAGTTGTTAGGGGCGGGCGCTAAAATGGATGAGATGAACAAAGTGGCACATTTGCTGCAGACTCTACCTTCAACCTATAATGGTGTCATCACGGCAATTGAAACTTTGTCAGATGAAACTCTATCATTAGCGTTTGTAAAAAATAAATTGTTCGACTACGAGACCAAATTAAGAAATGAAA
Source organism: Drosophila miranda (assembly GCF_003369915.1). Classification (NCBI taxonomy): domain Eukaryota; kingdom Metazoa; phylum Arthropoda; class Insecta; order Diptera; family Drosophilidae; genus Drosophila; species Drosophila miranda. The sequence goes on from NW_022881603.1 coordinate 16,786,873, forward strand.
GTACTGATACAAGTAGTAAAGTCATGAAGGCAGTTGTAAGAAATAATAACAATTTTAATAAGCGTAAAACGTTTGGATCTAGAAACACACGGGAAAAGATATTATTTAAGGGAAAAGCTAGAAGTAACATTAAATGCCATCACTGTGGCAAAGAAGGGCACATGAAAAAAGACTGTTACCAGTTTATAAGGTTAAATCAAAACGAGGGGGAACGTTGTGAGTTGCGGCGGACACCGCTACTCTACATTTATACCCGATACTAAGTCAGTATGGCTCTCCTCCGGCAGACGCCGCTAATATTAAACGACACAACAAAGAGTGCGTGCGAGAGAGACAGAAAATCAGTCTGAGCGTGACGTCGGGCGCTGCGTAGCCACTGCAAATTGATTTGTTCCTTTTGGCTATAAAAATTTTCTGATCTGATCCAGATTCAGCAATCTGATAGATATGGTCATTATCTATGATTCTGCGTTTTTAGTTTTCTCGTATCCTCAATATTGTGGATGCAACAGATTTTCGTCCTTTGTGGGGGCGGAAGGGGGTGGGGCGAAATTCTGAGATATACGTTGTATAGTGAAATCTAACAGAAATGCGGATACCAAATTTGGTTACTCTAGCCTTAATAGTCTCTGAGATTTGTGGATGCCCCAGATTTTCGTCCTTTGCGGGGGCGTAAGGGGGTGTGGCGAAATTTTGACACAAAACGGTCAAGGTCCGATATCACAGGAGTGTGGATACCAAATAAGGTTGCTCTAGCTCTTATAGGTTCTGAGATCCTTGAACTCATATTTTGCAATTGGCAAAACCGACCATGAAACCTGTGTGTTAGAGAGAGACAGAGCGAGAAAGAATAAAATTGTTTTCTTGATTCAGCCTATAATAGTTATACGATCTGGTTGAGATTTTACACTCTAGAACATATAGTAATTCTCTACGACTCTGCGTTTTTGGTTTTATCGTATCTTTAAAAATCTGGATGCCACAGATTTTCGTCCTTTGTGGGGACGGAAGTGGACGGGGCGAAGTTTTGAAATATTTTTGTAGCAGTGACATATCACAGAAGTCTGGATCCAATACATCGTTGCTCTAGCTCTTATAGTCTTTGAGCACTAGGCGCTGAAGTGGACGGACAGACGTTACACACATCCACTTTTACCACAAATCTAATATACCCCAATACTCATTTTGAGTATCGGGTATAATAAAGAAAATTATAAACATAATAAACAAGCTCAGCTTGCAGCATCGGGCCACGGGTTCGCATTTATGATACGGAAAATGACAAAGAGTGATCAAATAAATAATGAACTCGGTTTTATACTCGATTCTGGTGCAACGGATCATTTGATCAATGATGACTCGCTGTACGCCGATTGCATCGAATTGGAGCAGCCAATTAAAATCGCTGTGGCAAAAGAAGGCGAGTTTTTATATGCCACTAAGCGTGGAATTGTGCGGCTGCACTATGGACACAATATCACACTGGAATATGTGCTCTACTGCAAGGAGGCAGCAGGAAACCTCATGTCTGTCAAGCGTCTGCAACAGGCAGGGATGTCAATTAAGTTTGACTGTGGTGGTGTCTCCATATCAAAAAATGGAGTAATTGTTGTTAAACATACAGGTATGTTGGATATACCTGTATTCAAATTCCAAGCATACAGTGTAGATGCTAGGAACAAAAATAATTATCGATTATGGCATGAGAGGTTGGGGCATATAAGCAATGCAAAATTACTTGAAATAAAGAATAATAATTTATTTAATGACAGTAATCTTCTTGTTAATTTAAAAATATCAGATGAAGTTTGTGAGTCATGTTTAAATGGGAAACAGGCTAGGTTGCCATTTAAGCAATCTAAAGATAAAAGTTATATAAAACGACCCTTGTTTGTAATACATTCAGATGTATGTGGCCCCATTAAACCAGTTACACTAGACGATACAAATTATTTTGTGATCTTCGTAGATCAATTTACACATTATTGTGTAACCTATTTGTTAAAATATAAATCAGATGTATTCAATGTATTTAAAGATTTTGTAGCAAAGAGCGAGGCTCATTTTAATTTCAAGATTGTCAATTTGTACATTGACAACGGTAGAGAATACCTGTTGAATGAAATGCGTGAGTTCTGCGTTAATAAAGGAATAAGCTATCATTTGACAGTGCCACATACACCTCAGTTGAATGGTGTTTCGGAGCGAATGATAAGAACCATTACAGAGAAAACTCGTGCTATATTAAATGGTGCAAAATTAGACAAAAGTTTTTGGGGTGAAGCTGTGCTAATTGCAACATATCTAATCAACAGAATTCCAAGCAAAGCACTTGGTGATTGTAAAATGACCCCATATGAGCTGTGGCACAATAGAAAGCCCAATTTAAAGTTTTTAAGAGTTTTCGGTTCAACCGTGTATGTGCACAACAAAATTAAAAAAGGTAAATTTGATGAAAAATCATTCATAGCTATCTTGATAGGGTATGAACAAAATGGACTCAAATTGTGGGATGTCATTAAAGGAAAAGTTATTGTTGCAAGAGATGTTGTCGTAGACGAGACTAATATGCTTTATTCTAGAGAAGTACAATTTGAAACAGATTTCCCGAAAGAGAGTAAGGAAAGAAGTCAACAAGAATTCCTGAATGAGAGTAAGGAATCTGATCAGCTTAATTTTCCGAATGATAGTACGGAATGTGGAATCCTGAATGAGAGTAAGGAATGTGATCAGTTTTATTTCACGAATGATAGTACGGAATGTGGAATCCTGAATGAGAGTAAGGAATGTGATCAGTTTTATTTCACGAATGATAGTACGGAATGTGTAATCCTGAATGAAAGTAAGGAATGCGAAAAGCTGAATTTTCCGAATGAAAGTAGGAAAAGAAAAACTGATATCCTGAATGATAGTAAGGAATTATATATCCCGAATGAGAGTAAGGATTGTGAAAAAGCTGATCAGCCAGATAATTGTCGTGAAGAAAATAAGGATACTAATATAATTAGTAGAAAAAGTGAGAGGTTAAAGTCTAAGCCGAAGGTGTCTTATAAAGAACATGATAAAAGCTTTAACAAACTTATATTAAATGCCCATATAATGTTTGATGAAGCTCCAAATTTTTTTGATGAAATAAATTTTAGCAATGATAAATCTGATTGGGAGGAGGCAATAAATACAGAGTTAAATGCCCATGAAATTAATAACACCTGGACAATTATAAAGAAGCCAGAAAACAAAAATATTGTAGACAGTAGATGGGTATTCTCCATTAAATATAATGAACTAGGAGTCCCAATAAAATACAAAGCTAGACTGGTTGCAAGAGGATTTACTCAAAAGTACCAAGTAGACTATGAAGAAACATTTGCTCCCGTTGCTAGAATTGCCAGTTTTAGGTTCGTACTATCATTGGCAGTCCAGTTTAATTTGAAAGTCCATCAGATGGATGTTAAAACAGCTTTCCTCAATGGTACATTAAGTGAGGAGATATATATGCGGCCTCCTCAGGGCGTATCATGCGGTGCTGGGCATGTATGCAAACTGAACAAAGCCATTTATGGGCTCAAACAAGCAGCTAGATGCTGGTTTCAAGTATTTGAGCAAGCATTGAAAGAATTCGATTTTGCAAACTCTCCCGTGGATCGTTGCATATATATTCTTGATAGAGGTGACATAAGAAAAACATATACATATGTATTATTATATGTTGATGATGTAGTAATAGCGACAAGGGATATGGATAGAATGAATAATGAATGACTGACTTAAATGAGATAAAACATTTGATCGGTATCAGAGTAGAAATGTTTGAAGACAAAATATATTTGAGTCAAGCTGCATATGTAAAAAGAATTTTAAATAAATTTAACATGGATAGTTGCAATTCAGTCAGTACTCCATTACTAAATAAACTAAATTATGAGTTACTTAACTCAGATGAAGACTACAATGCTCCATGTCGTAACCTTATTGGCTGTTTAATGTACATAATGCTGTGTACACGACCAGATTTAGCTACCGCTGTAAATATCTTGAGTAGATATAGTAGCAAGAACAATGCTGAGTTATGGCAATGTTTAAAAAGGGTTATTAGATATTTAAAGGGCAATAGTTCCCTTTATATGAAGCATATGAAGCTTATATTTAAAAAGAATACATCATTTGAAAATACATTAGTTGGCTAAGTAGATTCCGATTGGGGTAGTAATGAGATTGATAGAAAAAGTACAACGGGTTATTTGTTTAAAATTTTCGATTCCAATTTAATTTGTTGGAATACAAAAAGACAGAATTCAGTGGCAGCTTCATCAACTGAAGCTGATTATATGGCCCTATTTGAAGCTGTAAGAGAAGCTTTATGGCTAAAGTCTCTTCTAAATAGTATTAATCTTAAACTCGAAAAACCCATTAAAATTTATGAAGACAACCAAGGCTGTATTAGCATTGCAAATAATCCCTCATGTCATAAAAGACATTATATTGATATAAAATATCATTTTTCAAGAGAACAGATAGCAACTAATGAGATTTCTCTTGAGTATATTAATACAGACAACCAACTTGCTGACATCTTCACGAAGCCACTACCACCTGGAAGATTTGCGGAACTGCGGAACAAATTAGTACTACTACAAGAAGAATGATTCCAATTTAATGAAAACATGAACATGATGCTTTATTAACGAATTTATTACATTAATTCATATTTAATTTTTTTTTTAACCAAAAGAACCAATGAATTGTTAAAGTAATTTAATTTTATGTTAATCTAATTTTAAAGTGATCTGATCGGGTTTTTCTGGGTTTTCCCCGTATCCTTAGAGCAAATGCTAGATCACATAACACTTCCCAGAATGCACACCAACCACATTAGAATAACAATAGAATGTTACCTTTTTGATTTAATGATGAAAACATTTTTTTTTTTTTTATGATTTTGATGATTAATGTTATTTTTGAGGGGGGCGTGTTGGAATACGCCTATTCAACATTCGAATAATAACATTAAATAATATTATCGATATGTTAAGTATTATTATGTTGATTTAGTCTGGTCACACTTGAAGTGTCCACTCTCTCTCTTTTTTTTGTGTGTTCTCGAATTGAATGTGTGTTGACCGGTGTTGCAGCAAAAATAAATCAAAGAATACATAAATAATCATTAAAGAAAAACATAACTTAATACTGTCATTTGTTTACTAATTAACATAGCTTGTTCAGCCACAGACATGTATTTAATGAATATTAGGAATATACAGTTCAAATACACAAATACTCATAAATAAAATTGTCCATGTCATTTCATGTAACTGAATATGACGACACGAAAAATACATTAGCAACTAAGAATAGACAATAGCACTTGTAAACTCGAACCCACCAAAAGGGATCAAGCAATAAACTATCTACTTTATTGCCGCCAAGTACCTAAGTAAATGCACTGAAATATAACCCCCGCACAGAGTAAGTGTACCCAATCTAAAAATACACTCACAAGGAGCCTGTGCGTTCCTTCCCATAGAATAAGAATACCACTGCTAGCTATATAAGGAGATGCATTTGTTCAATAAAAATCAGTATCAGAAACAGTACCATTGCTGCCTGTCACTCATCTTCCATCGCAATCATCAGAGGCTGTCGCCGTGTCTTCAGATCCTCACTTGCGCACCGTAGGATACCCACTCCGCAGTCCAACTGGTTCAAGTTCTAGTTGCGACGACCAAACTGTAGACGGTTTATGTACCGTATGCAACCCAGCTTCCTACAAACACACACACTCACATTTACATTTGGTGACCCCGACCTTGGTCATCCTTTCAAACTGTCTAACAAGCTACAGTGAAAGGATTCGATCTGGACATCAGATTGAAGCAGTCAACAGGACATCTTCAATAAAAATTTGGCATCAAGCCATACACTTACGGTAGCATCTCCTACCAATAAGTATCACTTTGGCAATTCGGTCATATTCAGGTTATCAGCCAACAGAAAAACAGCTATAGAATTCGATTACCACCAAGGCAATCAATTTTTGTTGTTCCATCCAACACATCACCTGTAGTATTACCTTTCTGACCAACAACGGTGGCGATTCGGAGCGTATCCAGCTGCAAAGCAAATAAAACACTCCCAACGGGTCAAAAGTAATAAGTACAAACAGATAGAATGGATACACATATGGAGGCAGAAGCTGCCGCTACAATGGCAAGGATGTGCCGCAAGAGATTGGTGAGGAAATATCGAGGTGCATTCGGAACTTTAAAAAAGATTCCCAAGAACGAAAGCAAACGGCCTCTTATTTTCAAGCCAAAATATCAGCACTCGAAAATGCGTGGAATCGCTTCAACAAAAACGACTCCAAACTTCGCGATACAGACAAAACGGATGAATACGTAAAATTCCGTGAAGACTTACGTACAACATGTAAGCAACACATTACGATCTTTACCAAATGCATGGATAAGCTATCACAGACGTCTAGTGCTCGTGGGGAACGTCAAATCATCTTTAAAGAAAAGCATGAGAATCCTCCAGTAGATCCTAAAGAAAGCGGTCTGATCCAGCAGCCCTCGAAGGATTACAGCAAACTGCTTTCACTATGTCGCCGACAAAAGGCCATAGTAGAGTCCGTTAAACGCAATCTGGAACAACTTTCAGAGGCGGAAGGACGCACATCAAGTGATTTGATAAAATCACTATGGACTCAAGCGCAGGAAGTCCACTTCACAATTCATGAGGAATACGAGGACCCAGTGGAAGGAGGATTTGACATGGAATACTACCTAACACTGGAAAGTAAGGTCCAAAGAGCATTGACAAAATCAGCCACACCAAACACGGATAACGTGCATCTTCCACGCATCAGCATCCCAAAGTTTGATGGGGATCTATTAAAATGGACCCAGTTCTTCGATCTGTTCTCATGCATGGTGCATGAGACCAACATGCCTACGGTGAAAAAGATGTGGTATCTTAAAACCACCGTTACCGGCGAGGCAGAAAGATTGATTCGACATATCGATCTAAAAGAAGAAAATTATGAAGCCGCTTGGGAAATACTAGTTGACGCATACAACAATACCAGAGAAGCTTCGAACACGGTACTGAACCGCTTCCTCAATCACAAAACACTTAATGACGATCCCAAGTCATTAAAAGAGTTGTATATAACAACCATAGAATCCCTTGCATCACTAAAGGGATTGGGCATCAATATATCTACATGGGATCCGATATTGATTGCCATTATCAGAAACAAACTGGATGTAACAAATAAGGCCTTGTATGAGCAATCATTGGGAAGCTCAAAGAACATTCAGGCGCTGGATACGATGCTTCAGTTCTTGGAGCAAAGAATTTGGGTTCTAGGAACCAGTAAGAAGCCACCAGCATCAAGGAGAGAGCCAAAAGGCACGACATGTGCGTCAGCAAACACAGGGAGAACGCGAGCACACTTATGCACATTCTGCAAAAAAGCAAGCCATTGGCTCTACGGAACGACTAAATTGGGTACAAAAACAAAAAATGTGCGTTAATTGTTTTAGAACAAATCACAAAACAAACGCATGCCCTGGTCGAAACTGCTTCAAGTGTGACAAGAAGCACAACACGATGCTACATTTGGAAACAGCATCAGGCGCAGCTACAGAATCAAGAGGCCCGACGGTTGGTGCAGCAAGTAACAATAGTTACAATCTTCTGGCCACAGCAAAGGTGGCAGTAGAAGCCAACAACGGGCAGGTTGCTAATTTCAGAGCACTGCTAGATTCAGGATCACAGAGAAACTTGATCTCTGAACGAATGGCATCAATGTTGTCACTCGAACTAAAAGACACAACATTACGGATCGAAGGAATTGGAGGTCAATCAAAGACCAGCAGAGCACGAGTAAATGTGCTCATGAAATCCCTTCACAATGGTTTTACGCAAAGAATTGAAGCTTTCGTATTACCACAGATAATAGCTGATCAACCAGCTCAGGCACTCGATTCAGATAGCTTAAACATACCAAGCAAGATCTCACTGGCAGATCCAAACTTCCATAAGCCAGGCAAAATCGACATGCTAATCGGAGCCGAGCATTACTACTCGCTGCTGCTACCAGATCAACAGCAGCTAAGGACAGGAGGCCCGTTGCTACAAAACACGAAACTGGGATGGATTGTGGCAGGAAAAGTCAAATCTGCCCACAATTCCTCACCCATTTGTGCAACGGGAGTAAACGAGCTCATGGAAAGATTTTGGACTCTGGACAATCTAGAGACGGAAGACAAACCACGCACTCCAGTGGAAGCACGGTGTGAAGCTCATTTTATAGAAAATCTTCAGACAGCTTCAGACGGCCGTTTTATTGTAAAGCTCCCATTTTCCGAACACCCTTCAGCCCTGGGGGAGTCGTTGGAAACCGCAACAAAAAGATTCTTAGCGTTGGAGCGGCGAAGCTCAACAGAAACTTGGAAGAGTTATGTGGACTTCATGGAAGAGTATGAAGGACTAGGACATATGAAGATTGTGCCAGCATCAAAAGTTCCCAAAAGGCACTACTTCATTCCACATCATTGTGTACTCAAACCTGAGAGCACCACCACAAAGCTTCGGGTAGTATTCGATGCCTCATGCAAATCAACAAGCGGGAAATCTTTGAACGACATTCTGCAGGCTGGACCCACCGTTCAGAGCGAACTTATGTCCATTCTGCTACGATTTCGAATTCATAAGTACGTATTCACAGCGGACATAGAAAAGATGTACCGGCAAGTGTGGATGAATCCGGAGGATCAATTCCATCAGATGATAGTCTGGAGAAACAATCCATCCGAAGAGATCAGGTACTATCGCCTGAAAACAGTAACATATGGGACAACAGCTGCTCCGTTCCTAGCAACGAAATGTCTGGATCATTTGGCAATACAATACAAAGACAGACTACCAGTAGGATCAACAACATTAAAAACAGATTTCTATGTTGACGACTGTCTACTGGAGCAAACACGATTCCAGAGGCAATTCATGTTCGACAAGAACTAAATAAGATATTCCGGATTCAAATTGCGCAAGTGGTGCTCCAACAATGAGCAACTTCTCCAAGGAATCCCCAAAGAGGATATTGTAACCGATGTAAAATTAGGAGAGACACTAGAGCACTACAGCGTGAAAACTCTGGGTCTCATCTGGATGCCGAAGAAGGATACATTGTGTGGACGAACACAGAAAAGTCAGGCTACACGCATCACCAAACGGGTGGTATGTTCCGAACTGGCCCAAATCTTTGACCCACTAGGACTCTTTGCACCGGTGGTAGTAAAGGCAAAAATCTTCATGCAACAACTTTGGGAGCTCAAACTGGATTGGGATGACGAATTACCATTACAACACCAAATCGAATGGAAAGAATACCGGGACGACTTACTAACATTGAACAAAATGCAAGTTCCCCGGCATATCTACGATGGTAAAATTCCAGTTACCCAAGAACTCCATACATTTGTAGATGCATCAGAACGAGCATATGGCGCAGCAGTATATGTACGCGCTACATACAAAAACAACCAAGTGTCAGTAAGACTGCTCTGTTCGAAATCACGTGTGGCGCCGACAGCCAAACAATCGCTACCACGGTTAGAACTTTGTGCTGCAGTCCTCGGTGCCGAGCTCACAAACCGAGTCCGACAGGATCTGCACATGGACATTAACACGGTTTCAGGATGTTTTTGGAGTGATTCCACCGTTGTGTTATCCTGGATAAACGCATCGTCATCAACATACCATACCTTTGTGGCAAATCGAATAGCCAAAATCCAGGCATTAACAAACCAGTCACAATGGCGTCACGTGTCATCGGCCAACAACGCAGCCGATGTCCTGTCGAGAGGAATCGCAGCAAGCAGACTGGCAGATCACAATCTGTGGTTATATGGACCATTATTCCTGCACGGATCTCGAGACAACTGGACGAAGGCACCCAACATAAAACCCAGCAATCTTGAGAGAAAAACTAAACATGTAAGCTTGCCAATCACACCTAGCGCACTTGGGGATGAATAATATACTTGCAGACATAGCAACTCGTTTCACAAACAGCAACGCATTGTGGCATATATGTTACGCTTCTGCTACAAAACCAACAGAGCGAACACCACGACGCTCTGCGCAGAAGAACTGACTCACGCCCGCACTATAATCCTGCGAACCATACAACAAGTCGAGTTTACAGCAGAGTTACAACAGTTCCAACGCTATAAGACTGTGGATAGAAAGAGCTCGATCATATCGTTATCTCCCTTCCTAGGAGACGATGAGCTCATCCGAGTTGGTGGTACTTCCATACAACGCAAAACACCCAGTTTTGCTGCCTTACAATGACCCAATCGTCAAAATGATTTTGCGGGAGCTACATGAGGAGAACATGCATTGTGGTGCTCAAGCATTAAGGGCAATCGCAAGACAACAATATTGGATTATCAATGACAAGACAATGGCTAGAAGCATCATCCACAGCTGTGTTAGATGCACCAAGGCCCACCAAGACCAAAGCTGATGCACCAGATCATGGGCAATCTCCCAGCACAACGAGTCACACAAGCACGCCCGTTTCTTAATGCAGACGTCGAATACTGTGGACCAATCTCGATCCACCATAAGATCCGAGGCAAAAGACCAGATAAGGCGTACATCGCCGTGTTCTGCTGCTTTTCCACAAAGGCAGTACACCTGGAGCTGGTAAGCGACCTGACCACAGATGCATTCTTGGCCGCCCTGCGTCGATTCTTAAGCAGACGTGGGAGGTGCCAAACTATTCATTGCGACAATGCAACGAACTTTGTGGGTGCAAACAACCAGCTTAAAGAATTAGAAGACTCTATATTCAGCTCAAAGGCAAGTGCTCTGATCACGAATCATTGCAACAAAAAGCAAGTGGATTTTAAATTCATTCCTCCCAGGGCTCCATCGTTTGGCGGCCTCTGGGAAGCGGCTGTAAAATCAGCAAAAAAGCTGTTGATAACAACCACCAACACAGCCTCATTGACATTTGAAGAACTAAACACAGTGATAATCGAAATTGAAGCAATTCTCAATTCTCGACCCATCACTCCAATGTCAAATGATCCCACTGATACAACAGCGCTCACCCCAGGACACTTCTTGATTGGTGAACCATTGACAACGCCTCCTGACGTCAATACTGATCATCAAGGAAGAACATTGGTCAAGTGCTGGGAATTGGTATCGCGCCTAAAGCATTCATTCTGGAAACAATGGTCTACACAATACCTCCAAGAATTGCAAGCTCGGCATAAATGGAAGACCGCTTCACCAAACGTACCTGAAGGATTATTAGTTTTGGTTAAGGAAGACAACCTTCCTGTAATGAGGTGGCCAATGGGTCGCATCATTAAGACATATCCTGGACAGGACAACCACGTACGAGTGGTTGACGTTAAGACAGCATCTGGCGTATACAAGCGCCCGATCACTCGTCTAGCGCCGCTCTTTCCAGAAGATGTGGCAATCAAACGTTCCCACAACGTGATCAGTGACACCACGGAGATTGATGAGCCACCCACACAGCGAACAACAAAATCAACATCAACATTAGTGGTGCTGTTGCTCATGCTTCCATTAGCATTGTCACAATTCGCAAACAAGCCTGGAATATTCCATGAGAAACTTGGAACATCAAGAATAGCAACGTCTGAGTGGACCATGATCGTATACTATGACTTGGACCCATATTGGAAGGATATGCAACTAATGTCTGCTGGAATTTCAGAGTTACGATACATGTGCCCTGAATTAAAAAATGTTCCGGCATGTAACTCCATAGTTCAACACTTTCAACATGTGCATAACGAGCTACAAGCAGGAAGCGTTTTAATGAAAACCTCTCGAAAACGCAGATCGCCGCTGGACATCATAGGAAATGTAGCAAGCAGTCTTTTTGGTGTTCTCGACGCAAAATACGCAGAAGAGATGACTCAAGTAATTGAGAAAGTGAAAACCAATGAAGACTTTCTACTACATCTGCTCCAAAACCAAACATCAATTGTCGACGCGACAATAAACGTAGTCAGAAAAGACAAAGTAACAACTGATAATCGCCTAAAAATTTTGGAACAGCATATGTCTACTATCAACCGAGAAAGAGGGTCATATCACAGCGATCATCTGACTCAAGCGTACTTAGGACTAATAGCACAATTAACCCTGCTCACAACAACTCTCCAACGAATGCAGTCCGATATATCTGATGTCCTAATCGGTATTCATCATCGGAGAATAAGCTCCACGCTGGTGTCTCCCGAGCAACTAATAGACCAACTAGACCAACTAGACCAGATACGGGATCATTTGCCACAAGATCAAATACTGCCGGTCACAACGAAGGAGGTGATTCAGTTATACAGAATCATGCGAGCCGAAGGAACCCCGACTGCAAAACACGTCATCTTCAAGCTGACGCTACCGCTAGTTTCAACAGCTCAGCTCGAAGTTTTCAGCATCATCCCAATTCCGTTTTGGGATTCAACAAGCTGGAGTCTATTTGACCTCAGAACCACCATAATAACGGTGAACATCCATCGAGACCAGTTCATGGGCACTACCCAAGAGGAATTCCGACGTTGTCTTAAAGTACACAACGAGGAGTTCATCTGCTTTGACCATCAGACGATCTTCAATGTGGACAATTGCTGTGAGTTTCAACTGTTTAACAATAAAACAGAAACACTGTGTCAGGTAACACACACAATGGCTGATACGGTGTGGCTAAAAACGCAGCATCCAAATAAATGGATCTTCGCAACGCATTCTATAACTAAATTTCAAGCAGTATGCAACGGAGTTCCGTCAACCATAACACTGGAAGGAACTGGTCTACTCTCCATGTCCCCTGGTTGCACTGCTCGCAATACTGAAGTAAGCATCAGCACCTTCAGCACCACAATCAGCGAAGTAAAATCGACTTACACTCGGTTTGGTGACGTGAGCCCACCGGAGACATCACCCTCGCCACCAATGTGGCAACTGAAGAACCAGACATCAAACTTTCTTCAAGAACTTGATGATCTACGCCAGCAACTATCAACCATCAATCATCACGAGCTGCCACACCATCTCACCACCGTGCAGCACCATCAACTCGCTGCTTACGCAACCCTAGCAATATTAATTTTATTGATCATTGCCTTCATTTTCCGAGAGAAGTATCAACTATGGAAACCAAGGCCATCAAATCCCGATCCAGCCATGTCATCACCCCTATACCCCCTGCACGCCGGTTTGCCGTCGACTTGAGCGATGGTTGAACACCAGTTCAACGGCCGGGAGAATGTTCAGCCACAGACATGTATTTAATGAATATTAGGAATATACAGTTCAATCTCATACACAAATACTCATAAATAAAATTGTCCATGTCATTTCATGTAACTGAATATGACGACACGAAAAATACATTAGCAACTAAGAATAGACAATAGCACTTGTAAACTCGAACCCTCCACTTTTCTCATTGAATTTTGTATACAAATTTGTATACACGCTCACCTGTTGCCTGCTGTGCTCCCCCGTTTTGGGGCACCTTGCGACTGGCATATGGCGAGCCGCAGTTTCGACACGCTTCCGTCGGACTCCCCGAACTGGAAGTGGAGAAATGGACAGGTCTCTCTTGCCGCCAGGTGATGGTGTACACACCTGCTCAGGGCCAGTATCAGAGGGCCACGCTCCCGCTGCGCTTGGAGCATGCGAAGCAGCTGGGCATCGCTCAGCGGGACGTCCTGCAGGCGAAGCGAGGACTGCGAGGGAGGAGGAGAGTAAAACCGTATCAAGTAACATCACGAATCACTCAAGCACACTTTATTAAATATATCATAACACTTAGAGGAACAACTACAAATGCAACTTAGCCTAATTTGTCGTACACTCTTGGACACACGTTGGGCACGGCGCCGACTTTTTGCCGCGGCGCAGGGAGCAGAATTTCAGCATGTCGACTGGCGACTGGCTCACATCAACCACAGCATTGAACTAAACGGCGATTCGTTTCGGGTTCCAGCTTAAATTTTTCTAACCCGCAGAGATCTCTGTTTTAGGGGGCGTTCGGTGGGGGGACAGCGATAAGACTACGCCAGCTCGCAGATGCCGTGGCGGTCCATGAAGACCTCGAGGCAAGTGGTGTCGACGCGTTCGAAGAGCAGCGAACCGAAGCGCCTGGCAGTGTAGTCCACGATAAGAACCATCTTGCAGTTGATGCACTTGTCGCGATAGTGGAAGAGCAGCCCCACCGTGGGGTGAACCACGTGGTCCACGAAGCCTTGAGCGGAGCGGTACACCTGGTGGTTGCCCATCTCCACGATGGAGCGGGTGTTGACCACCAGCTTGCTGCGCACATAGGCGGGCATGATCTCCAGGGTGCGACGCACCTTGGACTGGGTGTACAGGAGCAGGTTGAGGATGTGGGTCGGCGAGTTGAAGGTGTCGTTGCTGTCTTTCCGGTAGAAGAACACATTGCGAAAGACGAAGCCGGCGGTGCGGCCTTCGTCGCACTGACGCAAGTAGTCCGCCAGCGAATTGTGCTTCAGGGGCATCAGCACCTCGTCCAGATCCACCACGGCTGCGTACCGATAGTTATCCACGACGTTGGCGCGGTATACGCAGTCGTTGAACTGGGCCACAATCCCAGCGTAGTGGAGGTCCTGCAGGTGCGGTTGCACGTTCCACTCGAAGACGTTCGCCAGGCCCTGGCGCTGGTAGTGGGCCAGGACACGTTGCACCTCATTGCTGGCCTCCACGTAGTAGAAGTAGAAATGGGCGGCCCCCTGCAGCCGGTACATCTCCACGAACTCCACCAGTCGCAGCACGTTCGAGTAGTTCTCCTGGAGCGGACCCACGCACACGGAGATGGCGGGTCGCGACTTTGCAAACAAGCTCGTCATGTTGCGGGGGTAGTTATTGGGGGTTGCACGTGTGCTGTTAGACGAAACTTCACTGGGGTGGTGGGGTCTAATGATGCACTCACCTTATCTGTATGAAGCTGGGGCTGAGGTGGCTCAACCGATTGGAGGCATAGCTGAGGGCCACCGCTTGTGGCAGGCGCATCGGGTCGCGCCTGGAGGCGTGCAGCGGCCAGGCCGCAAAGCTGTTGTTGTGCACGTCGTGCATGGCCCCCGCCTCTTCGGCCACGATCTCCTGGCTGCTGAAGTCAGCGAAGCGCACGATGCAGCTCACCTTGGAGTCCAGCAGGCGCACCGGCAAAGTGGCGAATATCCGCAAAGAGCCGATGGTAATTTGGTCCTCATCCAGGCGGACATTTCCTATAGCCCAAAAACGGAGACGGAGCATAAGGATGAGTACGATTCAGGGGAGCTGTGGGAGGGTAACCCTCACCTATGATCTCTGTTCGGACATCGAAGTAGGCCGAATAGATCTCTTGCCTCAGTGAGGCGTTGTCGATCCTGCGCCAGCTGTTGGTGTAGTTCCAGTGCGGATTGGGCTTCTCCAGGATCAGCTGGCGCTGCAGCTGCTCCAGGTCGACACGCAGGCGCTCATTCTGCAAGCAGGATATCAAGAGAGAGGGAGAGAGAGAGAGGAAAACCAACTGGCCGTCAGGTAAGCTGCTGTGGAAGGATGAGCGGGCACCCACTCACAAGGCTCGTGCGCATGGAGATGTAGACCAGGACGAGCATGGCGCTGGCCACCAGGACGGACAGCGTGAAGTAAACGTACTGAAATCGGTTCTCTTGTGCCGCCAGCATGGCGTGGCCTTGGCTGGAGGGGCAGCAGGTGACAGGCGGCACTTATGGCGCGACTAGCCGCGTGCTATGCTCTCCCCAGGAATCACCGCCAGCAACTAAAACTGTTTATTTATTTCTACCGTTAGCAGTGAGTGCCGTTGGCCGATGCGTTGACAGCGATGCCGACGCCAACGCCAACGCCAACGCTGACTTTGTTCGGCGCCGCTTGTGGCACAGACAGTCGATGAGCGCGGCTCCTGTTGCTTATTTGCTTAGCGCTTTGGCGGTTGATGGGCAGCCATCGATTAGTAGACCAGTAGACCAGATACTCGGTGGGGCGGGGAGGCGTCAGCGTCCCTCCAGTGTCATCATCGGCCTGCCTGTCCTCGGCCACATTTGCGCTGCCACTGACCGCACCGCAACACAAGTTCGTTTGGCGCCCACTGTATGCAAATTATTACGACAACCACACGCACGCACACACACACAGACGCGCACTCTGTCGAATGGGGAAGGAAAGGGGGTAGGTAGGTAGGTGCTGAAAGTGTGGTGGTGGCTGGCCTGGCTCCCTTTGCTCCAGGACGCGCATGCAACAAGTTAATCAACGCACGCCTCGCATCAAACTGGCGCCTCTGTCCGCCATGAGCGCTGTCATCAGAGCCACAGAGGCGGAGGCAGCAGAGAAGCAGCTGAGACACATCGACAGCGACATTGGCGTTGCGGCCGTGCTCCAACTAGTGGAATTGGTGGGGGCGGGGGAGGACGGAGCCTTGTAAGGGTACTCCATGCGCCATGACGGGGGTGGAGGGAGACGGGACTTAATAAATATTGTGTGTATGTTTTTGTCTCTCGATTGGATTGGAGTGTCCATGGGACACTCTGCCTCTCCTCTCCTCTCCTGTCCTCTCTGCGTGAGTCAGCGCCGCCTTTCCCGGCTATTTTTAAGAAAATGAAAACGTCTTCCACTTTTATTATGGAAAATGAAAACATTTCAATTATACATATGTATGTAGCTACATACCTATACAATTCTGTACATATGTGTGTGGGGGAAGCCCCAGACTGGGGCTGCCCGTCAACAAACGCCAGAGGAAGAATTTTACTGGAGAACCTGGCCTCACTCGATATTGCCCTGCTGAACGCAGGAAATGAGCACACCTTCAACAGGGGCGGCATCGGATCGTGCATAGACCTGACTTTCGTCAGCAGCTCCCTTTATACGCGGGCTGAGTGGAAGCTGAGCGATACCTACACGGCAAGCGATCACTTTGCAATATGTTGCGAAATAACAACTGGCAGCAGAGCCCGCCAGGCAAGGAACCCCCAGGTAGCAAGGATGGGCTTCAAAGCCGGATCATTCAACACAGCGGACTTTTCCGCGAACCTGGTCACCCCACCGCCAGCGGCCGATGCCTCTAGCGAGGCAGACAGAGCGATGGGGGCAGGGCTGCACGCCTGCAGGGCGAGCATGGAGAGACGCTACGAGTACAGGAGTCACCACCAGCCGGTTTACTGGTGGAACCAGCAGATTAAGGATTCGCGACGGAAATGCCTGCAGGCCCGCAGGCGGTACCAGAGAGTGCGACTCAGCGGAGCATGACATCTAGGGAAGGGCCTACAAGTTGATAATAAAAAAAATGAATGCCCTGAAACCGAAGGCACCGGTTGAAGCAGAGAAAATGAAGAATATCGTGGAAACTCTATTCCCCCGTATGCCTCAGGGGGGCATCCCACCAAGGCAGGAGTATGCGGAGAACCAAAGTGAGCTAGAGCACATTAGCGAGGCAGAGGTCAAGGCCGCAGCTAGGAGTATCCCAGTTGCTAAGGCTCCGGGCCCAGATGGCATCCCAAACAGAGCACTAAAGACGGCCATTATGCTCCACCCGGAAATGTTCGCAAGGATGTTCAGCAGATGCTGGGCGGAAGGAATCTTCCCGGAGCGATGGAAGCTACAGAAGCTAGTGCTGATCCCGAAGCCAGACAAACCGCTAGAGAAGCCCTCGTCCTACAGGCCGATATGCCTATTGGACCCCGCGGGGAAAATCCTCGAGAAGATCATTTGCACAAGGCTAGAGCGAGCCATCCAGCGAGGTGGCGACCTGTCTCCAATGCAATTTGGTTTCCGCAGGGGCCACTCCACACTAGACGCGCTATCAACGGTGACAGACATTGCAGCAAAGGCAATCGAAGGCACCCGTTGGAAGGGCGGTGCCAAAAAATACTGCATCGTGGTGACACTAGACGTTCGAAACGCGTTCAACACTGCCAACTGGGATTGCATCCTGAGGGCGCTAACGGGCTTTGGAGTTGAAGGCCATCTCATTCGCATGGTCCAAGACTACTTCCGGGACCGGGTGCTAATGTATGAGACTGAAGAAAGTACTAAGAGACACGAGATAACTAGCGGCGTCCCACAAGGATCGGTCCTTGGGCCACTACTTTGGAACGCTATGTATGATGGCATCCTGTGTCTGCAAGTACCCGAGGACACGAAAATGATAGGGTTCGCCGACGACGTGGCACTAGTGGCCGTAGCAAAAAATCTTAAGCATGCGGAAGGCAAATGTGACGCCTCAATAAGGAGAATCAGAGAGTGGCTGGGCTCTGCTGGGCTACAACTGGCCGACCACAAAACGGAAGTAGTCCAGATCAGCAGTCGCAAAAAAACCGAAACAGCGCTGGTGAACGTGGGAACCTGCAGGATAAAGTCCGTGAGAGCCATACGGTACCTGGGAGTGATGCTTGACACACGGCTATGCTTTCGTGAGCACCCCAGCCAGGTGAGCATAAGAGCTGCGGCGCTGGGTAGGGCACTAAACAAAATAATGCGCAACACGAGGGGCCCGAAGCAAGGACGGCGGCTCCTTCTACACAACGTGCTAAAGTCGACAGTACTATACGGTGCAGCGGTCTGGGCGAAGGCGGCCAACACAAAAGCATATATGAGGAAGATTCAGGCAACATATCGGCTGGGAGCCCTGCGAGTATGCAGTGCATTCCGCACGGTATCCGACGACGCGGCTCTGATCATTGCTGGGACGGCACCAATCGACCTTTTAGCAAGGGAGGCGGCCAAAATATACTCGCAGCGAAGAGATATAGCGCCGGCGGAGCCAAATAGGGACGCTATCGGACAACGGGAGCGACAGCAAACAATGGCCGAGTGGCAGCGCAGATGGACGGAGTCGACGAAGGGGAGATGGACGCACACCCTAATCCCAAGAGTCGAAGAGTGGTGCACGCGAAGTCACGGGAGTGTAAACTTCTACCTGACGCAATTTTTAAGCGGCCACGGTTTCTTTAAAGCATACTTGCATAGATTTGGCCACGAAATAGACGGAGATTGTCCTGCCTGCGACGGAACGCCAGAGGATGCGGAGCACATACTCTTCAACTGCGCGAGATTCGAAGCGGAGAGAGAGAGTATGGAGGATTGCTGTGGAGAAAGGCTGACCAAGCAAACCCTTGTGAGAGTGATGCTGGAACACACGTGCAAATGGGATGCTGTATGCAACTTTGCGTGCGTAGTAATGCGTAAGCTACGCGAGGACGAGCGCGCCAGAAGACGGCAGACAGGACGGGCATAGAGTGCCCGCCCGGGCCCTGCGACGCAATACTTGACGGTCGTCCCGCAGGAGCACCTGGCAAACCAAACCTACCTACTTAAACACCTAATACTTCTTTCTATACTACTAATTCTATACTGCTGTATATACCATGTAAACGCTTTTCCTTTCTGTATTTCACTACCTAATAAAATATGGAATAAAAAAAAAAATATGTGTGTGTGTGTATGATTTACACATTAAATACATTTGTCTTTGGAATGGGAATCGAAAGTGAGCGAAGGCGATGACCACATGACCACTTGATTCTGAAGACATATGTACTATTTATTCAGATGGAATAGTGGGGCAACGCCATAGATAATACCCGAGTAGTACCCGAGAATTGGAACCCACTCCTTGCAGGGATACTCCTCTGTTTAATCTATGCACCTCGAATACAGTTTTAGATGTCCGATTACGCTTGGGTACTTCTAATAGATAACATGATATCTCAAAGATACATATAACATACATATGTACACATATACATATGTAATGTACATACATGGAACTTTATTAAATAATCTTGTTTTTATACCCGATACTCAAAATGAGTTTTGGGGTATATTAGATTTGTGGTAAAAGTGGATGTATGTAACGTCCAGAAGGAATCGTTTCCGACCCCATAAAGTATATATATTCTTGATCAGTATCAATAGCCGAGTCGATTGAGTCATGTCTGTCTGTCCGTCTGTACGTCCGTCCGTCTGTCCGTCTGTCCGTCCCCTTCAGCGCCTAGTGCTCAAAGACTATAAGAGCTAGAGCAACGATGTTTTGGATCCAGACTTCTGTGGTATGTCACTGCTACAAAAATATTTCAAAACTTCGCCCTGCCCACTTCCGCCCCCACAAAGGACGAAAATCTGTGGCATTCACATTTTTAAAGATACGATAAAGCCAAAAACGCGGAATCGTAGAGGATGACTATATGTTCTAGAGTGTAAAATCTCAACCAGATCATATAATTATTATAGCCAGCATCAAGAAAACAATTTCATTTTTTCTCGCCCTGTATCTCTCTAACACACACGTAGCATAGGCGGCTTTTCTTAGAGTAAAACATTAGCGCCTAGATCTCAGAGACTACAAAAGCTAGAGCAACCAAATTTGGTATAGCCAATAGGAACAAATCAATTTGCAGTGGCTACGCAGCGCCCGACGTCACGCTCAGACTGATTTTCTGTCTCTCTCGCACGCACTCTTTGTCGTGTCGTTTAATATTAGCGGCGTCTGCCGGAGGAGTGCCATACTGACTTAGTATCGGGTATAACCGTAGAGTTGCGGTGTCCGCAGCAACTCACAACGTTCCCCCTCGTTATACCCGATACTCAAAATGAGTATTGGGGTATATTAGATTTGTGGTAAAAGTGGATGTGTGTAACGTCCAGAAGGAATCGTTTCCGACCCCATAAAGTATATATATTCTTGATCAGCATCAATAGCCGAGTCGATTGAGCCATGTCTGTCTGTCCGTCTGTCCGTCCGTCCGTCTGTCCGTTGTCCGTCTGTCCGTCCCTATTAGCGCCTAGTGCTCAAAGACTATAAGAGCTAGAGCAACGATGTTTTGGATCCAGACTTCTGTGATATGTCACTGCTACAAAAATATTTCAAAACTTCGCCCCGCCCACTTCCGCCCCACAAAGGACGAAAATCTGTGGCATCCACAATTTTAAAGATATGAGAAAACCAAAAACGTAGAGTTGTAGAGAATTACCATATCTTTAAGACTGCGGAATCTGAATTGGATCGTATTATTATTATAGCCAGCATTAAGAAAACAATTTCATTTTTTCTCGCCCTGTCTCTCTCTAACACACACGTAGCATAGGCGGCTTTTCTTAGAGTAAAACATTGGCGCCTAGATCTCAGAGACTACAAAAGCTAGAGCAACGAAATTAGGTATCCACACTCCTAATATATCGGACCGAGACGAGTTTGTTTCAAAATTTCGCCACACCCCCTTCCGCCCCCGCAAAGGACGAAAATCTGGGGATATTCAAAAATCTCAGAGACTATTAAGGCTAGAGGAACCAAATTTGGTATTCGCACTCCAGTTAGATCTTACTATAAAACGTGTATCTCAAAATTTCGCCCCACCCCCTTCCGCCCACACAAAGGACGAAAATCTGTTGCATCCACAATATTGCACATTCGAGAAAACTAAAAACGCAGAATCATAGATAATGACCATATCTATCAGATTGTTGGATCTGGATCAGATCAGATCATTTTTATAGCCAATAGGAACAAAACAATTTGCAGTGGCTACGCAGCGCCCGACGTGACGCTCAGACTGATTTTCTGTCTCTCTCGCACGCACTCTTTGTCGTGTCGTTTAATATTAGCGGCGTCTGCCGGAGGAGAGTTATACTGACTTAGTATCGTAGAGTATAACATTTATTTAATAAGTATGTTGGACTTAAAATTATAACAGCTCCAAGTTTTACAAGTATGTTTGTGACTAATTATATGCGTGTACGTCTGATGCGTGGATGAACTGACAACTGACTGATCTCTCTCTCTTGCTATCGGCTCTCTCAGAGCCGATTACTGCTCTATCCCGACGACACGACGAAAACACGACCGCTTCGTGACTCTCTCTTTCCTTCGTTTCCTACATTCGGCTGTCCTGACGGACCATTCGCCTCGGATGGGTCTAGCCAAGGTTTCATATATTCTGAAACTGTAGAGGTCTTATAGGGACCCTCAGTATCCCCAATCTTCTCGACTTCGTCCCTTCCATGATTCTTTACCCTAACCACCTTATACGGCCCTAGATACTTTCCTTTTAGCTTAAATCCAGTACCATACTGAGTACGCTTGATAGCTACTAGCTCATTAACCTCATACTGTCTATCTAGTTTCCTTTTTAAGTCAAAACTCTTCTTGTTTTCCTGCTGTAACCGTGCAATGTTTTCAACTACTTCCTTTCTAATTTTTTCGCGGTCCTTGTTCAACTCTTCGATAAGTGATTCTTCCAATATTTCTTTTATTTTTGGATCCATTCCTATACGCATGTCTAGCCCAGTCAATATCTTGAAAGGTGTTACCTTGGTACTTCGCGGCTCAACACTGTTGATCATTTGCTGTAGTTATCCTAGATGCTTATACCAACTACCGGAATTACCCTGACACAATTTCGACAACATAGGCACCACTATCTTGTGCATCCTTTCGACTTGACCATTCCCACGTGGAACGCCTGTGGCAATCATTAAATGCTGTATTTTCTCTCTCTCACAATATTCACGAAACAAATTGGACATAAACGCTGCACCCCTATCCGTCACTATTCTGTTCGGATTACCAAAACTAGTCCCCTGAATTTCCAAACACTTAACGACCTCTTCAACACCTGTACTACGTGTAGAATATAACCAAACAAACTTAGAAAATCCATCAACGACAACCAGTATATAATTGTACTGTTTTTTAGTCATTTCCATTGGTCCAACGTGATCAATGTGATACGTTTGTAACGGCCTATCACCCTTGTCTATTGGTTGCAAATAACCCTCACGTTTTCCTGTCTTTTCATTGACAATGATACACTCGACATAACTATTTATTACGCGCCATACTTTGTCTTTTAACTTCGGAATATAATACGACTTTTCAATGATATCTTGTGTCTTTTTAACTGAAAAATGTCCTTGCTTATGTGCTATTGATATAATCTCATTTTCCAACTGAGCTGGTACTACGGTAAGCTCCTTATCCGGATCGTTAAACAAAATCTGATTCTGAATATAATAATCCTCATATTCCTTGTCCTCCACAATACTTTTAACAGCCTTAACCCAATCGTCGGTTAGCTGAGCTTCTTTCAAACGATGAGCTATACTTTCGGTCACCATAAAACAAGATACACGACTCAACGCGTCAACGTGCCTCATCTTCGTTCCTGAGCGATGTTCTATAACCTAATTAAAATCTTGTAGGTACATGGCCCAACGTGCTACTCTCAAAGGAACGTCTTTCTTTTTGATCGTCATTGTAAATGCATTACAATCTGTGACAATTTTGAACTTTATACCCAAAACGTATACACGCCATTTCGCTAAAGCTTCGATAATTGCCAGAACCTCAAGGTCATAAGCAGGATATTTCTCTTCACATGGCTTAGTCCTACGGCTCATATATTGAACTGGATGGAATTGGCTGTCTTCCAAACTCTTTTGCAGTAACACGGCTCCATACCCCCATTTTGATGCATCAGTATGGATTTCTGTCTCCAACTTCGGGTTGTACATTTCTAAAACAGGTCTACTAATCAATGCTACCTTTAGTTGTTCAAACGCAACCTGATGTATCTCCTTAAATTCAAATTTATCATCCTTCCGGAGCAGATATGTCAATGGTTTTGCAATAACAGCATAACCCTCAATAAACTTTCGGAAATAAGAAGTCAATCCTATGAAACGCTGCACTGCTTTTTTATCAACTGGCACTGGGAACTTTTCGACTGCCCTCGTCTTCTCATCACTTGGTCTTATCGTATTTTTTTCTATTATATACCCCAGAAAATTACCCTTTTGTCGTAACAGCTGACACTTTCTCCAATTTATACGTAGCCCATTCATTTCCGCTATCTTCAGTACTTTTCTCAACTTTAACAAACTCTCTTCTACATCTTGACTACAAATAATAACGTCATCCATATAGACTGCTGCTTCATTATTCTTTACCAAATCTCTCAACACAGCCATTATAAATCTGGTAAACACCGCTGGAGAATTTGAAATTCCAAATGGTACATATAAAAATTCGAACTGACCATTCTGAGTCACAAAAGACGTATATTTTTGAGACTCGACTTCTACAGGCACATGGAAAAAACCATTCGTTAAATCCAACGTGGTGAAATACTTTGCACCCTGCAGTTTCTCCAACACTGTATCCATATGTGACATTGGAAAGTTATCGCGAACTATTTTCTCATTCAACTTTCGGTAATCACAGCATAGTCTCTTGCTACCGTTCTTTTTGGGTACCAACACTACTGGTGATGCATACTCCGATGTACTTGATTTTATAATCTTTTGAGCCAGCCACTCTTCCACTTGCTTGTCCACGATTTCCTGTTCACACAACGGTAATCGTCTCGGATGCTGGAAAACTGGTATCTCATCCACTAATACAATTTACATTTTTATCGGCGCTTCTACATTTCTCTGAGGTTGGTACTTTCCTACCATACCCCTAGCCTCTCTAGCATGTACTTCACTGAGATGACCAACATCAATTGAAAACTCCTTCTCAACTTCGTCAATACTTGACATGCAAGTGCCTTTATAATCATTAAACAATTCCACGCATGAGGACGATGCTACCTGATCAAGTTTCTTATCTTTATCCTCGCCACAAACTCTACGAACAAATCTTGTTCCTGTCTTAGAAACTTGCATGTCCACATGATCCAGAATAGTCCTTCCTAAAATGGCTTCAAAACCAATATCCTCGTCTGGAATGACATGAAATTCTACCTCCATTTCAATCTCATCGATTTTCACTGGTATCGAAAAGCTACCAAAAGTTACAACTTGACTATCTCCAATACCTGTTAAAAATTTCTCCTGGCCGATCAGTTCAAGATTTCCAAATTTCAAAAATACCCTCATGCGAATTAAACACAAATCTGCTCCAGTATCAATCAAACCTTGGAATACCAAATTCGCGTACTTAATATCCTTTAATTCCAAACCTGATGGAGTGAAAATACCTGACGGCTTATCAACGACTTCCTTATCTCGAATAATGTTCGTATTCGATCTCTTTTCTTGTCTGGTTTCGACCTTGACATTACAGCTTGCAGCACGGTGTCCTGGTTGGCCACATTTGAAACAACAAAAATCATTTTTGGGACAATCTTTCCTCAAATGCGATTTGTCTCCACACTTAAAACATTTCCTAAAATTCTCTGTCATCGACCCATTCACCGAACTCTCACTTTTATTACTCAGCGGCCAATTCTTACTCATCGGCTTGGATCCGCCTCTAGCTTTCTGGTAAACATCGATCTGAAATTTAAGCTCCTTTAAGTTTCTAGCTTGGTACAGCATTGCCTTACTTGCCCTAGCGTCTGGTATACCATCCACAAAATATTCGATTAAACTCTCATCATCTAGTTTAATTGGCTTGGCTATCTCCATTAACGCATACAAAAACTCATGCAACGACTCTTCTTTTTTCTGCTGGCGCTTTTGCAACATTCTATGTACTTCTACGGACGACAGTTTAACACTAAACTCATCCAACAGAGCTGCCTTCAACGAATTCCAGTTACGAATATCACGAAAACTACGAGCGAAAGATTTTGCTGCACCAACTAACAACTGCTTGGCATAAATGAATAATTGTAATTGACTCCATTGAACAGTAGCTGCGCATTCTTCTAATTCCTCTATCCATTGATTGATGTCGGGGTTATTAGAAACAGAAAATTGTGACACACTACCTTCCACGTCTTTTAGCGTAAACCAAGATTTATACTCTGCCTGTCGCGTACCTGGTTGAACTGCTACGGTATCATCCACTGCTGTTACTACGGACTCATCCTCTGACTCTTCTTCATCCTCAACTGGAAAGCCGTGATGTATTAATAGTCTATCTTGCAAATCGCGCTTTCGTCCCGTCGTCTGCAACGCAAGCTCTCTTAACTTCTCTCGCAAATCTGCGACTCTCAGTGTCATTATCTCTTTAACTTGCATCGTGACGATTTAAATACAAAATAATTGATATTAGCTTATATCTAAGAAAATGTAATTAAATCAACTTAAACAACCTTATTACTGCTGGCCTGTTAACAATTTTCCAGTTAACATCGACTCCGAAAACGCCTTTAAAGTCGTCACTGTTAACGATCGCTTCTCTGTTAACGCTCACCTTACTATGGGTTTACCCTTGTTAACTCTCGCTTCTGCGCAGAACTTTCCAGACTCCAAATTTGACGCACACACACCACCACATCCAGATCTCGCTTGCCTGTCGATGTCGCTGTTGCCGTCCTCTCTTTGTTGCCTTGCCTTGCTCTCGCTGTTCGTCGTTAACTCGTTGTCGCTTCCCGAATCGTCGCTGCTTCTGCTGTTACAAAATGGTCGTCTCCTTGCTGCTTGTCTCTTCTTGTCTTCTTGTCTCACAACAACAATCAATGTTCTTTGATTCTTGCTGTTTGCTGCCGTCGTTTTGTCGCTTCTGCTTCCTTTGGAACGAACGCACTCAGATTGTCGTCTCTGTGCCGCTTGTCTCCTTGTAGCTCTAGCCTCTCAGACGCAATGCACAACAATAACAACGAAGGTTTTGATTCTTGCTGTGTTTGCTGCCGTCTGCCGCAGTTTTGTCGCTCCAGCTCTCTTGAATGTCTGCTCACACTAATGCGCCTTCTTCGACAAGTGTCTCTCTCGCACTTATAGGCCAGACTGCAATTCAATTTCGCACCGCGACCGATCTCTTGTGTCACCAGTGTCGTGTTCGCCAAAATTTCCAAATACACGCACAAATCTCACTTGCAAATGTTGTTGTCTTGGGCTTATCCCGGACGAGCCCCCAATTTGTAGTAGTTTAAGTTGCTTGATGGCAACGAGTAACATTTATTTGATAAGTATGTTGGACTTAAAATTATAACAGCTCCAAGTTTTACAAGTATGTTTGTGACTAATTATATGCGTGTACGTCTGATGCGTGGATGAACTGACAACTGACTGATCTCTCTCTCTTGCTATCGGCTCTCTCAGAGCCGATTACTGCTCTATCCCGACGACACGACGAAAACACGACCGCTTCGTGTCTCTCTCTTTCCTTCGTTTCCTACATATATTCTTGATCAGCATCAATAGCCGAGTCGATTGAGCCATGTCTGTCTGTCCGTCTGTCCGTCCGTCCGTCTGTCCGTCCCCTTCAGCGCCTAGTGCTCAAAGACTATAAGAGCTAGAGCAACGATGTTTTGTATCCAGACTTCTGTGATATGTCACTGCTACAAAAATATTTCAAAACTTCGCCCCGCCCACTTCCGCCCCCACAAAGGACGAAAATCTGTGGCATCCACAATTTTAAAGATATGAGAAAACCAAAAACGTAGAATTGTAGAGAATTACCATATCTTTAAGACTGCGGAATCAAATTGTATCGTATTATTATTATAGCCAGCATCAAGAAAACAATTACATTTTTTCTCGCCCTGTCTCTCTCTAACACACACGTAGCATAGGCGGCTTTGCTTAGAGTAAAACATTAGCGCCTAGATCTCAGAGACTACAAAAGCTAGAGCAACCAAATTTGGTATCCACACTCCTAATATATCGGACCGAGACGAGTTTGTTTCAAAATTTCGCCACACCCCCTTCCGCCCCCGCAAAGGACGAATATCTGGGGATATTCAAAAATCTCAGAGACTATTAAGGCTAGAGGAACCAAATTTAGTATTCGCACTCCAGTTAGATCTTACTATAAAACGTGTATCTCAAAATTTCGCCCCACCCCCTTCCGCCCACACAAAGGACGAAAATCTGTTGCATCCACAATATTGCACATTCGAGAAAACTAAAAACGCAGAATCATAGATAATGACCATATCTATCAGATTGCTGAATCTGGATCAGATCAGATCATTTTTATAGCCAACAGGAACAGAACAATTTGCAGTGGCTACGCAGCGCCCGACGTGACGCTCAGACTGATTTTCTGTCTCTCTCGCACGCACTCTTTGTCGTGTCGTTTAATATTAGCGGCGTCTGCCGGAGGAGAGTTATACTGATTTAGTATCGGGTATAACCGTAGAGTTGCGGTGTCCGCAGCAACTCACAACGTTCCCCCTCGTTAGTTTTTATACCCGATACTCAAAATGAGTATTGGGGTATATTAATTTGAGGTAAAAGTGGATGTCTGTAACGTCCAGAAGGAATCGTTTCCGACCCCATAAAGTATATATATTCTTGATCAGCATCAATAGCCGAGTCGATTGAGCCATGTCTGTCTGTCCGTCTGTCCGTCCGTCCGTCTGTCCGTCCCCTTCAGCGCCTAGTGCTCAAAGACTATAAGAGCTAGAGCAACGATGTTTTGGATCCAGACTTCTGTGATATGTCACTGCTACAAAAATATTTCAAAACTTCGCCCCGCCCCCTTCCGCCCCCACAAAGAACGAAAATCTGTGGCATCCACAATTTTAAAGATATGAGAAAACCATAAACGTAGAATTGTAGAGAATTACCATATCTTTAAGACTGCGGAATCTGAATTGGATCGTATTATTATTATAGCCAGCATCAAGAAAACAATTTCATTTTTTCTCGCCCTGTCTCTCTCTAACACACACGTAGCATAGGCGGCTTTGCTTAGAGTAAAACATTAGCGCCTAGATCTCAGAGACTACAAAAGCTAGAGAAACCAAATTTGGTATCCACACTCCTAATATATCGGACCGAGACGAGTTTTTTTCAAAATTTCGCCACACCCCCTTCCGCCCCCGCAAAGGACGAAAATCTGGGGATATTCAAAAATCTAAGAGACTATTAAGGCTAGAGGAACCAAATTTAGTATTCGCACTCCAGTTAGATCTTACTATAAAACGTGTATCTCCAAATTTCGCCCCACCCCCTTCCGCCCACACAAAGGACGAAAATCTGTTGCATCCACAATATTGCACATTCGAGAAAACTAAAAACGCAGAATCATAGATAATGACCATATCTATCAGATTGCTGAATCTGGATCAGATCAGATCATTTTTATAGCCAACAGGAACAGAACAATTTGCAGTGGCTACGCAGCGCCCGACGTGACGCTCAGACTGATTTTCTGTCTCTCTCGCACGCACTCTTTGTCGTGTCGTTTAATATTAGCGGCGTCTGCCGGAGGAGAGTTATACTGACTTAGTATCGGGTATAACCGTAGAGTTGCGGTGTCCGCAGCAACTCACAACGTTCCCCCTCGTTAGTTTTTATACCCGATACTCAAAATGAGTATTGGGGTATATTAATTTGTGGTAAAAGTGGATGTGTGTAACGTCCAGAAGGAATCGTTTCCGACCCCATAAAGTATATATATTCTTGATCAGCATCAATAGCCGAGTCGATTGAGCCATGTCTGTCTGTCCGTCTGTCCGTCCGTCCGTCTGTCCGTCCCCTTCAGCGCCTAGTGCTCAAAGACTATAAGAGCTAGAGCAACGATGTTTTGGATCCAGACTTCTGTGATATGTCACTGCTACAAAAATATTTCAAAACTTCGCCCCGCCCACTTCCGCCCCCACAAAGAACGAAAATCTGTGGCATCCACAATTTTAAAGATATGAGAAAACCATAAACGTAGAATTGTAGAGAATTACCATATCTTTAAGACTGCGGAATCTGAATTGGATCGTATTATTATTATAGCCAGCATCAAGAAAACAATTTCATTTTTTCTCGCCCTGTCTCTCTCTAACACACACGTAGCATAGGCGGCTTTGCTTAGAGTAAAACATTAGCGCCTAGATCTCAGAGACTACAAAAGCTAGAGCAACCAAATTTGGTATCCACACTCCTAATATATCGGACCGAGACGAGTTTGTTTCAAAATTTCGCCACACCCCCTTCCGCCCCCGCAAAGGACGAAAATCTGGGGATATTCAAAAATCTCAGAGATTATTGAGGCTAGAGGAACCAAATTTAGTATTCGCACTCCAGTTAGATCTTACTATAAAACGTGTATCTCCAAATTTCGCCCCACCCCCTTCCGCCCACACAAAGGACGAAAATCTGTTGCATCCACAATATTGCACATTCGAGAAAACTAAAAACGCAGAATCATAGATAATGACCATATCTATCAGATTGCTGAATCTGTATCAGATCAGATCATTATTATAGCCAACAGGAACAGAACAATTTGCAGTGGCTACGCAGCGCCCGACGTGACGCTCAGACTGATTTTCTGTCTCTCTCGCACGCACTCTTTGTCGTGTCGTTTAATATTAGCGGCGTCTGCCGGAGGAGAGTTATACTGACTTAGTATCGGGTATAACCGTAGAGTTGCGGTGTCCGCAGCAACTCACAACGTTCCCCCTCGTTAGTTTTTATACCCGATACTCAAAATGAGTATTGGGGTATATTAATTTGTGGTAAAAGTGGATGTGTGTAACGTCCAGAAGGAATCGTTTCCGACCCCATAAAGTATATATATTCTTGATCAGCATCAATAGCCGAGTCGATTGAGCCATGTCTGTCTGTCCGTCTGTCCGTCCGTCCGTCTGTCCGTCCCCTTCAGCGCCTAGTGCTGAAAGACTATAAGAGCTAGAGAAACGATGTTTTGGATCCAGACTTCTGTGCGGGATGAAAATTAAAAACGTATCCGTAAACACAAATTGCGACACATGCAATAAGGCTAAAATATGTGCATTGCCGTTCCCACAAAAGGCAGAACGTGTTACGAAAAGTGTTCTCGAATTGATCCATACCGACGTATGCGGACCTATGAATGTTAAATCTCTGGCTGAAAACCGTTATTTTGTTACATTTATAGACGATTACTCGCGAAAAATTCACGTATATTTTATGCGCGCCAAAAATGAAGTTTTTGAGAAATTTAAAATGTATAAAAGTTATGTTGAGTGCCAAACCGAAAAAACAATCAAAGCCTTGCGAAGCGATAACGGTACTGAGTACATAAACAATGAATTTACAAATTTTTTAAATGCGTGCGGAATAAAAAGAGAACTAACGGTGCCTTACACACCTCAGCAAAACGGCGTTGCTGAGCGCGCAAATCGTACAATCGTTGAAATGGCTAGGAGTATGTTAATTCATGCAAATTTAAAAGAATTTTTGTGGGCTGAAGCCGTTCAAACTGCAGTATATTTGAGAAATAGATGTCCGACCAGAGCGTTAAATGGATGCACCCCCTTCGAGGCTTGGAACAAGCGCAAGCCGTCGGTAAACCATCTGAAAATATTTGGTTCACGCGCATTTGCACTCAAAAAAACTAAAAAAGGCAAATTCGTTGCAAAAGGAAAGGAGTACATTTTTGTTGGCTACTCTTTTGCAGCAAAAGCATATCGTTTATATGACCAAGAAAAGCGAATGATAGTGGAACGCCGAGACGTCAAAATTGTGGAGGGTGAGTTCGTCAAGGAAGTAAATGATATTTACGAAAATAGAGATCAGACTGAGGATCTTGCAAAAATCATCATACGCTTTGAGTCAAACGAAGAACCTGTGCAGGTACAAACTGTTGTTGAGCCCGAAGACGAAACGATTAGCAACATTGACAACAGCGATGATGATGAGGAGGAGTACTAAGTGCAAGCGATCCAGAACAGAGCCGCAGCTCAGATGAAGAAGACATCCCACAAATACGTGGCCCAGGAAGGCCAAAAATCATTCGTACTGGTCAACCTGGCAGACCAAAGAAGCAGTACAATGTCCTCAACAATCTTAGCTGCTCCGATGACATTGAGACTCCACGGACCGTTGCAGAGGCGTTGCAAAGCCACGATGCAGAAGAATGGAAAAAATCTATGCGAAAGGAATTCGATGCACTCGTGTCAAATAATACATGGACTCCTGTCAATCTTCCGCCCGGAAAAAAGGCTATAGGTTCAAAATGGGTTTTCAGAATCAAACGCAACCAAAACGGTGACATTGAAAGGTTTAAGTCGAGACTTGTGGCACAAGGATGTGGCCAGCAGTTTGGCGTTAACTACTGGGAGACATATTCTCCAGTGATACGTTGAGACAATCCGAATGTTATTTGCGATTGCTGCAGAAAAGCAGTTACACATGCATCAGGTGGATATCTCTAACGCGTATCTCAACGGTAAACTCCAAGAAGTCGTCTATATGAAGCAACCCGTAGGCTTTATAGATGAGCAGAACCCCCACAAGGTACTAAAACTTCAAAAGGCTATCTATGGGCTGAAGCAGTCTGGACGTGTCTGGAATGACACATTGAACGAGGTGCTGGTTAACATGGGCTTTAAAAAAAGTCAACACGAGCCATGTCTATACGTCAAACAGCATCAACAAGGCTTCAGTTATATAGCAGTTTACGTCGACGACCTGATAATCATCTGTCCAAAAGAGATGGACGTCAGCGCGATCAAGCAAAATATCGCATCCGTATTTGAGATGAAAGATGGAGGTCAGCTCAACTTTTTCCTAGGCATGGAAATTCATCGAGAAGGCAAACAAGGCGCCCTCAAGTTATGCCAGAAGAGGTATATTGAAAGCGTTTTGAATACTTTCGGTATGCAGGATTGCCGTCCAGTCGCAACACCACTTGACCCAGGTTTTCACGTTGGTTGTAAAGATGAAGAATGTGTAAAGGTAAATAAGACATATTATCAATCACTTATTGGTTCGCTCATGTACTTAGCAGTTTTGAGCCGGCCTGACATTCTTCATGCTGTGAGCAAACTATCACAGCGAAACCAAGACCCTCATGTGGAGCACGAAACTGCAGCTAAGCATGTGTTGCGCTATTTACGAGGCACAATGAATATGAGCATCATCTACCAAAAGTTTGGAGAGCCAGTAAAAGGGTTCGCAAAATGCTGATTGGGCAAATGACAAGCTGGACCGAAAATCATATTCCGGATACGTTTTCTTCCTAGCTGGTAGTGCGTTTTCGTGGACATCAGCCAAGCAGAGCGTCGTCGCCATGAGCAGCACCGAAGCAGAGTATGTGGCGCTATCAACAGCCGCTAGAGAAGCAGTATATCTACAAGGTCTGTTGCAAGAGATTGGATACTCAAATCAAGGGCCAATGGCTATCTATGGTGACAACCTCAGTGCGCATCATATTGCGAAAAATCCTATTCACCATAAACGCACAAAGCATATAGATTTAAAATATCATTTTGTTAGAGACAAAGTAGAAAGTAAAGAGATAAAACTTGAATATGTATCCACACAGAAAAACGTTGCCGATGAATTAACCAAAAGTTTATGTAAGCAAAAGCATTATAGATTTGTAAAATCGCTTGGATTAATTGATTAATACATTGTAATCACAAAATATTATGCTTAAGCAAAAGTGTTGAAATTTGAAGTGTAACCATAATATGATCTGTCTGGCAACGCTAATTAACATAATGTACATGAACAGCGAGAGCCTCTGTTATCTCTCGTCTCTCCTATTCGTATGTAAGTACATATGAACACATGTCATCTCTTCAGTTCTGAATAAACCACTTATGAGCACAGACGCGTCGTTCTCTATTTAATACATGACAAAAGGCGCAATACACAATAATTATTATAGCCAGCATCAAGAAAACAATTTCATTTTTTCTCGCCCTGTCTCTCTCTAACACACACGTAGCATAGGCGGCTTTGCTTAGAGTAAAACATTAGCGCCTAGATCTCAGAGACTACAAAAGCTAGAGCAACCAAATTTGGTATCCACACTCCTAATATATCGGACCGAGACGAGTTTGTTTCAAAATTTCGCCACACCCCCTTCCGCCCCCGCAAAGGACGAAAATCTGGGGATATTCAAAAATCTCAGAGACTATTAAGGCTAGAGGAACCAAATTTAGTATTCGCACTCCAGTTAGATCTTACTATGAAACGTGTATCTCAAATTTTCGCCCCACCCCCTTCCGCCCACACAAAGAACGAAAATCTGTTGCATCCACAATATTGCACATTCGAGAAAACTAAAAACGCAGAATCATAAATAATGACCATATCTATCAGATTGCTGAATCTGGATCAGATCAGATCATTTTTATAGCCAATAGGAACAAATCAATTTGCAGTGGCTACGCAGCGCCCGACGTCACGCTCAGACTGATTTTCTGTCTCTCTCGCACGCACTCTTTGTCGTGTCGTTTAATATTAGCGGCGTCTGCCGGAGGAGAGTTATACTGACTTAGTATCGGGTTTAACCGTAGAGTTGCGGTGTCCGCAGCAACTCACAACGTTCCCCCTCGTTAGTTTTTATACCCGATACTCAAAATGAGAATTGGGGTATATTAATTTGTGGTAAAAGTGGATGTGTGTAACGTCCAGAAGGAATCGTTTCCGACCCCATAAAGTATATATATTCTTGATCAGCATCAATAGCCGAGTCGATTGAGCCATGTCTGTCTGTCCGTCTGTCCGTCCGTCCGTCTGTCCGTCCCCTTCAGCGCCTAGTGCTCAAAGACTATAAGAGCTAGAGCAACGATGTTTTGGATCCAGACTTCTGTGATATGTCACTGCTACAAAAATATTTCAAAACTTCGGCCCGCCCGCTTTCGCCCCCACAAAGGACGAAAATCTGTGGCATCCACAATTTTAAAGATATGAGAAAACCATAAACGTAGAATTGTAGAGAATTACCATATCTTTAAGACTGCGTAATCTGAATTGTATCGTATTATTATTATAGCCAGCATCAAGAAAACAATTTCATTTTTTCTCGCCCTGTCTCTCTCTAACACACACGTAGCATAGGCGGCTTTGCTTAGAGTAAAACATTAGCGCCTAGATCTCAGAGACTACAAAAGCTAGAGCAACCAAATTTGGTATCCACACTCCTAATATATCGGACCGAGACGAGTTTGTTTCAAAATTTCGCCCCTCTCCCTTCCGCCCCCGCAAAGGACGAAAATCTGGGGATATTCAAAAATCTCAGAGACTATTAAGGCTAGAGGAACCAAATTTAGTATTCGCACTCCAGTTAGATCTTACTATAAAACGTGTATCTCCAAATTTCGCCCCACCCCCTTCCGCCCACACAAAGGACGAAAATCTGTTGCATCCACAATATTGCACATTCGAGAAAACTAAAAACGCAGAATCATAGATAATGACCATATCTATCAGATTGCTGAATCTGGATCAGATCAGATCATTTTTATAGCCAACAGGAACAGAACAATTTGCAGTGGCTACGCAGCGCCCGACGTGACGCTCAGACTGATTTTCTGTCTCTCTCGCACGCACTCTTTGTCGTGTCGTTTAATATTAGCGGCGTCTGCCGGAGGAGAGTTATACTGACTTAGTATCGGGTATAACCGTAGAGTTGCGGTGTCCGCAGCAACTCACAACGTTCCCCCTCGTTAGTTTTTATACCCGATACTCAAAATGAGTATTGGGGTATATTAATTTGTGGTAAAAGTGGATGTGTGTAACGTCCAGAAGGAATCGTTTCCGACCCCATAAAGTATATATATTCTTGATCAGCATCAATAGCCGAGTCGATTGAGCCATGTCTGTCTGTCCGTCTGTCCGTCCGTCCGTCTGTCCGTCCCTTCAGCGCCTAGTGCTCAAAGACTATAAGAGCTAGAGCAACGATGTTTTGGATCCAGACTTCTGTGCGGGATGAAAATTAAAAACGTATCCGTAAACACAAATTGCGACACATGCAATAAGGCTAAAATATGTGCATTGCCGTTCCCACAAAAGGCAGAACGTGTTACGAAAAGTGTTCTCGAATTGATCCATACCGACGTATGCGGACCTATGAATGTTAAATCTCTGGCTGAAAACCGTTATTTTGTTACATTTATAGACGATTACTCGCGAAAAATTCACGTATATTTTATGCGCGCCAAAAATGAAGTTTTTGAGAAATTTAAAATGTATAAAAGTTATGTTGAGTGCCAAACCGAAAAAACAATCAAAGCCTTGCGAAGCGATAACGGTACTGAGTACATAAACAATGAATTTACAAATTTTTTAAATGCGTGCGGAATAAAAAGAGAACTAACGGTGCCTTACACACCTCAGCAAAACGGCGTTGCTGAGCGCGCAAATCGTACAATCGTTGAAATGGCTAGGAGTATGTTAATTCATGCAAATTTAAAAGAATTTTTGTGGGCTGAAGCCGTTCAAACTGCAGTATATTTGAGAAATAGATGTCCGACCAGAGCGTTAAATGGATGCTCCCCTTCGAGGCTTGGAACAAGCGCAAGCCGTCGGTAAACCATCTGAAAATATTTGGTTCACGCGCATTTGCACTGGAAAAAACCAAAAAAGGCAAATTCGTTGCAAAAGGAAAGAGTACATTTTTGTTGGCTACTCTTTTGCAGCAAAAGCATATCGTTTATATGACCAAGAAAAGCGAATGATAGTGGAACGCCGAGACGTCAAAATTGTGGAGGGTGAGTTCGTCAAGGAAGTAAATGATATTTACGAAAATAGAGATCAGACTGAGGATCTTGCAAAAATCATCATACGCTTTGAGTCAAACGAAGAACCTGTGCAGGTACAAACTGTTGTTGAGCCCGAAGACGAAACGATTAGCAACATTGACAACAGCGATGATGATGAGGAGGAGTACTTCGTAAGTGCAAGCGATCCAGAACAGAGCCGCAGCTCAGATGAAGAAGACATCCCACAAATACGTGGCCCAGGAAGGCCAAAAATCATTCGTACTGGTCAACCTGGCAGACCAAAGAAGCAGTACAATGTCCTCAACAATCTTAGCTGCTCCGATGACATTGAGACTCCACGGACCGTTGCAGAGGCGTTGCAAAGCCACGATGCAGAAGAATGGAAAAAATCTATGCGAAAGGAATTCGATGCACTCGTGTCAAATAATACATGGACTCCTGTCAATCTTCCGCCCGGAAAAAAGGCTATAGGTTCAAAATGGGTTTCCAGAATCAAACGCAACCAAAACGGTGACATTGAAAGGTTTAAGTCGAGACTTGTGGCACAAGGATGTGGCCAGCAGTTTGGCGTTAACTACTGGGAGACATATTCTCCAGTGATACGTTGAGACAATCCGAATGTTATTTGCGATTGCTGCAAAAAAGCAGTTACACATGCATCAGGTGGATATCTCTAACGCGTATCTCAACGGTAAACTCCAAGAAGTCGTCTATATGAAGCAACCCGTAGGCTTTATAGATGAGCAGAACCCCCACAAGGTACTAAAACTTCAAAAGGCTATCTATGGGCTGAAGCAGTCTGGACGTGTCTGGAATGACACATTGAACGAGGTGCTGGTTAACATGGGCTTTAAAAAAAGTCAACACGAGCCATGTCTATACGTCAAACAGCATCAACAAGGCTTCAGTTATATAGCAGTTTACGTCGACGACCTGATAATCATCTGTCCAAAAGAGATGGACGTCAGCGCGATCAAGCAAAATATCGCATCCGTATTTGAGATGAAAGATGGAGGTCAGCTCAACTTTTTCCTAGGCATGGAAATTCATCGAGAAGGCAAACAAGGCGCCCTCAAGTTATGCCAGAAGAGGTATATTGAAAGCGTTTTGAATACTTTCGGTATGCAGGATTGCCGTCCAGTCGCAACACCACTTGACCCAGGTTTTCACGTTGGTTGTAAAGATGAAGAATGTGTAAAGGTAAATAAGACATATTATCAATCACTTATTGGTTCGCTCATGTACTTAGCAGTTTTGAGCCGGCCTGACATTCTTCATGCTGTGAGCAAACTATCACAGCGAAACCAAGACCCTCATGTGGAGCACGAAACTGCAGCTAAGCATGTGTTGCGCTATTTACGAGGCACAATGAATATGAGCATCATCTACCAAAAGTTTGGAGAGCCAGTAAAAGGGTTCGCCGATGCTGATTGGGCAAATGACAAGCTGGACCGAAAATCATATTCCGGATACGTTTTCTTCCTAGCTGGTAGTGCGTTTTCGTGGACATCAGCCAAGCAGAGCGTCGTCGCCATGAGCAGCACCGAAGCAGAGTATGTGGCGCTATCAACAGCCGCTAGAGAAGCAGTATATCTACAAGGTCTGTTGCAAGAGATTGGATACTCAAATCAAGGGCCAATGGCTATCTATGGTGACAACCTCAGTGCGCATCATATTGCGAAAAATCCTATTCACCATAAACGCACAAAGCATATAGATTTAAAATATCATTTTGTTAGAGACAAAGTAGAAAGTAAAGAGATAAAACTTGAATATGTATCCACACAGAAAAACGTTGCCGATGAATTAACCAAAAGTTTATGTAAGCAAAAGCATTATAGATTTGTAAAATCGCTTGGATTAATTGATTAATACATTGTAATCACAAAATATTATGCTTAAGCAAAAGTGTTGAAATTTGAAGTGTAACCATAATATGATCTGTCTGGCAACGCTAATTAACATAATGTACATGAACAGCGAGAGCCTCTGTTGTCTCTCGTCTCTCCTATTCGTATGTAAGTACATATGTACACATGTCATCTCTTCAGTTCTGAATAAACCACTTATGAGCACAGACGCGTCGTTCTCTATTTAATACATGACAAAAGGCGCAATACACAATAATTATTATAGCCAGCATCAAGAAAACAATTTCATTTTTTCTCGCCCTGTCTCTCTCTAACACACACGTAGCATAGGCGGCTTTGCTTAGAGTAAAACATTAGCGCCTAGATCTCAGAGACTACAAAAGCTAGAGCAACCAAATTTGGTATCCACACTCCTAATATATCGGACCGAGACGAGTTTGTTTCAAAATTTCGCCACACCCCCTTCCGCCCCGCAAAGGACGAAAATCTGGGGATATTCAAAAATCTCAGAGACTATTAAGGCTAGAGGAACCAAATTTAGTATTCGCACTCCAGTTAGATCTTACTATAAAACGTGTATCTCAAAATTTCGCCCCACCCCCTTCCGCCCACACAAAGGACGAAAATCTGTTTCATCCACAATATTGCACATTCGAGAAAACTAAAAACGCAGAATCATAAATAATGACCATTTCTATCAGATTGCTGAATCTGGATCAGATCAGATCATTTTTATAGCCAATAGGAACAAATCAATTTGCAGTGGCTACGCAGCGCCCGACGTCACGCGCAGACTGATTTTCTGTCTCTCTCGCACGCACTCTTTGTCGTGTCGTTTAATATTAGCGGCGTCTGCCGGAGGAGAGTTATACTGACTTAGTATCGGGTATAACCGTAGAGTTGCGGTGTCAGCAGCAACTCACAACGTTCCCCCTCGTTAGTTTTTATACCCGATACTCAAAATGAGTATTGGGGTATATTAGATTTGTGGTAAAAGCGGATGTGTGTAACGTCCAGAAGGAATCGTTTCCGACCCCATAAAGTATATATATTCTTGATCAGCATCAATAGCCGAGTCGATTGAGCCCTGTCTGTCTGTCCGTCCGTCCGTCTGTCCGTCTGTCCGTCCCCTTCAGCGCCTAGTGCTCAAAGACTATAAGAGCTAGAGCAACGATGTTTTGGATCCAGACTTCTGTGATATGTCACTGCTACAAAAATATTTCAAAACTTCGCCCCGCCCACTTCCGCCCCCACAAAGGACGAAAATCTGTGGCATCCACAATTTTAAAGATATGAGAAAACCAAAAACGTAGAATGGTAGAGAATGACCATATCTTTAAGACTGCGGAATCTGAATTGGATCGTATTTATATTATAACCAGCATCAAGAAAACAATTTCGTTTTTTCTCGCCCTGTCTCTCTCTAACACACACGTAGCATAGGCGGCTTTGCTTAGAGTAAAACATTAGCGCCTAGATCTCAGAGACTACAAAAGCTAGAGCAATCAAATTTGGTATCCACACTCCTAATATATCGGACCGAGACGAGTTTGTTTCAAAATTTCGCCACAACCCCTTCCGCCCCCGCAAAGGAAGAAAATCTGGGGATATTCAAAAATCTCAGAGACTATTAAGGCTAGAGGAACCAAATTTAGTATTCGCACTCCAGTTAGATCTTACTAAGAAAAGTGTATCTCAAATTTTCGCCCCACCCCCTTCCGCCCACACAAAGAACGAAAATCTGTTGCATCCACAATATTGCACATTCGAGAAAACTAAAAACGCAGAATCATAAATAATGACCATATCTATCAGATTGCTGAATCTGGATCAGATCAGATCATTTTTATAGCCAATAGGAACAAATCAATTTGCAGTGGCTACGCAGCGCCCGACGTCACGCTCAGACTGATTTTCTGTCTCTCTCGCACGCACTCTTTGTCGTGTCGTTTAATATTAGCGGCGTCTGCCGGAGGAGAGTTATACTGACTTAGTATCGGGTTTAACCGTAGAGTTGCGGTGTCCGCAGCAACTCACAACGTTCCCCCTCGTTAGTTTTGATACCCGATACTCAAAATGAGTATTGGGGTATATTAATTTGTGGTAAAAGTGGATGTGTGTAACGTCCAGAAGGAATCGTTTCCGACCCCATAAAGTATATATATTCTTGATCAGCATCAATAGCCGAGTCGATTGAGCCATGTCTGTCGGTCCATCTGTCCGTCCGTCCGTAGGTCCGTCCCCTCCAGCGCCTAGTGCTCAAAGACTATAAGAGCTAGAGCAACGATGTTTTGGATCCAGACTTTTGTGATATGTCACTGCTACAAAAATATTTCAAAACTTCGCCCCGCCCACTTCCGCCCCCACAAAGGACGAAAATCTGTGGCATCCACAATTTTAAAGATATGAGAAAACCATAAACGTAGAATTGTAGAGAATTACCATATCTTTAAGACTGCGTAATCTGAATTGTATCGTATTATTATTATAGCCAGCATCAAGAAAACAATTTCATTTTTTCTCGCCCTGTCTCTCTCTAACACACACGTAGCATAGGCGGCTTTGCTTAGAGTAAAACATTAGCGCCTAGATCTCAGAGACTACAAAAGCTAGAGCAACCAAATTTGGTATCCACACTCCTAATATATCGGACCGAGACGAGTTTGTTTCAAAATTTCGCCACACCCCCTTCCGCCCCCGCAAAGGAAGAAAATCTGGGGATATTCAAAAATCTCAGAGACTATTAAGGCTAGAAAAACCAAATTTGGTATCCGCACTCCTGTTAGATCTTACTATAAAACGTGTATCTCAAAATTTCGCCCCACCCCCTTCCGCCCACACAAAGGACGAAAATCTGTTTCATCCACAATATTGCACATTCGAGAAAACTAAAAACGCAGAATCATAAATAATGACCATTTCTATCAGATTGCTGAATCTGGATCAGATCAGATCATTTTTATAGCCAATAGGAACAAATCAATTTGCAGTGGCTACGCAGCGCCCGACGTCACGCGCAGACTGATTTTCTGTCTCTCTCGCACGCACTCTTTGTCGTGTCGTTTAATATTAGCGGCGTCTGCCGGAGGAGAGTTATACTGACTTAGTATCGGGTATAACCGTAGAGTTGCGGTGTCCGCAGCAACTCACAACGTTCCCCCTCGTTAGTTTTTATACCCGATACTCAAAATGAGTATTGGGGTATATTAATTTGTGGTAAAAGTGGATGTGTGTAACGTCCAGAAGGAATCGTTTCCGACCCCATAAAGTATATATATTCTTGATCAGCATCAATAGCCGAGTCGATTGAGCCATGTCTGTCTGTCCGTCTGTCCGTCCGTCCGTCTTTCCGTCCCCTTCAGCGCCTAGTGCTCAAAGACTATAAGAGCTAGAGCAACGATGTTTTGGATCCAGACTTCTGTGCGGGATAAAAATTAAAAACGTATCCGTAAACACAAATTGCGACACATGCAATAAGGCTAAAATATGTGCATTGCCGTTCCCACAAAACGCAGAACGTGTTACGAAAAGTGTTCTCGAATTGATCCATACCGACGTATGCGGACCTATGAATGTTAAATCTCTGGCTGAAAACCGTTATTTTGTTACATTTATAGACGATTACTCGCGAAAAATTCACGTATATTTTATGCGCGCCAAAAATGAAGTTTTTGAGAAATTTAAAATGTATAAAAGTTATGTTGAGTGCCAAACCGAAAAAACAATCAAAGCCTTGCGAAGCGATAACGGTACTGAGTACATAAACAATGAATTTACAAATTTTTTAAATGCGTGCGGAATAAAAAGAGAACTAACGGTGCCTTACACACCTCAGCAAAACGGCGTTGCTGAGCGCGCAAATCGTACAATCGTTGAAATGGCTAGGAGTATGTTAATTCATGCAAATTTAAAAGAATTTTTGTGGGCTGAAGCCGTTCAAACTGCAGTATATTTGAGAAATAGATGTCCGACCAGAGCGTTAAATGGATGCACCCCCTTCGAGGCTTGGAACAAGCGCAAGCCGTCGGTAAACCATCTGAAAATATTTGGTTCACGCGCATTTGCACTCAAAAAAACCAAAAAAGGCAAATTCGTTGCAAAAGGAAAGGAGTACATTTTTGTTGGCTACTCTTTTGCAGCAAAAGCATATCGTTTATATGACCAAGAAAAGCGAATGATAGTGGAACGCCGAGACGTCAAAATTGTGGAGGGTGAGTTCGTCAAGGAAGTAAATGATATTTACGAAAATAGAGATCAGACTGAGGATCTTGCAAAAATCATCATACGCTTTGAGTCAAACGAAGAACCTGTGCAGGTACAAACTGTTGTTGAGCCCGAAGACGAAACGATTAGCAACATTGACAACAGCGATGATGATGAGGAGGAGTACTTCGTAAGTGCAAGCGATCCAGAACAGAGCCGCAGCTCAGATGAAGAAGACATCCCACAAATACGTGGCCCAGGAAGGCCAAAAATCATTCGTACTGGTCAACCTGGCAGACCAAAGAAGCAGTACAATGTCCTCAACAATCTTAGCTGCTCCGATGACATTGAGACTCCACGGACCGTTGCAGAGGCGTTGCAAAGCCACGATGCAGAAGAATGGAAAAAATCTATGCGAAAGGAATTCGATGCACTCGTGTCAAATAATACATGGACTCCTGTCAATCTTCCGCCCGGAAAAAAGGCTATAGGTTCAAAATGGGTTTCCAGAATCAAACGCAACCAAAACGGTGACATTGAAAGGTTTAAGTCGAGACTTGTGGCACAAGGATGTGGCCAGCAGTTTGGCGTTAACTACTGGGAGACATATTCTCCAGTGATACGTTGAGACAATCCGAATGTTATTTGCGATTGCTGCAGAAAAGCAGTTACACATGCATCAGGTGGATATCTCTAACGCGTATCTCAACGG
Organism: Drosophila miranda; assembly: GCF_003369915.1. Lineage (NCBI taxonomy): Eukaryota > Metazoa > Arthropoda > Insecta > Diptera > Drosophilidae > Drosophila > Drosophila miranda. The sequence continues at coordinate 16,830,075 of NW_022881603.1, forward strand.
TAAACTCCAAGAAGTCGTCTATATGAAGCAACCCGTAGGCTTTATAGATGAGCAGAACCCCCACAAGGTACTAAAACTTCAAAAGGCTATCTATGGGCTGAAGCAGTCTGGACGTGTCTGGAATGACACATTGAACGAGGTGCTGGTTAACATGGGCTTTAAAAAAAGTCAACACGAGCCATGTCTATACGTCAAACAGCATCAACAAGGCTTCAGTTATATAGCAGTTTACGTCGACGACCTGATAATCATCTGTCCAAAAGAGATGGACGTCAGCGCGATCAAGCAAAATATCGCATCCGTATTTGAGATGAAAGATGGAGGTCAGCTCAACTTTTTCCTAGGCATGGAAATTCATCGAGAAGGCAAACAAGGCGCCCTCAAGTTATGCCAGAAGAGGTATATTGAAAGCGTTTTGAATACTTTCGGTATGCAGGATTGCCGTCCAGTCGCAACACCACTTGACCCAGGTTTTCACGTTGGTTGTAAAGATGAAGAATGTGTAAAGGTAAATAAGACATATTATCAATCACTTATTGGTTCGCTCATGTACTTAGCAGTTTTGAGCCGGCCTGACATTCTTCATGCTGTGAGCAAACTATCACAGCGAAACCAAGACCCTCATGTGGAGCACGAAACTGCAGCTAAGCATGTGTTGCGCTATTTACGAGGCACAATGAATATGAGCATCATCTACCAAAAGTTTGGAGAGCCAGTAAAAGGGTTCGCCGATGCTGATTGGGCAAATGACAAGCTGGACCGAAAATCATATTCCGGATACGTTTTCTTCCTAGCTGGTAGTGCGTTTTCGTGGACATCAGCCAAGCAGAGCGTCGTCGCCATGAGCAGCACCGAAGCAGAGTATGTGGCGCTATCAACAGCCGCTAGAGAAGCAGTATATCTACAAGGTCTGTTGCAAGAGATTGGATACTCAGATCAAGGGCCAATGGCTATCTATGGTGACAACCTCAGTGCGCATCATATTGCGAAAAATCCTATTCACCATAAACGCACAAAGCATATAGATTTAAAATATCATTTTGTTAGAGACAAAGTAGAAAGTAAAGAGATAAAACTTGAATATGTATCCACACAGAAAAACGTTGCCGATGAATTAACCAAAAGTTTATGTAAGCAAAAGCATTATAGATTTGTAAAATCGCTTGGATTAATTGATTAATACATTGTAATCACAAAATATTATGCTTAAGCAAAAGTGTTGAAATTTGAAGTGTAACCATAATATGATCTGTCTGGCAACGCTAATTAACATAATGTACATGAACAGCGAGAGCCTCTGTTATCTCTCGTCTCTCCTATTCGTATGTAAGTACATATGTACACATGTCACGGACGGACAGACAGACGGACAGACAGACATGGCTCAAACGACTCGGCTATTGATGCTGATCAAGAATATATATACTTTATGGGGTCGGAAACGATTCCTTCTGGATGTTACACACATCCGCTTTTACCACAAATCTAATATACCCCAATACTCATTTTGAGTATCGGGTATAAAAACACTTTACTCAGACACTTTCTTGGTTCTGCTCATCTAAAGACACTTTTGCTGTGAGCGCTTGACCAAAGTGTCTTTCTAAGTTGTTATTGTGAGACACGATCGTGTGTCGGGCTCACCCGAAAACCCGAAACACATAACACAAGCGAAGAGACAAAAAGTGTTCTGCTCAGTGAGAGACCTTTTCTTCGTGTTCTTTTTCGGTTTTGTCAGTGACGAGACATCAAAGGGAACGAGGGGGAACGTTGTGAGTTGCTGCGGACACAGCAACTCTACGGTTATACCCGATACTAAGTCAGTATGGCTCTCCTCCGGCAGACGCCGCTAATATTAAACGACACGACAAAGAGTGCGTGCGAGAGAGACAGAAAATCAGTCTGCGCGTGACGTCGGGCGCTGCGTAGCCACTGCAAATTGATTTGTTCCTATTGGCTATAAAAATGATCTGATCTGATCCAGATTCAGCAATCTGATAGAAATGGTCATTATTTATGATTCTGCGTTTTTAGTTTTCTCGAATGTGCAATATTGTGGATGAAACAGATTTTCGTCCTTTGTGTGGGCGGAAGGGGGTGGGGCGAAATTTTGAGATACACGTTTTATAGTAAGATCTAACAGGAGTGCGGATACCAAATTTGGTTTTTCTAGCCTTAATAGTCTCTGAGATTTTTGAATATCCCCAGATTTTCTTCCTTTGCGGGGGCAGAAGGGGGTGTGGCGAAATTTTGAAACAAACTCGTCTCGGTCCGATATATTAGGAGTGTGGATACCAAATTTGGTTGCTCTAGCTTTTGTAGTCTCTGAGATCTAGGCGCTAATGTTTTACTCTAAGCAAAGCCGCCTATGCTACGTGTGTGTTAGAGAGAGACAGGGCGAGAAAAAATGAAATTGTTTTCTTGATGCTGGCTATAATAATAATACGATCCAATTCAGATTCCGCAGTCTTAAAGATATGGTCATTCTCTACAATTCTACGTTTTTGGTTTTCTCATATCTTTAAAATTGTGGATGCCACAGATTTTCGTCCTTTGTGGGGGCGGAAGTGGGCGGGGCGAAGTTTTGAAATATTTTTGTAGCAGTGACATATCACAGAAGTCTGGATCCAAAACATCGTTGCTCTAGCTCTTATAGTCTTTGAGCACTGGCGCTGAAGGGGACGGACAGACGGACGGACGGACAGACGGACAGACAGACATGGCTCAATCGACTCGGCTATTGATGCTGATCAAGAATATATATACTTTATGGGGTCGGAAACGATTCCTTCTGGACGTTACACACATCCACTTTTACCACAAATCTAATATACCCCAATACTCATTTTGAGTATCGGGTATAAAAACTAACGAGGAGGAACGTTGTGAGTTGCTGCGGACACCGCAACTCTACGGTTATACCCGATACTAAGTCAGTATAACTCTCCTCCGGCAGACGCCGCTAATATTAAACGACACGACAAAGAGTGCGTGCGAGAGAGACAGAAAATCAGTCTGAGCGTCACGTCGGGCGCTGCGTAGCCACTGCAAATTGTTTTGTTCCTGTTGGCTATAAAAATGATCTGATCGGAATCTGAATTGGATCGTATTTATATTATAACCAGCATCAAGAAAACAATTTCGTTTTTTCTCGCCCTGTCTCTCTCTAACACACACGTAGCATAGGCGGCTTTGCTTAGAGTAAAACATTAGCGCCTAGATCTCAGAGACTACAAAAGCTAGAGCAATCAAATTTGGTATCCACACTCCTAATATATCGGACCGAGACGAGTTTGTTTCAAAATTTCGCCACACCCCCTTCCGCCCCCGCAAAGGACGAAAATCTGGGGATATTCAAAAATCTCAGAGACTATTAAGGCTAGAGGAACCAAATTTAGTATTCGCACTCCAGTTAGATCTTACTATAAAACGTGTATCTCAAAATTTCGCCCCACCCCCTTCCGCCCACACAAAGGACGAAAATCTGTTTCATCCACAATATTGCACATTCGAGAAAACTAAAAACGCAGAATCATAAATAATGACCATTTCTATCAGATTGCTGAATCTGGATCAGATCAGATCATTTTTATAGCCAATAGGAACAAATCAATTTGCAGTGGCTACGCAGCGCCCGACGTCACGCGCAGACTGATTTTCTGTCTCTCTCGCACGCACTCTTTGTCGTGTCGTTTAATATTAGCGGCGTCTGCCGGAGGAGAGTTATACTGACTTAGTATCGGGTATAACCGTAGAGTTGCGGTGTCAGCAGCAACTCACAACGTTCCCCCTCGTTAGTTTTTATACCCGATACTCAAAATGAGTATTGGGGTATATTAGATTTGTGGTAAAAGCGGATGTGTGTAACGTCCAGAAGGAATCGTTTCCGACCCCATAAAGTATATATATTCTTGATCAGCATCAATAGCCGAGTCGATTGAGCCCTGTCTGTCTGTCCGTCCGTCCGTCTGTCCGTCTGTCCGTCCCTTCAGCGCCTAGTGCTCAAAGACTATAAGAGCTAGAGCAACGATGTTTTGGATCCAGACTTCTGTGATATGTCACTGCTACAAAAATATTTCAAAACTTCGCCCCGCCCACTTCCGCCCCCACAAAGGACGAAAATCTGTGGCATCCACAATTTTAAAGATATGAGAAAACCAAAAACGTAGAATGGTAGAGAATGACCATATCTTTAAGACTGCGGAATCTGAATTGGATCGTATTATTATTATAACCAGCATCAAGAAAACAATTTCGTTTTTTCTCGCCCTGTCTCTCTCTAACACACACGTAGCATAGGCGGCTTTGCTTTGGGTAAAACATTAGCGCCTAGATCTCAGAGACTACAAAAGCTAGAGCAATCAAATTTGGTATCCACACTCCTAATATATCGGACCGAGACGAGTTTGTTTCAAAATTTCGCCACACCCCCTTCCGCCCCCGCAAAGGAAGAAAATCTGGGGATATTCAAAAATCTCAGAGACTATTAAGGCTAGAAAAACCAAATTTGGTATCCGCACTCCTGTTAGATCTTACTATAAAACGTGTATCTCAAAATTTCGCCCCACCCCCTTCCGCCCACACAAAGGACGAAAATCTGTTTCATCCACAATATTGCACATTCGAGAAAACTAAAAACGCAGAATCATAAATAATGACCATTTCTATCAGATTGCTGAATCTGGATCAGATCAGATCATTTTTATAGCCAATAGGAACAAATCAATTTGCAGTGGCTACGCAGCGCCCGACGTCACGCGCAGACTGATTTTCTGTCTCTCTCGCACGCACTCTTTGTCGTGTCGTTTAATATTAGCGGCGTCTGCCGGAGGAGAGCCATACTGACTTAGTATCGGGTATAACCGTAGAGTTGCTGTGTCCGCAGCAACTCACAACGTTCCCCCTCGTTCCCTTTGATGTCTCGTCACTGACAAAACCGAAAAAGACCACGAAGACACGGTCTCTCACTGAGCAGAACACTTTTTGTCTCTTCGCTTGTGTTATGTGTTTCGGGTTTTCGGGTGAGCCCGACACACGATCGTGTCTCACAATAACAACTTAGAAAGCTTTTGTAGTCTCTGAGATCTAGGCGCTAATGTTTTACTCTAAGCAAAGCCGCCTATGCTACGTGTGTGTTAGAGAGAGACAGGGCGAGAAAAAATGAAATTGTTTTCTTGATGCTGGCTATAATAATAATACGATCCAATTCAGATTCCGCAGTCTTAAAGATATGGTCATTCTCTACCATTCTACGTTTTTGGTTTTCTCATATCTTTAAAATTGTGGATGCCACAGATTTTCGTCCTTTGTGGGGGCGGAAGTGGGCGGGGCGAAGTTTTGAAATATTTTTGTAGCAGTGACATATCACAGAAGTCTGGATCCAAAACATCGTTGCTCTAGCTCTTATAGTCTTTGAGCACTGGCGCTGAAGGGGACGGACAGACAGACGGACAGACAGACATGGCTCAAACGACTCGGCTATTGATGCTGATCAAGAATATATATACTTTATGGGGTCGGAAACGATTCCTTCTGGACGTTACACACATCCGCTTTTACCACAAATCTAATATACCCCAATACTCATTTTGAGTATCGGGTATAAAAACCCTTTACTCAGACACTTTTTTGGTTCTGCTCATCTAAAGACACTTTTGCTGTGAGCGCTTGACCAAAGTGTCTTTCTAAGTTGTTATTGTGAGACACGATCGTGTGTCGGGCTCACCCGAAAACCCGAAACACATAACACAAGCGAAGAGACAAAAAGTGTTCTGCTCAGTGAGAGACCGTGTCTTCGTGGTCTTTTTCGGTTTTGTCAGTGACGAGACATCAAAGGGAACGAGGGGGAACGTTGTGAGTTGCTGCGGACACCGAAACTCTACGGTTATTCCCGATACTAAGTCAGTATGGCTCTCCTCCGGCAGACGCCGCTAATATTAAACGACACGACAAAGACTGCGTGCGAGAGAGACAGAAAATCAGTCTGCGCGTGACGTCGGGCGCTGCGTAGCCACTGCAAATTGATTTGTTCCTATTGGCTATAAAAATGATCTGATCTGATCCAGATTCAGCAATCTGATAGATATGGTCATTATTTATGATTCTGCGTTTTTAGTTTTCTCGAATGTGCAATATTGTGGATGCAACAAATTTTCGTCCTTTGTGTGGGCGGAAGGGGGTGGGGCGAAATTTTGAGATACACGTTTCATAGTAAGATCTAACAGGAGTGCGGATACCAAATTTGGTTTTTCTAGCCTTAATAGTCTCTGAGATTTTTGAATATCCCCAGATTTTCTTCCTTTGCGGGGCGGAAGGGGGTGTGGCGAAATTTTGAAACAAACTCGTCTCGGTCCGATATATTAGGAGTGTGGATACCAAATTTGGTTGCTCTAGCTATTGTAGTCTCTGAGATCTAGGCGCTAATGTTTTACTCTAAGCAAAGCCGCCTATGCTACGTGTGTGTTAGAGAGAGACAGGGCGAGAAAAAATGAAATTGTTTTCTTGATGCTGGCTATAATAATAATACGATCCAATTCAGATTCCGCAGTCTTAAAGATATGGTCATTCTCTACAATTCTACGTTTTTGGTTTTCTCATATCTTTAAAATTGTGGATGCCACAGATTTTCGTCCTTTGTGGGGGCGGAAGTGGGCGGGGCGAAGTTTTGAAATATTTTTGTAGCAGTGACATATCACAGAAGTCTGGATCCAAAACATCGTTGCTCTAGCTCTTATAGTCTTTGAGCACTGGCGCTGAAGGGGACGGACAGACAGACGGACAGACAGACATGGCTCAAACGACTCGGCTATTGATGCTGATCAAGAATATATATACTTTATGGGGTCGGAAACGATTCCTTCTGGACGTTACACACATCCGCTTTTACCACAAATCTAATATACCCCAATACTCATTTTGAGTATCGGGTATAAAAACACTTTACTCAGACACTTTTTTGGTTCTGCTCATCTAAAGACACTTTTGCTGTGAGCGCTTGACCAAAGTGTCTTTCTAAGTTGTTATTGTGAGACACGATCGTGTGTCGGGCTCACCCGAAAACCCGAAACACATAACACAAGCGAAGAGACAAAAAGTGTTCTGCTCAGTGAGAGACCGTGTCTTCGTGGTCTTTTTCGGTTTTGTCAGTGACGAGACATCAAAGGGAACGAGGGGGAACGTTGTGAGTTGCTGCGGACACCGAAACTCTACGGTTATACCCGATACTAAGTCAGTATGGCTCTCCTCCGGCAGACGCCGCTAATATTAAACGACACGACAAAGAGTGCGTGCGAGAGAGACAGAAAATCAGTCTGCGCGTGACGTCGGGCGCTGCGTAGCCACTGCAAATTGATTTGTTCCTATTGGCTATAAAAATGATCTGATCTGATCCAGATTCAGCAATCTGATAGATATGGTCATTATTTATGATTCTGCGTTTTTAGTTTTCTCGAATGTGCAATATTGTGGATGCAACAAATTTTCGTCCTTTGTGTGGGCGGAAGGGGGTGGGGCGAAATTTTGAGATACACGTTTCATAGTAAGATCTAACAGGAGTGCGGATACCAAATTTGGTTTTTCTAGCCTTAATAGTCTCTGAGATTTTTGAATATCCCCAGATTTTCTTCCTTTGCGGGGCGGAAGGGGGTGTGGCGAAATTTTGAAACAAACTCGTCTCGGTCCGATATATTAGGAGTGTGGATACCAAATTTGGTTGCTCTAGCTATTGTAGTCTCTGAGATCTAGGCGCTAATGTTTTACTCTAAGCAAAGCCGCCTATGCTACGTGTGTGTTAGAGAGAGACAGGGCGAGAAAAAATGAAATTGTTTTCTTGATGCTGGCTATAATAATAATACGATCCAATTCAGATTCCGCAGTCTTAAAGATATGGTCATTCTCTACAATTCTACGTTTTTGGCTTTCTCATATCTTTAAAACTGTGGATGCCACAGATGTTCGTCCTTTGTGGGGGCGGAAGTGGGCGGGGCGAAGTTTTGAAATATTTTTGTAGCAGTGACATATCAGAGAAGTCTGGATCCAAAACATCGTTGCTCTAGCTCTTATAGTCTTTGAGCACTAGGCGCTGAAGGGGACGGACAGACAGACGGACAGACAGACATGGCTCAAACGACTCGGCTATTGATGCTGATCAAGAATATATATACTTTATGGGTCGGAAACGATTCCTTCTGGACGTTACACACATCCGCTTTTACCACAAATCTAATATACCCCAATACTCATTTTGAGTATCGGGTATAAAAACACTTTACTCAGACACTTTTTTGGTTCTGCTCATCTAAAGACACTTTTGCTGTGAGCGCTTGACCAAAGTGTCTTTCTAAGTTGTTATTGTGAGACACGATCGTGTGTCGGGCTCACCCGAAAACCCGAAACACATAACACAAGCGAAGAGACAAAAAGTGTTCTGCTCAGTGAGAGACCGTGTCTTCGTGGTCTTTTTCGGTTTTGTCAGTGACGAGACATCAAAGGGAACGAGGGGAACGTTGTGAGTTGCTGCGGACACAGCAACTCTACGGTTATACCCGATACTAAGTCAGTATGGCTCTCCTCCGGCAGACGCCGCTAATATTAAACGACACGACAAAGAGTGCGTGCGAGAGAGACAGAAAATCAGTCTGCGCGTGACGTCGGGCGCTGCGTAGCCACTGCAAATTGATTTGTTCCTATTGGCTATAAAAATGATCTGATCTGATCCAGATTCAGCAATCGGATAGATATGGTCATTATTTATGATTCTGCGTTTTTAGTTTTCTCGAATGTGCAATATTGTGGATGCAACAGATTTTCGTTCTTTGTGTGGGCGGAAGGGGGTGGGGCGAAATTTTGAGATACACGTTTTATAGTAAAATTTAACAGGAGTGCGGATACCAAATTTGGTTTTTCTAGCCTTAATAGTCTCTGAGATTTTTGAATATCCCCAGATTTTCTTCCTTTGCGGGGCGGAAAGGGGTGTGGCGAAATTTTGAAACAAACTCGTCTCGGTCCGATATATTAGGAGTGTGGATACCAAATTTGGTTGCTCTAGCTTTTGTAGTCTCTGAGATCTAGGCGCTAATGTTTTACTCTAAGCAAAGCCGCCTATGCTACGTGTGTGTTAGAGAGAGACAGGGCGAGAAAAAATGAAATTGTTTTCTTGATGCTGGCTATAATAATAATACGATCCAATTCAGATTCCGCAGTCTTAAAGATATGGTAATTCTCTACAATTCTACGTTTTTGGTTTTCTCATATCTTTAAAATTGTGGATGCCACAGATTTTCGTCCTTTGTGGGGCGGAAGTGGGCGGGGCGAAGTTTTGAAATATTTTTGTAGCAGTGACATATCACAGAAGTCTGGATCCAAAACATCGTTGCTCTAGCTCTTATAGTCTTTGAGCACTGGCGCTGAAGGGGACGGACAGACGGACGGACGGACAGACGGACAGACAGACATGGCTCAATCGACTCGGCTATTGATGCTGATCAAGAATATATATACTTTATGGGGTCGGAAACGATTCCTTCTGGACGTTACACACATCCACTTTTACCACAAATCTAATATACCCCAATACTCATTTTGAGTATCGGGTATAAAAACTAACGAGGAGGAACGTTGTGAGTTGCTGCGGACACCGCAACTCTACCCGATACTAAGTCAGTATAACTCTCCTCCGGCAGACGCCGCTAATATTAAACGACACGACAAAGAGTGCGTGCGAGAGAGACAGAAAATCAGTCTGCGCGTGACGTCGGGCGCTGCGTAGCCACTGCAAATTGATTTGTTCCTATTGGCTATAAAAATGATCTGATCTGATCCAGATTCAGCAATCGGATAGATATGGTCATTATTTATGATTCTGCGTTTTTAGTTTTCTCGAATGTGCAATATTGTGGATGCAACAGATTTTCGTTCTTTGTGTGGGCGGAAGGGGGTGGGGCGAAACTTTGAGATACACGTTTTATAGTAAAATTTAACAGGAGTGCGGATACCAAATTTGGTTTTTCTAGCCTTAATAGTCTCTGAGATTTTTGAATATCCCCAGATTTTCTTCCTTTGCGGGGGCGGAAAGGGGTGTGGCGAAATTTTGAAACAAACTCGTCTCGGTCCGATATATTAGGAGTGTGGATACCAAATTTGGTTGCTCTAGCTTTTGTAGTCTCTGAGATCTAGGCGCTAATGTTTTACTCTAAGCAAAGCCGCCTATGCTACGTGTGTGTTAGAGAGAGACAGGGCGAGAAAAAATGAAATTGTTTTCTTGATGCTGGCTATAATAATAATACGATCCAATTCAGATTCCGCAGTCTTAAAGATATGGTCATTCTCTACAATTCTACGTTTTTGGTTTTCTCATATCTTTAAAATTGTGGATGCCACAGATTTTCGTCCTTTGTGGGGGCGGAAGTGGGCGGGGCGAAGTTTTGAAATATTTTTGTAGCAGTGACATATCACAGAAGTCTGGATCCAAAACATCGTTGCTCTAGCTCTTATAGTCTTTGAGCACTGGCGCTGAAGGGGACGGACAGACGGACGGACGGACAGACGGACAGACAGACATGGCTCAATCGACTCGGCTATTGAGGCTGATCATGAATATATATACTTTATGGGGTCAGAAACGATTCCTTCTGGACGTTACACACATCCACTTTTACCACAAATCTAATATACCCCAATACTCATTTTGAGTATCGGGTATAAAAACTAACGAGGAGGAACGTTGTGAGTTGCTGCGGACACCGCAACTCTACCCGATACTAAGTCAGTATAACTCTCCTCCGGCAGACGCCGCTAATATTAAACGACACGACAAAGAGTGCGTGCGAGAGAGACAGAAAATCAGTCTGAGCGTCACGTCGGGCGCTGCGTAGCCACTGCAAATTGTTTTGTTCCTGTTGGCTATAAAAATGATCTGATCTGATCCAGATTCAGCAGTCTGATAGATATGGTCATTATCTATGATTCTGCGTTTTTAGTTTTCTCGAATGTGCAATATTGTGGATGCAACAGATTTTCGTCCTTTGTGTGGGCGGAAGGGGGTGGGGCGAAATTTTGAGATACACGTTTTATAGTAAGATCTAACTGGAGTGCGAATACTAAATTTGGTTCCTCTAGCCTTAATAGTCTCTGAGATTTTTGAATATCCCCAGATTTTCGTCCTTTGCGGGGGCGGAAGGGGGTGTGGCGAAATTTTGAAACAAACTCGTCTCGGTCCGATATATTAGGAGTGTGGATACCAAATTTGGTTGCTCTAGCTTTTGTAGTCTCTGAGATCTAGGCGCTAATGTTTTACTCTAAGCAAAGCCGCCTATGCTACGTGTGTGTTAGAGAGAGACAGGGCGAGAAAAAATGAAATTGTTTTCTTGATGCTGGCTATAATAATAATACGATCCAATTCAGATTCCGCAGTCTTAAAGATATGGTCATTCTCTACAATTCTACGTTTTTGGTTTTCTCATATCTTTAAAATTGTGGATGCCACAGATTTTCGTCCTTTGTGGGGGCGGAAGTGGGCGGGGCGAAGTTTTGAAATATTTTTGTAGCAGTGACATATCACAGAAGTCTGGATCCAAAACATCGTTGCTCTAGCTCTTATAGTCTTTGAGCACTGGCGCTGAAGGGGACGGACAGACGGACGGACGGACAGACGGACAGACAGACATGGCTCAATCGACTCGGCTATTGATGCTGATCAAGAATATATATACTTTATGGGGTCGGAAACGATTCCTTCTGGACGTTACACACATCCACTTTTACCACAAATCTAATATACCCCAATACTCATTTTGAGTATCGGGTATAAAAACTAACGAGGAGGAACGTTGTGAGTTGCTGCGGACACCGCAACTCTACCCGATACTAAGTCAGTATAACTCTCCTCCGGCAGACGCCGCTAATATTAAACGACACGACAAAGAGTGCGTGCGAGAGAGACAGAAAATCAGTCTGAGCGTCACGTCGGGCGCTGCGTAGCCACTGCAAATTGTTTTGTTCCTGTTGGCTATAAAAATGATCTGATCTGATCAAGATTCAGCAATCTGATAGATATGGTCATTATCTATGATTCTGCGTTTTTAGTTTTTTCGAATGTGCAATATTGTGGATGCCACAGATTTTCGTCCTTTGTGGGGGCGGAAGTGGGCGGGGCGAAGTTTTGAAATATTTTTGTAGCAGTGACATATCACAGAAGTCTGGATCCAAAACATCGTTGCTCTAGCTCTTATAGTCTTTGAGCACTAGGCGCTGAAGGGGACGGACAGACGGACGGACGGACAGACAGACAGGGCTCAATCGACTCGGCTATTGATGCTGATCAAGAATATATATACTTTATGGGGTCGGAAACGATTCCTTCTGGACGTTACACACATCCGCTTTTACCACAAATCTAATATACCCCAATACTCATTTTGAGTATCGGGTATAAAAACACTTTACTCAGACACTTTTTTGGTTCTGCTCATCTAAAGACACTTTTGCTGTGAGCGCTTGACCAAAGTGTCTTTCTAAGTTGTTATTGTGAGACACGATCGTGTGTCGGGCTCACCCGAAAACCCGAAACACATAACACAAGCGAAGAGACAAAAAGTGTTCTGCTCAGTGAGAGACCGTGTCTTCGTGGTCTTTTTCGGTTTTGTCAGTGACGAGACATCAAAGGGAACGAGGGGGAACGTTGTGAGTTGCTGCGGACACCGAAACTCTACGGTTATACCCGATACTAAGTCAGTATGGCTCTCCTCCGGCAGACGCCGCTAATATTAAACGACACGACAAAGAGTGCGTGCGAGAGAGACAGAAAATCAGTCTGCGCGTGACGTCGGGCGCTGCGTAGCCACTGCAAATTGATTTGTTCCTATTGGCTATAAAAATGATCTGATCTGATCCAGATTCAGCAATCTGATAGATATGGTCATTATTTATGATTCTGCGTTTTTAGTTTTCTCGAATGTGCAATATTGTGGATGCAACAAATTTTCGTCCTTTGTGTGGGCGGAAGGGGGTGGGGCGAAATTTTGAGATACACGTTTCATAGTAAGATCTAACAGGAGTGCGGATACCAAATTTGGTTTTTCTAGCCTTAATAGTCTCTGAGATTTTTGAATATCCCCAGATTTTCTTCCTTTGCGGGGGCGGAAGGGGGTGTGGCGAAATTTTGAAACAAACTCGTCTCGGTCCGATATATTAGGAGTGTGGATACCAAATTTGGTTGCTCTAGCTATTGTAGTCTCTGAGATCTAGGCGCTAATGTTTTACTCTAAGCAAAGCCGCCTATGCTACGTGTGTGTTAGAGAGAGACAGGGCGAGAAAAAATGAAATTGTTTTCTTGATGCTGGCTATAATAATAATACGATCCAATTCAGATTCCGCAGTCTTAAAGATATGGTCATTCTCTACAATTCTACGTTTTTGGCTTTCTCATATCTTTAAAACTGTGGATGCCACAGATGTTCGTCCTTTGTGGGGGCGGAAGTGGGCGGGGCGAAGTTTTGAAATATTTTTGTAGCAGTGACATATCACAGAAGTCTGGATCCAAAACGTCGTTGCTCTAGCTCTTATAGTCTTTGAGCACTAGGCGCTGAAGGGGACGGACAGACAGACGGACAGACAGACATGGCTCAAACGACTCGGCTATTGATGCTGATCAAGAATATATATACTTTATGGGGTCGGAAACGATTCCTTCTGGACGTTACACACATCCGCTTTTACCACAAATCTAATATACCCCAATACTCATTTTGAGTATCGGGTATAAAAACACTTTACTCAGACACTTTTTTGGTTCTGCTCATCTAAAGACACTTTTGCTGTGAGCGCTTGACCAAAGTGTCTTTCTAAGTTGTTATTGTGAGACACGATCGTGTGTCGGGCTCACCCGAAAACCCGAAACACATAACACAAGCGAAGAGACAAAAAGTGTTCTGCTCAGTGAGAGACCGTGTCTTCGTGGTCTTTTTCGGTTTTGTCAGTGACGAGACATCAAAGGGAACGAGGGGGAACGTTGTGAGTTGCTGCGGACACAGCAACTCTACGGTTATACCCGATACTAAGTCAGTATGGCTCTCCTCCGGCAGACGCCGCTAATATTAAACGACACGACAAAGAGTGCGTGCGAGAGAGACAGAAAATCAGTCTGAGCGTGACGTCGGGCGCTGCGTAGCCAGTGCAAATTGATTTGTTCCTTTTGGCTATAAAAATGATCTGATCTGATCCAGATTCAGCAATCGGATAGATATGGTCATTATTTATGATTCTGCGTTTTTAGTTTTCTCGAATGTGCAATATTGTGGATGCAACAGATTTTCGTTCTTTGTGTGGGCGGAAGGGGGTGGGGCGAAATTTTGAGATACACGTTTTATAGTTAAATTTAACAGGAGTGCGGATACCAAATTTGGTTTTTCTAGCCTTAATAGTCTCTGAGATTTTTGAATATCCCCAGATTTTCTTCCTTTGCGGGGGCGGAAAGGGGTGTGGCGAAATTTTGAAACAAACTCGTCTTGGTCCGATATATTAGGAGTGTGGATACCAAATTTGGTTGCTCTAGCTTTTGTAGTCTCTGAGATCTAGGCGCTAATGTTTTACTCTAAGCAAAGCCGCCTATGCTACGTGTGTGTTAGAGAGAGACAGGGCGAGAAAAAATGAAATTGTTTTCTTGATGCTGGCTATAATAATAATACGATCCAATTCAGATTCCGCAGTCTTAAAGATATGGTAATTCTCTACAATTCTACGTTTTTGGTTTTCTCATATCTTTAAAATTGTGGATGCCACAGATTTTCGTCCTTTGTGGGGGCGGAAGTGGGCGGGGCGAAGTTTTGAAATATTTTTGTAGCAGTGACATATCACAGAAGTCTGGATCCAAAACATCGTTGCTCTAGCTCTTATAGTCTTTGAGCACTGGCGCTGAAGGGGACGGACAGACGGACGGACGGACAGACGGACAGACAGACATGGCTCAATCGACTCGGCTATTGATGCTGATCAAGAATATATATACTTTATGGGGTCGGAAACGATTCCTTCTGGACGTTACACACATCCACTTTTACCACAAATCTAATATACCCCAATACTCATTTTGAGTATCGGGTATAAAAACTAACGAGGAGGAACGTTGTGAGTTGCTGCGGACACCGCAACTCTACCCGATACTAAGTCAGTATAACTCTCCTCCGCCAGACGCCGCTAATATTAAACGACACGACAAAGAGTGCGTGCGAGAGAGACAGAAAATCAGTCTGAGCGTCACGTCGGGCGCTGCGTAGCCACTGCAAATTGTTTTGTTCCTGTTGGCTATAAAAATGATCTGATCTGATCCAGATTCAGCAGTCTGATAGATATGGTCATTATCTATGATTCTGCGTTTTTAGTTTTCTCGAATGTGCAATATTGTGGATGCAACAGATTTTCGTCCTTTGTGTGGGCGGAAGGGGGTGGGGCGAAATTTTGAGATACACGTTTTATAGTAAGATCTAACTGGAGTGCGAATACTAAATTTGGTTCCTCTAGCCTTAATAGTCTCTGAGATTTTTGAATATCCCCAGATTTTCGTCCTTTGCGGGGGCGGAAGGGGGTGTGGCGAAATTTTGAAACAAACTCGTCTCGGTCCGATATATTAGGAGTGTGGATACCAAATTTGGTTGCTCTAGCTTTTGTAGTCTCTGAGATCTAGGCGCTAATGTTTTACTCTAAGCAAAGCCGCCTATGCTACGTGTGTGTTAGAGAGAGACAGGGCGAGAAAAAATGAAATTGTTTTCTTGAGGCTATCTATAATAATAATACGATCCAATTCAGATTCCGCAGTCTTAAAGATATGGTCATTCTCTACAATTCTACGTTTTTGGTTTTCTCATATCTTTAAAATTGTGGATGCCACAGATTTTCGTCCTTTGTGGGGGCGGAAGTGGGCGGGGCGAAGTTTTGAAATATTTTTGTAGCAGTGACATATCACAGAAGTCTGGATCCAAAACATCGTTGCTCTAGCTCTTATAGTCTTTGAGCACTGGCGCTGAAGGGGACGGACAGACGGACGGACGGACAGACGGACAGACAGACATGGCTCAATCGACTCGGCTATTGATGCTGATCAAGAATATATATACTTTATGGGGTCGGAAACGATTCCTTCTGGACGTTACACACATCCACTTTTACCACAAATCTAATATACCCCAATACTCATTTTGAGTATCGGGTATAAAAACTAACGAGGAGGAACGTTGTGAGTTGCTGCGGACACCGCAACTCTACCCGATACTAAGTCAGTATAACTCTCCTCCGGCAGACGCCGCTAATATTAAACGACACGACAAAGAGTGCGTGCGAGAGAGACAGAAAATCAGTCTGAGCGTCACGTCGGGCGCTGCGTAGCCACTGCAAATTGTTTTGTTCCTGTTGGCTATAAAAATGATCTGATCTGATCCAGATTCAGCAATCTGATAGATATGGTCATTATCTATGATTCTGCGTTTTTAGTTTTCTCGAATGTGCAATATTGTGGATGCAACAGATTTTCGTCCTTTGTGTGGGCGGAAGGGGGTGGGGCGAAATTTTGAGATACACGTTTTATAGTAAGATCTAACTGGAGTGCGAATACTAAATTTGGTTCCTCTAGCCTTAATAGTCTCTGAGATTTTTGAATATCCCCAGATTTTCGTCCTTTGCGGGGGCGGAAGGGGGTGTGGCGAAATTTTGAAACAAACTCGTCTCGGTCCGATATATTAGGAGTGTGGATACCAAATTTGGTTGCTCTAGCTTTTGTAGTCTCTGAGATCTAGGCGCTAATGTTTTACTCTAAGCAAAGCCGCCTATGCTACGTGTGTGTTAGAGAGAGACAGGGCGAGAAAAAATGAAATTGTTTTCTTGATGCTGGCTATAATAATAATACGATCCAATTCAGATTCCGCAGTCTTAAAGATATGGTCATTCTCTACAATTCTACGTTTTTGGTTTTCTCATATCTTTAAAATTGTGGATGCCACAGATTTTCGTCCTTTGTGGGGGCGGAAGTGGGCGGGGCGAAGTTTTGAAATATTTTTGTAGCAGTGACATATCACAGAAGTCTGGATCCAAAACATCGTTGCTCTAGCTCTTATAGTCTTTGAGCACTGGCGCTGAAGGGGACGGACAGACGGACGGACGGACAGACGGACAGACAGACATGGCTCAATCGACTCGGCTATTGATGCTGATCAAGAATATATATACTTTATGGGGTCGGAAACGATTCCTTCTGGACGTTACACACATCCACTTTTACCACAAATCTAATATACCCCAATACTCATTTTGAGTATCGGGTATAAAAACTAACGAGGAGGAACGTTGTGAGTTGCTGCGGACACCGCAACTCTACCCGATACTAAGTCAGTATAACTCTCCTCCGGCAGACGCCGCTAATATTAAACGACACGACAAAGAGTGCGTGCGAGAGAGACAGAAAATCAGTCTGAGCGTCACGTCGGGCGCTGCGTAGCCACTGCAAATTGTTTTGTTCCTGTTGGCTATAAAAATGATCTGATCTGATCAAGATTCAGCAATCTGATAGATATGGTCATTATCTATGATTCTGCGTTTTTAGTTTTTTCGAATGTGCAATATTGTGGATGCCACAGATTTTCGTCCTTTGTGGGGGCGGAAGTGGGCGGGGCGAAGTTTTGAAATATTTTTGTAGCAGTGACATATCACAGAAGTCTGGATCCAAAACATCGTTGCTCTAGCTCTTATAGTCTTTGAGCACTGGCGCTGAAGGGGACGGACAGACGGACGGACGGACAGACGGACAGACAGACATGGCTCAATCGACTCGGCTATTGATGCTGATCAAGAATATATATACTTTATGGGGTCGGAAACGATTCCTTCTGGACGTTACACACATCCGCTTTTACCACAAATCTAATATACCCCAATACTCATTTTGAGTATCGGGTATAAAAACACTTTACTCAGACACTTTTTTGGTTCTGCTCATCTAAAGACACTTTTGCTGTGAGCGCTTGACCAAAGTGTCTTTCTAAGTTGTTATTGTGAGACACGATCGTGTGTCGGGCTCACCCGAAAACCCAAAACACATAACACAAGCGAAGAGACAAAAAGTGTTCTGCTCAGTGAGAGACCGTGTCTTCGTGGTCTTTTTCGGTTTTGTCAGTGACGAGACATCAAAGGGAACGAGGGGGAACGTTGTGAGTTGCTGCGGACACCGAAACTCTACGGTTATACCCGATACTAAGTCAGTATGGCTCTCCTCCGGCAGACGCCGCTAATATTAAACGACACGACAAAGAGTGCGTGCGAGAGAGACAGAAAATCAGTCTGAGCGTGACGTCGGGCGCTGCGTAGCCACTGCAAATTGATTTGTTCCTATTGGCTATAAAAATGATCTGATCTGATCCAAATTCAGCAATCTGATAGATATGGTCATTATCTATGATTCTGCGTTTTTAGTTTTCTCGAATGTGCAATATTGTGGATGCAACAGATTTTCGTTCTTTGTGTGGGCGGAAGGGGGTGGGGCGAAATTTTGAGATACACGTTTTATAGTAAAATCTAACAGGAGTGCGGATACCAAATTTGGTTTTTCTAGCCTTAATAGTCTCTGAGATTTTTGAATATCCCCAGATTTTCTTCCTTTGCGGGGGCGGAAGGGGGTGTGGCGAAATTTTGAAACAAACTCGTCTCGGTCCGATATATTAGGAGTGTGGATACCAAATTTGGTTGCTCTAGCTTTTGTAGTCTCTGAGATCTAGGCGCTAATGTTTTACTCTAAGCAAAGCCGCCTATGCTACGTGTGTGTTAGAGAGAGACAGGGCGAGAAAAAATGAAATTGTTTTCTTGATGCTGGCTATAATAATAATACGATCCAATTCAGATTCCGCAGTCTTAAAGATATGGTCATTCTCTACAATTCTACGTTTTTGGATTTGTGATATGTTTAAAATTGTGGATGCCACAGATTTTCGTCCTTTGTGGGGGCGGAAGTGGGCGGGGCGAAGTTTTGAAATATTTTTGTAGCAGTGACATATCACAGAAGTCTGGATCCAAAACATCGTTGCTCTAGCTCTTATAGTCTTTGAGCACTGGCGCTGAAGGGGACGGACAGACGGACGGACGGACAGACGGACAGACAGACATGGCTCAATCGACTCGGCTATTGATGCTGATCAAGAATATATATACTTTATGGGGTCGGAAACGATTCCTTCTGGACGTTACACACATCCACTTTTACCACAAATCTAATATACCCCAATACTCATTTTGAGTATCGGGTATAAAAACTAACGAGGAGGAACGTTGTGAGTTGCTGCGGACACCGCAACTCTACCCGATACTAAGTCAGTATAACTCTCCTCCGGCAGACGCCGCTAATATTAAACGACACGACAAAGAGTGCGTGCGAGAGAGACAGAAAATCAGTCTGAGCGTCACGTCGGGCGCTGCGTAGCCACTGCAAATTGTTTTGTTCCTGTTGGCTATAAAAATGATCTGATCTGATCAAGATTTAGCAATCTGATAGATATGGTCATTATCTATGATTCTGCGTTTTTAGTTTTCTCGAATGTGCAATATTGTGGATGCCACAGATTTTCGTCCTTTGTGGGGGCGGAAGTGGGCGGGGCGAAGTTTTGAAATATTTTTGTAGCAGTGACATATCACAGAAGTCTGGATCCAAAACATCGTTGCTCTAGCTCTTATAGTCTTTGAGCACTAGGCGCTGAAGGGGACGGACAGACGGACGGACGGACAGACAGACAGGGCTCAATCGACTCGGCTATTGATGCTGATCAAGAATATATATACTTGATGGGGTCGGAAACGATTCCTTCTGGACGTTACACACATCCGCTTTTACCACAAATCTAATATACCCCAATACTCATTTTGAGTATCGGGTATAAAAACACTTTACTCAGACACTTTTTTGGTTCTGCTCATCTAAAGACACTTTTGCTGTGAGCGCTTGACCAAAGTGTCTTTCTAAGTTGTTATTGTGAGACACGATCGTGTGTCGGGCTCACCCGAAAACCCAAAACACATAACACAAGCGAAGAGACAAAAAGTGTTCTGCTCAGTGAGAGACCGTGTCTTCGTGGTCTTTTTCGGTTTTGTCAGTGACGAGACATCAAAGGGAACGAGGGGGAACGTTGTGAGTTGCTGCGGACACCGAAACTCTACGGTTATACCCGATACTAAGTCAGTATGGCTCTCCTCCGGCAGACGCCGCTAATATTAAACGACACGACAAAGAGTGCGTGCGAGAGAGACAGAAAATCAGTCTGAGCGTGACGTCGGGCGCTGCGTAGCCACTGCAAATTGATTTGTTCCTATTGGCTATAAAAATGATCTGATCTGATCCAAATTCAGCAATCTGATAGATATGGTCATTATCTATGATTCTGCGTTTTTAGTTTTCTCGAATGTGCAATATTGTGGATGCAACAGATTTTCGTTCTTTGTGTGGGCGGAAGGGGGTGGGGCGAAATTTTGAGATACACGTTTTATAGTAAAATCTAACAGGAGTGCGGATACCAAATTTGGTTTTTCTAGCCTTAATAGTCTCTGAGATTTTTGAATATCCCCAGATTTTCTTCCTTTGCGGGGGCGGAAGGGGGTGTGGCGAAATTTTGAAACAAACTCGTCTCGGTCCGATATATTAGGAGTGTGGATACCAAATTTGGTTGCTCTAGCTTTTGTAGTCTCTGAGATCTAGGCGCTAATGTTTTACTCTAAGCAAAGCCGCCTATGCTACGTGTGTGTTAGAGAGAGACAGGGCGAGAAAAAATGAAATTGTTTTCTTGATGCTGGCTATAATAATAATACGATCCAATTCAGATTCCGCAGTCTTAAAGATATGGTCATTCTCTACAATTCTACGTTTTTGGTTTTCTCATATCTTTAAAATTGTGGATGCCACAGATTTTCGTCCTTTGTGGGGGCGGAAGTGGGCGGGGCGAAGTTTTGAAATATTTTTGTAGCAGCGACATATCACAGAAGTCTGGATCCAAAACATCGTTGCTCTAGCTCTTATAGTCTTTGAGCACTGGCGCTGAAGGGGACGGACAGACGGACGGACGGACAGACGGACAGACAGACATGGCTCAATCGACTCGGCTATTGATGCTGATCAAGAATATATATACTTTATGGGGTCGGAAACGATTCCTTCTGGACGTTACACACATCCACTTTTACCACAAATCTAATATACCCCAATACTCATTTTGAGTATCGGGTATAAAAACTAACGAGGAGGAACGTTGTGAGTTGCTGCGGACACCGCAACTCTACGGTTATACCCGATACTAAGTCAGTATAACTCTCCTCCGGCAGACGCCGCTAATATTAAACGACACGACAAAGAGTGCGTGCGAGAGAGACAGAAAATCAGTCTGAGCGTCACGTCGGGCGCTGCGTAGCCACTGCAAATTGTTTTGTTCCTGTTGGCTATAAAAATGATCTGATCTGATCCAGATTCAGCAATCTGATAGATATGGTCATTTTCTATGATTCTGCGTTTTTAGTTTTCTTGAATGTGCAATATTGTGGATGCCACAGATTTTCGTCCTTTGTGGGGGCGGAAGTGGGCGGGGCGAAGTTTTGAAATATTTTTGTAGCAGTGACATATCACAGAAGTCTGGATCCAAAACATCGTTGCTCTAGCTCTTATAGTCTTTAAGCACTAGGCGCTGAAGGGGACGGACAGACGGACAGACGGACGGACGGACAGACAGACAGGGCTCAATCGACTCGGCTATTGATGCTGATCAAGAATATATATACTTTATGGGGTCGGAAACGATTCCTTCTGGACGTTACACACATCCGCTTTTACCACAAATCTAATATACCCCAATACTCATTTTGAGTATCGGGTATAAAAACACTTTACTCAGACACTTTTTTGGTTCTGCTCATCTAAAGACACTTTTGCTGTGAGCGCTTGACCAAAGTGTCTTTCTAAGTTGTTATTGTGAGACACGATCGTGTGTCGGGCTCACCCGAAAACCCGAAACACATAACACAAGCGAAGAGACAAAAAGTGTTCTGCTCAGTGAGAGACCGTGTCTTCGTGGTCTTTTTCGGTTTTGTCAGTGACGAGACATCAAAGGGAACGAGGGGGAACGTTGTGAGTTGCTGCGGACACCGAAACTCTACGGTTATACCCGATACTAAGTCAGTATGGCTCTCCTCCGGCAGACGCCGCTAATATTAAACGACACGACAAAGAGTGCGTGCGAGAGAGACAGAAAATCAGTCTGAGCGTGACGTCGGGCGCTGCGTAGCCACTGCAAATTGATTTGTTCCTATTGGCTATAAAAATGATCTGATCTGATCCAAATTCAGCAATCTGATAGATATGGTCATTATCTATGATTCTGCGTTTTTAGTTTTCTCGAATGTGCAATATTGTGGATGCAACAGATTTTCGTTCTTTGTGTGGGCGGAAGGGGGTGGGGCGAAATTTTGAGATACACGTTTTATAGTAAGATCTAACAGGAGTGCGGATACCAAATTTGGTTTTTCTAGCCTTAATAGTCTCTGAGATTTTTGAATATCCCCAGATTTTCTTCCTTTGCGGGGGCGGAAGGGGGTGTGGCGAAATTTTGAAACAAACTCGTCTCGGTCCGATATATTAGGAGTGTGGATACCAAATTTGGTTGCTCTAGCTTTTGTAGTCTCTGAGATCTAGGCGCTAATGTTTTACTCTAAGCAAAGCCGCCTATGCTACGTGTGTGTTAGAGAGAGACAGGGCGAGAAAAAATGAAATTGTTTTCTTGATGCTGGCTATAATAATAATACGATCCAATTCAGATTCCGCAGTCTTAAAGATATGGTCATTCTCTACAATTCTACGTTTTTGGTTTTCTCATATCTTTAAAATTGTGGATGCCACAGATTTTCGTCCTTTGTGGGGGCGGAAGTGGGCGGGGCGAAGTTTTGAAATATTTTTGTAGCAGTGACATATCACAGAAGTCTGGATCCAAAACATCGTTGCTCTAGCTCTTATAGTCTTTGAGCACTGGCGCTGAAGGGGACGGACAGACGGACGGACGGACAGACGGACAGACAGACATGGCTCAATCGACTCGGCTATTGATGCTGATCAAGAATATATATACTTTATGGGGTCGGAAACGATTCCTTCTGGACGTTACACACATCCACTTTTACCACAAATCTAATATACCCCAATACTCATTTTGAGTATCGGGTATAAAAACTAACGAGGAGGAACGTTGTGAGTTGCTGCGGACACCGCAACTCTACCCGATACTAAGTCAGTATAACTCTCCTCCGGCAGACGCCGCTAATATTAAACGACACGACAAAGAGTGCGTGCGAGAGAGACAGAAAATCAGTCTGAGCGTCACGTCGGGCGCTGCGTAGCCACTGCAAATTGTTTTGTTCCTGTTGGCTATAAAAATGATCTGATCTGATCAAGATTCAGCAATCTGATAGATATGGTCATTATCTATGATTCTGCGTTTTTAGTTTTTTCGAATGTGCAATATTGTGGATGCCACAGATTTTCGTCCTTTGTGGGGGCGGAAGTGGGCGGGGCGAAGTTTTGAAATATTTTTGTAGCAGTGACATATCACAGAAGTCTGGATCCAAAACATCGTTGCTCTAGCTCTTATAGTCTTTGAGCACTAGGCGCTGAAGGGGACGGACAGACGGACGGACGGACAGACAGACAGGGCTCAATCGACTCGGCTATTGATGCTGATCAAGAATATATATACTTTATGGGGTCGGAAACGATTCCTTCTGGACGTTACACACATCCGCTTTTACCACAAATCTAATATACCCCAATACTCATTTTGAGTATCGGGTATAAAAACACTTTACTCAGACACTTTTTTGGTTCTGCTCATCTAAAGACACTTTTGCTGTGAGCGCTTGACCAAAGTGTCTTTCTAAGTTGTTATTGTGAGACACGATCGTGTGTCGGGCTCACCCGAAAACCCAAAACACATAACACAAGCGAAGAGACAAAAAGTGTTCTGCTCAGTGAGAGACCGTGTCTTCGTGGTCTTTTTCGGTTTTGTCAGTGACGAGACATCAAAGGGAACGAGGGGGAACGTTGTGAGTTGCTGCGGACACCGAAACTCTACGGTTATACCCGATACTAAGTCAGTATGGCTCTCCTCCGGCAGACGCCGCTAATATTAAACGACACGACAAAGAGTGCGTGCGAGAGAGACAGAAAATCAGTCTGAGCGTGACGTCGGGCGCTGCGTAGCCACTGCAAATTGATTTGTTCCTATTGGCTATAAAAATGATCTGATCTGATCCAAATTCAGCAATCTGATAGATATGGTCATTATCTATGATTCTGCGTTTTTAGTTTTCTCGAATGTGCAATATTGTGGATGCAACAGATTTTCGTTCTTTGTGTGGGCGGAAGGGGGTGGGGCGAAATTTTGAGATACACGTTTTATAGTAAAATCTAACAGGAGTGCGGATACCAAATTTGGTTTTTCTAGCCTTAATAGTCTCTGAGATTTTTGAATATCCCCAGATTTTCTTCCTTTGCGGGGGCGGAAGGGGGTGTGGCGAAATTTTGAAACAAACTCGTCTCGGTCCGATATATTAGGAGTGTGGATACCAAATTTGGTTGCTCTAGCTTTTGTAGTCTCTGAGATCTAGGCGCTAATGTTTTACTCTAAGCAAAGCCGCCTATGCTACGTGTGTGTTAGAGAGAGACAGGGCGAGAAAAAATGAAATTGTTTTCTTGATGCTGGCTATAATAATAATACGATCCAATTCAGATTCCGCAGTCTTAAAGATATGGTAATTCTCTACAATTCTACGTTTTTGGTTTTCTCATATCTTTAAAATTGTGGATGCCACAGATTTTCGTCCTTTGTGGGGGCGGAAGTGGGCGGGGCGAAGTTTTGAAATATTTTTGTAGCAGTGACATATCACAGAAGTCTGGATCCAAAACATCGTTGCTCTAGCTCTTATAGTCTTTGAGCACTGGCGCTGAAGGGGACGGACAGACGGACGGACGGACAGACGGACAGACAGACATGGCTCAATCGACTCGGCTATTGATGCTGATCAAGAATATATATACTTTATGGGGTCGGAAACGATTCCTTCTGGACGTTACACACATCCACTTTTACCACAAATCTAATATACCCCAATACTCATTTTGAGTATCGGGTATAAAAACTAACGAGGAGGAACGTTGTGAGTTGCTGCGGACACCGCAACTCTACGGTTATA
Source organism: Drosophila miranda (assembly GCF_003369915.1). Taxonomy (NCBI): domain Eukaryota; kingdom Metazoa; phylum Arthropoda; class Insecta; order Diptera; family Drosophilidae; genus Drosophila; species Drosophila miranda. The sequence continues at coordinate 16,855,320 of NW_022881603.1, forward strand.
CCCGATACTAAGTCAGTATAACTCTCCTCCGGCAGACGCCGCTAATATTAAACGACACGACAAAGAGTGCGTGCGAGAGAGACAGAAAATCAGTCTGAGCGTCACGTCGGGCGCTGCGTAGCCACTGCAAATTGTTTTGTTTCTGTTGGCTATAAAAATGATCTGATCTGATCCAGATTCAGCAATCTGATAGATATGGTCATTTTCTATGATTCTGCGTTTTTAGTTTTCTTGAATGTGCAATATTGTGGATGCCACAGATTTTCGTCCTTTGTGGGGGCGGAAGTGGGCGGGGCGAAGTTTTGAAATATTTTTGTAGCAGTGACATATCACAGAAGTCTGGATCCAAAACATCGTTGCTCTAGCTCTTATAGTCTTTGAGCACTGGCGCTGAAGGGGACGGACAGACGGACGGACGGACAGACGGACAGACAGACATGGCTCAATCGACTCGGCTATTGATGCTGATCAAGAATATATATACTTTATGGGGTCGGAAACGATTCCTTCTGGACGTTACACACATCCACTTTTACCACAAATCTAATATACCCCAATACTCATTTTGAGTATCGGGTATAAAAACTAACGAGGAGGAACGTTGTGAGTTGCTGCGGACACCGCAACTCTACCCGATACTAAGTCAGTATAACTCTCCTCCGGCAGACGCCGCTAATATTAAACGACACGACAAAGAGTGCGTGCGAGAGAGACAGAAAATCAGTCTGAGCGTCACGTCGGGCGCTGCGTAGCCACTGCAAATTGTTTTGTTCCTGTTGGCTATAAAAATGATCTGATCTGATCCAGATTCAGCAATCTGATAGATATGGTCATTATCTATGATTCTGCGTTTTTAGTTTTCTCGAATGTGCAATATTGTGGATGCAACAGATTTTCGTCCTTTGTGTGGGCGGAAGGGGGTGGGGCGAAATTTTGAGATACACGTTTTATAGTAAGATCTAACTGGAGTGCGAATACTAAATTTGGTTCCTCTAGCCTTAATAGTCTCTGAGATTTTTGAATATCCCCAGATTTTCGTCCTTTGCGGGGGCGGAAGGGGGTGTGGCGAAATTTTGAAACAAACTCGTCTCGGTCCGATATATTAGGAGTGTGGATACCAAATTTGGTTGCTCTAGCTTTTGTAGTCTCTGAGATCTAGGCGCTAATGTTTTACTCTAAGCAAAGCCGCCTATGCTACGTGTGTGTTAGAGAGAGACAGGGCGAGAAAAAATGAAATTGTTTTCTTGATGCTGGCTATAATAATAATACGATCCAATTCAGATTCCGCAGTCTTAAAGATATGGTCATTCTCTACAATTCTACGTTTTTGGTTTTCTCATATCTTTAAAATTGTGGATGCCACAGATTTTCGTCCTTTGTGGGGGCGGAAGTGGGCGGGGCGAAGTTTTGAAATATTTTTGTAGCAGTGACATATCACAGAAGTCTGGATCCAAAACATCGTTGCTCTAGCTCTTATAGTCTTTGAGCACTGGCGCTGAAGGGGACGGACAGACGGACGGACGGACAGACGGACAGACGGACAGACAGACATGGCTCAATCGACTCGGCTATTGATGCTGATCAAGAATATATATACTTTATGGGGTCGGAAACGATTCCTTCTGGACGTTACACACATCCACTTTTACCACAAATCTAATATACCCCAATACTCATTTTGAGTATCGGGTATAAAAACTAACGAGGAGGAACGTTGTGAGTTGCTGCGGACACCGCAACTCTACCCGATACTAAGTCAGTATAACTCTCCTCCGGCAGACGCCGCTAATATTAAACGACACGACAAAGAGTGCGTGCGAGAGAGACAGAAAATCAGTCTGAGCGTCACGTCGGGCGCTGCGTAGCCACTGCAAATTGTTTTGTTCCTGTTGGCTATAAAAATGATCTGATCTGATCCAGATTCAGCAATCTGATAGATATGGTCATTATCTATGATTCTGCGTTTTTAGTTTTTTCGAATGTGCAATATTGTGGATGCAACAGATTTTCGTTCTTTGTGTGGGCGGAAGGGGGTGGGGCGAAATTTTGAGATACACGTTTTATAGTAGAATCTAACAGGAGTGCGGATACCAAATTTGGTTTGAGCACTGGCGCTGAAGGGGACGGACAGACGGACGGACGGACAGACGGACAGACAGGCATGGCTCAATCGACTCGGCTATTGATGCTGATCAAGAATATATATACTTTATGGGGTCGGAAACGATTCCTTCTGGACGTTACACACATCCACTTTTACCACAAATCTAATATACCCCAATACTCATTTTGAGTATCGGGTATAAAAACTAACGAGGAGGAACGTTGTGAGTTGCTGCGGACACCGCAACTCTACCCGATACTAAGTCGACTCGGCTATTGATGCTGATCAAGAATATATATACTTTATGGGGTCGGAAACGATTCCTTCTGGACGTTACACACATCCACTTTTACCACAAATCTAATATACCAGTATGGCTCTCCTCCGGCAGACGCCGCTAATATTAAACGACACGACAAAGAGTGCGTGCGAGAGAGACAGAAAATCAGTCTGCGCGTGACGTCGGGCGCTGCGTAGCCACTGCAAATTGATTTGTTCCTATTGGCTATAAAAATGATCTGATCTGATCCAGATTCAGCAATCTGATAGATATGGTCATTATTTATGATTCTGCGTTTTTAGTTTTCTCGAATGTGCAATATTGTGGATGCAACAGATTTTCGTTCTTTGTGTGGGCGGAAGGGGGTGGGGCGAAATTTTGAGATACACGTTTTATAGTAGAATCTAACAGGAGTGCGGATACCAAATTTGGTTTGAGCACTGGCGCTGAAGGGGACGGACAGACGGACGGACGGACAGACGGACAGACAGACATGGCTCAATCGACTCGGCTATTGATGCTGATCAAGAATATATATACTTTATGGGGTCGGAAACGATTCCTTCTGGACGTTACACACATCCACTTTCTATTCTCTCCATTCTCTACAATTCTACGTTTTTGGTTTTCTCATATCTTTAAAATTGTGGATGCCACAGATTTTCGTCCTTTGTGGGGGCGGAAGTGGGCGGGGCGAAGTTTTGAAATATTTTTGTAGCAGTGACATATCACAGAAGTCTGGATCCAAAACATCGTTGCTCTAGCTCTTATAGTCTTTGAGCACTAGGCGCTGAAGGGGACGGACAGACGGACAGACGGACAGACGGACGGACGGACAGACAGACAGGGCTCAATCGACTCGGCTATTGATGCTGATCAAGAATATATATACTTTATGGGGTCGGAAACGATTCCTTCTGGACGTTACACACATCCACTTTTACCACAAATCTAATATACCCCAATACTCATTTTGAGTATCGGGTATAAAAACTAACGAGGAGGAACGTTGTGAGTTGCTGCGGACACCGCAACTCTACCCGATACTAAGTCAGTATAACTCTCCTCCGGCAGACGCCGCTAATATTAAACGACACGACAAAGAGTGCGTGCGAGAGAGACAGAAAATCAGTCTGAGCGTCACGTCGGGCGCTGCGTAGCCACTGCAAATTGTTTTGTTCCTGTTGGCTATAAAAATGATCTGATCTGATCCAGATTCAGCAATCTGATAGATATGGTCATTATCTATGATTCTGCGTTTTTAGTTTTCTCGAATGTGCAATATTGTGGATGCAACAGATTTTCGTCCTTTGTGTGGGCGGAAGGGGGTGGGGCGAAATTTTGAGATACACGTTTTATAGTAAGATCTAACTGGAGTGCGAATACTAAATTTGGTTCCTCTAGCCTTAATAGTCTCTGAGATTTTTGAATATCCCCAGATTTTCGTCCTTTGCGGGGCGGAAGGGGGTGTGGCGAAATTTTGAAACAAACTCGTCTCGGTCCGATATATTAGGAGTGTGGATACCAAATTTGGTTGCTCTAGCTTTTGTAGTCTCTGAGATCTAGGCGCTAATGTTTTACTCTAAGCAAAGCCGCCTATGCTACGTGTGTGTTAGAGAGAGACAGGGCGAGAAAAAATGAAATTGTTTTCTTGATGCTGGCTATAAGAATAATACGATCCAATTCAGATTCCGCAGTCTTAAAGATATGGTCATTCTCTACAATTCTACGTTTTTGGTTTTCTCATATCTTTAAAATTGTGGATGCCACAGATTTTCGTCCTTTGTGGGGGCGGAAGTGGGCGGGGCGAAGTTTTGAAATATTTTTGTAGCAGTGACATATCACAGAAGTCTGGATCCAAAACATCGTTGCTCTAGCTCTTATAGTCTTTGAGCACTGGCGCTGAAGGGGACGGACAGACGGACGGACGGACAGACGGACAGACGGACAGACAGACATGGCTCAATCGACTCGGCTATTGATGCTGATCAAGAATATATATACTTTATGGGGTCGGAAACGATTCCTTCTGGACGTTACACACATCCACTTTTACCACAAATCTAATATACCCCAATACTCATTTTGAGTATCGGGTATAAAAACTAACGAGGAGGAACGTTGTGAGTTGCTGCGGACACCGCAACTCTACCCGATACTAAGTCAGTATAACTCTCCTCCGGCAGACGCCGCTAATATTAAACGACACGACAAAGAGTGCGTGCGAGAGAGACAGAAAATCAGTCTGAGCGTCACGTCGGGCGCTGCGTAGCCACTGCAAATTGTTTTGTTCCTGTTGGCTATAAAAATGATCTGATCTGATCCAGATTCAGCAATCTGATAGATATGGTCATTATCTATGATTCTGCGTTTTTAGTTTTTTCGAATGTGCAATATTGTGGATGCCACAGATTTTCGTCCTTTGTGGGGGCGGAAGTGGGCGGGGCGAAGTTTTGAAATATTTTTGTAGCAGTGACATATCACAGAAGTCTGGATCCAAAACATCGTTGCTCTAGCTCTTATAGTCTTTGAGCACTGGCGCTGAAGGGGACGGACAGACGGACAGACGAACAGACGGACGGACGGACAGACAGACAGGGCTCAATCGACTCGGCTATTGATGCTGATCAAGAATATATATACTTTATGGGGTCGGAAACGATTCCTTCTGGACGTTACACACATCCACTTTTACCACAAATCTAATATACCAGTATGGCTCTCCTCCGGCAGACGCCGCTAATATTAAACGACACGACAAAGAGTGCGTGCGAGAGAGACAGAAAATCAGTCTGCGCGTGACGTCGGGCGCTGCGTAGCCACTGCAAATTGATTTGTTCCTATTGGCTATAAAAATGATCTGATCTGATCCAGATTCAGCAATCTGATAGATATGGTCATTATTTATGATTCTGCGTTTTTAGTTTTCTCGAATGTGCAATATTGTGGATGCAACAGATTTTCGTTCTTTGTGTGGGCGGAAGGGGGTGGGGCGAAATTTTGAGATACACGTTTTATAGTAGAATCTAACAGGAGTGCGGATACCAAATTTGGTTTGAGCACTGGCGCTGAAGGGGACGGACAGACGGACGGACGGACAGACGGACAGACAGACATGGCTCAATCGACTCGGCTATTGATGCTGATCAAGAATATATATACTTTATGGGGTCGGAAACGATTCCTTCTGGACGTTACACACATCCGCTTTTACCACAAATCTAATATACCCCAATACTCATTTTGAGTATCGGGTATAAAAACTAACGAGGAGGAACGTTGTGAGTTGCTGCGGACACCGCAACTCTACCCGATACTAAGTCAGTATAACTCTCCTCCGGCAGACGCCGCTAATATTAAACGACACGACAAAGAGTGCGTGCGAGAGAGACAGAAAATCAGTCTGAGCGTCACGTCGGGCGCTGCGTAGCCACTGCAAATTGTTTTGTTCCTGTTGGCTATAAAAATGATCTGATCTGATCCAGATTCAGCAATCTGATAGATATGGTCATTATTTATGATTCTGCGTTTTTAGTTTTCTCGAATGTGCAATATTGTGGATGCAACAGATTTTCGTTCTTTGTGTGGGCGGAAGGGGGTGGGGCGAAATTTTGAGATACACGTTTTATAGTAGAATCTAACAGGAGTGCGGATACCAAATTTGGTTTTTCTAGCCTTAATAGTCTCTGAGATTTTTGAATATCCCCAGATTTTCTTCCTTTGCGGGGGCGGAAAGGGGTGTGGCGAAATTTTGAAACAAACTCGTCTCGGTCCGATATATTAGGAGTGTGGATACCAAATTTGGTTGCTCTAGCTTTTGTAGTCTCTGAGATCTAGGCGCTAATGTTTTACTCTAAGCAAAGCCGCCTATGCTACGTGTGTGTTAGAGAGAGACAGGGCGAGAAAAAATGAAATTGTTTTCTTGATGCTGGCTATAATAATAATACGATCCAATTCAGATTCCGCAGTCTTAAAGATATGGTCATTCTCTACAATTCTACGTTTTTGGTTTTCTCATATCTTTAAAATTGTGGATGCCACAGATTTTCGTCCTTTGTGGGGCGGAAGTGGGCGGGGCGAAGTTTTGAAATATTTTTGTAGCAGTGACATATCACAGAAGTCTGGATCCAAAACATCGTTGCTCTAGCTCTTATAGTCTTTGAGCACTGGCGCTGAAGGGGACGGACAGACGGACGGACGGACAGACGGACAGACAGACATGGCTCAATCGACTCGGCTATTGATGCTGATCAAGAATATATATACTTTATGGGGTCGGAAACGATTCCTTCTGGACGTTACACACATCCCCTTTTACCACAAATCTAATATACCCCAATACTCATTTTGAGTATCGGGTATAAAAACTAACGAGGAGGAACGTTGTGAGTTGCTGCGGACACCGCAACTCTACCCGATACTAAGTCAGTATAACTCTCCTCCGGCAGACGCCGCTAATATTAAACGACACGACAAAGAGTGCGTGCGAGAGAGACAGAAAATCAGTCTGAGCGTCACGTCGGGCGCTGCGTAGCCACTGCAAATTGTTTTGTTCCTGTTGGCTATAAAAATGATCTGATCTGATCCAGATTCAGCAATCTGATAGATATGGTCATTATCTATGATTCTGCGTTTTTAGTTTTCTCGAATGTGCAATATTGTGGATGCAACAGATTTTCGTCCTTTGTGTGGGCGGAAGGGGGTGGGGCGAAATTTTGAGATACACGTTTTATAGTAAGATCTAACTGGAGTGCGAATACTAAATTTGGTTCCTCTAGCCTTAATAGTCTCTGAGATTTTTGAATATCCCCAGATTTTCGTCCTTTGCGGGGGCGGAAGGGGGTGTGGCGAAATTTTGAAACAAACTCGTCTCGGTCCGATATATTAGGAGTGTGGATACCAAATTTGGTTGCTCTAGCTTTTGTAGTCTCTGAGATCTAGGCGCTAATGTTTTACTCTAAGCAAAGCCGCCTATGCTACGTGTGTGTTAGAGAGAGACAGGGCGAGAAAAAATGAAATTGTTTTCTTGATGCTGACTATAATAATAATACGATCCAATTCAGATTCCGCAGTCATAAAGATATGGTCATTCTCTACAATTCTACGTTTTTGGTTTTCTCATATCTTTAAAATTGTGGATGCCACAGATTTTCGTCCTTTGTGGGGGCGGAAGTGGGCGGGGCGAAGTTTTGAAATATTTTTGTAGCAGTGACATATCACAGAAGTCTGGATCCAAAACATCGTTGCTCTAGCTCTTATAGTCTTTGAGCACTAGGCGCTGAAGGGGACGGACAGACGGACGGACGGACAGACGGACAGACAGACATGGCTCAATCGACTCGGCTATTGATGCTGATCAAGAATATATATACTTTATGGGGTCGGAAACGATTCCTTCTGGACGTTACACACATCCACTTTTACCACAAATCTAATATACCCCAATACTCATTTTGAGTATCGGGTATAAAAACTAACGAGGAGGAACGTTGTGAGTTGCTGCGGACACCGCAACTCTACCCGATACTAAGTCAGTATAACTCTCCTCCGGCAGACGCCGCTAATATTAAACGACACGACAAAGAGTGCGTGCGAGAGAGACAGAAAATCAGTCTGAGCGTCACGTCGGGCGCTGCGTAGCCACTGCAAATTGTTTTGTTCCTGTTGGCTATAAAAATGATCTGATCTGATCCAGATTCAGCAATCTGATAGATCTGGTCATTATCTATGATTCTGCGTTTTTAGTTTTCTCGAATGTGCAATATTGTGGATGCAACAGATTTTCGTCCTTTGTGTGGGCGGAAGGGGGTGGGGCGAAATTTTGAGATACACGTTTTATAGTAAGATCTAACTGGAGTGCGAATACTAAATTTGGTTCCTCTAGCCTTAATAGTCTCTGAGATTTTTGAATATCCCAGATTTTCGTCCTTTGCGGGGCGGAAGGGGGTGTGGCGAAATTTTGAAACAAACTCGTCTCGGTCCGATATATTAGGAGTGTGGATACCAAATTTGGTTGCTCTAGCTTTTGTAGTCTCTGAGATCTAGGCGCTAATGTTTTACTCTAAGCAAAGCCGCCTATGCTACGTGTGTGTTAGAGAGAGACAGGGCGAGAAAAAATGAAATTGTTTTCTTGATGCTGGCTATAATAATAATACGATCCAATTCAGATTCCGCAGTCTTAAAGATATGGTCATTCTCTACAATTCTACGTTTTTGGTTTTCTCATATCTTTAAAATTGTGGATGCCACAGATTTTCGTCCTTTGTGGGGGCGGAAGTGGGCGGGGCGAAGTTTTGAAATATTTTTGTAGCAGTGACATATCACAGAAGTCTGGATCCAAAACATCGTTGCTCTAGCTCTTATAGTCTTTGAGCACTGGCGCTGAAGGGGACGGACAGACGGACGGACGGACAGACGGACAGACAGACATGGCTCAATCGACTCGGCTATTGATGCTGATCAAGAATATATATACTTTATGGGGTCGGAAACGATTCCTTCTGGACGTTACACACATCCACTTTTACCACAAATCTAATATACCCCAATACTCATTTTGAGTATCGGGTATAAAAACTAACGAGGAGGAACGTTGTGAGTTGCTGCGGACACCGCAACTCTACCCGATACTAAGTCAGTATAACTCTCCTCCGGCAGACGCCGCTAATATTAAACGACACGACAAAGAGTGCGTGCGAGAGAGACAGAAAATCAGTCTGAGCGTCACGTCGGGCGCTGCGTAGCCACTGCAAATTGTTTTGTTCCTGTTGGCTATAAAAATGATCTGATCTGATCCAGATTCAGCAATCTGATAGATATGGTCATTATCTATGATTCTGCGTTTTTAGTTTTTTCGAATGTGCAATATTGTGGATGCAACAGATTTTCGTTCTTTGTGTGGGCGGAAGGGGGTGGGGCGAAATTTTGAGATACACGTTTTATAGTAGAATCTAACAGGAGTGCGGATACCAAATTTGGTTTGAGCACTGGCGCTGAAGGGGACGGACAGACGGACGGACGGACAGACGGACAGACAGACATGGCTCAATCGACTCGGCTATTGATGCTGATCAAGAATATATATACTTTATGGGGTCGGAAACGATTCCTTCTGGACGTTACACACATCCACTTTTACCACAAATCTAATATACCCCAATACTCATTTTGAGTATCGGGTATAAAAACTAACGAGGAGGAACGTTGTGAGTTGCTGCGGACACCGCAACTCTACCCGATACTAAGTCGACTCGGCTATTGATGCTGATCAAGAATATATATACTTTATGGGGTCGGAAACGATTCCTTCTGGACGTTACACACATCCACTTTTACCACAAATCTAATATACCAGTATGGCTCTCCTCCGGCAGACGCCGCTAATATTAAACGACACGACAAAGAGTGCGTGCGAGAGAGACAGAAAATCAGTCTGCGCGTGACGTCGGGCGCTGCGTAGCCACTGCAAATTGATTTGTTCCTATTGGCTATAAAAATGATCTGATCTGATCCAGATTCAGCAATCTGATAGATATGGTCATTATTTATGATTCTGCGTTTTTAGTTTTCTCGAATGTGCAATATTGTGGATGCAACAGATTTTCGTTCTTTGTGTGGGCGGAAGGGGGTGGGGCGAAATTTTGAGATACACGTTTTATAGTAGAATCTAACAGGAGTGCGGATACCAAATTTGGTTTGAGCACTGGCGCTTAAGGGGACGGACAGACGGACGGACGGACAGACGGACAGACAGACATGGCTCAATCGACTCGGCTATTGATGCTGATCAAGAATATATATACTTTATGGGGTCGGAAACGATTCCTTCTGGACGTTACACACATCCACTTTTACCACAAATCTAATATACCCCAATACTCATTTTGAGTATCGGGTATAAAAACTAACGAGGAGGAACGTTGTGAGTTGCTGCGGACACCGCAACTCTACCCGATACTAAGTCAGTATAACTCTCCTCCGGCAGACGCCGCTAATATTAAACGACACGACAAAGAGTGCGTGCGAGAGAGACAGAAAATCAGTCTGAGCGTCACGTCGGGCGCTGCGTAGCCACTGCAAATTGTTTTGTTCCTGTTGGCTATAAAAATGATCTGATCTGATCCAGATTCAGCAATCTGATAGATATGGTCATTATTTATGATTCTGCGTTTTTAGTTTTCTCGAATGTGCAATATTGTGGATGCAACAGATTTTCGTTCTTTGTGTGGGCGGAAGGGGGTGGGGCGAAATTTTGAGATACACGTTTTATAGTAGAATCTAACAGGAGTGCGGATACCAAATTTGGTTTTTCTAGCCTTAATAGTCTCTGAGATTTTTGAATATCCCCAGATTTTCTTCCTTTGCGGGGGCGGAAAGGGGTGTGGCGAAATTTTGAAACAAACTCGTCTCGGTCCGATATATTAGGAGTGTGGATACCAAATTTGGTTGCTCTAGCTTTTGTAGTCTCTGAGATCTAGGCGCTAATGTTTTACTCTAAGCAAAGCCGCCTATGCTACGTGTGTGTTAGAGAGAGACAGGGCGAGAAAAAAAGAAATTGTTTTCTTGATGCTGGCTATAATAATAATACGATCCAATTCAGATTCCGCAGTCTTAAAGATATGGTCATTCTCTACAATTCTACGTTTTTGGTTTTCTCATATCTTTAAAATTGTGGATGCCACAGATTTTCGTCCTTTGTGGGGGCGGAAGTGGGCGGGGCGAAGTTTTGAAATATTTTTGTAGCAGTGACATATCACAGAAGTCTGGATCCAAAACATCGTTGCTCTAGCTCTTATAGTCTTTGAGCACTGGCGCTGAAGGGACGGACAGACGGACGGACGGACAGACGGACAGACAGACATGGCTCAATCGACTCGGCTATTGATGCTGATCAAGAATATATATACTTTATGGGGTCGGAAACGATTCCTTCTGGACGTTACACACATCCACTTTTACCACAAATCTAATATACCCCAATACTCATTTTGAGTATCGGGTATAAAAACTAACGAGGAGGAACGTTGTGAGTTGCTGCGGACACCGCAACTCTACCCGATACTAAGTCAGTATAACTCTCCTCCGGCAGACGCCGCTAATATTAAACGACACGACAAAGAGTGCGTGCGAGAGAGACAGAAAATCAGTCTGAGCGTCACGTCGGGCGCTGCGTAGCCACTGCAAATTGTTTTGTTCCTGTTGGCTATAAAAATGATCTGATCTGATCCAGATTCAGCAATCTGATAGATATGGTCATTATTTATGATTCTGCGTTTTTAGTTTTCTCGAATGTGCAATATTGTGGATGCAACAGATTTTCGTTCTTTGTGTGGGCGGAAGGGGGTGGGGCGAAATTTTGAGATACACGTTTTATAGTAGATCTAACAGGAGTGCGGATACCAAATTTGGTTTTTCTAGCCTTAATAGTCTCTGAGATTTTTGAATATCCCCAGATTTTCTTCCTTTGCGGGGGCGGAAAGGGGTGTGGCGAAATTTTGAAACAAACTCGTCTCGGTCCGATATATTAGGAGTGTGGATACCAAATTTGGTTGCTCTAGCTTTTGTAGTCTCTGAGATCTAGGCGCTAATGTTTTACTCTAAGCAAAGCCGCCTATGCTACGTGTGTGTTAGAGAGAGACAGGGCGAGAAAAAATGAAATTGTTTTCTTGATGCTGGCTATAATAATAATACGATCCAATTCAGATTCCGCAGTCTTAAAGATATGGTCATTCTCTACAATTCTACGTTTTTGGTTTTCTCATATCTTTAAAATTGTGGATGCCACAGATTTTCGTCCTTTGTGGGGGCAGAAGAGGGCGGGGCGAAGTTTTGAAATATTTTTGTTGCAGTGACATATAACAGAAGTCTGGATCCAAAACATCGTTGCTCTAGCTCTTATAGTCTTTGAGCACTGGCGCTGAAGGGGACGGACAGACGGACGGACGGACAGACGGACAGACAGACATGGCTCAATCGACTCGGCTATTGATGCTGATCAAGAATATATATACTTTATGGGGTCGGAAACGATTCCTTCTGGACGTTACACACATCCGCTTTTACCACAAATCTAATATACCCCAATACTCATTTTGAGTATCGGGTATAAAAACTAACGAGGAGGAACGTTGTGAGTTGCTGCGGACACCGCAACTCTACCCGATACTAAGTCAGTATAACTCTCCTCCGGCAGACGCCGCTAATATTAAACGACACGACAAAGAGTGCGTGCGAGAGAGACAGAAAATCAGTCTGAGCGTCACGTCGGGCGCTGCGTAGCCACTGCAAATTGTTTTGTTCCTGTTGGCTATAAAAATGATCTGATCTGATCCAGATTCAGCAATCTGATAGATATGGTCATTATCTATGATTCTGCGTTTTTAGTTTTCTCGAATGTGCAATATTGTGGATGCAACAGATTTTCGTCCTTTGTGTGGGCGGAAGGGGGTGGGGCGAAATTTTGAGATACACGTTTTATAGTAAGATCTAACTGGAGTGCGAATACTAAATTTGGTTTCTCTAGCCTTAATAGTCTCTGAGATTTTTGAATATCCCCAGATTTTCGTCCTTTGCGGGGCGGAAGGGGTGTGGCGAAATTTTGAAACAAACTCGTCTCGGTCCGATATATTAGGAGTGTGGATACCAAATTTGGTTGCTCTAGCTTTTGTAGTCTCTGAGATCTAGGCGCTAATGTTTTACTCTAAGCAAAGCCGCCTATGCTACGTGTGTGTTAGAGAGAGACAGGGCGAGAAAAAATGAAATTGTTTTCTTGATGCTGGCTATAATAATAATACGATCCAATTCAGATTCCGCAGTCTTAAAGATATGGTCATTCTCTACAATTCTACGTTTTTGGTTTTCTCATATCTTTAAAATTGTGGATGCCACAGATTTTCGTCCTTTGTGGGGGCGGAAGTGGGCGGGGCGAAGTTTTGAAATATTTTTGTAGCAGTGACATATCACAGAAGTCTGGATCCAAAACATCGTTGCTCTAGCTCTTATAGTCTTTGAGCACTGGCGCTGAAGGGGACGGACAGACGGACGGACGGACAGACGGACAGACAGACATGGCTCAATCGACTCGGCTATTGATGCTGATCAAGAATATATATACTTTATGGGGTCGGAAACGATTCCTTCTGGACGTTACACACATCCACTTTTACCACAAATCTAATATACCCCAATACTCATTTTGAGTATCGGGTATAAAAACTAACGAGGAGGAACGTTGTGAGTTGCTGCGGACACCGCAACTCTACCCGATACTAAGTCAGTATAACTCTCCTCCGGCAGACGCCGCTAATATTAAACGACACGACAAAGAGTGCGTGCGAGAGAGACAGAAAATCAGTCTGAGCGTCACGTCGGGCGCTGCGTAGCCACTGCAAATTGTTTTGTTCCTGTTGGCTATAAAAATGATCTGATCTGATCCAGATTCAGCAATCTGATAGATATGGTCATTATCTATGATTCTGCGTTTTTAGTTTTCTCGAATGTGCAATATTGTGGATGCAACAGATTTTCGTCCTTTGTGTGGGCGGAAGGGGGTGGGCGAAATTTTGAGATACACGTTTTATAGTAAGATCTAACTGGAGTGCGAATACTAAATTTGGTTCCTCTAGCCTTAATAGTCTCTGAGATTTTTGAATATCCCCAGATTTTCGTCCTTTGCGGGGGCGGAAGGGGTGTGGCGAAATTTTGAAACAAACTCGTCTCGGTCCGATATATTAGGAGTGTGGATACCAAATTTGGTTGCTCTAGCTTTTGTAGTCTCTGAGATCTAGGCGCTAATGTTTTACTCTAAGCAAAGCCGCCTATGCTACGTGTGTGTTAGAGAGAGACAGGGCGAGAAAAAATGAAATTGTTTTCTTGATGCTGGCTATAATAATAATACGATCCAATTCAGATTCCGCAGTCTTAAAGATATGGTCATTCTCTACAATTCTACGTTTTTGGTTTTCTCATATCTTTAAAATTGTGGATGCCACAGATTTTCGTCCTTTGTGGGGGCGGAAGTGGGCGGGGCGAAGTTTTGAAATATTTTTGTAGCAGTGACATATCACAGAAGTCTGGATCCCAAACATTGTTGCTCTAGCTCTTATAGTCTTTGAGCACTGGCGCTGAAGGGGACGGACAGACGGACGGACGGACAGACGGACAGACAGACATGGCTCAATCGACTCGGCTATTGATGCTGATCAAGAATATATATACTTTATGGGGTCGGAAACGATTCCTTCTGGACGTTACACACATCCACTTTTACCACAAATCTAATATACCCCAATACTCATTTTGAGTATCGGGTATAAAAACTTTACTCAGACTTTTTTTTTGCTCATCTAAACTTTTGCTGTGAGCGCTTGACCAGTGTCTTTCTAAGTTGTTATTTTGAGACGCGATCGTGTGTCGGCTACCCGAAAACCGAAACATAACACAGCGAAGAGACAAAAGTGTTCTGCTCAGTGAGAGACCGTGTCTTCGTGTCTTTTTCGTTTTGTCAGTGACGAGACATCAAAGGAACGAGGGGAACGTTGTGAGTTGCTGCGGACACAGCAACTCTACGGTTATACCCGATACTAAGTCAGTATAACTCTCCTCCGGCAGACGCCGCTAATATTAAACGACACGACAAAGAGTGCGTGCGAGAGAGACAGAAAATCAGTCTGAGCGTGACGTCGGCCGCTGCGTAGCCACTGCAAATTGATTTGTTCCTATTGGCTATAAAAATGATCTTATCTGATCCAGATTCAGCAATCTGATAGATATGGTCATTATTTATGATTCTGCGTTTTTAGTTTTCTCGAATGTTCAATATTGTGGATGCAACAGATTTTCGTCCTTTGTGTGGGCGGAAGGGGGTGGGGCGAAATTTTGAGATACACGTTTTATAGTAAGATCTAACAGGAGTGCGGATACCAAATTTGGTTTTTCTAGCCTTAATAGTCTCTGAGATTTTTGAATATCCCCAGATTTTCTTCCTTTGCGGTGGCGGAAGGGGTGTGGCGAAATTTTGAAACAAACTCGTCTCGGTCCGATATATTAGGAGTGTGGATACCAAATTTGGTTGCTCTAGCTTTTGTAGTCTCTGAGATCTAGGCGCTAATGTTTTACTCTAAGCAAAGCCGCCTATGCTACGTGTGTGTTAGAGAGAGACAGGGCGAGAAAAAATGAAATTGTTTTCTTGATGCTGGCTATAATAATAATACGATCCAATTCAGATTCCGCAGTCTTAAAGATATGGTCATTCTCTACAATTCTACGTTTTTGGTTTTCTCATATCTTTAAAATTGTGGATGCCACAGATTTTCGTCCTTTGTGGGGGCGGAAGTGGGCGGGGCGAAGTTTTGAAATATTTTTGTAGCAGTGACATATCACAGAAGTCTGGATCCAAAACATCGTTGCTCTAGCTCTTATAGTCTTTGAGCACTGGCGCTGAAGGGGACGGACAGACGGACGGACGGACAGACGGACAGACAGACATGGCTCAATCGACTCGGCTATTGATGCTGATCAAGAATATATATACTTTATGGGTCGGAAACGATTCCTTCTGGACGTTACACACATCCACTTTTACCACAAATCTAATATACCCCAATACTCATTTTGAGTATCGGGTATAAAAACTAACGAGGAGGAACGTTGTGAGTTGCTGCGGACACCGCAACTCTACCCGATACTAAGTCAGTATAACTCTCCTCCGGCAGACGCCGCTAATATTAAACGACACGACAAAGAGTGCGTGCGAGAGAGACAGAAAATCAGTCTGAGCGTCACGACGGGCGCTGCGTAGCCACTGCAAATTGTTTTGTTCCTGTTGGCTATAAAAATGATCTTATCTGATCCAGATTCAGCAATCTGATAGATATGGTCATTATTTATGATTCTGCGTTTTTAGTTTTCTCGAATGTTTTTTTTTTTTTTTTTCTCGAATGTGCAATATTGTGGTCCGATATATTAGGAGTGTGGATACCAAATTTGGTTGCTCTAGCTTTTGTAGTCTCTGAGATCTAGGCGCTAATGTTTTACTCTAAGCAAAGCCGCCTATGCTACGTGTGTGTTAGAGAGAGACAGGGCGAGAAAAAATGAAATTGTTTTCTTGATGCTGGCTATAATAATAATACGATCCAATTCAGATTCCGCAGTCTTAAAGATATGGTCATTCTCTACAATTCTACGTTTTTGGTTTTCTCATATCTTTAAAATTGTGGATGCCACAGATTTTCGTCCTTTGTGGGGGCGGAAGTGGGCGGGGCGAAGTTTTGAAATATTTTTGTAGCAGTGACATATCACAGAAGTCTGGATCCAAAACATCGTTGCTCTAGCTCTTATAGTCTTTGAGCACTGGCGCTGAAGGGGACGGACAGACGGACGGACGGACAGACGGACAGACAGACATGGCTCAATCGACTCGGCTATTGATGCTGATCAAGAATATATATACTTTATGGGGTCGGAAACGATTCCTTCTGGACGTTACACACATCCACTTTTACCACAAATCTAATATACCCCAATACCCATTTTGAGTATCGGGTATAAAAACTAACGAGGAGGAACGTTGTGAGTTGCTGCGGACACCGCAACTCTACCCGATACTAAGTCAGTATAACTCTCCTCCGGCAGACGCCGCTAATATTAAACGACACGACAAAGAGTGCGTGCGAGAGAGACAGAAAATCAGTCTGAGCGTCACGTCGGGCGCTGCGTAGCCACTGCAAATTGTTTTGTTCCTGTTGGCTATAAAAATGATCTGATCTGATCCAGATTCAGCAATCTGATAGATATGGTCATTATCTATGATTCTGCGTTTTTAGTTTTCTCGAATGTTCAATATTGTGGATGCAACAGATTTTCGTCCTTTGTGTGGGCGGAAGGGGTGGGGCGAAATTTTGAGATACACGTTTTATAGTAAGATCTAACAGGAGTGCGGATACCAAATTTGGTTTTTCTAGCCTTAATAGTCTCTGAGATTTTTGAATATCCCCAGATTTTCTTCCTTTGCGGGGGCGGAAGGGGTGTGGCGAAATTTTGAAACAAACTCGTCTCGGTCCGATATATTAGGAGTGTGGATACCAAATTTGGTTGCTCTAGCTTTTGTAGTCTCTGAGATCTAGGCGCTAATGTTTTACTCTAAGCAAAGCCGCGTATGCTACGTGTGTGTTAGAGAGAGACAGGGCGAGAAAAAATGAAATTGTTTTCTTGATGCTGGCTATAATAATAATACGATCCAATTCAGATTCCGCAGTCTTAAAGATATGGTCATTCTCTACAATTCTACGTTTTTGGTTTTCTCATATCTTTAAAATTGTGGATGCCACAGATTTTCGTCCTTTGTGGGGGCGGAAGTGGGCGGGGCGAAGTTTTGAAATATTTTTGTAGCAGTGACATATCACAGAAGTCTGGATCCAAAACATCGTTGCTCTAGCTCTTATAGTCTTTGAGCACTGGCGCTGAAGGGGACGGACAGACGGACGGACGGACAGACGGACAGAGAGACATGGCTCAATCGACTCGGCTATTGATGCTGATCAAGAATATATATACTTTATGGGGTCGGAAACGATTCCTTCTGGACGTTACACACATCCACTTTTACCACAAATCTAATATACCCCAATACTCGTTTTGAGTATCGGGTATAAAAACTAACGAGGAGGAACGTTGTGAGTTGCTGCGGACACCGCAACTCTACGGTTATACCCGATACTAAGTCAGTATAACTCTCCTCCGGCAGACGCCGCTAATATTAAACGACACGACAAAGAGTGCGTGCGAGAGAGACAGAAAATCAGTCTGAGCGTCACGTCGGGCGCTGCGTAGCCACTGCAAATTGTTTTGTTCCTGTTGGCTATAAAAATGATCTGATCTGATCCAGATTCAGCAATCTGATAGATATGGTCATTATCTATGATTCTGCGTTTTTAGTTTTCTCGAATGTTCAATATTGTGGATGCAACAGATTTTCGTCCTTTGTGTGGGCGGAAGGGGGTGGGGCGAAATTTGGAGATACACGTTTTATAGTAAGATCTAACTGGAGTGCGAATACTAAATTTGGTTCCTCTAGCCTTAATAGTCTCTGAGATTTTTGAATATCCCCAGATTTTCGTCCTTTGCGGGGCGGAAGGGGGTGTGGCGAAATTTTGAAACAAACTCGTCTCGGTCCGATATATTAGGAGTGTGGATACCAAATTTGGTTGCTCTAGCTTTTGTAGTCTCTGAGATCTAGGCGCTAATGTTTTTCTCTAAGCAAAGCCGCCTATGCTACGTGTGTGTTAGAGAGAGACAGGGCGAGAAAAAATGAAATTGTTTTCTTGATGCTGGCTATAATAATAATACGATCCAATTCAGATTCCGCAGTCTTAAAGATATGGTCATTCTCTACAATTCTACGTTTTTGGTTTTCTCATATCTTTAAAATTGTGGATGCCACAGATTTTCGTCCTTTGTGGGGCGGAAGTGGGCGGGGCGAAGTTTTGAAATATTTTTGTAGCAGTGACATATCACAGAAGTCTGGATCCAAAACATCGTTGCTCTAGCTCTTATAGTCTTTGAGAACTGGCGCTGAAGGGGACGGACAGACGGCGGGACGGACAGACGGACAGACAGACATGGCTCAATCGACTCGGCTATTGATGCTGATCAAGAATATATATACTTTATGGGGTCGGAAACGATTCCTTCTGGACGTTACACACATCCACTTTTACCACAAATCTAATATCCCCCAATACTCATTTTGAGTATCGGGTATAAAAACTAACGAGGAGGAACGTTGTGAGTTGCTGCGGACACCGCAACTCTACCCGATACTAAGTCAGTATAACTCTTCTCCGGCAGACGCCGCTAATATTAAACGACACGACAAAGAGTGCGTGCGAGAGAGACAGAAAATCAGTCTGAGCGTCACGTCGGGCGCTGCGTAGCCACTGCAAATTGTTTTGTTCCTGTTGGCTATAAAAATGATCTGATCTGATCCAGATTCAGCAATCTGATAGATATGGTCATTATCTATGATTCTGCGTTTTTAGTTTTCTCGAATGTGCAATATTGTGGATGCAACAGATTTTCGTCCTTTGTGTGGGCGGAAGGGGGTGTGGCGAAATTTTGAAACAAACTCGTCTCGGTCCGATATATTAGGAGTGTGGATACCAAATTTGGTTGCTCTAGCTTTTGTAGTCTCTGAGATCTAGGCGCTAATGTTTTACTCTAAGCAAAGCCGCGTATGCTACGTGTGTGTTAGAGAGAGACAGGGCGAGAAAAAATGAAATTGTTTTCTTGATGCTGGCTATAATAATAATACGATCCAATTCAGATTCCGCAGTCTTAAAGATATGGTCATTCTCTACAATTCTACGTTTTTGGTTTTCTCATATCTTTAAAATTGTGGATGCCACAGATTTTCGTCCTTTGTGGGGCGGAAGTGGGCGGGGCGAAGTTTTGAAATATTTTCGTAGCAGTGACATATCACAGAAGTCTGGATCCAAAACATCGTTGCTCTAGCTCTTATAGTCTTTGAGCACTAGGCGCTGAAGGGGACGGACAGACGGACAGACGGACGGACGGACAGACAGACAGGGCTCAATCGACTCGGCTATTGATGCTGATCAAGAATATATATACTTTATGGGGTCGGAAACGATTCCTTCTGGACGTAACACACATCCGCTTTTACCACAAATCTAATATACCCCAATACTCATTTTGAGTATCGGGTATAAAAACACTTTACTCAGACACTTTTTTGGTTCTGCTCATCTAAAGACACTTTTGCTGTGAGCGCTTGACCAAAGTGTCTTTCTAAGTTGTTATTTTGAGACGCGATCGTGTGTCGGGCTCACCCGAAAACCCGAAACACATAACACAAGCGAAGAGACAAAAAGTGTTCTGCTCAGTGAGAGACCGTGTCTTCGTGGTCTTTTTCGGTTTTGTCAGTGACGAGACATCAAAGGGAACGAGGGGAACGTTGTGAGTTGCTGCGGACACAGCAACTCTACGGTTATACCCGATACTAAGTCAGTATGGCTCTCTTCCGGCAGACGCCGCTAATATTAAACGACACGACAAAGAGTGCGTGCGAGAGAGACAGAAAATCAGTCTGCGCGTGACGTCGGGCGCTGCGTAGCCACTGCAAATTGATTTGTTCCTATTGGCTATAAAAATGATCTGATCTGATCCAGATTCAGCAATCTGATAGATATGGTCATTATTTATGATTCTGCGTTTTTAGTTTTCTCGAATGTGCAATATTGTGGATGCAACAGATTTTCGTCCTTTGTGTGGGCGGAAGGGGGTGGGGCGAAATTTTGAGATACACGTTTTATAGTAAGATCTAACAGGAGTGCGGATTCCAAATTTGGTTTTTCTAGCCTTAATAGTCTCTGAGATTTTTGAATGTCCCCAGATTTTCTTCCTTTGCGGGGCGGAAGGGGTGTGGCAAAATTTTGAAACAAACTCGTCTCGGTCCGATATATTAGGAGTGTGGATACCAAATTTGGTTGCTCTAGCTTTTGTAGTCTCTGAGATCTAGGCGCTAATGTTTTACTCTAAGCAAAGCCGCCTATGCTACGTGTGTGTTAGAGAGAGACAGGGCGAGAAAAAATGAAATTGTTTTCTTGATGCTGGCTATAATAATAATACGATCCAATTCAGATTCCGCAGTCTTAAAGATATGGTCATTCTCTACAATTCTACGTTTTTGGTTTTCTCATATCTTTAAAATTGTGGATGCCACAGATTTTCGTCCTTTGTGGGGGCGGAAGTGGGCGGGGCGAAGTTTTGAAATATTTTTGTAGCAGTGACATATCACAGAAGTCTGGATCCAAAACATCGTTGCTCTAGCTCTTATAGTCTTTGAGCACTGGCGCTGAAGGGGACGGACAGACGGACGGACGGACAGACGGACAGACAGACATGGCTCAATCGACTCGGCTATTGATGCTGATCAAGAATATATATACTTTATGGGGTCGGAAACGATTCCTTCTGGACGTTACACACATCCACTTTTACCACAAATCTAATATACCCCAATACTCATTTTGAGTATCGGGTATAAAAACTAACGAGGAGGAACGTTGTGAGTTGCTGCGGACACCGCAACTCTACCCGATACTAAGTCAGTATAACTCTCCTCCGGCAGACGCCGCTAATATTAAACGACACGACAAAGAGTGCGTGCGAGAGAGACAGAAAATCAGTCTGAGCGTCACGTCGGGCGCTGCGTAGCCACTGCAAATTGTTTTGTTCCTGTTGGCTATAAAAATGATCTGATCTGATCCAGATTCAGCAATCTGATAGATATGGTCATTATCTATGATTCTGCGTTTTTAGTTTTCTCGAATGTGCAATATTGTGGATGCAACAGATTTTCTTCCTTTGTGTGGGCGGAAGGGGGTGGGGCGAAATTTTGAGATACACGTTTTATAGTAAGATCTAACTGGAGTGCGAATACCAAATTTGGTTTTTCTAGCCTTAATAGTCTCTGAGATTTTTGAATATCCCAGATTTTCTTCCTTTGCGGGGGCGGAAGGGGGTGTGGCGAAATTTTGAAACAAACTCGTCTCGGTCCGATATATTAGGAGTGTGGATACCAAATTTGGTTGCTCTAGCTTTTGTAGTCTCTGAGATCTAGGCGCTAATGTTTTACTCTAAGCAAAGCCGCCTATGCTACGTGTGTGTTAGAGAGAGACAGGGCGAGAAAAAATGAAATTGTTTTCTTGATGCTGGCTATAATAATAATACGATCCAATTCAGATTCCGCAGTCTTAAAGATATGGTCATTCTCTACAATTCTACGTATTTGGTTTTCTCATATCTTTAAAATTGTGGATGCCACAGATTTTCGTCCTTTGTGGGGCGGAAGTGGGCGGGGCGAAGTTTTGAAATATTTTTGTAGCAGTGAAATATCACAGAAGTCTGGATCCAAAACATCGTTGCTCTAGCTCTTATAGTCTTTGAGCACTGGCGCTGAAGGGGACGGACAGACGGACGGACGGACAGACGGACAGACAGACATGGCTCAATCGACTCGGCTATTGATGCTGATCAAGAATATATATACTTTATGGGGTCGGAAACGATTCCTTCTGGACGTTACACACATCCACTTTTACCACAAATCTAATATACCCCAATACTCATTTTGAGTATCGGGTATAAAAACTAACGAGGAGGAACGTTGTGAGTTGCTGCGGACACCGCAACTCTACCCGATACTAAGTCAGTATAACTCTCCTCCGGCAGACGCCGCTAATATTAAACGACACGACAAAGAGTGCGTGCGAGAGAGACAGAAAATCAGTCTGAGCGTCACGTCGGGCGCTGCGTAGCCACTGCAAATTGTTTTGTTCCTGTTGGCTATAAAAATGATCTGATCTGATCCAGATTCAGCAATCTGATAGATATGGTCATTATCTATGATTCTGCGTTTTTAGTTTTCTCGAATGTGCAATATTGTGGATGCAACAGATTTTCGTCCTTTGTGTGGGCGGAAGGGGGTGGGGCGAAATTTTGAGATACACGTTTTATAGTAAGATCTAACTGGAGTGCGAATACTAAATTTGGTTCCTCTAGCCTTAATAGTCTCTGAGATTTTTGAATATCCCCAGATTTTCGTCCTTTGCGGGGCGGAAGGGGGTGTGGCGAAATTTTGAAACAAACTCGTCTCGGTCCGATATATTAGGAGTGTGGATACCAAATTTGGTTGCTCTAGCTTTTGTAGTCTCTGAGATCTAGGCGCTAATGTTTTACTCTAAGCAAAGCCGCCTATGCTACGTGTGTGTTAGAGAGAGACAGGGCGAGAAAAAATGAAATTGTTTTCTTGATGCTGGCTATAATAATTATTGTGTATTGCGCCTTTTGTCATGTATTAAATAGAGAACGACGCGTCTGTGCTCATAAGTGGTTTATTCAGAACTGAAGAGATGACATGTGTACATATGTACTTACATACGAATAGGAGAGACGAGAGATAACAGAGGCTCTCGCTGTTCATGTACATTATGTTAATTAGCGTTGCCAGACAGATCATATTATGGTTACACTTCAAATTTCAACACTTTTGCTTCCAAGCGATTTTACAAATCTATAATGCTTTTGCTTACATAAACTTTTGGTTAATTCATCGGCAACGTTTATCTGTGTGGATACATATTCAAGTTTTATCTCTTTACTTTCTACTTTGTCTCTAACAAAATGATATTTTAAATCTATATGCCTTGTGCGTTTATGGTGAATAGGATTTTTCGCAATATGATGCGCACTGAGGTTGTCACCATAGATAGCCATTGGCCCTTGATTTGAGTATCCAATCTCTTGCAACAGACCTTGTAGATATACTGCTTCTCTAGCGGCTGTTGATAGCGCCACATACTCTGCTTCGGTGCTGCTCATGGCGACGACGCTCTGCTTGGCTGATGTCCACGAAAACGCACTACCAGCTAGGAAGAAAACGTATCCGGAATATGATTTTCGGTCCAGCTTGTCATTTGCCCAATCAGCATCGTCGAACCCTTTTACTGGCTCTCCAAACTTTTGGTAGATGATGCTCATATTCATTGTGCCTCGTAAATAGCGCAACACATGCTTAGCTGCAGTTTCGTGCTCCACATGAGGGTCTTGGTTTCGCTGTGATAGTTTGCTCACAGCATGAAGAATGTCGGGCCGGCTCAAAACTGCTAAGTACATGAGCGAACCAATAAGTGATTGATAATATGTCTTATTTACCTTTACACATTCTTCATCTTTACAACCAACGTGAAAACCTGGGTCAAGTGGTGTTGCGACTGGACGGCAATCCTGCATACCGAAAGTATTCAAAACGCTTTCAATATACCTCTTCTGGCATAACTTGAGGGCGCCTTGTTTGCCTTCTCGATGAATTTCCATGCCTAGGAAAAAGTTGAGCTGACCTCCATCTTTCATCTCAAATACGGATGCGATATTTTGCTTGATCGCGCTGACGTCCATCTCTTTTGGACAGATGATTATCAGGTCGTCGACGTAAACTGCTATATAACTGAAGCCTTGTTGATGCTGTTTGACGTATAGACATGGCTCGTGTTGACTTTTTTTAAAGCCCATGTTAACCAGCACCTCGTTCAATGTGTCATTCCAGACACGTCCAGACTGTTTCAGCCCATAGATAGCCTTTTGAAGTTTTAGTACCTTGTGGGGGTTATGCTCATCTATAAAGCCTACGGGTTGCTTCATATAGACGACTTCTTGGAGTTTACCGTTGAGATACGCGTTAGAGATATCCACCTGATGCATGTGTAACTGCTTTTCTGCAGCAATCGCAAATAACATTCGGATTGTCTCAACGTATCACTGGAGAATATGTCTCCCAGTAGTTAACGCCAAACTGCTGGCCACATCCTTGTGCCACAAGTCTCGACTTAAAACTTTCAATGTCACCGTTTTGGTTGCGTTTGATTCTGAAAACCCATTGTGAACCTATAGCCTTTTTTCCGGGCGGAAGATTGACAGGAGTCCATGTATTATTTGACACGAGTGCATCGAATTCCTTTCGCATAGATTTTTTCCATTCTTCTGCATCGTGGCTTTGCAACGCCTCTGCAACGGTCCGTGGAGTCTCAATGTCATCGGAGCAGCTAAGATTGTTGAGGACATTGTACTGCTTCTTTGGTCTGCCAGGTTGACCAGTACGAATGATTTTTGGCCTTCCTGGGCCACGTATTTGTGGGATGTCTTCTTCATCTGAGCTGCGGCTCTGTTCTGGATCGCTTGCACTTACGAAGTACTCCTCCTCATCATCATCGCTGTTGTCAATGTTGCTAATCGTTTCGTCTTCGGGCTCAACAACAGTTTGTACCTGCACAGGTTCTTCGTTTGACTCAAAGCGTATGATGATTTTTGCAAGATCCTCAGTCTGATCTCTATTTTCGTAAATATCATTTACTTCCTTGACGAACTCACCCTCCACAATTTTGACGTCTCGGCGTTCCACTATCATTCGCTTTTCATGGTCATATAAACGATATGCTTTTGCTGCAAAAGAGTAGCCAACAATAATGTACTCCTTTCCTTTTGCAACGAATTTGCCTTTTTTGGTTTTTTCCAGTGCAAATGCGCGTGAACCAAATATTTTCAGATGGTTTACCGACGGCTTGCGCTTGTTCCAAGCCTCGAAGGGGGTGCATCCATTTAACGCTCTGGTCGGACATCTATTTCTCAAATATACTGCAGTTTGAACGGCTTCAGCCCACAAAAATTCTTTTAAATTTGCATGAATTAACATACTCCTAGCCATTTCAACGATTGTACGATTTGCGCGCTCAGCAACGCCGTTTTGCTGAGGTGTGTAAGGCACCGTTAGTTCTCTTTTTATTCCGCACGCATTTAAAAAATTTGTAAATTCATTGTTTATGTACTCAGTACCGTTATCGCTTCGCAAGGCTTTGATTGTTTTTTCGGTTTGGCACTCAACATAACTTTTATACATTTTAAATTTCTCAAAAACTTCATTTTTGGCGCGCATAAAATATACGTGAATTTTTCGCGAGTAATCGTCTATAAATGTAACAAAATAATGGTTTTCAGCCAGAGATTTAACATTCATAGGTCCGCATACGTCGGTATGGATCAATTCGAGAACACTTTTCGTAACACGTTCTGCCTTTTGTGGGAACGGCAATGCACATATTTTAGCCTTATTGCATGTGTCGCAATTTGTGTTTACGGATACGTTTTTAATTTTCATCCCGCACAGAAGTCTGGATCCAAAACATCGTTGCTCTAGCTCTTATAGTCTTTGAGCACTAGGCGCTGAAGGGGACGGACAGACGGACGGACGGACAGACGGACAGACAGACATGGCTCAATCGACTCGGCTATTGATGCTGATCAAGAATATATATACTTTATGGGGTCGGAAACGATTCCTTCTGGACGTTACACACATCCACTTTTACCACAAATTAATATACCCCAATACTCATTTTGAGTATCGGGTATAAAAACTAACGAGGGGGAACGTTGTGAGTTGCTGCGGACACCGCAACTCTACGGTTATACCCGATACTAAGTCAGTATAACTCTCCTCCGGCAGACGCCGCTAATATTAAACGACACGACAAAGAGTGCGTGCGAGAGAGACAGAAAATCAGTCTGAGCGTCACGTCGGGCGCTGCGTAGCCACTGCAAATTGTTCTGTTCCTGTTGGCTATAAAAATGATCTGATCTGATCCAGATTCAGCAATCTGATAGATATGGTCATTATCTATGATTCTGCGTTTTTAGTTTTCTCGAATGTGCAATATTGTGGATGCAACAGATTTTCGTCCTTTGTGTGGGCGGAAGGGGGTGGGGCGAAATTTGGAGATACACGTTTTATAGTAAGATCTAACTGGAGTGCGAATACTAAATTTGGTTCCTCTAGCCTTAATAGTCTCTGAGATTTTTGAATATCCCCAGATTTTCGTCCTTTGCGGGGCGGAAGGGGGTGTGGCGAAATTTTGAAAAAAACTCGTCTCGGTCCGATATATTAGGAGTGTGGATACCAAATTTGGTTGCTCTAGCTTTTGTAGTCTCTGAGATCTAGGCGCTAATGTTTTACTCTAAGCAAAGCCGCCTATGCTACGTGTGTGTTAGAGAGAGACAGGGCGAGAAAAAATGAAATTGTTTTCTTGATGCTGGCTATAATAATAATACGATACAATTCAGATTACGCAGTCTTAAAGATATGGTAATTCTCTACAATTCTACGTTTATGGTTTTCTCATATCTTTAAAATTGTGGATGCCACAGATTTTCGTCCTTTGTGGGGGCGGAAGTGGGCGGGCCGAAGTTTTGAAATATTTTTTTAGCAGTGACATATCACAGAAGTCTGGATCCAAAACATCGTTGCTCTAGCTCTTATAGTCTTTGAGCACTAGGCGCTGAAGGGGACGGACAGACGGACGGACGGACAGACGGACAGACAGACATGGCTCAATCGACTCGGCTATTGATGCTGATCAAGAATATATATACTTTATGGGGTCGGAAACGATTCCTTCTGGACGTTACACACATCCACTTTTACCACAAATTAATATACCCAATACTCATTTTGAGTATCGGGTATAAAAACTAACGAGGGGGAACGTTGGGAGTTGCTGCGGACACCGCAACTCTACGGTTATACCCGATACTAAATCAGTATAACTCTCCTCCGGCAGACGCCGCTAATATTAAACGACACGACAAAGAGTGCGTGCGAGAGAGACAGAAAATCAGTCTGAGCGTCACGTCGGGCGCTGCGTAGCCACTGCAAATTGTTCTGTTCCTGTTGGCTATAAAAATGATCTGATCTGATCCAGATTCAGCAATCTGATAGATATGGTCATTATCTATGATTCTGCGTTTTTAGTTTTCTCGAATGTGCAATATTGTGGATGCAACAGATTTTCGTCCTTTGTGTGGGCGGAAGGGGGTGGGGCGAAATTTTGAGGTACACGTTTTATAGTAAGATCTAACTGGAGTGCGAATACTAAATTTGGTTTCTCTAGCCTTAATAGTCTCTGAGATTTTTGAATATCCCCAGATATTCGTCCTTTGCGGGGGCGGAAGGGGGTGTGGCGAAATTTTGAAACAAACTCGTCTCGGTCCGATATATTAGGAGTGTGGATACCAAATTTGGTTGCTCTAGCTTTTGTAGTCTCTGAGATCTAGGCGCTAATGTTTTACTCTAAGCAAAGCCGCCTATGCTACGTGTGTGTTAGAGAGAGACAGGGCGAGAAAAAATGAAATTGTTTTCTTGATGCTGGCTATAATAATAATACGATACAATTCAGATTACGCAGTCTTAAAGATATGGTAATTCTCTACAATTCTACGTTTATGGTTTTCTCATATCTTTAAAATTGTGGATGCCACAGATTTTCGTCCTTTGTGGGGGCGGAAGTGGGCGGGCCGAAGTTTTGAAATATTTTTGTAGCAGTGACATATCACAGAAGTCTGGATCCAAAACATCGTTGCTCTAGCTCTTATAGTCTTTGAGCACTAGGCGCTGAAGGGGACGGACAGACGGACGGACGGACAGACGGACAGACAGACATGGCTCAATCGACTCGGCTATTGATGCTGATCAAGAATATATATACTTTATGGGGTCGGAAACGATTCCTTCTGGACGTTACACACATCCACTTTTACCACAAATTAATATACCCCAATACTCATTTTGAGTATCGGGTATAAAAACTAACGAGGAGGAACGTTGTGAGTTGCTGCGGACACCGCAACTCTACGGTTATACCGATACTTAATCAGTATAACTCTCCTCCGGCAGACGCCGCTAATATTAAACGACACGACAAAGAGTGCGTGCGAGAGAGACAGAAAATCAGTCTGAGCGTCACGTCGGGCGCTGCGTAGCCACTGCAAATTGTTCTGTTCCTGTTGGCTATAAAAATTTTCTGATCTGATCCAGATTCAGCAATCTGATAGATATGGTCATTATCTATGATTCTGCATTTTTAGTTTTCTCGAATCTGCAATATTGTGGATGCAACAGATTTTCGTCCTTTGTGGGGGCGGAAGGGGGTGGGGCGAAATTCTGAGATAAACGTTTTTTAGTGAGATCTAACAGAAGTGCGGATACCAAATTTGGTTACTCTAGCCTTAATAGTCTCTGAGATTTGTTTATGCCTAAGATTTTCGTCCTTTGCGGGGGCGGAAGGGGGTGTGGCGAAATTTGGACACGAAACGGTCAAGGTCCGATATCACAGGAGTGTGGATACCAAATTTGGTTGCTCTGGCTCTTATAGGTTCTGAGATCCTTGAAGTCATATTTTGCAATTGACAAAACCGACCATGAAACCTGTGTGTTAGAGAGAGACAGAGCGAGATAGAATGAAATTGTTTTCTTGATTCTGGCTATAATCATTATACGATCTGGTTCAGATTTTGCACTGTAGAAGATATGGTCATCCTCACCGATTCTGCGTTTTTGGTTTTATCGTATCTTTAAAAATGTAGATGCCACAGATTTTCGTCCTTTGTGGGGGCGGAAGTGGGCGGGGCGAAGTTTTGAAATATTTTTGTAGCAGTGACATATCACAGAAGTCTGGATCCAAAACATCGTTGCTCTAGCTCTTATAGTCTTTGAGCACTAGGCGCTGAAGGGGACGGACAGACGGACGGACGGACAGACAGACAGGGCTCAATCGACTCGGCTATTGATGCTGATCAAGAATATATATACTTTATGGGGTCGGAAACGATTCCTTCTGGACGTTACACACATCCGCTTTTACCACAAATCTAATATACCCCAATACTCATTTTGAGTATCGGGTATAAAAACACTTTACTCAGACACTTTTTTGGTTCTGCTCATCTAAAGACACTTTTGCTGTGAGCGCTTGACCAAAGTGTCTTTCTAAGTTGTTATTGTGAGACACGATCGTGTGTCGGGCTCACCCGAAAACCCGAAACACATAACACAAGCGATGAGACAAAAATTGTTCTGCTCAGTGAGAGACCGTGTCTTCGTGGTCTTTTTCGGTTTTGTCAGTGACGAGACATCAAAGGGAACGAGGGGGAACGTTGTGAGTTGCTGCGGACACAGCAACTCTACGGTTATACCCGATACTAAGTCAGTATGGCTCTCCTCCGGCAGACGCCGCTAATATTAAACGACACGACAAAGAGTGCGTGCGAGAGAGACAGAAAATCAGTCTGCGCGTGACGTCGGGCGCTGCGTAGCCACTGCAAATTGATTTGTTCCTATTGGCTATAAAAATGATCTGATCTGATCCAGATTCAGCAATCTGATAGAAATGGTCATTATTTATGATTCTGCGTTTTTGGTTTTCTCGAATGTGCAATATTGTGGATGAAACAGATTTTCGTCCTTTGTGTGGGCGGAAGGGGGTGGGGCGAAATTTTGAGATACACGTTTTATAGTAAGATCTATCAGGAGTGCGAATACCAAATTTGGTTTTTCTAGCCTTAATAGTCTCTGAGATTTTTGAATATCCCCAGATTTTCTTCCTTTGCGGGGGCGGAAGGGGTGTGGCGAAATTTTGAAACAAACTCGTCTCGGTCCGATATATTAGGAGTGTGGATACCAAATTTGGTTGCTCTAGCTTTTGTAGTCTCTGAGATCTAGGCGCTAATGTTTTACTCTAAGCAAAGCCGCCTATGCTACGTGTGTGTTAGAGAGAGACAGGGCGAGAAAAAATGAAATTGTTTTCTTGATGCTGGCTATAATAATAATACGATCCAATTCAGATTCCGCAGTCTTAAAGATATGGTCATTCTCTACAATTCTACGTTTTTGGTTTTCTCATATCTTTAAAATTGTGGATGCCACAGATTTTCGTCCTTTGTGGGGCGGAAGTGGGCGGGGCGAAGTTTTGAAATATTTTTGTAGCAGTGACATATCACAGAAGTCTGGATCCAAAACATCGTTGCTCTAGCTCTTATAGTCTTTGAGCACTGGCGCTGAAGGGGACGGACAGACAGACGGACAGACAGACATGGCTCAAACGACTCGGCTATTGATGCTGATCAAGAATATATATACTTTATGGGGTCGGAAACGATTCCTTCTGGACGTTACACACATCCGCTTTTACCACAAATCTAATATACCCCAATACTCATTTTGAGTATCGGGTATAAAAACACTTTACTCAGACACTTTTTTGGTTCTGCTCATCTAAAGACACTTTTGCTGTGAGCGCTTGACCAAAGTGTCTTTCTAAGTTGTTATTGTGAGACACGATCGTGTGTCGGGCTCACCCGAAAACCCGAAACACATAACACAAGCGATGAGACAAAAATTGTTCTGCTCAGTGAGAGACCGTGTCTTCGTGGTCTTTTTCGGTTTTGTCAGTGACGAGACATCAAAGGGAACGAGGGGGAACGTTGTGAGTTGCTGCGGACACAGCAACTCTACGGTTATACCCGATACTAAGTCAGTATGGCTCTCCTCCGGCAGACGCCGCTAATATTAAACGACACGACAAAGAGTGCGTGCGAGAGAGACAGAAAATCAGTCTGCGCGTGACGTCGGGCGCTGCGTAGCCACTGCAAATTGATTTGTTCCTATTGGCTATAAAAATGATCTGATCTGATCCAGATTCAGCAATCTGATAGATATGGTCATTATCTATGATTCTGCATTTTTAGTTTTCTCGAATCTGCAATATTGTGGATGCAACAGAT
Organism: Drosophila miranda; assembly: GCF_003369915.1. Classification (NCBI taxonomy): domain Eukaryota; kingdom Metazoa; phylum Arthropoda; class Insecta; order Diptera; family Drosophilidae; genus Drosophila; species Drosophila miranda. The sequence continues at coordinate 16,886,888 of NW_022881603.1, forward strand.
TTTCGTCCTTTGTGGGGGCGGAAGGGGGTGGGGCGAAATTCTGAGATAAACGTTTTTTAGTGAGATCTAACAGAAGTGCGGATACCAAATTTGGTTACTCTAGCCTTAATAGTCTCTGAGATTTGTTTATGCCTAAGATTTTCGTCCTTTGCGGGGGCGGAAGGGGTGTGGCGAAATTTGGACACGAAACGGTCAAGGTCCGATATCACAGGAGTGTGGATACCAAATTTGGTTGCTCTGGCTCTTATAGGTTCTGAGATCCTTGAACTCATATTTTGCAATTGACAAAACCGACCATGAAACCTGTGTGTTAGAGAGAGACAGAGCGAGATAGAATGAAATTGTTTTCTTGATTCTGGCTATAATCATTATACGATCTGGTTCAGATTTTGCACTGTAGAAGATATGGTCATCCTCACCGATTCTGCGTTTTTGGTTTTATCGTATCTTTAAAAATGTAGATGCCACAGATTTTCGTCCTTTGTGGGGGCGGAAGTGGGCGGGGCGAAGTTTTGAAATATTTTTGTAGCAGTGACATATCACAGAAGTCTGGATCCAAAACATCGTTGCTCTAGCTCTTATAGTCTTTGAGCACTAGGCGCTGAAGGGGACGGACAGACGGACGGACGGACAGACAGACAGGGCTCAATCGACTCGGCTATTGATGCTGATCAAGAATATATATACTTTATGGGGTCGGAAACGATTCCTTCTGGACGTTACACACATCCGCTTTTACCACAAATCTAATATACCCCAATACTCATTTTGAGTATCGGGTATAAAAACACTTTACTCAGACACTTTTTTGGTTCTGCTCATCTAAAGACACTTTTGCTGTGAGCGCTTGACCAAAGTGTCTTTCTAAGTTGTTATTGTGAGACACGATCGTGTGTCGGGCTCACCCGAAAACCCGAAACACATAACACAAGCGATGAGACAAAAATTGTTCTGCTCAGTGAGAGACCGTGTCTTCGTGGTCTTTTTCGGTTTTGTCAGTGACGAGACATCAAAGGGAACGAGGGGGAACGTTGTGAGTTGCTGCGGACACAGCAACTCTACGGTTATACCCGATACTAAGTCAGTATGGCTCTCCTCCGGCAGACGCCGCTAATATTAAACGACACGACAAAGAGTGCGTGCGAGAGAGACAGAAAATCAGTCTGCGCGTGACGTCGGGCGCTGCGTAGCCACTGCAAATTGATTTGTTCCTATTGGCTATAAAAATGATCTGATCTGATCCAGATTCAGCAATCTGATAGAAATGGTCATTATTTATGATTCTGCGTTTTTGGTTTTCTCGAATGTGCAATATTGTGGATGAAACAGATTTTCGTCCTTTGTGTGGGCGGAAGGGGGTGGGGCGAAATTTTGAGATACACGTTTTATAGTAAGATCTATCAGGAGTGCGAATACCAAATTTGGTTTTTCTAGCCTTAATAGTCTCTGAGATTTTTGAATATCCCCAGATTTTCTTCCTTTGCGGGGCGGAAGGGGTGTGGCGAAATTTTGAAACAAACTCGTCTCGGTCCGATATATTAGGAGTGTGGATACCAAATTTGGTTGCTCTAGCTTTTGTAGTCTCTGAGATCTAGGCGCTAATGTTTTACTCTAAGCAAAGCCGCCTATGCTACGTGTGTGTTAGAGAGAGACAGGGCGAGAAAAAATGAAATTGTTTTCTTGATGCTGGCTATAATAATAATACGATCCAATTCAGATTCCGCAGTCTTAAAGATATGGTCATTCTCTACAATTCTACGTTTTTGGTTTTCTCATATCTTTAAAATTGTGGATGCCACAGATTTTCGTCCTTTGTGGGGGCGGAAGTGGGCGGGGCGAAGTTTTGAAATATTTTTGTAGCAGTGACATATCACAGAAGTCTGGATCCAAAACATCGTTGCTCTAGCTCTTATAGTCTTTGAGCACTGGCGCTGAAGGGGACGGACAGACAGACGGACAGACAGACATGGCTCAAACGACTCGGCTATTGATGCTGATCAAGAATATATATACTTTATGGGGTCGGAAACGATTCCTTCTGGACGTTACACACATCCGCTTTTACCACAAATCTAATATACGCCAATACTCATTTTGAGTATCGGGTATAAAAACACTTTACTCAGACACTTTTTTGGTTCTGCTCATCTAAAGACACTTTTGCTGTGAGCGCTTGACCAAAGTGTCTTTCTAAGTTGTTATTGTGAGACACGATCGTGTGTCGGGCTCACCCGAAAACCCGAAACACATAACACAAGCGAAGAGACAAAAAGTGTTCTGCTCAGTGAGAGACCGTGTCTTCGTGGTCTTTTTCGGTTTTGTCAGTGACGAGACATCAAAGGGAACGAGGGGGAACGTTGTGAGTTGCTGCGGACACAGCAACTCTACGGTTATACCCGATACTAAGTCAGTATGGCTCTCCTCCGGCAGACGCCGCTAATATTAAACGACACGACAAAGAGTGCGTGCGAGAGAGACAGAAAATCAGTCTGCGCGTGACGTCGGCCGCTGCGTAGCCACTGCAAATTGATTTGTTCCTATTGGCTATAAAAATGATCTGATCTGATCCAGATTCAGCAATCTGATAGATATGGTCATTATTTATGATTCTGCGTTTTTAGTTTTCTCGAATGTGCAATATTGTGGTCCGATATATTAGGAGTGTGGATACCAAATTTGGTTGCTCTAGCTTTTGTAGTCTCTGAGATCTAGGCGCTAATGTTTTACTCTAAGCAAAGCCGCCTATGCTACGTGTGTGTTAGAGAGAGACAGGGCGAGAAAAAATGAAATTGTTTTCTTGATGCTGGCTATAATAATAATACGATCCAATTCAGATTGCGCAGTCTTAAAGATATGGTCATTCTCTACAATTCTACGTTTTTGGTTTTCTCATATCTTTAAAATTGTGGATGCCACAGATTTTCGTCCTTTGTGGGGCGGAAGTGGGCGGGGCGAAGTTTTGAAATATTTTTGTAGCAGTGACATATCACAGAAGTCTGGATCCAAAACATCGTTGCTCTAGCTCTTATAGTCTTTGAGCACTGGCGCTGAAGGGGACGGACAGACGGACGGACGGACAGACGGACAGACAGACATGGCTCAATCGACTCGGCTATTGATGCTGATCAAGAATATATATACTTTATGGGGTCGGAAACGATTCCTTCTGGACGTTACACACATCCACTTTTACCACAAATCTAATATACCCCAATACTCATTTTGAGTATCGGGTTATAAAAACTAACGAGGAGGAACGTTGTGAGTTGCTGCGGACACCGCAACTCTACGGTTATACCCGATACTAAGTCAGTATAACTCTCCTCCGGCAGACGCCGCTAATATTAAACGACACGACAAAGAGTGCGTGCGAGAGTTACAGAAAATCAGTCTGAGCGTCACGTCGGGCGCTGCGTAGCCACTGCAAATTGTTTTGTTCCTGTTGGCTATAAAAATGATCTGATCTGATCCAGATTCAGCAATCTGATAGATATGGTCATTATCTATGATTCTGCGTTTTTAGTTTTCTCGAATGTGCAATATTGTGGATGCAACAGATTTTCGTCCTTTGTGTGGGCGGAAGGGGGTGGGGCGAAATTTTGAGATACACGTTTTATAGTAAGATCTAACTGGAGTGCGAATACTAAATTTGGTTTCTCTAGCCTTAATAGTCTCTGAGATTTTTGAATATCCCCAGATTTTCGTCCTTTGCGGGGGCGGAAGGGGGTGTGGCGAAATTTTGAAACAAACTCGTCTCGGTCCGATATATTAGGAGTGTGGATACCAAATTTGGTTGCCTTAACCTTTTTAGTCTCTGAGATCTAGGCGCTAATGTTTTACTCTAAGCAAAGCCGCCTATGCTAAGTGTGTGTTAGAGAGAGACAGGGCGAGAAAAAATGAAATTGTTTTCTTGATGCTGGCTATAATAATTATTGTGTATTGCGCCTTTTGTCATGTATTAAATAGAGAACGACGCGTCTGTGCTCATAAGTGGTTTATTCAGAACTGAAGAGATGACATGTGTACATATGTACTTACATACGAATAGGAGAGACGAGAGATAACAGAGGCTCTCGCTGTTCATGTACATTATGTTAATTAGCGTTGCCAGACAGATCATATTATGGTTACACTTCAAATTTCAACACTTTTGCTTAAGCATAATATTTTGTGATTACAATGTATTAATCAATTAATCCAAGCAATTTTACAAATCTATAATGCTTTTGCTTACATAAACTTTTGGTTAATTCATCGGCAACGTTTTTCTGTGTGGATACATATTCAAGTTTTATCTCTTTACTTTCTACTTTGTCTCTAACAAAATGATATTTTAAATCTATATGCTTTGTGCGTTTATGGTGAATAGGATTTTTCGCAATATGATGCGCACTGAGGTTATCACCATAGATAGCCATTGGCCCTTGATTTGAGTATCCAATCTCTTGCAACAGACCTTGTAGATATACTGCTTCTCTAGCGGCTGTTGATAGCGCCACATACTCTGCTTCGGTGCTGCTCATGGCGACGACGCTCTGCTTGGCTGATGTCCACGAAAACGCACTACCAGCTAGGAAGAAAACGTATCCGGAATATGATTTTCGGTCCAGCTTGTCATTTGCCCAATCAGCATCGGCGAACCCTTTTACTGGCTCTCCAAACTTTTGGTAGATGATGCTCATATTCATTGTGCCTCGTAAATAGCGCAACACATGCTTAGCTGCAGTTTCGTGCTCCACATGAGGGTCTTGGTTTCGCTGTGATAGTTTGCTCACAGCATGAAGAATGTCGGGCCGGCTCAAAACTGCTAAGTACATGAGCGAACCAATAAGTGATTGATAATATGTCTTATTTACCTTTACACATTCTTCATCTTTACAACCAACGTGAAAACCTGGGTCAAGTGGTGTTGCGACTGGACGGCAATCCTGCATACCGAAAGTATTCAAAACGCTTTCAATATACCTCTTCTGGCATAGCTTGAGGGCGCCTTGTTTGCCTTCTCGATGAATTTCCATGCCTAGGAAAAAGTTGAGCTGACCTCCATCTTTCATCTCAAATACGGATGCGATATTTTGCTTGATCGCGCTGACGTCCATCTCTTTTGGACAGATGATTATCAGGTCGTCGACGTAAACTGCTATATAACTGAAGCCTTGTTGATGCTGTTTGACGTATAGACATGGCTCGTGTTGACTTTTTTTAAAGCCCATGTTAACCAGCACCTCGTTCAATGTGTCATTCCAGACACGTCCAGACTGCTTCAGCCCATAGATAGCCTTTTGAAGTTTTAGTACCTTGTGGGGGTTCTGCTCATCTATAAAGCCTACGGGTTGCTTCATATAGACGACTTCTTGGAGTTTACCGTTGAGATACGCGTTAGAGATATCCACCTGATGCATGTGTAACTGCTTTTCTGCAGCAATCGCAAATAACATTCGGATTGTCTCAACGTATCACTGGAGAATATGTCTCCCAGTAGTTAACGCCAAACTGCTGGCCACATCCTTGTGCCACAAGTCTCGACTTAAACCTTTCAATGTCACCGTTTTGGTTGCGTTTGATTCTGAAAACCCATTTTGAACCTATAGCCTTTTTTCCGGGCGGAAGATTGACAGGAGTCCATGTATTATTTGACACGAGTGCATCGAATTCCTTTCGCATAGATTTTTTCCATTCTTCTGCATCGTGGCTTTGCAACGCCTCTGCAACGGTCCGTGGAGTCTCAATGTCATCGGAGCAGCTAAGATTGTTGAGGACATTGTACTGCTTCTTTGGTCTGCCAGGTTGACCAGTACGAATGATTTTTGGCCTTCCTGGGCCACGTATTTGTGGGATGTCTTCTTCATCTGAGCTGCGGCTCTGTTCTGGATCGCTTGCACTTACGAAGTACTCCTCCTCATTATCATCGCTGTTGTCAATGTTGCTAATCGTTTCGTCTTCGGGCTCAACAACAGTTTGTACCTGCACAGGTTCTTCGTTTGACTCAAAGCGTATGATGATTTTTGCAAGATCCTCAGTCTGATCTCTATTTTCGTAAATATCATTTACTTCCTTGACGAACTCACCCTCCACAATTTTGACGTCTCGGCGTTCCACTATCATTCGCTTTTCTTGGTCATATAAACGATATGCTTTTGCTGCAAAAGAGTAGCCAACAAAAATGTACTCCTTTCCTTTTGCAACGAATTTGCCTTTTTTGGTTTTTTCCAGTGCAAATGCGCGTGAACCAAATATTTTCAGATGGTTTACCGACGGCTTGCGCTTGTTCCAAGCCTCGAAGGGGGTGCATCCATTTAACGCTCTGGTCGGACATCTATTTCTCAAATATACTGCAGTTTGAACGGCTTCAGCCCACAAAAATTCTTTTAAATTTGCATGAATTAACATACTCCTAGCCATTTCAACGATTGTACGATTTGCGCGCTCAGCAACGCCGTTTTGCTGAGGTGTGTAAGGCACCGTTAGTTCTCTTTTTATTCCGCACGCATTTAAAAAATTTGTAAATTCATTGTTTATGTACTCAGTACCGTTATCGCTTCGCAAGGCTTTGATTGTTTTTTCGGTTTGGCACTCAACATAACTTTTATACATTTTAAATTTCTCAAAAACTTCATTTTTGGCGCGCATAAAATATACGTGAATTTTTCGCGAGTAATCGTCTATAAATGTAACAAAATAACGGTTTTCAGCCAGAGATTTAACATTCATAGGTCCGCATACGGCGGTATGGATCAATTCGAGAACACTTTTCGTAACACGTTCTGCCTTTTGTGGGAACGGCAATGCACATATTTTAGCCTTATTGCATGTGTCGCAATTTGTGTTTACGGATACGTTTTTAATTTTCATCCCGCACAGAAGTCTGGATCCAAAACATCGTTGCTCTAGGTCTTATAGTCTTTGAGCACTAGGCGCTGAAGGGGACGGACAGACGGACGGACGGACAGACGGACAGACAGACATGGCTCAATCGACTCGGCTATTGATGCTGATCAAGAATATATATACTTTATGGGGTCGGAAACGATTCCTTCTGGACGTTACACACATCCACTTTTACCACAAATTAATATACCCCAATACTCATTTTGAGTATCGGGTATAAAAACTAACGAGGGGGAACGTTGTGAGTTGCTGCGGACACCGCAACTCTACGGTTATACCCGATACTAAGTCAGTATAACTCTCCTCCGGCAGACGCCGCTAATATTAAACGACACGACAAAGAGTGCGTGCGAGAGAGACAGAAAATCAGTCTGAGCGTCACGTCGGGCGCTGCGTAGCCACTGCAAATTGTTTTGTTCCTGTTGGCTATAAAAATGATCTGATCTGATCCAGATTCAGCAATCTGATAGATATGGTAATTATCTATGATTCTGCGTTTTTAGTTTTCTCGAATGTGCAATATTGTGGATGCAACAGATTTTCGTCCTTTGTGTGGGGGGAAGGGGGTGGGGCGAAATTTGGAGATACACGTTTTATAGTAAGATCTAACTGGAGTGCGAATACTAAATTTGGTTCCTCTAGCCTTAATAGTCTCTGAGATTTTTGAATATCCCCAGATTTTCGTCCTTTGCGGGGGCGGAAGGGGGTGTGGCGAAATTTTGAAAAAAACTCGTCTCGGTCCGATATATTAGGAGTGTGGATACCAAATTTGGTTGCTCTAGCTTTTGTAGTCTCTGAGATCTAGGCGCTAATGTTTTACTCTAAGCAAAGCCGCCTATGCTACGTGTGTGTTAGAGAGAGACAGGGCGAGAAAAAATGAAATTGTTTTCTTGATGCTGGCTATAATAATAATACGATACAATTCAGATTACGCAGTCTTAAAGATATGGTAATTCTCTACAATTCTACGTTTATGGCTACTAAGTCAGTATGGCTCTCCTCCGGCAGACGCCGCTAATATTAAACGACACGACAAAGAGTGCGTGCGAGAGAGACAGAAAATCAGTCTGCGCGTGACGTCGGGCGCTGCGTAGCCACTGCAAATTGATTTGTTCCTATTGGCTATAAAAATGATCTGATCTGATCCAGATTCAGCAATCTGATAGATATGGTCATTATTTATGATTCTGCGTTTTTAGTTTTCTCGAATGTGCAATATTGTGGTCCGATATATTAGGAGTGTGGATACCAAATTTGGTTGCTCTAGCTTTTGTAGTCTCTGAGATCTAGGCGCTAATGTTTTACTCTAAGCAAAGCCGCCTATGCTACGTGTGTGTTAGAGAGAGACAGGGCGAGAAAAAATGAAATTGTTTTCTTGATGCTGGCTATAATAATAATACGATCCAATTCAGATTGCGCAGTCTTAAAGATATGGTCATTCTCTACAATTCTACGTTTTTGGTTTTCTCATATCTTTAAAATTGTGGATGCCACAGATTTTCGTCCTTTGTGGTGGCGGAAGTGGGCGGGGCGCAGTTTTGAAATATTTTTGTAGCAGTGACATATCACAGAAGTCTGGATCCAAAACATCGTTGCTCTAGCTCTTATAGTCTTTGAGCACTGGCGCTGAAGGGGACGGACAGACGGACGGACGGACAGACGGACAGACAGACATGGCTCAATCGACTCGGCTATTGATGCTGATCAAGAATATATATACTTTATGGGGTCGGAAACGATTCCTTCTGGACGTTACACACATCCACTTTTACCACAAATCTAATATACCCCAATACTCATTTTGAGTATCGGGTATAAAAACTAACGAGGAGGAACGTTGTGAGTTGCTGCGGACACCGCAACTCTACGGTTATACCCGATACTAAGTCAGTATAACTCTCCTCCGGCAGACGCCGCTAATATTAAACGACACGACAAAGAGTGCGTGCGAGAGTTACAGAAAATCAGTCTGAGCGTCACGTCGGGCGCTGCGTAGCCACTGCAAATTGTTTTGTTCCTGTTGGCTATAAAAATGATCTGATCTGATCCAGATTCAGCAATCTGATAGATATGGTCATTATCTATGATTCTGCGTTTTTAGTTTTCTCGAATGTGCAATATTGTGGATGCAACAGATTTTCGTCCTTTGTGTGGGCGGAAGGGGGTGGGGCGAAATTTTGAGATACACGTTTTATAGTAAGATCTAACTGGAGTGCGAATACTAAATTTGGTTTCTCTAGCCTTAATAGTCTCTGAGATTTTTGAATATCCCCAGATTTTCGTCCTTTGCGGGGGCGGAAGGGGGTGTGGCGAAATTTTGAAACAAACTCGTCTCGGTCCGATATATTAGGAGTGTGGATACCAAATTTGGTTGCTCTAGCTTTTGTAGTCTCTGAGATCTAGGCGCTAATGTTTTACTCTAAGCAAAGCCGCCTATGCTACGTGTGTGTTAGAGAGAGACAGGGCGAGAAAAAATGAAATTGTTTTCTTGATGCTGGCTATAATAATAATACGATCCAATTCAGATTCCGCAGTCTTAAAGATATGGTCATTCTCTACAATTCTACGTTTTTGGTTTTCTCATATCTTTAAAATTGTGGATGCCACAGATTTTCGTCCTTTGTGGGGGCGGAAGTGGGCGGGGCGAAGTTTTGAAATATTTTTGTAGCAGTGACATATCACAGAAGTCTGGATCCAAAACATCGTTGCTCTAGCTCTTATAGTCTTTGAGCACTAGGCGCTGAAGGGGACGGACAGACGGACAGACGGACGGACGGACAGACAGACAGGGCTCAATCGACTCGGCTATTGATGCTGATCAAGAATATATATACTTTATGGGGTCGGAAACGATTCCTTCTGGACGTTACACACATCCACTTTTACCACAAATCTAATATACCCCAATACTCATTTTGAGTATCGGGTATAAAAACTAACGAGGAGGAACGTTGTGAGTTGCTGCGGACACCGCAACTCTACCCGATACTAAGTCAGTATAACTCTCCTCCGGCAGACGCCGCTAATATTAAACGACACGACAAAGAGTGCGTGCGAGAGAGACAGAAAATCAGTCTGAGCGTCACGTCGGGCGCTGCGTAGCCACTGCAAATTGTTTTGTTCCTGTTGGCTATAAAAATGATCTGATCTGATCCAGATTCAGCAATCTGATAGATATGGTCATTATCTATGATTCTGCGTTTTTAGTTTTCTCGAATGTGCAATATTGTGGATGCAACAGATTTTCGTCCTTTGTGTGGGCGGAAGGGGGTGGGGCGAAATTTTGAGATACACGTTTTATAGTAAGATCTAACTGGAGTGCGAATACTAAATTTGGTTCCTCTAGCCTTAATAGTCTCTGAGATTTTTGAATACCCCCAGATTTTCGTCCTTTGCGGGGGCGGAAGGGGGTGTGGCGAAATTTTGAAACAAACTCGTCTCGGTCCGATATATTAGGAGTGTGGATACCAAATTTGGTTGCTCTAGCTTTTGTAGTCTCTGAGATCTAGGCGCTAATGTTTTACTCTAAGCAAAGCCGCCTATGCTAAGTGTGTGTTAGAGAGAGACAGGGCGAGAAAAAATGAAATTGTTTTCTTGATGCTGGCTATAATAATTATTGTGTATTGCGCCTTTTGTCATGTATTAAATAGAGAACGACGCGTCTGTGCTCATAAGTGGTTTATTCAGAACTGAAGAGATGACATGTGTACATATGTACTTACATACGAATAGGAGAGACGAGAGATAACAGAGGCTCTCGCTGTTCATGTACATTATGTTAATTAGCGTTGCCAGACAGATCATATTATGGTTACACTTCAAATTTCAACACTTTTGCTTAAGCATAATATTTTGTGATTACAATGTATTAATCAATTAATCCAAGCGATTTTACAAATCTATAATGCTTTTGCTTACATAAACTTTTGGTTAATTCATCGGCAACGTTTTTCTGTGTGGATACATATTCAAGTTTTATCTCTTTACTTTCTACTTTGTCTCTAACAAAATGATATTTTAAATCTATATGCTTTGTGCGTTTATGGTGAATAGGATTTTTCGCAATATGATGCGCACTGAGGTTGTCACCATAGATAGCCATTGGCCCTTGATTTGAGTATCCAATCTCTTGCAACAGACCTTGTAGATATACTGCTTCTCTAGCGGCTGTTGATAGCGCCACATACTCTGCTTCGGTGCTGCTCATGGCGACGACGCTCTGCTTGGCTGATGTCCACGAAAACGCACTACCAGCTAGGAAGAAAACGTATCCGGAATATGATTTTCGGTCCAGCTTGTCATTTGCCCAATCAGCATCGGCGAACCCTTTTACTGGCTCTCCAAACTTTTGGTAGATGATGCTCATATTCATTGTGCCTCGTAAATAGCGCAACACATGCTTAGCTGCAGTTTCGTGCTCCACATGAGGGTCTTGGTTTCGCTGTGATAGTTTGCTCACAGCATGAAGAATGTCGGGCCGGCTCAAAACTGCTAAGTACATGAGCGAACCAATAAGTGATTGATAATATGTCTTATTTACCTTTACACATTCTTCATCTTTACAACCAACGTGAAAACCTGGGTCAAGTGGTGTTGCGACTGGACGGCAATCCTGCATACCGAAAGTATTCAAAACGCTTTCAATATACCTCTTCTGGCATAACTTGAGGGCGCCTTGTTTGCCTTCTCGATGAATTTCCATGCCTAGGAAAAAGTTGAGCTGACCTCCATCTTTCATCTCAAATACGGATGCGATATTTTGCTTGATCGCGCTGACGTCCATCTCTTTTGGACAGATGATTATCAGGTCGTCGACGTAAACTGCTATATAACTGAAGCCTTGTTGATGCTGTTTGACGTATAGACATGGCTCGTGTTGACTTTTTTTAAAGCCCATGTTAACCAGCACCTCGTTCAATGTGTCATTCCAGACACGTCCAGACTGCTTCAGCCCATAGATAGCCTTTTGAAGTTTTAGTACCTTGTGGGGGTTCTGCTCATCTATAAAGCCTACGGGTTGCTTCATATAGACGACTTCTTGGAGTTTACCGTTGAGATACGCGTTAGAGATATCCACCTGATGCATGTGTAACTGCTTTTCTGCAGCAATCGCAAATAACATTCGGATTGTCTCAACGTATCACTGGAGAATATGTCTCCCAGTAGTTAACGCCAAACTGCTGGCCACATCCTTGTGCCACAAGTCTCGACTTAAACCTTTCAATGTCACCGTTTTGGTTGCGTTTGATTCTGGAAACCCATTTTGAACCTATAGCCTTTTTTCCGGGCGGAAGATTGACAGGAGTCCATGTATTATTTGACACGAGTGCATCGAATTCCTTTCGCATAGATTTTTTCCATTCTTCTGCATCGTGGCTTTGCAACGCCTCTGCAACGGTCCGTGGAGTCTCAATGTCATCGGAGCAGCTAAGATTGTTGAGGACATTGTACTGCTTCTTTGGTCTGCCAGGTTGACCAGTACGAATGATTTTTGGCCTTCCTGGGCCACGTATTTGTGGGATGTCTTCTTCATCTGAGCTGCGGCTCTGTTCTGGATCGCTTGCACTTACGAAGTACTCCTCCTCATCATCATCGCTGTTGTCAATGTTGCTAATCGTTTCGTCTTCGGGCTCAACAACAGTTTGTACCTGCACAGGTTCTTCGTTTGACTCAAAGCGTATGATGATTTTTGCAAGATCCTCAGTCTGATCTCTATTTTCGTAAATATCATTTACTTCCTTGACGAACTCACCCTCCACAATTTTGACGTCTCGGCGTTCCACTATCATTCGCTTTTCTTGGTCATATAAACGATATGCTTTTGCTGCAAAAGAGTAGCCAACAAAAATGTACTCTTTCCTTTTGCAACGAATTTGCCTTTTTTGGTTTTTTCCAGTGCAAATGCGCGTGAACCAAATATTTTCAGATGGTTTACCGACGGCTTGCGCTTGTTCCAAGCCTCGAAGGGGTGCATCCATTTAACGCTCTGGTCGGACATCTATTTCTCAAATATACTGCAGTTTGAACGGCTTCAGCCCACAAAAATTCTTTTAAATTTGCATGAATTAACATACTCCTAGCCATTTCAACGATTGTACGATTTGCGCGCTCAGCAACGCCGTTTTGCTGAGGTGTGTAAGGCACCGTTAGTTCTCTTTTTATTCCGCACGCATTTAAAAAATTTGTAAATTCATTGTTTATGTACTCAGTACCGTTATCGCTTCGCAAGGCTTTGATTGTTTTTTCGGTTTGGCACTCAACATAACTTTTATACATTTTAAATTTCTCAAAAACTTCATTTTTGGCGCGCATAAAATATACGTGAATTTTTCGCGAGTAATCGTCTATAAATGTAACAAAATAATGGTTTTCAGCCAGAGATTTAACATTCATAGGTCCGCATACGTCGGTATGGATCAATTCGAGAACACTTTTCGTAACACGTTCTGCCTTTTGTGGGAACGGCAATGCACATATTTTAGCCTTATTGCATGTGTCGCAATTTGTGTTTACGGATACGTTTTTAATTTTCATCCCGCACAGAAGTCTGGATCCAAAACATCGTTGCTCTAGGTCTTATAGTCTTTGAGCACTAGGCGCTGAAGGGGACGGACAGACGGACGGACGGACAGACGGACAGACAGACATGGCTCAATCGACTCGGCTATTGATGCTGATCAAGAATATATATACTTTATGGGGTCGGAAACGATTCCTTCTGGACGTTACACACATCCACTTTTACCACAAATTAATATACCCCAATACTCATTTTGAGTATCGGGTATAACGAGGGGGAACGTTGTGAGTTGCTGCGGACACCGAAACTCTACGGTTATACCCGATACTAAGTCAGTATAACTCTCCTCCGGCAGACGCCGCTAATATTAAACGACACGACAAAGAGTGCGTGCGAGAGAGACAGAAAATCAGTCTGAGCGTGACGTCGGGCGCTGCGGAGCCACTGCAAATTGTTTTGTTCCTGTTGGCTATAAAAATGATCTGATCTGATCCAGATTCAGCAATCTGATAGATATGGTAATTATCTATGATTCTGCGTTTTTAGTTTTCTCGAATGTGCAATATTGTGGATGCAACAGATTTTCGTCCTTTGTGTGGGGGGAAGGGGGTGGGGCGAAATTTGGAGATACACGTTTTATAGTAAGATCTAACTGGAGTGCGAATACTAAATTTGGTTCCTCTAGCCTTAATAGTCTCTGAGATTTTTGAATATCCCCAGATTTTCGTCCTTTGCGGGGGCGGAAGGGGGTGTGGCGAAATTTTGAAAAAAACTCGTCTCGGTCCGATATATTAGGAGTGTGGATACCAAATTTGGTTGCTCTAGCTTTTGTAGTCTCTGAGATCTAGGCGCTAATGTTTTACTCTAAGCAAAGCCGCCTATGCTACGTGTGTGTTAGAGAGAGACAGGGCGAGAAAAAATGAAATTGTTTTCTTGATGCTGGCTATAATAATAATACGATACAATTCAGATTACGCAGTCTTAAAGATATGGTAATTCTCTCCAATTCTACGTTTATGGTTTTCTCATATCTTTAAAATTGTGGATGCCACAGATTTTCGTCCTTTGTGGGGGCGGAAGTGGGCGGGCCGAAGTTTTGAAATATTTTTGTAGCAGTGACATATCACAGAAGTCTGGATCCAAAACATCGTTGCTCTAGCTCTTATAGTCTTTGAGCACTAGGCGCTGAAGGGGACGGACAGACGGACAGACGGACGGACGGACAGACAGACAGGGCTCAATCGACTCGGCTATTGATGCTGATCAAGAATATATATACTTTATGGGGTCGGAAACGATTCCTTCTGGAAGTTACACACATCCGCTTTTACCACAAATCTAATATACCCCAATACTCATTTTGAGTATCGGGTATAAAAACACTTTACTCAGACACTTTTTTGGTTCTGCTCATCTAAAGACACTTTTGCTGTGAGCGCTTGACCAAAGGGTCTTTCTAAGTTGTTATTGTGAGACACGATCGTGTGTCGGGCTCACCCGAAAACCCGAAACACATAACACAAGCGAAGAGACAAAAGTTGCGCCTAGTGCTCAAAGACTATAAGAGCTAGAGCAACGATGTTTTGGATCCAGACTTCTGTGATATGTCACTGCTACAAAAATATTTCAAAACTTCGCCCCGCCCACTTCCGCCCCCACAAAGGACGAAAATCTGTTGCATCCACAATTTTAAAGATATGAGAAAACCAAAAACGTTGAATTGTAGAGAATGACCATATCTTTAAGACTGCGGAATCTGAATTGGATCGTATTATTATTATAGCCAGCATCAAGAAAACAATTTCATTTTTTCTCGCCCTGTCTCTCTCTAACACATACGTAGCATAGGCGGCTTTGCTTAGAGTAAAACATTAGCGCCTAGATCTCAGAGACTACAAAAGCTAGAGCAACCAAATTTGGTATCCACACTCCAAATATACCGGACCGAGACGAGTTTGTTTCAAAATTTCGCCACACCCCCTTCCGCCCCGGCAAAGGAAGAAAATCTGGGGATATTCAAAAATCTCAGATACTATTAAGGCTAGAGTAACCAAATTTGGTATCCGCTCTCCTGTTAGATCTTACTATAAAACGTGTATCTCAAAATTTCGCCCCACCCCCTTCCGCCCACACAAAGGACGAACATCTGTTGCATCCACAATATTGCACATTCGAGAAACCTAAAAACGCAGAATCATAGATAATGACCATATCTATCAGATTGCTGAATCTGGATCAGATCAGATCATTTTTATAGCCAATAGGAACAAATCAATTTGCAGTGGCTACGCAGCGCCCGACGTCACGCTCAGACTGATTTTCTGTCTCTCTCGCACGCACTCTTTGTTGTGTCGTTTAATATTAGCGGCGTCTGCCGGAGGAGAGCCATACTGACTTAGTATCGGGTATAACCGTAGAGTTGCGGTGTCCGCAGCAACTCACAACGTTCCCCCTCGTTTTCTGTCTGGATTTGTATTGTTATACCCGATACTCAAAATGAGTATTGGGGTATATTAGATTTGTGGTAAAAGTGGATGTGTGTAACGTCCAGAAGGAATCGTTTCCGACCCCATAAAGTATATATATTCTTGATCAGCATCAATAGCCGAGTCGATTGAGCCCTGTCTGTCTGTCCGTCTGTCCGTCTGTCCGTCTGTCCGTCCGTCCGTCTGTCCGTCCTCTTCAGCGCCTAGTGCTCAAAGACTATAAAAGCTAGAGCAACGATGTTTTGAACCCAGACTTCTGTGATATGTCACTGCTACAAAAATATTTCAAAACTTCGCCCCGCCCACTTCCGCCCCCACAAAGAACGAAAATCTGTGGCATCCACAATTTTAAAGATATGAGAAAACCAAAACGTAGAATTGTAGAGAATGACTATATCTTTAAGACTGCGGAATCTGAATTGGATCGTATTATTATTATAGCCAGCATCAAGAAAACAATTTCATTTTTTCTCGCCCTGTCTCTCTCTAACACATACGTAGCATAGGCGGCTTTGCTTAGAGTAAAACATTAGCGCCTAGATCAGAGACTACAAAAGCTAGAGCAACCAAATTTGGTATCCACACTCCTAATATATCGGACCACAATATTGCACATTCGAGAAAACTAAAAACGCAGAATCATAAATAATGACCATATCTATCAGATTGCTGAATCTGGATCAGATCAGATCATTTTTATAGCCAATAGGAACAAATCAATTTGCAGTGGCTACGCAGCGCCCGACGTCACGCTCAGACTGATTTTCTGTCTCTCTCGCACGCACTCTTTGTCGTGTCGTTTAATATTAGCGGCGTCTGCCGGAGGAGAGCCATACTGACTTAGTATCGGGTATAACTGTAGAGTTGCGGTGTCCGCAGCAACTCACAACGTTCCCCCTCGTTATACCCGATACTCAAAATGAGTATTGGGGTATATTAGATTTGTGGTAAAAGTGGATGTGTGTAACGTCCAGAAGGAATCGTTTCCGACCCCATAAAGTATACATATTCTTGATCAGCATCAATAGCCGAGTCGATTGAGCCCTGTCTGTCTGTCCGTCCGTCCGTCTGTCCGTCTGTCCGTCCCCTTCAGCGCCTAGTGCTCAAAGACTATAAGAGCTAGAGCAACGATGTTTTGGATCCAGACTTCTGTGATATGTCACTGCTACAAAAATATTTCAAAACTTCCGCCCCCACAAAGGACGAAAATCTGTGGCATCCACAATTTTAAAGATATGAGAAAACCAAAAACGTAGAATTGTAGATAATGACCATATCTTTAAGACTAATCTGGATCAGATCAGATCATTTTTATAGCCAACAGGAACAAAACAATTTGCAGTGGCTACGCAGCGCCCGACGTGACGCTCAGACTGATTTTCTGTCTCTCTCGCACGCACTCTTTGTCGTGTCGTCTAATATTAGCGGCGTCTGCCGGAGGAGAGTTATACTGACTTAGTATCGGGTATAACCGTAGAGTTGCGGTGTCCGCAGCAACTCACAACGTTCCCCCTCGTTAGTTTTTATACCCAATACTCAAAATGAGTATTAATAATATAGACTATAAGACTATAATAGACTATAAGAGCTAGAGCAACGATGTTTTGGATCCAGACTTCTGTGATATGTCACAGCCACAAAAATATTTCAAAACTTCGCCCCGCCCACTTCCGCCCCCACAAAGGACGAAAATCTGTGGCATCCACAATTTTAAAGATATGAGAAAACCAAAAACGTAGAATTGTAGAGAATGACCATATCTTTAAGACTGCGGAATCTGAATTGGATCGTATTATTATTATAGCCAGCATCAAGAAAACAATTTCATTTTTTCTCGCCCTGTCTCTCTCTAACACACACGTAGCATAGGCGGCTTTGCGTAGAGTAAAACATTAGCGCCGAGATCTCAGAGACTACAAAAGCTAGAGCAACCAAATTTGGTATCCACACTCCTAATATATCGGACCACAATATTGCACATTCGAGAAAACTAAAAACGCAGAATCATAAATAATGACCATATCTATCAGATTGCTGAATCTGGATCAGATCAGATCATTTTTATAGCCAATAGGAACAAATCAATTTGCAGTGGCTACGCAGCGCCCGACGTCACGCTCAGACTGATTTTCTGTCTCTCTCGCACGCACTCTTTGTCGTGTCGTTTAATATTAGCGGCGTCTGCCGGAGGAGAGCCATACTGACTTAGTATCGGGTATAACCGTAGAGTTGCTGTGTCCGCAGCAACTCACAACGTTCCCCCTCGTTTTCTGTCTGGATTTGTATTGTTATACCCGATACTCAAAATGAGTATTGGGGTATATTAGATTTGTGGTAAAAGTGGATGTGTGTAACGTCCAGAAGGAATCGTTTCCGACCCCATAAAGTATATATATGCTTGATCAGCATCAATAGCCGAGTCGATTGAGCCCTGTCTGTCTGTCCGTCCGTCCGTCTGTACGTCTGTCCGTCTGTCCGTCCCCTTCAGCGCCTAGTGCTCAAAGACTATAAAAGCTAGAGCAACGATGTTTTGGATCCAGACTTCTGTGATATGTCACTGCTACAAAAATATTTCCAAACTTCGCCCCGCCCACTTCCGCCCCCACAAAGGACGAAAATCTGTGGCATCCACAATTTTAAAGATATGAGAAAACCAAAAACGTAGAATTGTAGAGAATGACCATATCTTTAAGACTGCGGAATCTGAATTGGATCGTATTTTTATTATAGCCAGCATCAAGAAAACAATTTCATTTTTTCTCGCCCTGTCTCTCTCTAACACACACGTAGCATAGGCGGCTTTGCTTAGAGTAAAACATTAGCGCCTAGATCTCAGAGACTACAAAAGCTAGAGCAACCAAATTTGGTATCCACACTCCTAATATATCGGACCGAGACGAGTTTGTTTCAAAATTTCGCCACACTCTCTTCCGCCCCCGCAAAGGACGAAAATCTGGGGATATTCAAAAATCTCAGAGACTATTAAGGCTAGAGGAACCAAATTTAGTATTCGCACTCCAGTTCGATCTTACTATAAAACGTGTATCTCAAAATTTCGCACCACCCCCTTCCGCTCACACAAAGGACGAAAATCTGTTGCATCCACAATATTGCACATTCGAGAAAACTAAAAACGCAGAATCATAGATAATGACCATATCTATCAGATTGCTGAATCTGGATCAGATCAGATCATTTTTATAGCCAATAGGAACAAATCAATTTGCAGTGGCTACGCAGCGCCCGACGTCACGCTCAGACTGATTTTCTGTCTCTCTCGCACGCACTCTTTGTCGTGTCGTTTAATATTAGCGGCGTCTGCCGGAGGAGAGCCATACTGACTTAGTATCGGGTATAACTGTAGAGTTGCGGTGTCCGCAGCAACTCACAACGTTCCCCCTCGTTATACCCGATACACAAAATGAGTATTGGGGTATATTAGATTTGTGGTAAAAGTGGATGTGTGTAACGTCCAGAAGGAATCGTTTCCGACCCCATAAAATATATATATTCTTGATCAGCATCAATAGCCGAGTCGATTGAGCCCTGTCTGTCTGTCCGTCCGTCCGTCTGTCCGTCTGTCCGTCCCCTTCAGCGCCTAGTGCTCAGAGACTATAAGAGCTAGAGCAACGATGTTTTGGATCCAGACTTCTGTGATATGTCACTGCTACAAAAATATTTCAAAACTTCCGCCCCCACAAAGGACGAAAATCTGTGGCATCCACAATTTTAAAGATATGAGAAAACCAAAAAACGTAGAATTGTAGATAATGACCATATCTTTAAGACTAATCTGGATCAGATCAGATCATTTTTATAGCCAACAGGAACAAAACAATTTGCAGTGGCTACGCAGCGCCCGACGTGACGCTCAGACTGATTTTCTGTCTCTCTCGCACGCACTCTTTGTCGTGTCGTCTAATATTAGCGGCGTCTGCCGGAGGGGTGTTATACTGACTTAGTATCGGGTATAACCGTAGAGTTGCGGTGTCCGCAGCAACTCACAACGTTCCCCCTCGTTAGTTTTTATACCCAATACTCAAAATGAGTATTAATAATATAGACTATAAGACTATAATAGACTATAAGAGCTAGAGCAACGATGTTTTGGATCCAGACTTCTGTGATATGTCACTGCCACAAAAATATTTCAAAACTTCGCCCCGCCCACTTCCGCCCCCACAAAGGACGAAAATCTGTGGCATCCACAATTTTAAAGATATGAGAAAACCAAAAACGTAGAATTGTAGAGAATGACCATATCTTTAAGACTGCGGAATCTGAATTGGATCGTATTATTATTATAGCCAGCATCAAGAAAACAATTTCATTTTTTCTCGCCCTGTCTCTCTCTAACACACACGTAGCATAGGCGGCTTTGCTTAGAGTAAAACATTAGCGCCTAGATCTCAGAGACTACAAAAGCTAGAGCAACCAAATTTGGTATCCACACTCCTAATATATCGGACCACAATATTGCACATTCGAGAAAACTAAAAACGCAGAATCATAAATAATGACCATATCTATCAGATTGCTGAATCTGGATCAGATCAGATCATTTTTATAGCCAATAGGAACAAATCAATTTGCAGTGGCTACGCAGCGCCCGACGTCACGCTCAGACTGATTTTCTGTCTCTCTCGCACGCACTCTTTGTCGTGTCGTTTAATATTAGCGGCGTCTGCCGGAGGAGAGCCATACTGACTTAGTATCGGGTATAACCGTAGAGTTGCTGTGTCCGCAGCAACTCACAACGTTCCCCCTCGTTTTCTGTCTGGATTTGTATTGTTATACCCGATACTCAAAATGAGTATTGGGGTATATTAGATTTGTGGTAAAAGTGGATGTGTGTAACGTCCAGAAGGAATCGTTTCCGACCCCATAAAGTATATATATGCTTGATCAGCATCAATAGCCGAGTCGATTGAGCCCTGTCTGTCTGTCCGTCCGTCCGTCTGTCCGTCTGTCCGTCCCCTTCAGCGCCTAGTGCTCAAAGACTATAAGAGCTAGAGCAACGATGTTTTGGATCCAGACTTCTGTGATATGTCACTGCTACAAAAATATTTCAAAACTTCGCCCCGCCCACTTCCGCCCCCACAAAGGACGAAAATCTGTGGCATCCACAATTTTAAAGATATGAGAAAACCAGAAACGTAGAATTGTAGAGAATGACCATATCTTTAAGACTGCGGAATCTGAATTGGATCGTATTTTTATTATAGCCAGCATCAAGAAAACAATTTCATTTTTTCTCGCCCTGTCTCTCTCTAACACACACGTAGCATAGGCGGCTTTGCTTAGAGTAAAACATTAGCGCCTAGATCTCACAGACTACAAAAGCTAGAGCAACCAAATTTGGTATCCACACTCCTAATATATCGGACCGAGACGAGTTTGTTTCAAAATTTCGCCACACCCCCTTCCGCCCCCGCAAAGGACGAAAATCTGGGGATATTCAAAAATCTCAGAGACTATTAAGGCTAGAGAAACCAAATTTAGTATTCGCACTCCAGTTCGATCTTACTATAAAACGTGTATCTCAAAATTTCGCACCACCCCCTTCCGCCCACACAAAGAACGAAAATCTGTTGCATCCACAATATTGCACATTCGAGAAAACTAAAAACGCAGAATCATAGATAATGACCATATCTATCAGATTGCTGAATCTGGATCAGATCAGATCATTTTTATAGCCAATAGGAACAAATCAATTTGCAGTGGCTACGCAGCGCCCGACGTCACGCTCAGACTGATTTTCTGTCTCTCTCGCACGCACTCTTTGTCGTGTCGTTTAATATTAGCCATACTGACTTAGTATCGGGTATAACTGTAGAGTTGCGGTGTCCGCAGCAACTCACAACGTTCCCCCTCGTTATACCCGATACTCAAAATGAGTATTGGGGTATATTAGATTTGTGGTAAAAGTGGATGTGTGTAACGTCCAGAAGGAATCGTTTCCGACCCCATAAAGTATATATATTCTTGATCAGCATCAATAGCCGAGTCGATTGAGCCCTGTCTGTCTGTCCGTCCGTCCGTCTGTCCGTCTGTCCGTCCCCTTCAGCGCCTAGTGCTCAGAGACTATAAGAGCTAGAGCAACGATGTTTTGGATCCAGACTTCTGTGATATGTCACTGCTACAAAAATATTTCAAAACTTCCGCCCCCACAAAGGACGAAAATCTGTGGCATCCACAATTTTAAAGATATGAGAAAACCAAAAAACGTAGAATTGTAGATAATGACCATATCTTTAAGACTAATCTGGATCAGATCAGATCATTTTTATAGCCAACAGGAACAAAACAATTTGCAGTGGCTACGCAGCGCCCGACGTCACGCTCAGACTGATTTTCTGTCTCTCTCGCACGCACTCTTTGTCGTGTCGTCTAATATTAGCGGCGTCTGCCGGAGGAGAGTTATACTGACTTAGTATCGGGTATAACCGTAGAGTTGCGGTGTCCGCAGCAACTCACAACGTTCCCCCTCGTTAGTTTTTATACCCAATACTCAAAATGAGTATTAATAATATAGACTATAAGACTATAATAGACTATAAGAGCTAGAGCAACGATGTTTTGGATCCAGACTTCTGTGATATGTCACTGCCACAAAAATATTTCAAAACTTCGCCCCGCCCACTTCCGCCCCCACAAAGGACGAAAATCCGTGGCATCCACAATTTTAAAGATATGAGAAAACCAAAAACGTAGAATTGTAGAGAATGACCATATCTTTAAGACTGCGGAATCTGAATTGGATCGTATTATTATTATAGCCAGCATCAAGAAAACAATTTCATTTTTTCTCGCCCTGTCTCTCTCTAACACACACGTAGCATAGGCGGCTTTGCTTAGAGTAAAACATTAGCGCCTAGATCTCAGAGACTACAAAAGCTAGAGCAACCAAATTTGGTATCCACACTCCTAATATATCGGACCACAATATTGCACATTCGAGAAAACTAAAAACGCAGAATCATAAATAATGACCATATCTATCAGATTGCTGAATCTGGATCAGATCAGATCATTTTTATAGCCAATAGGAACAAATCAATTTGCAGTGGCTACGCAGCGCCCGACGTCACGCTCAGACTGATTTTCTGTCTCTCTCGCACGCACTCTTTGTCGTGTCGTTTAATATTAGCGGCGTCTGCCGGAGGAGAGCCATACTGACTTAGTATCGGGTATAACCGTAGAGTTGCTGTGTCCGCAGCAACTCACAACGTTCCCCCTCGTTTTCTGTCTGGATTTGTATTGTTATACCCGATACTCAAAATGAGTATTGGGGTATATTAGATTTGTGGTAAAAGTGGATGTGTGTAACGTCCAGAAGGAATCGTTTCCGACCCCATAAAGTATATATATGCTTGATCAGCATCAATAGCCGAGTCGATTGAGCCTGTCTGTCTGTCCGTCCGTCCGTCTGTCCGTCTGTCCGTCCCCTTCAGCGCCTAGTGCTCAAAGACTATAAGAGCTAGAGCAACGATGTTTTGGATCCAGACTTCTGTGATATGTCACTGCTACAAAAATATTTCAAAACTTCGCCCCGCCCACTTCCGCCCCCACAAAGGACGAAAATCTGTGGCATCCACAATTTTAAAGATATGAGAAAACCAGAAACGTAGAATTGTAGAGAATGACCATATCTTTAAGACTGCGGAATCTGAATTGGATCGTATTTTTATTATAGCCAGCATCAAGAAAACAATTTCATTTTTTCTCGCCCTGTCTCTCTCTAACACACACGTAGCATAGGCGGCTTTGCTTAGAGTAAAACATTAGCGCCTAGATCTCACAGACTACAAAAGCTAGAGCAACCAAATTTGGTATCCACACTCCTAATATATCGGACCGAGACGAGTTTGTTTCAAAATTTCGCCACACCCCCTTCCGCCCCCGCAAAGGACGAAAATCTGGGGATATTCAAAAATCTCAGAGACTATTAAGGCTAGAGAAACCAAATTTAGTATTCGCACTCCAGTTCGATCTTACTATAAAACGTGTATCTCAAAATTTCGCACCACCCCCTTCCGCCCACACAAAGAACGAAAATCTGTTGCATCCACAATATTGCACATTCGAGAAAACTAAAAACGCAGAATCATAGATAATGACCATATCTATCAGATTGCTGAATCTGGATCAGATCAGATCATTTTTATAGCCAATAGGAACAAATCAATTTGCAGTGGCTACGCAGCGCCCGACGTCACGCTCAGACTGA